>NC_134530.1:54257220-54857220 GCF_050624435.1 Tenrec ecaudatus
CAGGTTAGAGACCTAACAGATCCACCTGTGGTTAGTTGATCTTTGACAAAAGACTGCAATCCATTAAATGGGGGTGGGGGTGGGGAGAACTAGCCTCATTAGCCAACCATACTGACAAAATGAATGCGCACCTGCGGACAAAGGAAGTAGGAGCTGTACCTCATGCTATATACAAAACCTATCTCCAGGCAGATCAAAGAGGTAAAGGTAAACCGCCAGACTGTATGTGGAAGAAAAAATAGGAGCTTACTCTATGCCATAAATAGTCTTTCAAACAACTGAAAACTCACAAGAGTAGACAGGAAGCTAGATGACTGGGGCCTGCTAGCAGTTAAACTCTGTGTTCGTCCAAAGACTCCTCTAAGAGTCACCAGAGAACTGGCAACACCGTACCCAACCGTGGATTCATCTCAAAAAGTTACAGAAAACTGCCACCCGTCAGCCACAAAATGACGAGCCGGCCGAGGAGACATTGACCGCAGGGCCAGGACAGGCAGTTCACCTCAGAGGACAGCCCCCCCCCCCCCCCCCCGCGGCAGCCCGCAAACACATGAAGAGATGCTCAATGCCGTTAGCCCTGGGAGAGATGCAAATTGAAACAACAACGAGGCGCATGTCACCTGCGGCTAATAGCCAGGATCAATCAGAGGCAAGAATACCTGTGAGGATCTGGGGCGACGTGTATAAGAATTCTGATCCACTGCCGGTGGGATTGCAAAATGGCACAACCCCTGCGGAAACCTTCAGGAGCCAGACAGACAGACTGCGTCCGGCCCCCGCAGCCCACTGCTCAGTGTGTGTCTTAGAGATGTCAGGCCGTGACACAGCTGTACGCCCCTCTGGTTCTGCATAGCACGAAACGACATGGGTATCCGGAGACGGAGGCAGACGAGCACACTCTGGACACATGGTGGACAATGATGAATCCTAAAATCCCTCGGGACGTGGATAAACGGGAGGACATGAGCTGCGTGAGATACGCCCCTCACAAAAGGGCAGCTAGGCATGACAATGCTACCATAAAAAGTCAAGCAAGGATTTACACACAGAATCACTCTTTGATGGTTAGGAGGGAGGGAGGGGGAGGGCGGGACCATCACTAACTAGACGTGTTATTGTTAGGGGCCATCAAGCCAGGTCCAACCCACAGCGACCACACGCATGACAGAAGGACCCCTGCTCCGTCAGTCCGTCCGTCCGTACATCCGTCCTGTGGCACGCTCACACTGCTCCCAGGGGGCGCCCGTGGTTGCAGCCGCTGTGTCAATCCATTTTCGCTGCCCCTCGACTTTACTACACAAGATGTCCTTCTCCCGGGACTGTCTCCCCTGACAACACGTCCGAAGTATATGAGACAAAGCCTCGCCCTTCTGGCCTCTAAGGAGCAGTCTGGCCATATTTCCAAGGCAGATCGGTGTCTCCTGTCAGCAGGCTTTCAATATCTTCTCCAGCGCCACGGTTCAAATGTGTTGGTTCTTCTTCGTTCCTCCTCATTCGGTGTCCGACTTGCACATGCGCATGAGGTCATTGAAAATCCCATGGCTTAGACCAGGCGCACCTCAGTCCTCAAAGTAACATCTTTTCTTTCTAATACTCTGAAGAGGTCTGGTGCAGCAGATTGACCTGATGCGATGCGTCTTTGGATCTCTTTTTTTTTCACAAGAGAAAAGCTTGTAGTTAGTTCAGGGATCAACGTGTCTTTGGATCTCTTGACGCTGCTTCCGTGAGCATTGATTGTGGATCCGAGCAAGACGTCACTGACTTTTCTCCTTTTCTCCTGATGTTGCCTACTGGTCCATGGTTTTACTTATGGAATACACCGCACGTGGGTGAACACACACACACTCAACCAAACCAAACTCATTTCTGCCAGGTTGCTTCAGACCCATAGCCACCCTCCATAGAGCTTCCAAGGCACGGCATCTGTACAAGGGCAGATGGCTGGTGCTTTGAACCGCTGGCCTTAGAGTTGGCAGTCAAACCCTCCTCCACAGTGACACCAGGAGGTAGATGTTGATCGTACCAGAGAGCTGCAAAAACTGTACGGGAACAAATCCACTCTCTTTGGGCTCCCAGTGCTCACAAACTCTGGGCCCCTCATCGGTGTGTGTGTGTGTGTGTGTGTGTGTGTGTGTGTGTTTGCTAACTGAACTCATTCTGATGCATGACAACCTCCCCATGGGCTGAGCGGAATGTCTCCATGGGGTCTTCAAGGCTGTGAAGTCCTGGAAACAGATGGTCCAGAAGGAGAGTCTCTCAAGGCACATCTGAGTGGGTGTGAACTGTCAGGCTCTCAGGTAGTAGTCAGTGTGTGAGTGTGTGTGTTTGTGTGTGTGTGTGTGTGTGTGTGTGTGTGTACCAATGGTTTTGAAGGCCCTAGATGAATTTAGACTCATAGTGACTCTACGCGACTGGGTAGAACTTCCCCCTCCAAAACCTTAACTCTCTACGGGAGTAGAAAGCCTCAACTTTCTCCCAAGGAGCAGCTGGTGGTTTTGAACTGCTGGCCTTAAGGTTAGCAGTCCAGCATGAAACCCACTGGGCTACTAAGGCTCCTAGATGAGACCCAAAAAAATTGGAAAGTCACTGAGCTATCTTCCTCCCAACACCCACCTCACTGGAATCTGGCTCTTGGACACAAAGAACACGGAACTATATTTAGTTGCCAAGTAATAAAAATAAACACACAAAAGAAACTGAGGTGAGGCTCACACCAAAAAAGGAATATCTTTGTTTCATGTAGGAAGAAGCCCAGAAGAAGGGCGCCCGAGGCTTGGAGAGATGCACTTCTCAATACCTCAGGACCCCAGGGCCCCCTGCTTAGCCTCCTCAGCCTGTGACCTCAGACTTGTGGCCTCGGGGCTGCTCCAGCTCAGGGTCTAGTCTATGTTCCGGACAGGAAGAAGACAGAGTTCAAAGCCCATACTAGTGAAGTGACCTCCCTTAAAAGACTCTTGAAGAAGTCCCCCACCCACCACCCACCCCCCTTGACTCAGGTTAAGTGTCACAGGACACCCTAGTACGCATGGGGAAGGCCCACCAAGGGTGTCCAGGTTTGGCAAGGAGAGGAGGAGAGCAGGGCCCCTCGGGTCCTGGGCCCAGGCCCAGCCTGCCATTCCTGTGCTGTGTGGCTATGGGAGGACCCCTCCCTCACTCTGAGCTTCAACTTCCCCATTCCAAGATTGGGAGACTTGGATGGGACAAAAGCTTTATCAGCTCTGAGGCCTGACTCCACTGCCCACTGGCTGTGTGGCCAGTGCCTTGGTTTCCTCATTAGGCAGCTAGGCGTTTCCCCTCATGGGGCTGTAATGTTAGAACAAGCTGTGGAAGCGAGTCTGGCAGGAAAATCAGAGACCGGTATCCGTTAGTGCTGCTGCTGCTGCCGCCGCTAAGCTTCTAAGGCTCTGTGTGTCTTGATCTGACTGCGGATGGGCCAGGTGTGCTGTGTGGCCTGGGCAGACTGCTTGCTGCCTCTGGGCCTCACAGCCCCTCCGGCACAAGGAGAGGAGGGCGGCCTGGATGCTGCCTCCCGCCCCTGAGACCTTACAGCAAATCCCTGCCGGGGTGGGGGAGGGGGCCGAGAGGGCTGGTTTCCGAGGCAGGCCATGACCTGGGCAGCGTGCACTTCCTGTTTCCCAGAGGGACCCAGCGCCCCTCCCAGCTGCTCTGCTCCTCCATGAGGGGAAGCCATGGCCTCTCCGGCCAGGCTGTGGGTGAGACCAGGACAATAGCCTTCTGTCTTCCAGAGCACCCTGCTCTCCCCTCACCCCACCACGCTCTCCGAGGCCCAGGGAGCCTCGTGCACATGTCCCAGAGCAGGAAGCTGTGGCGGGGGTGGGGGGGTGGGGGGGGGGGGTAAGGCTTGGATTAGAACCTGAGGCTTCTAGAAACAGCCTCACTCAGGGCCCGCTGCACCCAATGGACTCTCCACAGGAAACCGGTGCCCAGGGTTCCTGGGGCCTGATGGGCAGTGACTGGGGCCCTGGGGGCAGATTCTCAGCCGCCACCACCACCAACCCCCACCAGCCGTCCCTTTTGCTGGACCCCTTGTCTGCCTAACTGAGCAGCTTCCTGGGACAGCAGAGTCCAAGAGGATGGGTGCTGTACAGCCAGAATTAGAGAGCAGGTTAGGAGAAGGGGCCTGGGGACAAAGCAGCCCTGGCTCAGAGCCTGGCTCTGCTACTGGCCAGCTGTGTGCCTGGGACGGGTGGCTTGACCTCTCTGAGCCTGCTCTGGCTCTCCTGCCCCTGCACCCAGGCCCGACTTGACTGGCTGCCTGCTGTCCAGCTGCTCTGAGCCTGGAGTCCTGACTCCTGTGCTCTACACACACACACACACACACACACACACACACACACACACACACACACACGGCTATCATTGTAAGGTCGGGCACTCGCTGTCTGCACACCACCAAATGGAGCTCTTATCCCTGCTCCCCACACTCCTGTGAGGAGGGCCCACTGTACCCATTTTACAGAGGAGGAACGAGAGGTACCGAGAGGCCAAGTAGCTTGCACAAGGTCACCAACGAGAAGGCAGCTGGGACTCTGATCCAGCGACACTAATTCAGAGCCGGCTCCTAACTACAGCAGTTCCCGTGACCAGGCGCCTGCAGCCCACTGGACCACCTCATCCTCCCCCTGCTTGTGTCTGCACCTTTCCCAGGGGACCCCAAACCTCGCTTCCATATCACCCCTCTGGTCCAGGCCACAGCCTTGGGGCTGGACTTGGGAGGAGGGTGAGGTTGTAAGTGGGCCAGCAGCAGAAAGTGCACAGGGCCACCAAGATGTCGCCTTGGAAGGGATACGTGAACCCTGAGCAGTGGTGGGGGTGGGAATCAGGTAGGAGATCACATCGGGACCATGTGCAGGGGGCTCCAAGAAAAACACGGATGTGGCCTGGTGGGGCCTGGAAAGTGTGGAGCCAGGCAGGCCCTGGGCCAGGTGTCTACTCTGGGCCAGTCCCTCCAGCTGTGCCGTGTAGGCAGCTGGTGGAGAGGCCAGGGGCGGTGCCCAGGGAGAGCCACCGTCACAGACTTGGCTACAGATGAAAGGCTTGAGGGTTACTGGTTCCGAATGCGCTGGCCCCCGCAGCCCTGTGTGTGCGCAAACTCCTGCGTGCTGCCTCAGCACCAGGAAGGCCCCGCAGGCAGCCACATCCGCCCTCATTAGCTGAAAGGAGAGGCCTGCCTAGAGGATCCATGAGATAATAGAGTTCTGCCACCACCCCAGTCCTGAGCCCGGCCCCCTGGCACAGGGCAGGCACCAGTAACCCCTGGCACTTGTTGAGCAGTTATGACGCACCAGGGCTGTGTTCAGCATCCCGAGTGCTTTCATGTATTCACTCTGAGCCACAACTTCTGGCTTAGGGCCCTGCCCCTGCACACATGCCTTAAATACCTGTCCCTGTGGCTCTAAGATTCTGGGGCTGAGAGATGATGGCGCTCTGGCCTGCTGCCTCAGGAGAGAGGCTGCTGTCGGGACTCCCTCCCTGTCCCTGTGCACCCCCTCCGCCCACCCCAGGCCCCAGCACCTTGGTGTTTCTCTCCTTCAGGCCTGCCCTGCCGTCAGAAGTGTGCCCACGTGGGTGGAGGGGGAAGTCAACAGCACAACAGGATGGCTCTCGGCACAGGAAAGCGGCTCTGTCCGGGGTAGGGAACCAGGAACCCGTCCAGCCTTTCTTCCAGAAGGCAGCCCCTCAGAGCAGTCCTGAGCAGGGCCACAGGCCTGCGGGCAGACTGTACTCGAATGTGGCTGGGTGTGCAATTGTGTGTCTCTGACTCTGTGTGGGTCTGTTTGCGTGTTCTTTAAAGTGGCCCAGCCCCAGAGGGGAGGGATGCCCCAGAACACACACACACACACACACACACACACACACACACAGCAACAGACAAACTGAAACTCTGTAATCAAACAGCACCCGGAGACCCACAGACATATACATGCAAGACACCGACACACCACACATCTAGTCTATAGATACAATAAACGAATGAGAGAGAGAGAGAGAGAGAGAGAGAGATGGTCAATTCAGAGACAGATGGAGAGAGAAAATAAGAACTCACTGAGTCCATTCCTCCACATGGTAACCTGATAGAGCAGAGTAGAATCCCCACCCCCTTTCTTGGTTTTCTGGGTCTGTAGAGGATGCAGGAGGAGAGAGCCTCAGCTTTCCTCCATGGAGCAGCTGTTGGGTTTGAACTGCTGGTTTTGTGGTTAGCAGCTCAATGTGCAGCCCACTGTGCCAACAGGACTTGATGGATGGGTGGATGGACAGACTGACAGACAGATGGATGGATTCCCCACAATTGCCAGCATGCTCAAGTCCATCCTTGAGGCCGCAGAGCCATTCCATCTCCCCCTACCGAGCCTCTACTTCCCCAACCATGATGTCCCACCCCCTGGCATTGCCCCCTCCTGGCGATGTGGTCCAGGAGTCCAGCGGTGCAGGGGCATCTGTGGGGCTGTGAGCCTCGAGGCCAGCAGCTTGAATTTACCCGTCCCCCCAAGAGAGAAGGGCGAGGCTCTCTGCTTCTGTAAAGATTATCATCTCCAAAACCTCGGGGTCGTTCTGCCCTGCCTGGCAGGTCTCTGTGCCACAATCAACTTGATGGCAGCAAGTTTTGAAATGATGTGTCCAGTGTTCCGGCATTCATTGTTTCACCGACTAATTCTCAGAAGTAGATCCCCAAGCCTCCTGAGGGCTCTCATCTGGAAGCTCCCCGAAGCCAATTCCCCCAGAGTAACCCACCTGACATTTGAAATACCTTTGACAGAGCTTCCAGCAGCACAGCCACGCAAGCTACCATGGGACGACACGCTAAGAGGACGGCAATATAGACCAGAGGCAGACACAGATGTACGTGTCCACGCAGATACACCCATAATCCACAAGCACACACGCACACAGACACCCAAGAAGTAGCTGGTCTGGAGTCTTGGCGTGACGGTTAAGAGATAGGGGGACGGGGTGGGTCTCTCACCGCAGCGCAGGGTGGGGTGAGCCCTGGTGAAGGGCAACCACAGGGGCACAAGGCCCGGAAGAGGGAAAAGCCAGCTCTTGCACACACAGGAGAGTGCGAGGGGGGCGGGGCGGGCGTGAGCTGGGGAAAACCAGGTGTGGCAGTGACATCATCTCCTGTCAACTTGCAAAGGGATAGAGTCTAGCCTGTCAATCAGGTCACAGTCAATAAGGCTGCTGTGTGGGTGTGGCCTTCTCCTAAGGATTCTGGGAACTCCTGTCTTCCTCCCTGGAGGTGGGACACCCACACTCTCTCTGCTACGCATTCCTGCTGACAAGCGCATGGAGCTACACTGATGGAGCCAGAACCTTGGAGCTGGAGGAGCCACGTGGAGATCCATGCCAGTGCTGAGATGCTTCCACCGCCACTGGATCCACAAGGCTTTTTAGCCACCGGCCTGTGATTCTCCTGCATATGTTGCATGAGTCTAAAGAGGAATTTATGGACTGGTATTGACATACAGGGTAATATGGGACTTATGGACTGGATCTGGACTGGGCTGGGATGTTTTCTTAATGTACAATTGCTCTTTGATATAAAGTTCTCTCTTACACACAGATGAGTGTCTATGAAGTTGTTTCTCTAGTCAACCCAGGCTAACATCCCGAAAAAGAAAAAGACTAAATTCACTACCAGTGAGTCAGTGCTGACGCAGCACAGGAACCCCCTGTGGGTCTCTGAGACTGAAACTGTTTCAAATGCCAACCGTGCAATCACAGTCCTCCCAGTCATCTCTAGGCACCGGGGTTCTGATGTGGGGACTAGGGGATTGCAGTCCCCATGCCCTCAGAATGGTCAGATGCTTCGCTTTCTGGCAATTACAGAAAACAGCAGGAGTCCAGAGAGAAAGGGGGCATGCACAGAGCGCTCCCTGCTGGGGGTGGGGCCCACAAAGAACATGCCTCCACCCTCCGTGGGCCTCCCTCCCACCCGGCTCAGCCCCCAGAATCTCTGCCCAGATCCAGACACTGCCTGACTTCCTCCCAAATACTCCACCGCCTCCTCCAAGACTGGTCCCCACTGAGTGTGGCAGAAGCCCTGCCCCTGCTGTTCAGGTAGCCAAGACCTCGTCCTTCCTCGGGGGAATCTTATCTCCTGGCTCCGGGAGGTGATCCAATCCCACATCTGTCCAGGAAAGCCTTCCTTCCTCCTGGTCAGTGTGATGGGCCATGGGTGGGCATGTGACCCCAGCTGGGCCAATCCATCGCCTCCACTGGAACTGTGGCAGGGCCACTGGAAGAGGCCATGGTCTCCTCCCTCCGGAGCTCCCTTCCCCCAGTCTCGGGCCGGCTTCTGGGTCTGAGGGAAGACTTGCAGAGTGGAAAGCAAAATAGTCTGATCATCAGGGTTGGAGAGCCTGATCTAGATGTACCTGGACAGACACCTCATCCTCCTCAAGGATGGGCATTGAGGGTCCCCTCCCATGGGTGCCAGTTGGGGGTCTGCCACCTGCAGTTAGAGGAGACTTGCCAAGCACAGTGCCTGAGCACCGTCCCTGCCTCTCCATCTCCTCCCACCCTGAGACAGTTCCTGCCACAGGCACTGCCAAATACACTTCCTGCCAAGCCACTCCCCCACCCTGAGCCTTGCAATACCCACTTTCCCCAGCAGGAGGTGCCAAAGGCTAGATTTCTGCAGGGGTGCCCCACCCCTGCAGAGGTGGAAAGGGCAGGAACAATGGTGAAGGCCGCCCAGGTGGTCTGCTTCCCAGGACTGAGCGAGGAGGAGGAGGCCCGGCCTTCTTGCTGTTAGAGATAAAGAGCAGGTCTGTTCTGGGTTGGGACCAGGAACCCCCTGCAACCCGTCCTCCCCTCTGGTCAAGATCTTCCCCAAAGTGTCCCCAAAGAAGACAATGTCACCCTCTCCTCCCACAGAACTGCCAGCAGCCCTCTGTGCCCTGGGGATAGCAGCCCTCGGCCTGGCTCTTAGCTAGGATACAAGTTTAGCTTCTGCGGCAAAACCCAAAATAACACTGGCTTCCATAAAAGAGAAGTTTATTTCTCCGGTGTTGCTGTGACACTGGAAGTTAACCCACTGGTATTTCAAATACCAGGTCTCACCGAAACTTCCGGACGAAGGAGCGAGGACGCATTCAGAAAGCCTTGGGACCCACGTTCCAGTGTTCACATGTGTGGTGCATTCCAAACAGCATGTACTTAGACTTGTCTCTGCGACGGGCGGATGGCTGCAGACAAGCTCTCTCAGGAATGCATTTGCCTTAGTCTTCTTAGGGTTCTGGGGGGGAGGGCGGGTGGGGTGGACAGATTGATGCCCAAAATATTGTGTGACTTCAGCTAGCTCTAAGAGCTGCCCTTTCCATGCGTCGTGTAAGCAAGGTCAGAGGGAATGAAGATGGTTTTGTGACATGAATGGTCACCAGTAAGATCCAGAGAAGGTCTTATTGAAATCGTGGTTCTGGGGGTGTCTACTGGGTTGGCTAAGTTCAGGGCAGAGAAATCAGCTCAGAAGATTATGACGGAGATCTGGTCACAGCGCCTCATTCTGAGGGGGCAGTCAGGACATGGAAAATGAGAAGTTGTCCCCAAGCATTTTCCTTGAGCCCTCATGCCAAGCCAGTCCCTCGTTGTTCAAGGGTGACAAGGGCTGGCCTGCGAGAACTATGCTGGAAACCTGACCTCACCCACTGAGCGCCCACCCTCACCTTGCCCCTTCAGACTCCTGGTTGTCCTCAGACTCAGAGAACACCGGGAAGGGCGGAAAGCCGAGGCCGTGGAATGGAGTGGTGTCCGGGGAAGAGCGAGGGATTCTTCAGGAAGGAAGGGCTAGAGGCGTGGAAACATGGCCTTTGGAAGCGTGGACCTGGATGGGAGCTACAGTGAGCAAAGATAGCTTCCTGTGTGTGAGGCTTTTGTTGAATAAAAGTTCCTATGATTCCATAGCCATGCTTCCTGGTTTATCCCAATAATGGAGGGTGGGAAAGCCAGGCAAGCTACTGCCAGCGGAGCCCACTGAAACCCAAAGGACCACACCTGTGGCATTGTGGGCCCGCTGCCCCTTTTCCCGTCTCCTCAGCACCTGCTGTGTGCTCCTGGCCAGGAAAGATCCGTCGTGTCTGGTGGCACAGATGCCGGAGGGCAAGGGGACCCTCGTGAGAGGAATGACCACCGCGGGGCATGCAGCTGCACTGGCTGCCGCCGCGAGCAGAGCAAGAGTGATGGGGGAGCAGGCAACCCTGCGCTCCTCTGGGCATGAAGTCTCCACGCAGACTCACCATGATCACCAACCCCCACGGCCACCATGTGGGTCCCATCTGATTCATAGCGACCCTCACACAGTGTCGAACCACCCCTGTGGCTCCCAGGCTGTCACTCTTTGTGAGAGTGGAAAGCCTCGTCTTTCTCCCAAGGAGCAGCTGTGGGGTCAGACTGCCCCGAGCTTCGGGTTAGCAGCCAGCGCAGAACATGCTGCCACCCGGCTCCTGTGATGGCTCCACCTTCCTCAGGCCGCGACCCTTTCATACCCTTCCTCCTCTGATGGCGACCCCCAACCCTAAAATTATTTCCCCTGCTACTACATCACTGTCATTTCACTACCGTGATGAATCAGGCGACCCCGGTGAAAGGGTCTTTCAACCCCCAAAGGCGTTGTGACCCACAGGTTGAGAACTGCTGCCTTATGAGGGTGGGAATCAGGGGTAGGGGACATCAGGCCCACACACTGCATTAATAGCAGCTAACACCACCCGCCTCGCCAAAGAAAACCCGTTGCAGCTGTCATATTAAATTCTGACTCCCAGCGGCCTGGAGGATGGAGTAGAGTTGCCCCAGTGGGTTCCCAGATTGTCTCTTTTTTTTTTTTTTTCCTGAAGTGTCCCCCATGAGTAGGGTTGCCAGAATTTTTTTGGTGATTTATTTATTTATTTATTTGAAACATTTTATTAGGGGCTCATACAACTCTTATCACAATCCATGCATATACATACATCAATTGTATAAAACATATCTGTACGTTCTTTGCCCTAATCATTTTCTCTTTTTTTCTTTTCTTTTTTTACATTTTATTAGGGGCTCATACAACTCTTATCACAATCCACACATATACATACATCAATTGTATAAAGCACATCCGTACATTCTTTGCCCTAATCACTCTCAAAGCATTTGCTCTCCACTTAAGCCCTCTGCATCAGGTCCTCTTTTTTTCCCCCTTCCGATTGTGACTCTTAACGGGAGTAGAAACCCTGTCACTCTTTAGGGGAGTAGAAATCTCTGTCATTCTTTGTGGGAGTAGAAAGCCTGTCTTTCTCCCTCAGAGCTGCTGGTGGTTTCGAACTGTGACCTTGCTGCCAGCAGGCCAAGGCTTAACCACTGCTCCCCCAAGATGCTGCCAGCACCCCATGAGTGAGTTCACTAAATGTTTGACCAGTGTGGCCTCTGGGTGCTGTTATAAATACCCACATGGCCCTTCCTTGCCAACTAGAAGGTACCTTCCCAGTGCAAACCTTTCCCGGAGGAGATGACCTCATCTCCCCGTGGAGAGGCCAGTGATCTTGAACCACTGAGCTGTGGCTAGCAGGTCAGTGATCACCTGACAGAGCCATCGGGGTGCCTGCACTTGGTCACAGCTCTCTATCTGTCTATCTGTCATCATCTATCATCTAGCCATTCATCTCTCTCTGTCATCTAGCTGCTGTTGGCACATAAACTCTCCGGGCCACTGTGGTGGTGCCCTTGGCACTGAGGGCCTGGGTCACTTCCACCGTGCTGCTCTGCTATTCCTGCTGTGGGCCCAATATCATGCTCCAAAGTGGGACCACAGCGACCTTCCAGCCAAAGGCATGGAAAGAGGCTTGGCATACACCACTGCCCTTTTAGGCAGCCACCCTAAGGCTGTCCACAGTGCTCTGCCACATTGCACTGGCCACATAAGCCATGTGGCCACACCAAGGTAACAGGGGGCCTGGGAGACAGTCTGTTCCCCCAGGCAGACAGGTCTTATGACCAGCTGGAAGTAGGTGGAGTCTAGGGGACAGGCTGCAATCTCTGTACAGACTGGCACTTGGCCTCCTTCACAGCCAGCCTGTAGCCCTGTCTGGGACTGTGGTCACTGCTGTGAACTTTTGCCTACCTCCAGTTCTCTGTCCACTAAGTGCCTGCTGATGGACCTCCACTGGAAGCAAGGGTCCAGTGTCCCCTGCTCCCCTGGTGTTGTGTGCCGGGGTGCAAGGGGTGGGCAGTCACCCATCGCCCATCCTAGACCAGAGATCACTTGAGGGCAGGGACCGCCTCAGATGCGATGCTGCATCCCTTGCAAAGTGGGAGCAGGGCAGGCATGGGGGACACAGGGTGACTGGGTGGGTGAGGGGATTGTCAGAATGGGAACTGTTTCCGGGACAAACGACAGCTGGTTGGGTGGATGGCTCTGGGCTTGGGGAGCACCCACATGTGAACAGTGGTCTTCCTGAAGGGTCACCTCCACACAGGCTGCTTTGTGCCCCTTCCCCAGGCTAGGTAGCTCCTTCCCAGACAGGGGGCCTCACCTTTACTGTCAGCGCCAGAGAGAAGTTTGCCTGGTCCAACCCCAATCTCTCAAGCACGTCACCCCAATTCTCAGGCAATCCCCATCCTCTGCGTTAGAGCAGTCAGCCTAGCTGTAAGGACATTGGATGCCAGACACTGGTCTGTCTGTGCTGAGCCCGCCCGGTCTCCTATCTCTTTCAGCCAGAGCCTGCCACCAGGTAGCTGTTCAGGAAAGCTAAAATGAGGAAGTCTGACCTCTTGGGGTTTTCTTATGTCTTTTCCCAAGGAGGTATCTGGATGACATGACATTGGTAGGGTGGGTGGGCAGCCTCAGTCCTGTACCGTCATGGCACTGATCATGACGAGGAGCCCAGGGATGGAACCTGTGCCAGGAGAGAAACCATCCACAAGCCCTGAGGGCAGAGCCCTTGGCACCAGCTGTTCTACAGAGAAGAACAAAGAGCCTTGCTTGGTCTTAACTGCTGAGAAGAGAGGGAGCCATGGGAAGGCAGAAGAGAGGGTGACGTGGACCCCAATGATTTAACTCCATGCTCTGCCTCCATCCCTTCCCTGCTGTGAGGATCCGAGGGTTAATCCATGCAAAATGTGCTTGTGGGTAGCATTCCAGGCAATAAAAACATTCATGCTCTGAAGTCAGACAGGCCTGATGGGACCCCAGCTCCAGCCAAGCCTCCGTGGTCTCATCTGCAAAGCGGGTGCCAGAGGGGAGAGGGGTGGGTGCAGGGACCACCTGCCTGCCTCCCTGTAGATATGAAGCCTGGGGCAGCGGGCAGACGGGGATGGGGAGCCACCTTGTGAATAATCTCCTTAATGTTAATCATCACCCTGATGCTCATTAATATAATAGCGCTGGGCTCCCGGCTGCTGCCTGGCACTCAATGCTCCTCGGCTGCGCCTCTCATCTCCGCCTGGTGGGGTGCTCCGTAAACACTCATTACACACCAGTCCCCAGAGAGGCCTCCAGGAGCGGCAGCTATTCCGAGCACACGGCTCCACTCAGGGCCACAGGCGCTGCTTTCAGGAAGCAGTATCACGGTGCTCACACACACTCTCTCAGACACACACTCAGATGCAAACGCACAGGACAAGAAACGCAGGCATGCACACACTCAAGCTTGCGCGCGCACACACATGTTATCTCACACACACGGTTGGGTATACATGCACAACTCAGATGCACTTATACGCATGTTCAGACACATGCACGCGCACACAGTGCGCTCCAAGCTCCCTGCTGATTACGAATCGTAGCTGCTCGCCATGATGGAGCCTTCCATTGTAGCAGGGATCCCGTCGTCGGCAGTGTAAAAGCGATAAGGAGCCAGTGTAACACTGAGAGCGATACATTGCGGCAGTGACCGTGATTCATTGTAGCGGTTATAGCGATAGGCTGTGGCGGTGAGAGCGATACATGGTGACAATGATAACGATGCATTGAACAGTGATAGTGATACAGTGTGGCAATGATGGTGGTACATTGTGTGTGTCAGTGATGGTGATACGTTGTAACAGTGATGGTGATGCATTCTGGTGGTGATACATTGTGGCAGTGGTAGTTATGTTGTGAAAGTGATACGCGGTGGCAGCGGTGGCGATATAGTGTAGCGGTGATAGTGATACATTGTGACAGTGGTGGCATACTCTGTGGCAGCAGTGGCGATACACTGTGGCGGTGATAGTGATACATTATAACAATGACGGCGCTGCATTGTGGTGGTGATAGTATTACATGGTGTCAGTGATAGCGATACATTGTAACAGTGGTGGTGATGCATTGTGGCAGTGATACATTGCAACAGAGATAAACCAAAAAGAAATTTGAGCTCACTGCTATCACATCAAATTCAACCCACAGTGGCAATGACAGTGAACACTTCAGCATGTCCCACTTAGAACAGGATGTCCACTCACACGAACTCATTCAATCTAAGTAGGTATCCTGGTTGTGTCCATTTTGTACAGAGGAAGCTGAGCCATCTTCGGGTTCTGGGACTTGCCTAATCCATCCACCACTGAGTGGCAGAGCCGGGATCTGGATGCAGGGGAGCCTGGCTCCAAAACTTTGATGTTGACCCAATGCCGCCCTGAAGAGCACCGGCTCACCCCATCCTCAAGGGAGTTCTTCCCACTGCACAGAGGGTAACAACTGACTCAGAGAGGTGACACACTTTGCCCAGAAACACACAGCTAGGACTTCAGACCACGGGCTACTCGCCTTCAAAGCCTGGCGTGCCCCTGGGGTGGGAGCATGGAGGGTGGAGAGCAAACACCCACAAAAACTCACAGCCATTGAGTGGATTCCAACTCACAGAGACCCTATAGGACAAGGATGGAGCCGACCTGTGGGTGGGTAGAGAGCCTCATCTTTCTCCTGCAGAGTGGCTGGTGGTTTCGAGCTGCTGACCTTGCGGGGAGCAGCCCAATCCAGAGAAATTAAGCGACTTGCCCAAGGCCCACGCAGGATCAATAGAAATGGCTAGGACTAGCTCAAGTGCCTGCATCCCAGGGGCCTCTTCTGTGCTCTTCTCCATTTCCCACCCCCAACAAGAAGCCCGCTGCTCAGAGCCTTAATGCCAGGCACAGCAGCAGCTGGCACCGCCATAGGGCATGCAGCATCAGAGGGCCTTGCCCAGCTGGGCTCTCGCCAGGTGTCATCCTGTGCCCCCACCCTTCCTAGCTGTGTGTGCCTGGGTCTCAGCTCAGCTGACATTAGGGAGCATTTGGAACATTCCAGGACTCCTTGCGTTTTCTGAGTAGCCGTCCACTCTGTCCCCATCACAGGCCCAGAAGGAAGCTCTCGACAGAGTCTGTAGTGTTTAGGAGTCTGTCCTCCTACAGGAGCCTAGGAATCCCACGGGATCCATTATGGAAACTTGCACGACCCTAAAAAGATTCCATTACCCTGGGACTCTCTGGGGTCAGCAGCCTGTGGACCAGAGAGTTAACGGACTGGATGAACTGGTTATTTGCTGAACCTGGAGAGAGACAGGCCGCCATATTTCAGGCCTCAGTCCATCCTAAAGGTCACCAGTGTCCACCCCCAGTCTGTTCCCCTCCCCCGGCTGTGACATCAGGGGCAGCAAGGCAGAACAACCTGTCTCTATGACACGGCCTGAGGCCAAGGGCAGCAGGGCTATGGAGGCCACTGGTGAGTGTGGTGGGCGTCTCGGCAGACAAAGGGCTCTATGGGCCCGCCTCTGCTGCCCTGCCCTGGCCTCACACACAATGGAGGGGCCTTTGCTGGGACACCCGGGAACATCTCAGAGCTCAGTCCCAAACCGGGCCCCTCCCGGCTCAGATGGGCTTCAGAAAGGGGGAGGAGGAGAGTGGACTGAGGCCAGAGGTTCTAGGCTTGTTCTGATCCATGCTGATGAGGCCGACCTCCAGAACTGGCTTTATCTGTGCTCTCCCTGCGGGGCCTCCCCGCTCCTCCCTGAGTCCTCCAGCGAGACAGTCCGGCCCTTCTTGCTGGCTGCATCCAATCAATGCAGAGGCTTGGCCAGAGGAAGTTGGAACCTGCCTTCCAGACATGTGTGCCTGGCCAGCCCAGGAGCAGCTCCCTTGATTCCACGAGACACTGTGGGTCCCCTCCCCTAGCCACCTCTCTCTCCTACCATACACACACATGCGCGCACACACATACACACACACACAAGTGGGGATTGCAGTTTACAGTGGGCAGCAGTACCATGGACAGGGCCAGGCTCTGGGCACTCCTAAAATCCACCTGCCAGCAGGTGTGCGTCCTGGGCCCTAATGCATGTCACACAGCAAGCAACGCTTGAGCACCAGCTGCATGCCTGTGTCCTGCAGGTGTCCCAGGAGAGACAAGGAGAAGACATTGGTCATCCCTGTCCGGGTGCGGGGGTGAGGGGGTGGGGCTGGTGACTTGGCCATGAGCCCCTGAGAACCACCTAGCACGCCTGCTTCCGGGGTGCTCTTTGCCAACCACGCTCTGACGGATCACCCACGACATGCCGGGTCCCACCCTGCCCACTGCTTATGAGCTAAAATCCAAACCACTTAGCATGGCATGTGGGGCTCCAGCTGACCCGGTCCCAGCCACTCTGCCCCTGGCCCATTCCTTGTGAAGCCAGCAGTCCCACCACGCTTAGCTTCTGGCCTTCCTCCCACATTCCCTTCTCCTACCTGCCCCTCGTCCAGAGAAGAACTCCTACACAGCCTGTGAAACTCAAGTAGGCCCACTCCAGGAAGCCCCATGCTGCCCTCTGATGCCCTCCGAGGGGGCTTTGTCTGCCCCACCCCACCATCACTGAATTCTGAATCCCCACCCTGCCCTCCTTTCCGACCTCATCTAGCTGGCTGGATTTGCCCAGACCTGTTCACAAGCGAAGGATAGCCAACAGGCTTTCTAGGAAACGGATCCATGCACTCAGACTGACGTGGAGTCTAAAAATAAGTCAGCACTGTGCTTTCATTCCGTGTTGTTACTCGTCGGAGTGCCCGCCTTGTCTCCGGGCACCATCTGCCCACTACCACTCGAAGACGACTGAGGACAGTGAGAACCGGCCATCGGGGGCACACATGAGCCCTGGCCCTCCCGGGTCCTCCCGCACCATCGGGGACCTGCTCCATGTGCCGGCCACGTCCTGCGGCTTCTAGAGCAGACCTCCGCATCGAGCCTGTCCAGCCCGGAGGCCGGTGTCCCAAACACAGCTGTCAACGGAGCAGAGCTGATTCCCACAGCAAAGCCTCCTTGGTGGCCAGAAGCTCCTTGGCAGGGAGCTGCATCAGCCCGACCTCTGCTACCATCTTCGGGCCGTGTCCCTTCCATGCTCATGTGTCTGGGTGTGTCCATAAGGGGCTTATAGCCTGTAGTCTCTACCAAGCAAATAGCCTGGTCTTTGTCTCGAAGAGGTGCTAGTTGGGTTAGAACAGCCGGCCTTCCCATTGTCAGCCTGCGTTTAAGCACTGCACTACCAACGTGCCTTACCATGGGGATGCTAACTCTCTCTAAGAGTCAGACCGTGTCTGGGGAGGAGGGCCCCCAGGAGCTGAGAACCTGTGGCACTTTCCTGGGGTCTTCCTGACACAGTATCTGCTGTCGTCGCTTTAGCTTTTCTGCGGATGCCTTTGGGGTTCAGAGACGCTGAGTAACTTACCCATGCTCACACTTGAGCCAATGGAGGGGAGGAGACTGCTGGGAAAGGATTCTAACTTGGGGGAATACTCTCGGCATCTTCGGGAGCTCTCTAGGCCCTCTGAGCCTCACTTACTTCCCCACACACACAGGCCAGGGGCCTCCTGTGATCCTGAGCCCCCGGCACAGCCACTGCCCCACTCTGGTGGCTTCTGCAGCCTGCTGCCAGTAGAGGGTAGGGCTTGCAGCCCTGGGTCCTGGGGCTACCCCAAGCCCACCCTCAGGCCAGCATCATGAGGGGGGTGGGGGTGGGGGTGGGACAGCCCTCAGGATTGGCGCACACAGGTCTTGGCTGTGGGAACAATCAGCCATTCTGTCCAGAGGAGCCCGGCCACCTGACACTGAGACTGGACATCATCCACCTCTGTTCAGTGCCACGCGTGCCCCAATTCAGGCAGCAGTGGTTGGGGCCCTGCAGTCTGGGTGCTGAGAGCAGGGCATACACAAGCTAGGAACATCTGTATCCAGATCTTTGCATGAGAGACGGGGGCAGGGATCAGCCCCTCCTGCAAGTAGGGACACCCAGCACAGAGAGGCCGAGGCCCTTGCCGCAGGACACATAGCTGGATGGCAGAGGACTGGAGTGGAGCTGGGGCTAACACTGAGAAGGGGTGGGGATGTCAGTCCAGCTACTGGCAGCCAGGAGTGGACTCAGAGGCATTGAGCACCTACTGGGTGCCAGGTTCCATGCTAGCCACTTCAGAAACCGGGCTGCAGCTCAGAGAGGTCGAGCCAGGTGCCTCAGCACACACAGCTGCTGCCCCTTGACCCCCTCCTCCTCTTCACAGCCGAACCTCCAGTCTGAAGGTGCATCATCAGCATGCAGGAAAGGTGAGAGACGAGGCCCTTCAGAGACTCCAGGTGGGAGGCGTGGGGGTGTGTGTGGATGATCTTCTGACAGCTTCCCGGAGGACAGACAGCATGGGCTGGACCTTACGTGGTGGTAAAACTGCATCCCTGCAGGTTTTGGTGGACTCAGGCCTATGTCAGGACCCACAGTGGCAGGTCTGGCCCATTCCCTGGGCCTGTCCATTTCCCAGAGGGTCGTGTACCTGCTCATTGCTCTGCGCCCAAAACCCAAGCACAGGGCCTGGCACACAGGGGCCGTGGAGGAGCAGGAGGCAGAGAGGAGGGATGGGATCACATTGATGAGGGGAAGAGGGGTGCGTGTGCCAGTTTTCCTTCAAGGAGAGACCTGGTGACCGAGGCAACTTGTGCCCAGGAAGGATGGGGAGCAGAGGACGACGACACTGGTGAGACAGCTCTCAGCAGGCGCGAGGGTCGGCCTTCAGTCCAGACAGAGGGACCTGCTGGCCCAGTGTGTGGGGGTAGCTGCCCCAGCTCTGTGGCCCTGATACCCTAAGTCCTCAATGACTCCACTGAAATCTGTCCGGTGGCTCCATCTGTCCCCACCCCACCCCACCCCCCCAAGGCCTCAGGAAGCCAGGCTGCACTGAGAACTCTCCTCCCCTAAGAGACAAAGCCCGCTCACTCAGCCACCCTGGGGGCACAGAGGCTTAGGGCCAAGCTACCAAGAGAATTGGGGGGCAGTCCCACCTACCAGCGGCCCCTGGAGAGACACCCCGTGGTGGCCAGCTCCACGGAAATGGCTCCATGTTTGGGCCTCAGGGGTTCTTTTTGGTTTATTTTTGATTATTTTCTTGCCCATTTCACAGGACAGAAAACTGATGCCCAGCGAGGTCAACTGGCTCCCGAGTCAGAGTGAGAATATGTCAGCACCCTGGCTTCCAGCTAGCCAGGCAGTCAGACCCCAGAGCCGTCCTGCCTCCGCCTGTGGCCCCGAGAGGCCCCATAAGTGACCTGAAACCAGAGCCCTCCCCCTGGGGGTGACCACAGCCCCACCCCGCCTGGCTCTGCGGTTTCCCAAGGGCGCCACTGGTGGCAGCTCCAACCGTAATGCCCTCCCTTACCCCCCAGCACCAGGGGCGGCTGGCCCACTTCCCCGCCCAGCTAGGTCTTCTCGGTCCTTTGTGGAGGAGGGTGGCTGAGCTCCAGGTTAGCCCTTGGTTGTCCCTCCCCAGCCAGCCTCCCACGCCACTCATAGGACACCGTTTCAGCTTAATTTTATTTCCTCTTATAAATGGGCACAGCACGGGAAGCGTTAAAAAACAAACAAAAACGGAACAACAGAAAGCAAAGGGGGAAACCAGTTCCTTCACACGCAGGGACAGGTGCATGCCCCCCAGGGGCACTCCGGCCTCTTCCCACGGTCCGCCTCTTTCCCCTACTAAATGCTGGACCACGGACTTGGGACAGGGCTGGTTAATAAACGGGTTATGGGAATGGGGCAGGAGCAGGAAAGGCCCGGGGGAGGGAAGGACCTCATCCCCCACCCGACCTGGGAAGGTTCTTGGGGGCTCTGTACAGAGGGGAGCACTCTCAGGGGCTCTCTGGAGCCTCGCTGCCTACAAGAAGTATTTACATGCATTAACCGCACAGATCCCCGGGCACGCTTGGCCATCAGCCCTCAGAGGGCAACCCAGCAGAATCTGGACGACCGAGTCTGTACATGGTGGGTGGGCACCTATTTACAGACAAGAGGTGTGGGAGGCAAGCCCTAGGGCCCAGCCACACCCTGCGGAGGCAGTCACTCCTGTGCCCGAGACCCTCCTCCTGGAGACCCAGATGGACAGTCAGACTGGTCAAGCCCAGGTCTGGTCTGAGACCCCAGCCCCTGCCCACAGGCAGTCCTGGTTGCCACCAGATGCCCCAGCACTTAAGGAGGTTCTTGTAAGACTCAGGAGATCCCACACCTCCAGCCCCCTGGGCTCTGGCCATCAGGCCTCGCCACCCTCCGCCCCTGCCCTAGAATGGCCTCGTCTCCAGGCCTGCAGGCTGAAGTTTGCCTTGACTTCTCAGGAAACCAGGATTCCCAAGTTCTTCTGTCCCGGAAGCCACACACCCAGGATGTGTAGACCACAGAGACTGGGACTGGGAGCTCCATGGGCAGACCCCCTCCGCACCATCCCCCCAATCATCCCAAGGGTCCACACCACACCTGGGAGAGTTCCCCCAATCCCCACCCTCAGATGTCTTGCCTGACCTGGGCTGGCAGCGGGCACCAGGCTCCACGGGAAGAGGCTGGTCATGTCTCAGGTCCAGGGCTCTGGGAACAAGGTCTTAGCCTGTGTTTTCAAATGCTCAGGCCACAGAGGCAAGGCCAGTGCCAGGAGGCAAAGCTCAAAAGCCTGATGGAGGTCAGCGCCCCAGCGGCCAGTGCCCCAGAGGCAGGGAGGACAGCCAACCGGGGTCTGTACACTGACCAGGCCACTCCACCTGACCCAGTTGGCCCTGCGGTGCTGGACTCAGCCCCCACGGGGTACCTGAGCTTTCAGGTGCTCAGGTCCCCTCCTCCACACTCCCTGGCTTCTCAGCCTTGGCCTGCCCAGGCCTTCAAACCACCAGCCCATGCAAGCAGTAGGGCAGAGGGAGGCAGGGACTCGGAGTCTCCACCTCTCCTGCCCTAACCTTCTTAACAGAGGCAGATCAACTGTACTGGGCCCCAGGACACCTTCCCCCATCCCTCCTCAAGGGCTGGGTTCTTCATAAGCCTCCGGGCCCTGCCAAGAGGTACTTCAGGTCTACAAAAGGGGGTCCAGCCCAGAAGTGGAACCCCCAGAACAGATGGGCAGACGGAGGCCTCCCATAAGTCCCTTCCTCACCATGCAGCCGGCAGAAACCAGCTGCCAGGGAGATCGGAGAAGGGGCCAGAGGGAAGCTTGGTTCCTGCCTGGGTCTGACTGTGGGGCGGGGAGGACCGCGAGCCAATCAACATCCACACCACTTCCCTTGGACTACTAGTGCCCGCTGAGTACACCCTCCTTGGGAGGGAGGGGCGACCCTCCATTTAAAATATCTACAGAAAGGACCCCACCTGTGAGGTGGCCCAGACAGGGGCAGGCTGGGGTCCCTGCTCTGATGTCTCAGCCTGTCCTCAGGGCCTAGGGGGGCTTTTCCAGGTGGCTGGTCCAGCTAGGGGCCACCTTGCTGCAGTCAGACTGCTGGCTCACAGGGCCAGCAGGAGGGAGGGCAGGTGGGCAGGCGGTGTCCACAAGGGGAGAGGCTAGCCAGGCAGCAGGACCAGGCCCCGCAGGCACTTTGGAGACTTGATGTTCTGGGAGGCAGGGTCAGCTCCTAGCTCAGAGCAGAGGGAGGTCAGGAACCTGACATGCCCTGCATCGGGAAAGCCTAGCCACCCTCCACAGTGGGTGTGGGCTGCATCCCAGAGCCATCCTGCCTCTGCTCTGGAGAAGCCCCCCCCCCCCCAGGCTCCCAGCCAGTGGCAGGGCTGGCCCCAAGGGGTGGGACGCAGGAAGGGGCAAAATTGGGCCCAGTCCAGTGTGCAATGCTGAGTGGGGAGGAGTGCTTCTGGCAACTCCCCCCCCCACCCACCCTCCCACCAGAACCCAGGCCCCTGGGGGAAGGGGAGGTCATGTGGGCTGAGCACATGGATCCACGTGGGACTGCATCCAACCCGGGCAGGGCTGGCAGCGACATGGGTGCGTGGGGTGGGACAGCCTGGGTCACCCAATATGGGCTGATTGTCCCGGCTTAGTCTGCCCTCCCCGTGAGCCTGGCAGCAGGAGGGGAGGGCAGAGAGGGACAGGGCGGCCACAGTGTCACTCTGACGGCTAGCCTGCATGGTTGTCATCGTTGAGGGGGTCAAAGGGAATGCATGAGATTCTCTGGGAGGCAGTGTGTATGAGAGCGGCGGAGAGACCAGGATGGTGTGTGATTCTGTCTCATTGTGACAGTGTGAGTGGTGGCTGTACTGAATCCTCTAGCAAGAGGGGCATCTGGGTGCCCATCTTCCCAGAGGCTGCCAGGCCCCCTCAGGAAGACATATCTTCAGGGGAAGACTCAGGGGGAGCTGAGCCTATGGGAGCACTGGGTGGGGGTGGCCCATGACCCCAGCTAAGCTAGGGCAGGAGACATCCTCTCCGCAGAGCAGGAGCTGCCGTGCAGGTGATTCCATGGGCTGAGTCTGCCAAATGCTTGTTCCAGAAGGCAGCCTGAGAGCCGTGCTGAAGCCGAGGCCAGCCAGGTGGGGGCTGGCGGGGAATAGGCCTGTCTGAAGCCCCAGCCCTTTGTCCACCAGTCAATGGGGAGCTTTCTTCCTTCTGGACAGCCAGGATGTCGGAGCCCAGGGCCGGTGGGGGACAGGAGATGAGCTTAGGAGGACACAGTCTGGGGCAGATGGCAGTGCCCCCAGCCCCCGGGGAAGGTCTACGGCAGCCTGGGCAGGCCCGGGAGAGGGCAGACAAGAGCTGGAGCTGGGCCCCTGCCAGGCGCGGGCACAGGCCAGCGGGGCACAGCGGGGACCGGGCAGTGGGCAGTGCGCAGGCTGCGGTGGCCCTGCGGCTCCGCTAGGCATAGAACTCCTCTTGCTTGTCAGGCTTCTGGTAGGTGACGCTCGCCTGCTTGGGCTCCTCCAGTGTGTAGCTGCCCTCGTCTTTCTTCTTCATGCGGTAGATGAGCAGCGTGACCAGGAAGGCGGCGAAGAGGGCGCCCACCACCCCGCCCACAATCACGGCTGTAGAGAGGCAGAGGACCCAGGTCAGGCCGGGCTGACTCTGGGCAGGGGGAAGCCGGGGGAGGGCCAGGAGTTCTATGATAGAACCGCCCCAGCCCTGCCAGGCCCCCGTGATCAACCCCCAGCAGGCTCAGCAGATACCCTGGTCTCATCAGCAGACGAGACAAACCCACTCGCGGCCCTTGAGGCCACTCTGGCTCACAGCAGGGTGCAGCACCTGGCAGGACTGTCTTGGGTCTTTCCCGAGACGGTCAACCTCTCCAGGAGCAGCCAGCCTCCTCTTTTTCCTAAAGCAGCTGGTGGGCTTGAACCACGGACCTTGGAATTAGCGATTCACCACAAAACCCACCGTGCCACCAGGGCTCCACAACCACGTGACGCACTGCCCCACCAAAAGCTGGAAGCCGACAAGCGCACCCCGGAAGAGAAACGTGGGCTCGGCTTCCTTGAAGAAGCTCTGGGGAGCAGCTCTACTCTGTCCTGTGGGGCTGCTGCGAGCAGGCAGGGAACATGACGTGCCCCCTGAACTCGGGTTTGGGTGTGCGTGTGCCGCTGAGTCGGTTCTGACTCACAGCGACCCCGCAGGACAGAGGAGGCCTACGCCTGGGGCCTTCTTGGCTCTCAGGTTCTACCAGCGCGTCACAGGGCCTCGCTACGGCAGAGACACTGGGTGGGGTCGCGGCTGAACACTCACCCATTCAAAACAAAAACAAATTCACGGCCAACGAGTTGATTCTGACTCAGAACGGCCGGAGAGCACAGGGCTGAACTGCCCCTGTAGTTTTCTGATCTGTACGTCTACATGGGGCCAGAGAGTCTCATCTTTCTCCCACAGGGAGGCTGGAGGGTTTGAACCACTGACCTGGCAGTAAGCAGCCCAATGTGCATCCCACAATGCCACCAGGGCTCAGTTAAACGAGGGCACATTTATTACATGTCTGAGGAAGAGTTTATCTGGCATCTGGCAGGCACCTCAGGATTGACCAGGAGGTGCCTTACTGAAGGCCGAGCCTTCCATGGGTGGGGGGCGAGGATACAGGCCAAGTTTAGATGTGCCCAGGGACCTGGGGCAAGCCAAGGCAAAGTATGGGGCCAGAGATTAGGGTCCAGGGGTGAAGCCCACAGGGGTCCCCCTGCAGGGCAACAGGAAGCAGGGGCCCGAGGGCACTGAAGTAAACATGGGAAGTGGTGACGGTTCAGGCGCCAGCAGGGGGACAGGGCTGTAGGCAAGAAATCAGAGGTCCGGCCTGGGAGCCAGGTCTCCAACTCTCCCTTCCTAACAGGAAATCCCAGTCCCCCCCTCCCTCTCTCCCTCCTGGCCAGGGGCAGCCGGCCCACGGCCCATGGCTCGCAACCCCCGGAGCCTCACCTACGAGCACCTCCTTCCGCTCCAGGATGCTCTTCTGAGGCAGCTGCGCAGCCGAGCTGCCAGAGTCGATGGCATTGTCCAGGAGGCCAGGGCCTGGGCGAGCACCTTTGGGCAGCACCCCAGGTGGAGGTGAGGGCTTGGCCGCGGGCGCTCCCACGGCCACCACCTCATTGGCCGAGTCTGGCTGCGTGGTCTCCTCCTCGGGCAGCTCAAAGTCCCCGCTGGGCCCCCCACTCACGGGCACCTCCAGCTCATCCCGGGCTGTAGTCGGGAAGGACTCCGGAGTTGGGGTCTGCAGGGAAGGCAGCATGAGCCCAGGAGCCACAGGCAGCCCCACCCCCACCCCCCAGCCCACAACCACCACTCTGCCCTGTGCTGGGCACTTACTATGTGCCAGTACTTCACTGTACTAAGTACTTCACATGCCTCTTACTCTCACGACATCCTCCTGAAAGCAAGCCCCTTGCCACTCGGTCAGAAGAGCACTGTCCCTTCAAGCTGGTGAGAGACTAAATCCTTAGGGGAGCGATGGATGCATCTTTCTCCCGGGGAGGAGGGTTTGTGACCAGGCAGTTAAAAGCTCCAGGTATAACCAAGGAGATGCTCGCTCTAATTTACAGAGCAGGGAATAGGCTCAGAGAGGTCCAGTGACTCCCACAGGAGCACACAGCTAAATGGTCAGAGTTTGTAACCTACACGTTACAAATGCCACCTATGTCCTCACCCCGGCCACATCCCGTCCTCATCCCAGCCCAGCCTGTCCCTATCCCCTATGGTTGCCTCAGTCACAATCCTTGGGGGAGTCCCATGGAGACTGCTGGGTGTGACAGTACTTGGATTCGGTCCCTAGTCCATGTCTGGGGTAAAGGTGAGTGCTTTGCCTGGGGTCAGTACAAGAACATCACCCCTGGGTTGGATGTCCAGGTGTTCAGGGGACCAGCCCAGGGACCACAACTCCTGATGGCTCCCAGGATGCAGAGTGAGGCCAGAGCTGGGAACCATGAGAACACATGGGGGTGAGGGGGGAGGCACAGCATAGATGGGTGAGGCAAGGGTGAGCCCAGTGTGTGTGGAGGCTCCAGGCCCTGTCATTGTTCCCCCACCTGCTGGTCCAAGTCTCTGTAAGAACACCAGGCTGCCAGCTGCTGGGAGGGGCATGGGAGGGGTCCATGTCCTACCAGGGATGGCCAAGAGACTGGAGGTCACCACAGCCTGAACCCCTCCTTCAGTGAGACCGGTTGCAGGGGGCTTTAACTCCACCATCAGTCCTCACTAAGTCCCTCCTCCCACAGAACCCCCAGCAGGGCCAGCCTCCCTGTCCCACTCCTTGATTTCCCCTGCACCTGGACGCCTGCCAGTCTCCACCCTCTTCCCCCAATCCCCACCCGCCATCCACTCCATCCACTCTCACTGCACACAGCCACGCTCATACACACTCGCACTCACACACCACATCACGCCAGACACACGGACACCCTCACTCTCACATACACACAGCCACGTTCACACTCTCATGTCATGGTCACACTTACACATCCAAACACACGTATACACATATTCGCACACATTCACATAGACACAGTCACGGCCTCATGACCCACACACCCCCACATTCACTCACACTCAGACCCACACTCACGGGTAGACACACTCGTACTCGCACACTCACATCCACATATTCACACGCACCCACTCTCATATCACACACTCCCACAGCTATCTCCGCGTGCTCTCATACCCCCACATTCACTCACACTCAGACCCGCACTCACGGGTAGACACACTCGTACTCGCACACTCACATCCACAGATTCACAAGTACACACATCCTCTCTCTCTCATGCACGCATGCACGTGCACATCCACTCACTCCCAAACCCCAGGAGGAGCTCTGAGCCAACAACTTGGAGTCCTGGCTGTGAACTGTGAAAGCTTAGGGACACATTTCCTATTCTGTGTCCCAGTTGCCTCATCGGGGCAGGAGGCAGGGGGCAGGGGGGTATCCACCTAGAGGAGATGGCACAGGGGGGGTGCTTAGCACTGAGCATGCCACAGACATTTTTTCCCAGAAAGCCCACTCTGACGGTTACTACACATACTAGTATGCATACTATTCTATGGTCTAGCCATGGACAAGGTGTCAGCAGTGGCAGCGGCTGCGGCTAAGATGCTGCTGTGGACGATGACCAGGCCCATTCTAAGCACTCTGAATGTAGCAGCACGCACAATCCTCGCACTGCCCTGACGGACAGCCTGCTGTTCCCTCCTTCTCACGGAGAGGAAAGCAAGCGCTCTGTGGTTACTCTGCCAGCGTTCACAGCACTATGAGGTGCCAGGGGAAGACGATCCCAGGCCCAGCTGCGGGCTCTGCACACTGCTCTTAGCCAAAACACAGGCCCGCCCCGACCCCACCACTAACACACGGGCACCTAGCTCCCTCCGCATGTCTCACCCCAGCATCCTGAAACCCAACCACCTAGCCTGCCCCAGTTCTGTCACCTGAGCCCCCAGCCCAGCCCATCCTACTGAATCTCCATCTACAGCCTCTGCACCCACACCCGTGCCTGCCTCACTGTCTGCTTAGCCCTGGCCCAGTCCTCACTCCTAGCCCATCCCGCTTGCCCTCCCTGCTCCAGCCTGGCCTTCCTGGTCCTCCTGGGCAGGCCATGGCCTTCTTCCTCTGCTCCCACTCTCTCACCTGAGCCACCTCTGTGGGTTCAGGGGCCACGGTCCCCAAGGGCAGGGTGCTCCTCTCAGGGACAACAGGCTCCTGGGTGGTCACTGGCCTGGGAAGGGCTCTGGGCCTGGAGGTAGCTGTGCTGACCAGCCTGGGCGTGGGGGCTTCTGTATCCAAGGCGGCCACAGTGGTGGGAGGTGAGGGTGCCGCTGGGGTGGTGGCCTGAGCTGTGGCTGCTGTGGTCAGCGGAAGGGGCAGAAGCCTCTGCACGCCGGTGGTCCTTCCAACAGCAGTGGTGGCCGTGGACGGCGGTGCCGCGGGGGCGGTGGGGGCAGCAGTGGCCAGAGTGGCGGGCACAGTGGGAGCCCCTGTGGTTGTGGCAGCAGTGGGGGCCACGGTGGAGGCCATGGTGGTGGCTCTCTGGCTGGGCTCTCCGGGGACCTCAGTCACCACCAAGATGCTGGTGGTTGGCTCCGGGGTGGGGCGCTCAGAAGGGAGCTCTTCAAACGGGGTGCCCACAGGCTGGATGTCCGTGGTGGGCAACACAGCAGGCGTGGTAGACACTGCCAGGGCCACATCTGGACTGAAGCGCATGGCTGTCTCAATGCCTGACTCCTGCTCGAAATCTGAGTGGGTGAGAGAGGAAGAGAGCTAGGGAGCTTGGAAGTTGTCAGGGACACCAGGAGCCCACGCAAGCAAAGGCTGCCAAGACTGGGGGTTCCCATTCCCTTGCTTTGCCCCAATCCCCCCCACCCCCTCAGGACAAGACAGGAGAAGGGGGCAGGGCACAGCATGGCCAAAGGCTGACATCTGGCTAGTAGACCTTCCTTATTTCCTTTCTGCTCTTATGTCCTTCCGGGGCCACCTCTTTCGAGAAGCCTTCCCTGATACTTCCAGCCCACTCAGCTTACAGCTTCCATCACCCCCCACCCACCACCCACCCACCCCTACACACAGCAGCTGAGGCCTAGAGGTGCAAAGCTCATTAAAGGCCCTGGGGGCACAGGAGCAGCATTCTGGGAGGAGGGGCCAACCCAGGTACACCCCTACCACAGAAACTAAGGGCTCCCCCAGAGGCAAAGACAGAGGCCAGTAGAGGGTCAGCGTCAGAAGGTGCCCCCCTGGCCATTTTGACTCAGGCCAGGAAGCCTGAAGGGCAGGAGAGGAAAGAGCCAGATCAAGGGGGACCACAGCCACCTGGGGGATGGACCGAGAAGAGCCCCAGAACGTCCAGTGACTGGATGGCCGACTGAGAGCTGTGCCTGAGGCAGGGCTGCAGAGGCCCTGGGCAGGCCGGCACCTTCCTTGTTCCCGGGGTCCATGAAGCCCCTTGCCTCCCTGCCAACCACGAGCCCCCCACGTGACATCCATCAGCAGAGGGGGATCCATTCTGGGCAAGCCCGGCTGCGGGTGGGGCCCTAGCCAGTTGTCCAGGGGTACTTACAGCCCGAGCCGGACCCCGAGTAGAGGTCATCGAGTTCATCATCCGGGAAGGAGTCGTCGTCCCCGGAGCCCTCCAGGTCCACGGGCCTCTCAAAGTTCTCGCTGCGCCAGCGCTGAGCCTGCGGAGGGGGCGGGGCTCAGCACCTGTGGCGGGGCCTGGACACACCCGCAGGGGCGGGGACATAGGGGCAACCAATGGTTGGGTGTGCCTGAGACCCCGCCCACTCTGGGACTGCAGCCCCCTGTCCTCAGACTGGAGCCCAGGGTCCCTCTCTCCTGCCCTAACTCGGGAAGCAGAGCCAGGTCTGGAGCAGCCTGGGGAAGGCTAGCCGGACTTGAACCCATCACTTCCAAGTGTGAGCTGCCGGCCGTGAAAGAAGGCTCTAACTGACGCACGCGCAGTGGGTAGGCAGCCCTGGCTCACGCAGGTGGACGGCGCAGGTCACCCACGATGCTGAAACAACATAGGCAGCGTCACCACTCCGATTCACAAGGTGTCTTTCACTGACAAGACCCAGTGTCCTCAAGTGGGGGGAGAGAGGGGTCAGGGGGAGTGTAGGTCGTCAGTCTCACCTGCAGGGGACCACTGAGATAACATGTGATGTGCAGGAGACCCAGCCTTGGCTAGGAACCCACCACCCCCACCTCAAAATCCCAGTGATGTCATCCAATGGGCATAGGTGTTGGGGACCTTTGGGGCTCTAGAAGGGAGGGTGGGGAGTGCAACTCCAGCTCTGGCCTTGGATCCTCCCCAAAACAAGATATCAGTCCCCTCCTACATCCCCACCCCGCAAAGTATCTCAAAACCTCCCAGTAGGCCCTGATTGTCCCCAAGGGTCTGCGGAAGTGAGGGGGGTTCTCCTACAGTTCAGCCCTCCAGGCCTGAGTCAGAATCAGGGGAGGCTGGGAGCTGGGATAGCGCCCCCCCCCCAACTCCAGCCCCACCCCCACCTCAGCCCTAGAACCCATGCCCAGGACCTCAGGACCTCAAAGGCAGGAGGGCAAACCCCTAAGAGGGCCATGCCTGGCAGGGAGTGGCCAGGATTGGTCCTCCCTGTTCCAGCTAGCCCCTGCCCCCGAACTCCCAAAGGGAGCTTGGTAGGAAAGGGATGGTATTTGAGTCTCGCCTATGGAGATAAGGAGAGGCAGGCATCTGGGGCTGAGGGAAGAGATAAGCAAAGGCTCCGAGATGAGGAAGTGCAGGCTGAGCTTGGGGAACGGGGTTCTGGCCGCTGGGTCCCTTCTGCTCTGAACCGGTTCTCCTGCCTCCTGAACGCAGCTGTTCCCTCTGCCCACAACACCCTTCCTGCCCAAGGCAGAGTATCTCGACTGGACCCCAACTCACTCAGCACCTATGCTGCTGCTTGCGAGAAACCCTCGAGAAGCCCTCCTCAAAGGGGTCCCTGACTGCGACCCACACCCCACCAGCCCCACTGAATGCACACTGGGCAAAGGGAATGCCGGACGAGTCCAGCAAGTGTCTGGCACACAGCAGGCATTCAAAAGTGATCTGTTACAGAATGGCTGTCGGGTCAGAAGCTGTGCCTGGCTCACGGGGGAGATTGGGGGGTACAGGGCAGCTGGAGTGGAGGTGGGAGAGTCAGAAGGCCGATTGTGGGCTCTCCGTCCGTGGCCCACCAGCTGCATGGTCTGGGAAACTGGTCATTTGGATGCTGTGACACAGCAGAGTTCTGTCACAGCTGAACCTGGTAACTCAGCAGGTCTGCCAGTGGAGCCTGTGCACCAAAGAGGTGGCCTCTCTGAGTAGAGCTACCGACAGCAGGGAGCCACAGAGGCGTGTGAGCAGGAGAGGGGCCAGACTGGTCCTCTAACCGACACCCACCCACGCTGAAGCCACCCTCTGCCACTCCAGAGTTCATATCAGCCAGAGAAAGATTGATTCAGAACGTCCATCCTGGCTTCTAACCCCCTGCCTGGACCACCTGCTCCAAAGCTCAGCCAGGGCAATAGACCAGAAGATACCCCCGAAAACAACACAACACAACACAACACACACACACACACACACACACACACACACACACACACACCCTCCAAGTAATGAATTAATCAGTATTTACTTGCTACCAGTGAGTCATGGAGTGGAACAATTAGTGTAATTGCTCCCGTGACTAATTGCTGGGTCTTCCTCCTTTTTAGACATTCCAGGAGCTCCAAGCAGCTCTCGTCCAACTTTCTCCCATTTCCCCCTGTCCCCACAGCCCAGAACAAGCCCGAGTCCGAGGGTGTGGGTGGAGGGCTGCCTCCATAACCAGGTCTAGTGACCACACTAGAGTCCCTGGGAGATGCTCTGTTCCTGTCCCTACAGTGCGCTGACAAGCAGCCTGAAGCCATCGACATGGGGCACCTGGCGGGGCCACACACAGCAGGATGGGACAGGGCAGGAGAGGAGCCCAGCCTGCAGCTATCTTCCAGGGAGGGCAGGGAGGCCTTTGGTTCAGAGGAGGGGCCCTAAGAGGCCTGTGCTCCCTGGGAATCCCCCTGGGATAAAAGTGGTGACCAAATTAAAAGCTCAGGACCCCTCATTACCAATGCCACACACCAGCCCCTAACACCTCACTCTCAGAAAGGCCTGCACAAATGCACAGACCGCCCCTCAAAGGCACTCAGACCCTTGATGACACACAGAGAAGAAACAGCCACCCCAAACACAGCCCTACAGGTACCCACAGAGACCCAGCGTGTCACGCTGCCGTGGTGCAAACAGGCCTGGGCATGAAGCTGTGGGGCCATGGGGTCATGCTGCAAGGCTCAGAGGACCTGAGACATGCACAGAGCAGCCTGTGACTCCATCAGCCTCCACTCAGGTAGCTCTCACCTAGATACTATTCATCTGAGCTCAGTAGCCATCGACATGACAACCGTTACCATGGCAACCATCTCCTCCATGCTAAGGACCAGGAGCTCCAGCTCCCCACAGAGTCAGAGGGAGGCAAGAGAGTGAGAGACCATGGAGGAAGGGAGGAACCATGAGAACAGCAGGGCAAGGGGGGCTGGAGACGAGGGGATGGGCAGAGGAAAGAGGGGAGCTGGGGGCAGAGAGGGAATGGGGGTAGTGGTGGAGGGCGGCCTCAAGGGGAGAGAGGGAGAGAAGGCGTGAGTGGGAGGCAGGGGGAGAGAGTTCTCTCACATCTTAATTTAGCCTCACGCTGCTCAGAGAAAGCTGGGGAGGGGGCCACCCCAGTGATTTTCCAAACCTGCATCCAAGGGAACATTCTTTCCGAATAATAAACAGTCTCCAGATTTGGGGGTGGGGGTGGGGATGGTGGCCAGGAACCCAGTCACCCCTGAGCGCTCTCTGGTGAGCTCCATGGAGACTTCACTCCGGGGATACCCGGGACCAGCCAGGCCCTGGGGTGCCATCTAACCAAGCCCCAAGCTCTTCCTCCCCTTGTGCCTCCTGGGGAACCCTACCAGCCCACTACAGAGGACAGGGAAGGAGAGAGAAGTGGGGTGGGGAACAGAACCCAAGAGGGAGGGGGGCAGGAGCTCAGAAGTCTCTCAGTCTCTCTCTCTTGCACAGACACACACACACACACACACACACACACACACAGTGCCTGAGCAGGAAGGTGAGAAGCAGCCTTTGACCCCCAAATGACCTCTTCAATTTGCATAATCCTATGCAGAATTAGCATAAATATCCATGGAATCCCCATAAAAGAGAACTGAATCCAATTGCCTCAGGACCTTGACAGCCCCTCCTGGGCCCTCACTGCACCCATCCAGGTAAGCACACACCCTTGCATGCCTAATACATGCATACACCCCCCACACACACATACAGCCTCCCCCCACAGACAATACAGCCCTATAGCCTCACACATACAACACATCGCAGCATGGACACACACTAGAAAAATGCACACTTGTAGGCACCCTTGTGTGTGCACACACACACACACACACACACACACACACTTAAAAGCAACCCTTACCAACATCTATCTGGATACCCAGTAAGCTTATATACAACACAGCTCAGAACTCACCATCACCCATTCACCTACTTACTACTACACTGCAGCTGCCCAGGCCCGCACCCAGGGCCCCTCATGGTCATCCCACTGCATCCCCCCAGCCCCCTGACACTCCTCACACAAACCTCAGAAAAATCTTACAACCCCATGCCTCCCCCACAGCACACAGACCACCCAGCAGAGCCCTTCCTCTCGTCATCCCCCACTTCTGTGCCACCGTCCCTGCTGGCACACTGCTAGCTCACCACGCAGAGTCAACCCGGGGTGGCAATGGAGTCCCCATGCCTTCCCCACCGTCAGTGCAAGGGGCTGTGCCCGCTGCAGGAGCACCTGAATGCCAGCTTCCTAAATCACCAATCCCCCACACAAGTGACAAGGTCTGGGGATAGGGCCCCAGGTAACTGATGAGGCCCCAGGGGCAGGCACTGTGCCCCAGGCCTTCCATATCCCCACCCCACAGACATGGCTACTCCAGTGGTTGGTGGAAGCGGTGGGGCTCAAGCACCGGTGTTGGGTCTCACACACCCTGATGGCTGCAGGGCCACCCGCAGACTCGATGGTCATCCAGGGTCCACCCCCTGCACAACCTAGATTGAGAAATGCCACAGCCCTGGTGCGCACACGTCCATCCCGCAGACACACTGTGTGCTCGCAGTACCCACTCGTGCACCTGCCTGCACAGTCAAAATAGGCCCCTGGGCCCCCATGCATATAGCCTTCCTTATCCAATGCACATGCCACATACACTCCAGCGCACACGTGGGCCACATGGCACGCTCGACTCTCCTTCCCACACAGCACCCTTCCTGCTGGACAGACACCCACTGTCCTGCTCATTGCCACCTGATCTGAGCGGACCCACAGTCATGCCTGCAGTGCCCCCCCCCCACCTCCCGGCCCAGCAGGAATGAGGACTGCCCTTCCTTATCCCCAATCCCAGCCCCCTCCCCTCCATGGATGGAGCACAGGAGGCATTGGGCCCCAGGCCGCCCCTTCCCCCCCTAGCCAGCCTCCCAGAAGCCACTGGGGCCAGCGAGGTATCCCCAGTTCAGAGACCCCTTCCACTACTGTCTCACTCTGCCTACATCTGAGTCCACAGAGTGACTCACCCCCCACCAGCTCCCATCATGAGCCTTCCCAAGGAAATGAGAGGGCTGTCTAGAAGCTCAGACTGACTGCCTCTGCGCCCCTGACTCTCTCGCACCTCAGTTTTCTGTCTGTAAAATGGGGCTTGTAAGAGTATCACTATTGCGGGGAGAACAACATGAGATCATGCAGGTATGCAAATGTCGCCAAGGGGTCACTGTCGGTTACATACCAGTGTTCCTGATGTTCCGTCTGAGTCTTAGTCTGAGTGAGTCTCCACCGCAGGGTCTCCACTCAGGGGAGTGGAAGTGCTGGTGATTACACTCAGGCTTCGGACAGACAGGCTATCGGGCCCAGTGAGGGTAAGTGGCAAGGCTGAGGCCACAAGCAGGAGAGGGTGCAGAGACTGGACCGGGAGGGAGAACGGGCAAGTCCCAGAAACAAATTAGGTCAGCTGGCAGGGGGCCAGGAGACCAGCACGGGCTGGTCCCGGAGCTCCGCACCCCTGCTCAGCGCTAACCATGCTGCAAAAGCTAAGAATAAAATCAAGTGTAATTAGTTCTGCCCAAGCTTCCTTCCCCTAATTAACCAGGCTCCACCCGCCGGGCGACCAGAGGTGAGTGAGCAGGACCAGGAGGCCAGCTTTCGAGTCAGACGACCCTGGGTTCAAACCAGCTCTCCCAGGCACAAATAACTGCACGCCCACACGGCGCGGTGCGCAGGAAGCTCCAGTGTGCGGGGCTGTACAGTTGGCAGGGGCGGGGGGATGCCAGCATCACACTTGGTAAAGTGGAGGGGTGACAGAGAAAAAGAGAAAGATCCTCCAGGAGATGGGTGGACCCAGGGGCTACAGTGATGGGCTCTGGCATCGGAACACATTGAGGACCGGTACAGTGCTCCATTCTGTTCACTCTGGGTAGGAACTGAGGCAGTGACTCCTACTAAGCACAACATCCCGGCACGTTGTTTATATACAACTCCGGTGTTTGCTGGGGGACTCTGGGCAGGTGACTTAATCTCTCTGGTCTAGCTTTAAGTGACAAGATGATAGGTCTCACTGGGCTGTGTGCCAGAACCAGGTGAAAGAATGCTAATGTAGGTGCTTCCAGGCGTGCTCAGTCCTCAGTGTACCCTTCTGGCCTGGGGCCGTACCCCAGGCCTCTCCTTTCAGGGTGAACCAGACCTGGAAGATGGCTGTGTTCAAGCACCCCACTACCACCGCTGTAGAGGCTGAGGCCTGGGTGGTGGTGGGGTGGGGTGGGGTAGAGAGACACGCAATGTCACTGGATGACTGAAGGCAAGGTCAGGGAAGGGGGGGTGGTCTATCCTTTGAGAACTCAGTGCCCCTCACGCTCACCAGCTCCACCCCGGAGACCCAGAGCGTCACCGCAGGAATGTGGGCTGAGCCCAAGAGCTGGGCAGCAGGATAGCCAGGAGGCCTCACAATGAGAGGCTGACCAGGCAGGGGGGCTGCTGGGCCCCCCTCACCCACCCCACAGCTGCCTGGCTGGGAGCCCAGTAACCCCACCCCCCACCCCATACACTGAGGAGGAGGTGAGGGCCATGCAGGCTGCACCTGCAGGGAAAGGGCCACACAGAGCAGAATCCCAGAGAGGATAGAGGCCAGTCGGGGGAGTGGGGGGCAAGCCAGGCCCCAGCTGAACTTGACAGGCCTTCACCCTCTTCATGCCGGTTGCTGCCGAGTAGACGCTGCCAATATTCTTGGTAACCCCAAACTAAACCCACTGCCATCAAGTGGGCTCCAGATCACATCGACTCCCAAGAACAAAACATGATGGGAACAGCCTGCCTCAGCAGTCTCCCTCAGAGCAGCTGGTGGACTTGAACTGGAGACCTTGCTGTTAGCAGCCTTGTACATAAGTCACTACACCACCAGGGTTCCTTGAGATGCAAGTAAGTCCCCAGCCTTTTAGCCAGCAGCTGAACACTTAGCAGTCTGCCCCACCCAGGAATGCCTACTACCCCTAAAACTAGCAATCCCAGATATTCCCTTGTCCCTGATCCACTCCCATTTGTTCATATTCACACTCCTACCCACCGGCCTCCCACCCACCCTTCCCAAGAGCAGGCGGGTGCAGGGCCCTCCTTGGGCCCAGCTGAGACAATTGCTCTGCAGAGGGCATCCTGGAGTCCCCTTCACCTCACCACAATAATAAAGGAACTCCAATTCCCACCATCAGCACCAGCCCCGATACCCAGGCTGTGTCCCCTCGGCTCTTCCCAGAACTCCCCTTTCCCACTGCTGCACACACCTGCCCCATCCACAGGCTCTCCTGGGCCCAGAAGGAAGGTGGGCAGCACCCTGAGCTTGAAGGCAGCAGCCTCAGCGAGCGGAGACCAGCCCAGCCCGCCGCCTCCTCCTCGGCATTCCCTTCTTTAGGGGCTGGAGGACCCAAGAGCTGCGCTGACTCTAGCCATCAGGCATCCCAAGAATGCAGCCCTGGGGTCACAGGCACTGATGGGGGAAGTATCATTTATAATCCCCAGCCCAGGGGACTAGTGAATCAGAGGAGAATCCGAAGGTCACCTGGGTCCTCACAAACTCACAAGGCCCGGCTGGGTCCCTAAAAGGGGACCCTGCATCAGGGCTGGGGCTTTGGTTTCTGGACCTGGTGCAAAGCCTCCAAGGACACAGGGAATGTGTATGGCAGGCCCCACCCAGTTTTCCCTACAAAGACCCCACCTGGCACCTCCTCAGGCTGCCCTGAGGGATCTCCCCACACCGCACTTTAACCAAGCGCTCAATAAATGCTGGCAATTAATACTGGTATCATCATTATGTTTAAAAAATAGGCTCCAAAATGGATGTGGGGCCTGATCCCATTTTAATGAACTCACTTCCAAAGTGAATTTCTAAGCACCGAATTAAACTAAAGACTCCCAGAGGCGGGCTGAAGCTGGGGCTGGGGACCACTGGTGTTTTTCTCTGGCCCTTTCTGCAGCCTTGCTGTCCCTTTCTGAGTCCCTCCCCGGGGGGCTCCTGAGCCCCTTGGCTGGGTCAAGGCCACCAGGACCATCACTCCACCCCCCCCCCAGGAACCCCTTGCTCTAAGGAAGCAAAGAGAAACCAGTGCACAAGGAGCTGAGGGAGCTGGCAGGCCATGTGGCCCGGTGTGGGCACAGCCACGTCTCACCACAGACTGTCTTGGCAGTGCCTAGTTCCCTCCCCTGGCACCGTCGTCTGGCGGCCACGCTGGCCCACAGTGCCCAGACACCCCACCCGCCCACCTTCTCCCACCAGCTGGGTTCCTGGCCTGATGCCCCTGCCTGTCCCAGTTAGGGTGCAGGCTGGCTGGCTGTCCTGACCACCCCCACCCCCCACCTCTCCACCAGGCCACCCCATCAATCCCAGCTACCCGCCCACTCACGTCACCCTCAAACAGTCCATTTATTCCTGTCCCCAAACCCAGGACCACCCACTGAGGTCATCCTCCCTCCAGCCACACCAGCACACACACACCCACCCCCCACACTAATTTCATGGTTCTCTGAGGTCCAGCCCGTGTTGTTCCTGCCCTGCCTGCCCCACCGTCCCATTCCAGCTGTTCCCCTCACCACACGGACTCAGAAACCTACAGTCAGGCCCTGTCCCACAGGCGTGGCTGTGAGCCAGGATGACAGTAGTTTGATTCTTGCTGTTGCTGGGTCCTGGGCTCTGTTCTAGGGCCACAAGGGCCTACACTTAGCAAGACAGGTATGTCCTCAGCTCAGACACACCTCTGTGAAGCCCACCAGGACATCACACACACACCGACAACTTCCTGGGTCAACTAAAGGTGGCTCTGTGCCTCCAGAGGCTGTCACTTAGGAGCAGAGGGTGACTCTGTCCAAACACATTCCCTCGCTCTCCCAGGATGCATGCGGCCCTCTCTGCACAGGGGAGCAGGCTGAGGGATTGAACCTGGCCTCGCTGACTCTGAATCCAGTGCTCAGTCCCCAGTCCACAGCACCAGGCTCCTGATGGACACAGGGCTCATTTCAGACAAGGCTCCACTAGGCAGTCCAGTTCAGAGCGGTGGAACAACTGGCCCAAAGTAACCGCTGTGGGGCCAGGATCTGGACCCAGGACTAACTGACCTCCAGGGGCCATGCTCTTCATAATGTCGCACATGCCGTTCCTTCCATCCCCTGGTCTCCTCAATGCAGGTGGGGCAAGTGACATGACAGTTCACACACATGCGTGCGCACACACACACAGGCAGACAGGTTGGTTGGACGTCTGGGGATGAATAGAAAGAGAGGGCAGGTTGTACTCAGACAGCATGTGGCCCACTCAGGTCAGCTGCACCCCCACCAACCACCCTGATGAAGCACCAGCAGACGCCTCTGGGAGTGAGACTCCAGGCTCTGCAGTCATCCCAGTCAACCGTCAAGCAGAGCCAGCGCCTTCCTCTCCCCACCGAGCTCCCACACTGGTGGCTAGGCCCCATCCTTTTGCCCCCCGGGGTCTGTTTCCGTTTGCACTGAGTTAATGGTTAGTTGGCCCTGGGACAGGACAGGGTACAATGTGGAATCCTGGTGACGCAGTGGGTTAGGCATTTAGGCAGCTCGTCACAAGGTCAATGGTTCAAACATGCCGGCTACCCTTCGGGAGAAAGCTGCTCCCACGAACATTTGGTCACAAGAGCCCACAGAACAATTCCACGCAGCCCTACAAGTCAGAAATGGCCTGATGGCAGTCAGCTTGTTTTCCACGTGAGCACACGACATTGTCCGACCGTCAAAGTTCAATTCGAACATCACCTCCGCAAGGCAGTCCCCACCCCCACCTAATCCACCCTAGTGGGCAATGGCTGTCACCCCAGAGCCACAACTTAGGGCTCAGCCCAACCTATAAGCAGCCAGTTTATTTACGGGTTTGTTGGCTGACTGTCTTGTCTGCTCCAAGAGCAGCTGCTGGGGGTGGGGCCTGGCCTGCTATGTCCACACCTAGATGCCCAGGTGAGTTCTGTACCAGGGTCAGACCCGACCAGCATTTGTTCAAGGGCCACAATGGGTGAGATTGCCCCCTACAGGCACACCCTGCATCTTGGGCTCTGCCTGCCCACCTGTGGAGGAGGGAGGGGAACAAAGCTGGGTCCAGGCCCCCCACACCTACCCTGGCCCTCCAAAGGAGCCAGGAAGAGAGACTCTGAGACTCACCCCAGCAGACTATCAAAAATGCTTATGCAAAAGCATACCAATCAGCAGGCTTCCAGTGAGTGGCCCTGAGGTTCTGGCCACTAGACAGCCAGGCCTGGGCTGGGTAGACTGAGTACCTCCTAAGTGCCTCCCAGGAGTCAGGTGAACGGGCCCCGCCACCCCAGAGGCTCGAAGGCCAAGAGAACCAAGAGTGAAGTCAGGGTGGGTGGGGGGAAGGAAGAGGGAGAGGCAGTGGGGGGGCAAGACAGGGGAAGGAGCTGAGGGAATGGGCTCCTGAAAGGGCAGCCCCAAAGCCAAAAGCACTCTACTCTTCAAGTCCACCTGAAGTCAAGTGAGGGGGTGCCACCAACCTCACCGGCCACGGCATTTCACTGGGCTGACCCCCTCCCCTCCTATAGAAAGCCAAACAGACCTTGCTGGCTGTTCTGGGAGACCGAGGCCCTGCGACCGACCCTGAGAAGGGCTCAGGCCAAGCACACACCCCGAGGATACCCCACCTGCATGGCCAGAGTGTCCCCATGTCTGGTGTGAGTGTGTACATGTGCTCTCACGCCCAGACCTGCCTCCGGAGGAGGTCTGAAGCTGTCCTCACCCACTGTTAGCTGGACTATTTATAACCAGCACAAAGTCACACTCGGTGGAGACATCGTGCCTCTCCCCGCCCCCAGCCCACTGGCTCCTGAGCCAGATTCAGTGTCTCTGGCTCCCAGGGGGAAACTGAGGCACAGAATAAGACCTAATTTTTTTAATTGGGGGGTAGAGTGGGGTGGCAGAGCCCCAGAGGCTGCTTAGGGCAACACTTGTCCCCCAGGTCCTGGAACCACCGCCTGTGTCCTGGAAGGCTGACTGGGACTCTGAAACAAACAAGGGCAGGGAAACTCGGAGGCATGGGTTCAAAGCCCAGGCCTGGCCACTAGCAGGGTGACCCAGGCAAGTACATCAGTTTCCTCTCCCAGCGAATGGGTACGATATCAGGACCAAGCTGAAATCCCGAGAGGACTGAATGACACGCTCAGCCCAGAGCCTGCCTACTGCTCAGCTGGGCGGGCCTGTGGCAAGGCCTGCATCTCAGTCCTCCCATCTGCAAATGGGACAATGGCGCCTGGAGGGCCCCAGGGACCAAAGGCAGGTCCTGACACCCGAGAGGTGGCCAGCACACGCAGCAATTCTTCCTCTCTTCCTCTTCTCAGAGGGTCCCGGGCTTCCAGATCCCCACCGTGGCTTCTTGCTGAGCACCTACTGTGTGCCAGGCTCCACAAGTGGGCTAGGGAGCATCTCACAGAGCCTTCACACAGCCCCACAAGGCACAAGCTCTCTTCCTCATGTGGCACTGAGTCCCCTGCCCCGGACAATGGCCGTGCTCTATAAATACAGACCAGTGATAAAAAGAAAGAGAACAAGTGTAGGCGAGGAGGCCGAGGGACCAGAGAGAGCCTTCACACACTGCTGGCGGGGGAGTAACACGGGCCGGCTGCTCTGGAAAACTGTCAGGCTCCAAAGATGAAGCAGGGTTACCATGGGAGCCAGCACTTTTACTCCTAGTAGGGCCGCACAAAAACTCATACACAAATGCTCACAGCAGGGCGCATCGTGACAGCCAGGGAGTGGAAACGGCCCAAGGGTCCACCCAGTGATGAATGCATAGGCGAACTGGCAGAGCCACCCAGTCTCCGGAGTGACTGGAGCATCCAATGAGGAAAGGGGATAACATGAGAGGCTGTTCACACTGGGACGGGATGAACCCCAGAAATGTGAAGCTAAATGGGAGGAGGAAAGAAAGAGGCAGTCACTGGTGGCAGGGTGGCAGGCCACACATTTGGGCTGCCAACTGCAAGGTCGGCAGTTCAAATCCACCAACCGCTCCACCGGGGGAATTTTGAGACTCTACTCCCGTAAAGAGTCAGAGTCCCTGAAACCTGTGGGGGCAGTTCCACCCTGTCCTATAGGGTCACTTTGTGGGTTCTGGTCTGGCTGATATGACATCCAGACTAGACACATCCTCAGACACAGAAGGGCTGGGTGGTGGTCGAATGCTGAGAACGCTATTTGGGGGAAGGGATGAAAATGTCTTTGTGGGTGGGAACGGAGCTCTAGTTACGGTGAGCACAAACAAGAAGAAATGTTCTAAAAGTGACTGTGGTGGTGATTGCACAACTAGCTTCTCGATATGACGGAACCATTGGATTGTATGTGTGGATTCTATTTTTTAAGAGAATGAAATGCCCTAAAATTGACTGTAGGCATAGTCACACTACTCTGAACATACTAAAAACAACCGAGTTGCGTGTCCTACATTCAAGTGCGTACTTTAAGTTGCAGCTCCACAAAGCGGTTATTTTGTGAAACAGATGAGCTTGAGGCTGAGGCTCAGCGAGGGCAAGCACCGCAGGCCCATCACACAGCAAGCAGAGTCGGGGTTCAGCGCAGCCCCGTCACACAGCGAGTGGAGTCGGGGTTCAGCGCAGCCCCATCACACAGCAAGCAGAGTCGGGGTTCAGCGCAGCCCCATCACACAGCAAGCAGAGTCGGGGTTCAGCGCAGCCCCATCACACAGCGAGCAGAGTCGGGGTTCAATGCAGGTCCAGGACAGCTCAGTGTCCTTTCTCCTGAGGACACTCTGCTCCCACCCCTCCCCCACTCCCTCCTTCATCCCCACACCCCCAGCCAAGCGCCAGGCCCCACGTCAGACAGGCAAACACTGACTCTGCAGACTAAGAGCCAGGAAGCGTCCAGCCCAGCAACTGCCGCTCAGAGCTCAGCTTGTCAAAGGCCACTTTGTCAGGTGAGGGGCAGGGGAGGTCTCGGCTCAGAATGAACTCAGGGGAGCGGGGCAACTGCTGAGCTGGGATCTCCCTCCTGAGCCATCTGCTCTGCTCCTCCAGCCCTCTGCCCACGTGGCCAGCCAGGAGGATCTGCTGCTGGGGGAGGGGGCAGCCAGGTGTCGGGACCCCAGTGGACTCATGTGAGCCTGAAGGCCATTGCCAGGCCTTACCCTTGGTGGCTGTCTGAGGCTGCCCAGCATCAGACCCTGGCCCACTCTCTGCCTTGCACCACCTCCGTTTGGCTCCAGGAACCAACTTCCACCCAGCCCAGCCTGCAGCTGCCAAACCTCTCCCCCCAACCCCACCCCCTGCAAGAGGGTTCCTGAGGGCTGCTGGGCATCCATCTGGCAGGTGCTCCCCAGGCACCCCCACTCTCCACCCACAGGGCACTGGACAACACAGTGGGGGTCCTGCCCCCACACACGTAATCGCTAGTAGTCAACGCCACCGGGGCAGACTTACCACTACCCTACCATGCAAGTGGACGCAGCTGATGTTACAGAGGAGAACATAGACACAGCGACCTGTCCAGGCCTGCACGGGAAAGTCAGAATCACAGCCTGTTGGTATTCACACCTCCCTGCTTCCACCAATACCACTGCTGCCCTCAGGAAGTGGTCAGTCACCCAACCAAGCAGATGTGGGATGGATGGAGTGAGGGAGGCGAGGTTAAGGCAAGGAGGGAGTTTCATACCCTTGACTGAGAGGAGGTGGGGCCTTGGTGAGCCCACAGCAGCACGGTAATTTGGCCAAGATCAGTCTCAGCCCAGCATGGGACCCACACTATCCCTCCCTGCTGGAGTATCTGGGCCCCTCCTGGTGACCTGACAGCCTGTCCAAGCTGACCAAGATAGCTCCCCACTGGGCAGGCCTGCTCTGGGCACTGTGACCATTCAAGCTCTGAGCCCTGCAGGGGGAATGCCAAGGTCAGCAAGGGAAGGTGAGTTCAAAGATGCCCCTACTGTGTCCCCAAACATCCCTGGCATCCGTTCCTCCTTCAATGCCCAGCTCAGGCCTCATCTTCCCCTGGAAACTTCTAAATTCTGCCTTTGCCCACTGTGGCCCCTCCTCGCCGCTTAGGGCCCAGTTCAGCATCTCCAGATTGGACCCTGGTTCCCAGTTGGGCTCCCCAGGGGGTCTCGTGCTGACTATTCTGACTCGGGTTCATAGCAGGCAGGTGGTTAGTGACCCACCTCCTTGGCCACTTGTCACTTTCCCCAGGGACACAGAGTCAGTCCACTTTCCCCCTGCTCCCCATGGTTTAGTAAACCGCCTATAACTGGGTCTCTGAAGAGCCTGAATCTGGGGCAGGGCAGGGACAGATCTGGGAGGGGGTCAGGTGGAGACAAAGCTGAGTCCCTCCGCCCACCCCGCCCTCACCTTAATCACCTCTAAGGAGGCCACACGGGGCGGCTGGCCCTTGGGTCTGGGCTCCCAAGCCCTGGGATTAAGAGCTAGGATTAAGGGCGCGCCCACTGCTGGCAGCTCAGTGCCTGGCACAGTGCACAAGTGAGTATGCATGCAGTACCAACATGAGATTGCATGTGTGTGCACCAGGGTACCAGGTGAGCTAGGCATGAATGTGTGTGTGCCAGTACACTACATGAGTGTGAGCAGCACACTATGCGTAAGCGTGCTTATGTGTGCACCATGTGAGTGCATGTGCACACTATGTGCCTCTGTGCAGCATGTGTGTGCACACTATGTGACTGTGTGTATCGCATGAGTGCAAGTGCACACTGTGTGAATGTGCTTGTGTGTGCACCATGTGAGTGCATGTGCACACTGTGTGAATGTGCTTGTGTGTGCACCATGTGAGTGCATGTGCACACTATGTGCCTCTGTGCACCATGTGTGTGCACACTATGTGACTGTGTGTGTATCGCATGAGTGCATGTGCACACTGTGTGAATGTGCTTGTGTGTGCACCATGTGAGTGCATGCGCACACTGTGTGGGCGCCCGTGTGTGTGTACCAAGTGCATGTGCACACTATGTGAGTGTGCATCGTAAGAGTGCGTGCATCAGAAGAGTGTGTGTGCGCACACTGTGTGAGTGCCCATGTGTGCACCAGTGCACCAGGTGAGCATGCATGTGTGTGCACAGGTGCACAGGCAGGCCTATCTATATGAACTGCTTCTGGGCTTACCGTGGCACGAGTCTACATGCCTTCATGTGTGTAAACTGGGGGCTTCACTGGGTTTCCAGGCCTGTGTGGCCTGGGCATATTTATGTATGAATTCAAGGCTGAGTGTCATTCACATGCACATGGTGTGAGCATGAGCACGCATGCCCTTGGTGTGTCTGTTTGGACAGGCCTCTGGGACTGGGCCCTGCCTGTGTGCACAGAAAAAAGGATATGTTCCCTTGCAATGGGTACACGACAGGCTTGGTGTGTGCACAGGTCTGCGGGCAGGCCGGCCCTCTGGGGGCCTGCATGTCTCCAAGGGTCCGAATTGGGGCAAGGTGCTGACAGTAGAGAAGAGGGGTAGCAGTCTGGGGAGTCCTGTCCCCCTCTGCTTCTGGCCTCATACCTGAGTCATGGACACAGCTAGAGATGAAGGTGTCAGTCACACGCATGGTTCCCCATGCTGACACCCAGGCCCCTCCCCGGAGTGCACCCGCAAGGGTGCATGACCACACCCCCATGCACACGCACACTGGCCAAGCTCAGCTGCCACCCAGGCCAACATTCTTCACTGACACACAGCCTTGCTGTCTGGACAAAGCAGGATGTTGGGGTCCCCCACAGCCTATACCCCATCCTGGGAACACAGGGGTCTGAGACTGTCCCCTACAGGACTCCAGGCCCCATCACTCAGGAGCACAGGGTGTCACTCAGCTGGCACTCCACTCTAGAAGTGACCTAGGGGTCCCTGGCCAGGGGAACCCTCTCGGCCCTCAGTACAGGGCGATACTGAATGCTGAGGCTCAGCCCCACCTGGTCTCCTCTCTGACCAGCCAAGTGGGAGTTCACTTTCCTGGGGCTGCTCATCCTCAGACACCACTGCTTAAAAGGCAGGAGGAATGGGGGGCTAGAGGGGCAAGAAGCCCAAGCAGAGCCCCTCCTGCCCTGCCCCTCATCACCACACCCTGGGGTGCTGGCCCCATGAACCTGCTACCAGGAGAACCCCCATCCCATGCCAGTCCCACTGAGTCGCAGCCAGGGAGATGAGAGCACCAACCAGCCAGGGAAGGTGAGCTAGGGGCCTCGGGGGAGTCTGAGCGGGAGGTGGCGGCAGGCAGGAATGGAGAGACAAATGCTCCCCACAGAGAGGAGGTAGCAGATGGGGGGCAGGTGGGCAAGAAGGCAAAGGGCAAGTGGGGAGAGGGAGAATGTCTCTTGGTAACCAAGCCCAAGCTCTCAAGAGCCCACAGTGCATCTACCCTCAAGAAAGATGGGCTCTTTAGTGACCCAGGACAGATGTCCCTTCCCTGAACCACCTCTGCTGGGGCTGGAAGCTGTGTCTGGTAAGCCTACCTCTCCCTGCTGCTTAGCACCCCTCCTCCCTTGGCCAAATTTGGGGGTGACATAAGCAGCCCTCTCCCTTCTCCAAAGCTGGTGGTCACCTGAGCAGGGGGTTGGAAAGAAAAGGACAAGGTGTGACATCCTAGGAGAATTAGAAGTAAAACAGGCTGGGGATGTGCAAAAGGAAACAATGTAGCAATGTCAGGATTTAGGGAAATGAAACAAAGTGCCATGTGTTAGAGCTGAAAAGGGAGATGATGTCATGGGGGAGTCGTCGCTGTAACAATGTATCTAAGTGAAGACTCCAAGGAGGTGACAACGTTACCCTTTGGGGAAAGTGGATACTATGAAGCAATGTAGCAGAATCGGGGCTTGGCAGAGGATCCTGCCAGCGAGGAGAAAGAAGCTGTGTCTAGGGATCTGAGAACCGGAGGCTGGGGGGGGGGGGCGGGGGGCGGGGGGCGGGGGGCGGGAGGGGAGGTGGCACTGCAAAAGGCTCGGCGTGCTTGGGAGGTTGGAATTGGGAGGTTGGAAGGAGGAGGCGGTAAAGAGTTAGCAGAGGGTTTGGGGGGATGAATAGGAGTTTGTTAACAAAGAAGGAAAGAGTCCAGGTAGAGAGCACTGCACATGGCCAACACGGATATTAACAAAGTGACCATGGTACGTTCTGCTCTGGGGACAACCAGGAGTCGCGATTGACAGGAGTGTGCAGTATTCAGGGCAAAGGGAGGAGGCCGGAGGAGTACACTAAATGCCATGACAAAAACTGATCCGCATGGAGCGCTGGGCTGGTGGGTAATTGCAGTGATCAGGGAAGGCTTCCTGGAAGAGAAGGGATGAGGATCTGGACCTCCAAGCCATGCAGAACAGATACAGGAAAGGAGAAGAAACATGGGACAGACGAGGGGGTCCTGCCCAGGGGTCAGGAGACACATTTCTGCTCTGTTAGGCTGGTCTCCCAGAGGTGCCACACTAGACACAGGCCGGTAGCCTGCGGGACGGGGGACAAGCAGGACAGGAGCGTGTCCTTCCAGCTAGAAACAGCTCAAGTCTCCCCCATCCTTCCCCAGAGGAGCTGGTCTCAAGCCACGGACCCTCATGGCAGCAGACAGTGCAGCAAAGGGCAGGCTAACTGCCTCACCCCCAGGACTCCCCCCAGACAACCTCAGGCTGTTACCTCGAAAGGCCTTGGATTCACATCTCAGGGACTTCACGCTTTACAGCTTGAGGTACCAGGGAGCAACGCTTACATGCCGGGTGGGGCATACTGTCCCCCTCCCCCTGCCCCCCAAGTAGCCTGTAAACCCTAATCCCCGGTAGTTCTGTGGTTCAGTCCTCAGCTGCTCTAAGGTCAGCCATTCGAACCCACGAGCCAGTTGTTCTGAAAGTGGCAGTCCGCTTCCACTGATTACAAGGAGGCTTCCACTCTGATCCACTGAAGGGCCCCAGCCTGGGCTCTTCCTTTTGTGAACCCCTGGAGTGATGATCACATCTGGGGGCGGGGATTTCTTTGTTATGTTAATGAGTCCATTTGGGCAGGGATCACAAATCAGCCTCCTGAGAGGAAAGAGATTCCACGAGCAATTGGACACCCCACAGGAAGATGACCTCCCCCACCCCCTCCCTGGCTCATAGTGATCCTGAAGGACAGAGCAAACTTGTCCCAGGGGGTTTCCCAGATGATTGCAACTCTCTAGGGGAGTGGAAAGTCCCATTTAGAAGCTGGTGCTTTGGAACTGCTGACCCTGTAGTTAGTTCACAGTCCACTGTTTAACCCACGCTGCCACCATGAAGGTACCCCGGGGAGCCAAGCCCCAGGGCCAGAGCTCCCCCGGAGAGAAAGCCTTCCCCTGAAGCTGCTGCCCTGGCTTCAGACTCCCAGCCCCCAAACTGTGAGAAAAGAACTCCCCTTTGCCAAGGCTCCCCTTGGTGGGGGGCGGGGAACATCCCTGAGGGCAGCACGAGGGACCGGTCACAGGTTCGAATCCTCACATGCCACTGCTGGGGCATGGCTGGGACCTGGGCAGCTTCCTTTCTACCACACCTCCATTGCCTCTTCGGTAGCACAAAGGTACAATGGCCCCTCCCTCACCAGGCTGCTGATCCGAGGCTCCCTGAGAGGATGCCTTGCACATGGCAGGTGGGCAGCTGTGCCACAGCTGTACCTCAACAGGGGTCACCGCTGCACGGCCACCCCGACACCCTCTACCAGCCAAGACTCAGAGAGCCCACCGAGGGCCCCGCTGGCCCTATCCACCCAGGTCTTCCCCATGAGCACCTGGGAGGGGCAGTCAGGCAGCTGAGGACCAGATCACGGCCCAGCCACACCAGGAAGGCCCGTGAGTGTTTGCTGACCACCAGAAACAGCAGCTCCAGCAGCAGGGACGCCCCTCTACCTACTGCCCCATGCTCTGAGGGAAGCTGCCTGTGTTCATCCCAGATCCCAAAGATCCTGTGACTTTCCCATCCCTAGGCCTTGCCCACCCCGGTCACTGTGCCATCTCAGCCTATCCAGGCATGGTCATCCTTCGAGGTTAGGTACAAAGCTCACCCCCTCCGGGAAGCCGTCCCCGATTCTCCAAAGTCAAAACCAATGGTTTATCCCCAGACTCACCTCTGCCCCCATTGGGAGTGGGCATCTGGACACAGGTGAGCCTCCCTCCCCAAGCAAGGAGCTCTCTGAGGCCAAGGACCTCGCCAATCAGCTGGCCAACAGACCCAGGCCAGCGCAGACCAACACAGAGGGGACATCAGTCCACAGGGGGCTGTCAGAGGGGCCCGTGAGTGGACTGCAAAGTGGGGGGCAAGAACTCAGTTGCTGGACCCCCTCTACTCAGAGTTTCTCATATGCCTATAGGAAGTGAGAATGACAGCCCAACCCCCGGAGTGCATCACGATGGTGGGAGAGGGGTGCTTCCCAGGGTTGCCCAAGGAGGAGCTGGGGATGGGCCTCCCCTACCCAGGGGGCAGGGCCTCTCTCCCCTGAGGGGCCCAGCCCTGCCCCCTCTGGCCTCAGGCCTTTCTGAGGGCTCATCGGCAAACATGGGAAGGGCCCTGGCCACCCAGTCCAGACCCCCATTTCCCAGATGTGTAAGTGGAAGGAGACCACTGGCCTTGGTCAGCCTGAGGCGGACAGAACCACCTCAGCGAAGGAAAGGTGCAAGGATTCAATGAACTCCCTGGCTGGCACAGCCTTGGAACTCACTGGCCCAAACTGTGTGAGACCCGGCCCTGCCCCACTCCTTGTGGCAGCCTGGCAGGTAGGCCCTGTTGGCCCCATATTAACGAGGAGGAGGAAGGGCAGATGTTTCCCCGGGTGTCCCCCTGAACATCACACAGGGACAGCCTACCTCCTCAAACACACCCCACCCAAGCACGGCACAGTCAGGTGCAAGAAGTCACCCATAGCCTACCTGTGCAGCGATGGTCCCTCCACAAGGCCTGGTTTTCAGCAGGTGCTCAATGCATGTCCACTGAGTGAGCAAATGGATCATGCATGCCCCTCAGCCTGGCCCTGCGCCTCTACAACCTGGGTCTGACTCCCAGCCCCTCCGACTGAGCAGAGCCATGGTGCTCAGCCCCTCCAGGGCCCCGCACCCCCGTTTGTAAAATGGGGATCACAACAGCTGCCTCACAGGACCACAATGAGGGCATGCTGAACCAAACCAGGACCCCCACTGAGAAGGGCGTGTGGCGGGTGGTGTGCTATCACGTCAAACCCCCTCCTCCACTACGGGTGCCTCACACAGCTAGCCGGGGACCAGGAGCAGAGGCATCGCCCCAACAGCAGTGTGGCCCCAAGGAGGAGGGTAGGACTGACAGGGAGCCCACATCCAGCCGTGGGATCTGGAAAGGGCAGTGGGGGTGGGTTCTGCCAGACACCCCAAGAAGCAAAGATCCCCTTCCCCTGCTCCCCCCACCATACGCTCACCTGCTCTACAGGAGTCCTGCCCGCTCACCCCCTACAGGCCCATGTGCCCTGCCAAGGCCCCCGCCCAGGGAGGGGCCTGCCTAATGAGCCACCCACAGCGTCCCCCTACCCCCTACCACCTACCACCACACACCCCATGCCCGCAATAGAATTGGCAATCAGTTTGCTGCAATTAGATTTCCCAGATTCCGCTGGTGAATGATTCTAAATTACCCTCATTAAAGTCTGGGCCTGTGAACCAGGCTGGGGGGAAGGGGGGCAGGATGGATGGGGTTCCTGGCGGCCAAGCCTGGCAGAGGCTGCGAGAGCCAACAGCCCAGACGCTCCTGGTCCATTCCAGAACCAGGAGGGAGGCCCTGATCACCTTTCCCCCACCCCACCGCATCCCAGGGCTCAAGACCTTGGGCCCACCCTTATGTCACCCGAGGAAACGGGTCCTGGGAGGGTGCCAGGACCCTGCCAGCCGAGGGACAGACAGAACTCTGCAGGGCTTCCACTGGTTGGGGCAGGGACAAGTGAACATTAGACTCCGCCCACTCTTGGCTGTGTGAGCTTTGGCAGGTGCCTTGCCATCTCTGAGTCTAAGAATGAAGGGAATGTCACCTGCAGCCTCCAAGAGCGGTCAGCAGGCTCAAAGCTGCTTAGGAGAGGGGGCGTGGAGAGGCAGCCCCACCCTCAGACAAGCTTGGGGCACACCTGGGTCTCAGGGTCCCTGTGAGGTGGTGGCAGTCGCTGTGGGACTGGTCACATGGGGCTTTTCCCTCCTCTGGGGTCTGGTGCTCCTGCAGTCTGCAAACATGGTCACCTACTCCAGCCTGTGCTAGGGGCTCCCAGAAGAGGGAAATGTGATGAATCTGATGTCCCCAGGTTCTGGGCACATATTACAAACCAACTTCCTCTGAGGTCCCAGACGCAGAGGGCTGTGAGGCGTCATTCCCCAGGAAGTCAGCACAAAACACAGGGAAGTGCTTCTTGTGGTCTGACCTGCTGCCATTGGCCATCCTGACCCACAGAGTCTCTTAGTGCAGCAGGGAGCTGCTCTAGGTCATCATCCATGGTCCTTCAAGCATGGCTTCCACACTCCCCAGGCACCCAGGGAAAGCCCTCTCCTCACCCCACCCCCCAAAGCAGTTCCTCAGCAGGACGAACAAGGGGCAGGCAGGTAGGCAACTTGTCACCAGGCACCTTGTGACTTCCTAGCGGCAAGGCTCCACCAGCTCTGAAGCAGAGGGAGTCGGAGCCCCATTTCAGAGAGGAGAAGAATGAGGCTCAGGGAGTGTCAGTGAACTGGCCAAGGTCCCAGACAGGAGATCAGGAGATGGCAAGGCGCAGTGGTGTGAAGGAGGTAGCTGAGAGCAAGCTGGACGGGGGGGACTGTGGAACCCTCTGTACCAGGTAAACAGGCCAGCCTGGGCACTCCCTGCCATCCCTGCTGGGTGGCCAAGCTAGGGAGGGGGCCTGGTCACTTGTCCAAGACCACCCCCACTCCCACCCTGGCCCCTGGGCGCTCAACTCTCACTGTTCCAGCTCCCCTATAATCACAGCTTCCTGTTTGGAACTGAGACTGGGCCTGGCCAGTGGGGGAGGGGAGCAGCCACCCCTCTGGCCAAGCCTACCCTAAAAGGAGGGGGCCGGAAGTAAAGGCTACCCAGCCTCCAGGAATCTTGGGAGGTTGGGAGCCAAGGCAAAGGAGGGGCCAGTCAGTCCACAAATGTTTAGTGCTGGCCTGCTGTTCCCAGGATGTAGGAGGGCCTGTGGGTCAGAGGATCGAGTCAGATGGCCCTGGCCCAGCGCACACCTTATTACTCCTTGCTGGAGTGGGGCTGGGGAAGCAAACGGCAGCTCCCAGCTCTGGCCACCCTCCCCTTCCCACCCCCAACACCAAATCACAGGCTCGGAGGAGCTGGGCTAAAGCCTGGAGCCACAACCCCTCTGTGCCCCCGACACAGTGCTGGCAGGTCCTGGTCTCAGACCGCAGGCCCGCCACACTCGGCCCCCTGGCGCCTCCCAGGCCATGGGCCCATGCCTGGGGCCCAGTCGACCCTGCCAGCCTGGATGAGGCCCAGCCTCCTGCGCAGGCTCCCTCAGCATGGGAGTCAAGCAGGCAGGCCTGGTTTCCTTCACTTACTGGTTCATTCAGTCACTCTTCAAGCCACTGGGTCCTGCCCTAGGTAGCCCCAGGTAGCGTTGGAGCTGGAGCTTCTGCGGGGATCATGCGTATGATGGATGCTGTGTGACCCCCATCATGTCAGTCCCCATCTCTGTGCTTCCACAGCTGATAGACCACAGAGATGTCCATGCAGGGGAGCTAGGAATAGGGGTAGGGGGCATGGGTGATGGGGTGGGCACAGGTCTGGGCTCCACAAAATATGGCTGTGTGAGGGCCCAGACCCTCACTGCCACCGAGTCAACGCCACGTCACAGCGAGATGCTGTACGCGTGAATAACGACAGCCGAAAGCCCAGTCTCTGGTCAGTGGAGCTACTGGTAGTTTCAAACCACCGACCATTTGGATCCCAGCCCAACATGCATCACATCACCCACTACCGATGAGGCTGAATGCCTGCCTGGAGGCTCTACCGGGGCCATCCTGCACATACCCAGCAGACCCTACTCATTTTAGAGTCGTAAGGCGCCAAACTTCTCTCACCGGGGCTCTGCCCAAGGCATGGACCCCCATCCCCCGACACACACTCTCTCACATACACATCTACTCTGCACAGTGTCCAGAGCTCTCCCACACCCAGCCCTGCTGGCCCTCAGCCCTGTGAAGAGATGAGGGGGGAGGGCTCCCAGCCCTGGGCAAGCCCCTTCCCATCTGAACACGACCCTCCGGCCAAGCTGTCCTTGGCTCCAGCAAAACTTATCCCACACCAACCCCTCACCAACACAAACAAGCACGTGCACACTGTGCTGCCCATCTGTGCTTCCAGTCAAGTACCTGTCCCCAGGTGGCAGGTGAGCAAGCGGAGACCAGGCAAGCTGCAGTTTGCTCTAAGTCCCATCATTTGGCTCCCTCCTGGAGGGGCCCCAGCTCCTGAGAACTGAGGGTGGCAGGCTGTCTGGGTCGACACAAACAGCTCACAGCCCCACCCCACCCCCTCCCCTCCCAGTCCCTGGAGGCGGATCCCCATTTTAGAGACAAGTTGCGATGCAGCAAAGAAGTCTTTTGCCTGCAGTCATGCAGCATGTGTCTTGCCTTGGACCCTGGGGGCTAACAGGCAGCTAAGCCTGGACCTGCCCCTCCTACTGGGAGGAGAGATGGCTGACCCAGGCCCCCACCCAGAACAGCTCAGGGACACTCAGCTTCTGGTTTTTATAGTGAGGACAACCTGAGCCAGGCAGCCCAGGATGTCGGTCCACCAGTGTAGCCTGGAAGGGCAGCAGGGGGGTGGTCCTGAATGCCTGAGGTCCTGCAGGTAGGGGCTACCCCTTCCAACCCGATCCCACCCAACCCTAGAATCCCCCGGTTGAGTAGGTCACCTGTTAACCGAATCCCCCTATAAGAGCCCCTTCTCCACCCAGCCATCTTCCCACCCACAGAACAGGATAAAACAGCAGCACTAGTTGCACACAAACTACAAGCTAGGCGCTGTGCTAGGCACCTTCCATCCTAACTCCTTCTTTCTCTGAGTCTCACATTGGCCCAAGGAAGAATTTAAGGCTCAGAGAAGCCGAGTCACTCTCACAAGGTCACACAGCCATCGCTGGGGAGGGTAAAATGATAGGGAAAGTTCCTTCCTGCTCTGGAGTTCTAAAAGGATGTGTTCGAGAGCTGAATCGGCCAGGAAGTCCACAGTCCAAGCCATACTGGGAGGTGACTGAAGGAAAGAGATTGGGATGGGGACCCCAAAGACAGAAGTGGTCTCTCTGGAAGGGGGAACTCTCCAAAGGAGACACCCACCCAACTCGCCAGCAGCACATAGGAGACCTGCTCCTTCTCCGGAGGCCACCTGGAGCTCCCCTCTCCACTGCTACACGCCCTCACAGGTGGGCTGGCAGAGCCTCACCCAAAGCCAGCCCCTGCTCACCCTAGGAACATCCTTAGAGAACACCGCCACAGTGGCCGCTCCCAGAGACACCCTGATCCACCCTTTGTGTCTCCTGCTGCAGGCAGCACCACCTCTGTCTAGTACAGAGCTGCTGGGAGCAGAGCACCCCTGCCTTTGCCTCCCAGGCCAGATGAGGGCTGACGCCCCTCCTTGAGCACCTGACCTCTGAAAGAGTACCAGCAGGCCTGCCCCTCAGTCTCACCTGGAGTCCAGGCCCCACCCCCAGTCAAGCTTCAGGGCCCGATCCTGGAAACATGCTTCACCTGCCACCCTGGGCCTCTGCTGTCCCAGGGCCTTGCTGCGACCAGGCCCTCTGACCTCCCCCTACATCCCTCCCACTGTCCCATGGGGCACAGACTAATCTGTTGTGGGTAGAGACCCCGCCTTTGGCAATGGAAGTGACCTGCCCAAGAACACCCAGCCCAGGGGTCCCACCAGGCCTCCAAATCTGGAAGACTTCGATCTTAGTCCCTTTCCACTCATTTTCACACCAAATCGTTACCAGACTCTCTTTACGCACAAGCACACACACCTCACCCAGGCCAAGGTTCTTAGTCCCATTTTGCAGAGGGGACAACAGAGGCTCCGAGAGAACACTAGTCCAAGGGAGATAACAAGATCTGAACCTAAAAGTGCCTCTGGCTACTGGGATAGACTGGGGCTCTTGTGTTTTCTGGGGGGCCTCTCCACTTCACTCTACCTAGGACAGGCTTCCAGATGAGGGAGCTACGCCATCAAGGAGTGACCAATTCCCTTTCCCCCCAGGTGGAAGCCTCTCAATGGGGTGGGTGGGAGTGAGGTACAGACTCCCACTTCACAGGACCAGAGACTGACACCCAAAGGAGTCACCTGAAGAGCCTGGGTCTTTTTCAACCTGGGGAACAGTAGGCAGGCTTCGCTCTCAAAATCATCCCAACCCCACCTGAGCTCCAGACATGTGTCCTCCCCACCCCCACCCCACCCCTACCAGGATGGGGCCCTCCCTCCTTCTACCCTGAGCCTCCTGCTTCCCAATGTGGCTGGGAGCCAGCGAGGTACCATGGCTGCTATGGCCAAAGGGACACTCAGGGGTCACCCTACATATACCTCTACCTGCACATACTCGGCCCCCCGCCCCAAGGGTACACAGCCTGTGCACAACAGGGTCACCCATGCACCTCTGCATGTGCACGCTCGGTCATGCACACACACACACACTCCCCTGAGTCCAAGCACACACACACCCCCCAGAGGTCTCTCCAACACCCATGCCACTGCCACAATACACTGCCACAACCGACTGCTGCCCAGCCATCACCAGGACACACTGTGCACAATAGGTCACCCTGTCCGGCCACACCCCCCATCCCAGCACTCGCACAGGGAGGGCACACAGGGTGTCAGCCGCCCATCTCTGGTGCCCACACGCCCAGCCTCCATCCTGAAGTGCACACGCCCCACAGGTCCCCCACCGGCCCCAGCGCCCTCCACTGAGGGACCACACACAGGGTCACAGTCAATTCTTCCCCCCACCCCCCAGGTCACCTTCACACAGGCCACCCTCCCCTTTTTCCCACCTGGGGTTCCTCTGCCCCCGCCCCTGTCGCCTCGGCGAGGACCAACCCAGGGACCCCACGCACCTTCTCCCCGCCTCGCCTCACCCCGTGGGGAATCGAGCCCCTTCCACGGCCGCCGCGGCGGTGCAGGCACACCCACGGACGCGCCACGAGCACGCCAGACCTGGACACACCCAGTCCGGGCCTCTCGGACCCCGGCAGGGGACCCCGCTTCGCCCCTGGGGAGGCGGATGCCAGGAACCACGGCGGGGGGGTGGTGTCTCTGCTTCCCGCTGAGCTTCCATGAGAACGAGGGGGTTGAACCCCAAAAGGCGACCGCCGGCGGGGGTGGTCTTCCCCGGAGATCGGCAGGAAGGGGTGCCCCCCGGGCAAGGGCGCGCGGGGTTCCCGGGCAGGGGGCGTCACTCACCCCCGCGGCGCGGCCGGCCAGCAGCAGCAGCAGCAGCGGCGGCAGCAGCAGCCCGCGGGCCCCGGTGGCGGCGGCGGCGGCGGCGCGGCGCGGCGGCCCCGGCTTCATGGCGGCGGCGGGCGGCGGGCGCCTTTGTTCCCAGGCGCGGCGCGCGGAGGCTGCTCCGCCGGCGGGACCGACGCGGCGCTGGCTCGGGCTCCGGCTCGGGCTCGGGCTCGGGCTCGGCTCGGCGGCCCGGCTCCGCCTCGCAGCCTCCGCGCCCCCGGCAGCCGCGCCCGCAGGAAGCGTGCGCCGCCGCCGGGCCGCCCCCAGCGCGGGCGGGGCGGGGGGCGGAGCGCAGGGGCCGCCCCCGCCCCGCCCCCGGCCCCGCCGCCCCCCGCGGAGACCTGCGGCGCGAGCGCGGCGAGCTGGCGGGGAGGACCCGAGCGCAGGGTCCTGCGTGGCAAGGCCGGCAGGGGTCTGGCCCAGCGGGGGTCTCAGGACACGTACCACGATGGGGTTTTCACTCGTCACCCCCACACACACACACATATACACACTGCGGTGCGAGCCCCCTGTCACCCCTGCCAGGCCAGAAACACGGTCTAGGCTGTGGGACCCCAGACGGGGCCTGGTTCTCTGGGCCTCAGTTTCTCCGAACACAGCGGCGAGGGGCGGGGGGCGCTATTGAATACTGAGTACCTGTGTGCAGGCAAACGGTCCACGGGACCTGTAACGCCTACTGCCCCACCCCTGTGACACCCCCCCCCCCCCCGCACGGGCCTGGCGTCCTGAATTTGGGCAGACTCATATTGCGCTCCTCAGCATGCGTTTTTTCTTGGTCAGCTTAGAGACCCGCCTGAAGAGCACAGGGATGGGCAGGGTTCCAGTGGACAGGGGTGACCCAGACAGCCCCCTGGGGTGGCCTGGCCACAGACTTTGCCTCCACTAGAAGCCCCAGTCTGCTGTTGCTAACACCCCTCTCAGACTGGCCCCTCCCACCAGCCTTTCGACTATTCCCACCTGCTTCCTTCAAATGGCTGTGTCTCGCCCTGGGTCCCTGATGACGGTCTTGACCCGGATCCCATCCCCCACCTGAGCACTGCTTGGCCTTGGGCACACTGCGCCTCCAGGACCGGTCGGCATAATGGCCTTCTTCTTCACCACTTGGGTGGGTGGGAAGCCTGACGCACCAGAATGAATGTCAGTCCCATTGGCACAGGCTGTGGTGGAGGTTAGCCCACCCTCCCCTGGTGGGGGTGGGGAGCAGGGGCTGGGAGCTCCCGGAGCTTCATTTCCAGGAGCAGACCAAGCTCGGAGTAAACAAGGGTGCCTGCAAGCCCCAGTGGCATAGTTACCAACGGACTGCTAACCACAAGGTCAGTAGTTCAAACCCAAAAGCCATCCCTTGGGAGAAAGATGAGACTTTCTAATCCCATAAAGATTCACAGCCCAGGAACCCCTAGGGGGCAGTTCTACTCTGCCCTACAGATTCGAGCTGAGAGCAAAGCCTGCGTGGCCTGCCATGGTGGTCTTTGAGACCTGTGCCAGGCATTATTCCAGGGCCTTTACCCGCAGCTGATAGCTGTGCCCACCCCTTGTCTGTCGGTTTGTCAAACTGTGTTGCCTTGTGTGCCGTCATGGTGGAAGCTGTCACTGGTGTCTCATGACGTGAATTTGAACATGAATCAAGAGGCAGTTGAGTGGACACAATGAGGGAATGCTGCCTGGCTTAGAAGCAGGAATGGTGTGGAGCAGGGCTGTGGCCTCCCGCCGTACTCAAACTGAATGCTGAGCAAATCATCAGAGAAAGTGCATTATCGAAGAATGCAGTATCAGAATTGGAGGGAGGCTGGTGAACAACCTGTGAAAAGCAGATGACCCAACTTGGCTTGCTGAAATCAAGGAAGACTTGAAGCACTTGCTGATGAGAAATCAAGGATTGCAGTCTTCAGTGTGGATGACAACTCAGTGTAAAGTAAGCCGACAGGGGAGAGGAGAGGCGGAGGAGGGAACCAAGCCCAATGATCGACACATAACCACCCCCAACCCCCGCCAGGGGGGTGAACAACAGAAACATGGGTGAAGGGATCCAGCAGTTGGTGTAAGATATGAAAATAATAATAATTTACAATTTATCAAGGGGTCACGAGGGAGGGAGGCGGGGAGGAACTGATACTCGGGGCTCAATAGAAAGTACATGTTTAGAAAATAATGATGACCACATATGTACAAATATGCTTGCTATAACGGATGTATGGACTGTTGTAAGAACTCCCAATGATCTTTTAATAAAACGTGCTCACTTTGGCAGTGCATATACTGAAGTTGGAACGATGCAGAGAAGATGGGCATGGCCCCTGCGCAAGGATGACACGCAGATTCGTGAAGCGTTCCATATTTTAAAAAAAGAAAATAATAAAAAAATTTAAGTGAACCAACATCCTCACAACTGGACCAACAGGTAACATAATGGTAAAGGGAGAAAAGATTGAAGTTGTCAAGGATTTCTCTTATTTGGAGCCACGGAAGCAGCAAATGAGAGCTCAAATGACACGTTGTATTGAGTAAGTCTGTGGCGCGAGACCTCTCTGGAGTACTGAGAAGCATGATGTCACTTTGAGAACTAAGATGCGCCTGACCCAAGCCATGGTATTTCCATCGCCTCAGATGCATGTGACAATCGGAGGTTGACTGAAGACGACTAGGGAAGACTACGAGGAGCATTTGGATTGTGGCGCTGATGGAGGATGTTGTCCTGGAAGACGTGCAACCAGAATGCTCCTTAGAGGCAAGGATGGCGAGACTGCCTTCTAAGCCTGGGACAGCTTGTCAGGAGACACCAGTCCCTGGAGAAGGACCTCATGCTTGGGGAAGTCGAGGGCGGTGAAAGGAAAGAAGGCGCCGATGAGATGGATGGACGCTGTGGCTGCAACCACGGCCTCAAGTCTGGGAGCAGTTGTGAGGACAGCTCAGGGCAGAGCAGGGTTTTGTCCATTGTGCACAGTGTCATAACGGGTCGGAACCCACTCCAGGGCACCTCCCAACAAGATGCTGTGTGCTTCACTGCCCCGTGGGGCTGTTGGGTAAGTGTTCAGCTTCGAATGCGAGTTGCAAGATTGATGGCTCAAATCCACCGGCCCTATCTAGTGAGACAGATGAGGCTATACTTCCTATGAAGATTTCCAGGCTCAGAAATCCTACCCAGAGTCACCCTGAGTCGATACTGACTGGATGGCAGTGGAGTAGGGGGCTTGGACCTGCCTCACTCACGGCTACGTCCCCGACACTAGAACAAGACCCTAGGAGGTGCTCAGTAGTTGAGTGAGTGACCGTGCTCTCATTCACCTGGGGGTGGGCAAACATGTATCAAGCCCTCATCCCATGCCAGCCCCCGCCCATGGGTCAGCTCACTCCATCCTCTGAGCAGTCCTGGCCGGTGGGTGCCAAGAGGGGAAACTGAGGTCTGCAGAAAGGCTGGAAATCACTGTCCTCAGCCATCACCCTCTCTGTCCTGCGTTCTGGCACCCAGAGCAGAGTCTGGCAGCAGAAAGTAAGAACTGAACTGAATGGAAACTGGCCGGGAAAAGGGACCAGAAGCCAGGAGGGGTGGGACAGATGAGAGAAGGGTACCTGGGAGACGGTGCGGCCAGGAGGAGTAGACCTGGGGGGATAGCCATGGTCTTTGTGGGGTGGGGACCCCCAAACCTGTCTTATAGGTAGGACCCATGGGGAGAGGTCCAGGGCCCAGCGGCCAGCTCAGCCGGAGGTCCAGGCAGATTTTGAGGGGGCTTCTCAGAGGGAGGGAATGTAAGGCTGGGCCTGCTGCCCTCGGGGCCCTCAGGCGGCCTCTGCACAGATGCTCCAGAGGAAGGTGTTTTCTGACTCAATATCCAGATGCTGAGGCCTCAGACTCGGGAAACCCCGGCTTCAAGCCTTTTGCAATCCAGGCCCTTGGGCTCCTGGGCAGGTGTGGGGAGGGGCTGTGGAGCGGAGGAATGGGTGGGGCAGTGCTAGTGGGGGCAGCATGGCTGCGGGCTGACAGGGTCAGGCTCTGATTCAGAAAATACCTGTGTACAGAATCCGCTTCTGCCCGTTGAGAGCTGGATGAGCTGGAAGGAAGACTCGACCTCTCTGGGCCTCAGTCCCCAGGTATAAAATGGTGACAACGAGCACTCTGGGTTGGCTCATTCATTCAGTAAACAGAAACCAAATGCCCACTGTGAGCCAGGGGCTGGGGACCCAGTCTGCCGGGGATGCCCCCTGCCTTGGCACTGAATACAACCGTGACAGTGCCTGTAAAGCAGCAGTTCTCAACCTGGGGGTCGCGACCCCTTTGGGGAACCAATGAGCCTTTCACAGGGGTAGCCCGATTCATAACAGTAGCAAAATGACTGTGATGAAGTAGCAATGAAAATAATGTTATGGTTGGGGGGGGGGGGTCACCACAACATGAGGACCTGTATGAAAGGGTCGTGGCATTAGGAAGGTTGAGAACCACTGCAAAGGAAGGGGCTGGGGGAGGGGGCAGAGGGTCTGTCACAAGCTCAAGGAACAGACCTGTTCTGAGAGGCCCCCAAAGGGTCCAGCTGGGCTGACAGGGCCAGGTGGGGTTTGAGGAAGAACCAGGTGTCTGCTCCCTGTAAGGACGACCGCTGAGCAATGGACCATGGATGTCTGGGTGGGAGCTGGGCTTCTCTGGAGGTCGTGAGGACTTGCCTGGGAAGGTATTCGGGTCCAGACAGCTAGCCGGCAGGCAGGCAGGCAGGGAGGGTGGTCTCCGGGCACAAGGAGGGTTCTGGGCCTGACCCATATTCTTGGCTTCCAGGAGCAGCTGCACCCCCTTCCCTGACGTCCCAGCGGGGAGGACTTGGAGCAGACAGACCTGGAGCGCCATCTGCTGCCCCTCTGGGGTACTAGTCCTGCCAGAGCTGGAGGAGGTTTGGATCCTGAGGATCTCATCCTGCTCCCCACCTACCTGTGCACGTAAGCCCCACCCACCCACTACCTGTGCGCATAACCACCACCAGCCCAACTACACGAGAGCCGACCCTCTGACTACCTGTGCATGCAAGTTCACCCTCTGTCAGCCACCTCTGCACTCTCCTGGTCAGTTCTCACCCCACCTGCATACCCCCCCCCCACACACACACACAGAGTACAGAGTTCTCCTTCAGTGTGGATGCTAGCACCCCTCTCTCACCCCAGACCAGCAGACCCCTATCTGACATGCCAGCCTTGGGCACCCCTCTGGCTTCTGGCTCTTCCTCTTCCATCTGCTTTGCAGGCACATCCTCCTCCTGCTCTGCTGTCTCCTCCGGGCTATTCCCAGCCAGACCCTCAGCACAGCCCTGCCCAGCTCACCAGGCTCCTCTCAGCAGCAACCTCCTGGCGTGCCACCCTTCTGCCTGTGGGCCTTTTCCAGCTGTCCCCACAGGCTGAAGTCCAATGCCCACCCTGGAGGAACAGCCCAGAAGCCCTCAGGCCCTGTGCCACTCTCCCTTGGGCCAGTCACTCCTTGGGGCATAGCTCCAGGCTGCCTTCTTCCCTTCCTCCAGGGTGAGCTGCCTTATCCCATCCTGATCCCCCCCATACACACACACACACCTGGGCACATAGTAGGGCTCTGTGTCCACATCAGTGACAGTCTCCACCCTTTGAACACACCCTCTCTCTATGGTACTAGTCCCTGAAATAGAGGAAAGAACTAGGAGGCAAAATACATTTATAGAGGTATAAATACAGGCACGTACATATGTAAACATATTTATAAATAACAATAGGGATATAGGTCTATGTACATATATTTATATGTTAATATTAGGGTAGCAGACAGACATTGGGCTTATTCCCAATCCTCCCTCAACGAAAGAACACTTTGTTCGAATGACCTGGCATTCTCTGATGCTCACCTTCCCAACACAATCGCTGAAGACAAAGCAGGTGCTTAAGCAAATGTGGTGAAGAAAGCTGATAGAGCCCATCTATCAAAAGATACAGCATCCGGGGTCTTAAAGGCTTGAAGATAAACAGGCAGCCATCTAGCTCAGAAACAACAAAGCCCACCTGGAGAAGCACACCAGCCTGTGTGATCACCAGGTGTTGACAATATCAAGTATCAAATGACCCAAAACAATCATATTAATGCAAATGAGCAGGGTCAGAGTGGAGACCTAAAGTCCATCTGTAGACAATAGGACATCCCTCGCAGAAGAGTCACAAGGAAGGGACGAGTCAAGCAGGGTGCAGCACGGCACTCACTGACGAACACAGCATTCATTCCTCTAGTTCTTTAATGCTTCCCCTCTCACTGTCATGACCCAGTTCGACCTTAGAAGCCGCTACACCAGAGCACGTGCACGGTACCGATAAGAGCTCTACTGTGACTGCAACATGCCAGCGTGGAGTAGGGAACCAGAGGAGAGGTCTGGGGGCCCGGCCCCAATCCCAACAATGAGGACATCTGCCCCTCCCCCAGAAGAATTTATTTCAGAGGACAGTACTGAATCTGTAGCTCTGGGAGAGGGACATGTCTGATCAGAGCACACGGGAGCAGATGAAGGGCGAAGAGGAGAGAGTGGAGCACATCCTGGTCCACCAGGCCTTGAGGACGATGTTCCTGCTCAGAGCAGCCAGTCCACAGAGAGGACCACATGGCCGGCCTCACTATGAGACACATCATCCCTCGTTGACCCATAGCCCTACAGGGGACAACACTGGAAAAACCGTGTGGGAATTGTCCCTGATCTGATCCCGCCACACCGAGGCAAAACACTAAGGGGTGCAACAGAACAGCAAGGGAATGGAGTGGCAAGGTCCCCAGGGAATGCTGAATGTGGACTTTGGGGCCAGCCAGGGTTTGGTGCCCCAACAGACTGGACTGGAAAACACTTCTAAAGGCCAAAAAACAGTCCTTGAACTAACTACAAGCTTTTCTTTTTTGTTGTGTTTTGTTTTGTTTTTTGTCATTGGTTTGTTGTGGTTGTTCTATTGTATATTGTTGCTCGGTTTGGCTCTGTCTTGTTTTTGTGCATGTTATTATTGCCGCAGGTCTGTCTAAATAAGATAGGCTGGATGAACAATCTGAAGGAGAAAACAATGGGACCCACAGTTCCGGGGGGACATGGGAGAGGGGGAGGTGGGGGGAAAGGTAATGGTGTTAACAAACCCAGGGACAAGGGAACAATAAGTGATCCGAATTGGTGGTGAGGAGGGTGTAGGAGGCCTGGTAGGGTATGATCAAGGGCAATGTAACCAAGAGGAATTACTGAAACCCAAATGAAGACAGCATAACAGTGGGACAAGAGGAAAGTCAAAGGAAATAGAGGAAAGAGCTAGGAGGAAAGGGGCATTTATAGAGGTCTAAATAAGGCATGTACATATGTAAATATATTTATATATGAGGATGGGAAAATAGTTCTATGTGCATATATTTATAGGTTTAGTATTAAGGTAGCAGATGGACATTGGGCCTCCACTCAAGTACTCCCTCAATGCAAGAATACTTTGTTCTATTAAATTGGCATTCTATGATGCTCACCTTCCCGATGCGATGGCTGAAGACAAAGTGGGTGAATAAGTAAATGTGCTGAAGGAAAGCTGATGGTGCCAGCTATCAAAAGATATAGCATCCGGGGTCTTAAAGGCTGGAAGGTAAACAAACAGCCATCTAGCTCAGAAGCCACAAAGCAGTCATCTAACTCAGAAGCCACATGGAAGAAGCATACCAGCCTGTGTGGTCACAAGGTATCTAAGGGATCAGGTATCAGGCATCATCAAAACAAAAAACCATATCATTGTGAATAATGGGGGGAGTGCGGAGTGGAGACCAAAAGCCCATCTGTAGGCCACTGGACATCCCCTCACAGAAGGGACTTGAGGAGGAGACGAACCAGTCAGGGTGCAGTGTAGCAATGATGAAACATACAACTTTCCTCTAGTTCCTAAATGCTTCCTCCCCCTCCCTCCCACTCCCCACTATCATGATTCCCAATTCTACCTTACAAATCTGGCTAGACCAGAGGATGTACACTGGTACAGATAGCAATTGGAAACACAGGGAATCCAGAGTGGATGATCCCTTCAGGATCAGTGGTGCGAGTGGTGATACCGGGAGGGTGGAGGGAGGATGGGGTGGAAAGGGGGAACTGATTACAAGGATCTACATGTGACCTCCTCCCTGGGGGATGGACAACAGAAAAGTGGGTGAAAGGAGACGTCTGACAGTGCCAGATATGACAAAATAATAATTTCTAAATTATCAAGGGTTCATGAGGGAGAGGGAGGGGGAACGGGGGAATTGAGGAGCTGATGCCAGGGGCTTAAGTGGAGAGCAAAGGTTTTGAGAATGATGAGTGCAATGAATGTACAAATGTGCTTACACAATTGATATATGTATGGATTGTGATAAAAGTTGTATATGCCCCTAATATTTTTTTTTAAAGAACTCTAGACACAGGGAATTCAGGACAGATGAACCCCTCAGGAACAGTAATGGGAGTAGCGATAAAATTAGTGCAGAGGGGAGGTGGGAGGAGAAAGGGGGCACTGATAGCAATGGCTGATATATAACACCCTTTCCCCAGGGGTATGAACAGAAACGTAGGTGAAGGGAGAAATCGGACAGTATGAGACATGAAAATAATAATTTATAATTTTTCAAGCTTTCACCAGGGTGGGAGAGTGAGGGAGGAGGGGGGCCGGAGGAAGTGATACCAAGTGTTCAAGTAGAAAAAAACTGTTGGGCAGGCTAGCACAGGGTTGGGGGAATGTCCGTTAACGCATGCCCAGAGAGCCAAGCACGGGAACAAAGGCGTGGCGCTGCACATGCTCAGAGGTTCAGGTTTCCCGCAGGTAGGCATGGGTGGCGCTGAACCTCAATTGGCCCACCTAGGCCAGGTGAATTCAATTCAGTCAATGGGGTCGATGAGGGGTCGTCCACCACGCCTCCCCATGGAATCCTTGAAAAGACAGGAGACCAGAGTCAAGACAGACTTTTTCTGCATGACGCCGAGCAGCTTGCGCCAGGCTGCATATTCGCGAGGAGTCCTATGGGTGCCGTGTAAACCTGAAACTTCTTCTCTCACAAAACTCACTTGGATCACGAACCAGGCTTCAGTGTGAATTCTTTCTCGCGCGGAGCCAAGGACCGAGGTATAGCTCTAGCTCCAGAGAGACCTAACAGAACTGTTTTGAAAATGATGATGGCAGCATATGTACAAATGTGGTTGATGTGTGGAACCTCCAATAAAATTATATATATATAAACCTCTTCCATCTATCTTGCCTCTTGGGCATGAAAGACACACTCTGTCTCCATTTTACAGATAACAAAACTGAGCTGCAGGACAGGAAAGCAACTGATCCAAGGTCACAAGGACAGGAGATGGTGGAGGTGGGGGCAGCAGGAGGGGCTAGGCTGTGAGCACAGGTTCACGGCCTGCTCTGTGTGCTGGGAAAGAAAACCAAAACAAACAATCTCACTGCCACCAAGTCAAGGCAGACGCATAGAGACCCGATAGGACAGGGCAGGGCAGGCCCACCCCGTGGGTTTCTGAGACTGTCACTCTTGAGGAGAGTAGAGAGCCTCCTCTTTCCCCCAGGGAGTGGCTGGTAGTTTCCAACTGATGAACTTTGGAATCAAAGCCCAACGCATAACCCACTAGGCCGCCAAGGCTCCAGGGGAGAGAAAGGAGATGCGTAGGAGTGATTGGGGGGTGGAGTGGGGGGACAGGGAGCTGTCCTAGAAACCATTCCACGACCACACCCACACTCCTCGGAATAAATTGCACATTTGGGATCTTTTTCCTGGAAGAAAAAAAAAAAGCAGCCCTAAAAGTAGATTTTCTTTCTCACCTCATCCTGAGGCAGGCCAGCTGGGTGTCAACCCCCCAAACACCAAAACAAGGTAGAGTAGTAGATGAGGGGGAGTGGACCCGAGCCAGGGGATGCAGAAAGAGACTGAGGAAGTGGGGGTCCTTCTGTCCCCAAGGCCCACAGCGCTGGGGACGGCCCCTCCCCTTCGGGGCACTGCTACCTGTGGTCAGGTGTGGGTTTCAAGATCCTGGGAGGTGGGCGATCGCTCAGACCCTCTGCCGGCATTTCTTGCGCAGTTGCTGTGTGCTGGGAGGATCCCTGGGTGGCACTGACAGGTGCTCCTCTCCAAACCAAGAGATGAGGGTTCAGATCCGCCCAGGGGCACCTCAGCAGGAAGTGAGGCCTGGGGATCTGCCTCAGGAAGGCCCTGGTCTGGAAGCCCCTCGGGGTCGGGCTCCAGAGGCAGATCCACCCTGTGGCATGTGCAGGGACAGACCTAGGCGCTGGCAGTTAAGGACAGCCGATGCTGCTCTTAGGTCTCGGCCACAGCCTGTGAACAATTGCTTCCCTTGGGGACAGGTCCCTGCTCTGCCTCTCATGCGCTCGGCCCGGCTCCTCCTCCTCCCTCTGTGAGAGCCAAACTGTGTCCCCGGCATCCATCCTGCAGGCTCCCTCTGGAAGCAGGTCCTGGACCGGTCAACTCCCTGGCTGGCGACCGGGGGACAGCTTCCTTCCCTGGAAGACAAAGGGGTTCCCAAGTCTGCACCCTGGATCAGACCCCAGGGGCCACTCTTTCGGTCGGTTTTTATTGCTGTGAAATAACAACCACACACACACACACCCTCAAAGCTCAAGCTCACTGCCGTCAAGTCCGTGCCGACTCAGAGCCAGCCCAGAGGTCCCGGCAGGACTGGCCCTGTGGGTTTCCGCTACTGTGTCTTCACAAAGGCAGAAAGCCTCCTCCCTGAAACTGACTGCTTGTGGGAAACAGAAAGATTTCTCTCAAGTTGTCTCCCCCAAATATATCCCAAACCTAGCTGCTTGCTACACATGGCAGATATCTATACACTTGGAGGTCAACAGAAGTAGGTCAGGGGTTATTCTCCCTAAGGGTTATCAGCCATCCAGAGCAAGCAGTCACCACTGTTTATCCCACACAAGTTGGGCCCACTCCCTTCTGATAAGCATAATAGTAAATTGTTTTCCTGAAGGAGAGCCCAGGGAGGTCAAGCCCACTCAAGGGCGGCCAAGGTTAGGCCACCATCATGAATCTAGGGTCCGCCCATCTTGTCACATGTATGCTCCTAGTTCCACCCCTTCTTATCATGTGTGCACCCCTAGCTCACCCCCTTCCTGTTACGCCTATGCCCATGTACACCCCCCTCCTATTGCTTGTATTCCTGTGACGTGTGGTTACCTGTAATCACGCCCCCTAAAGAGATAGAAAAGGCTTGGTTAGCAAAAAAATCTCACTGTGCTCAGACCTGGCTGGTGAGAGCATGGCCATCCTGGAGGTGAGCATGCTACTATGAAATATGTCTGACTTATTTATTTTACTTTCTCTCCTGTCTCATTCTCTATGACTTGATTATAATCTGCATGTTTCTCAACCCTACAATTGTGCTTACTGAACCTGTGATTAGTTTTGGGGGGGGGGCTGACCTTTCCCCCCACAACTGCTGACCTAGCAGATTGCAGCCCAGCGCATGACTGCCAAGTCCACGTTCCTCCCTGGTCTAGCTCCAGCCACCAGGGCTTCCCTCCGGCCCGGGCACGCCCACCCTGGTGACCAAAGCAGGTTCGATCTGCTTGTTTATTCGGGCATCTCTGCCCACTAGACCAGCTGGCACTTTCCCTGCATGCTCTGCCCCGGGGTCCTCATGCTGTGATGGGATAGCAATACGTTCATCTCCCTCCGGCTGCGGACTGTCCCTGGGACGCACCTGCCATGCCTTGTTGGCCCATTTCCTGCCTTCTTTTTGCCCGTTGTATGGCCATGAGGGTCGGGCCCGGGCTGCTGGCTTGGGCGCTGCTTCAAGGCTCCAGGAGTGGAAGTGCTGGGCCGAACCGCCGCTGTCAGAGGAGCTGCCAGCCTTGCTCTCCGCAGCAGCTGCATCGCTGACCTGCCCCCCAGCAGTACCCGGGACTCCCATGGCTCCACGTCCTCGCCGGCCAGGGTGATTGCGCCCAACGCGTGGGGTAGGCCGCCCACACTGAGCAAGTCATCTGAGAAGCCGCCAGCAGGAAGGTGACCGGGCACCGGGACTGGAGACAGGCAGATGTGCTAGTGGCATCACCTGGCTTGGCGACAGCAAAGAGGACTCGAAGCACTGGCTGATGAAGACCAAGATCTGCCGCCTTCCTAGGGATTCCACCTCAAGGTAAAGAAAACCCGAACTCCCTACACCTGAGCCGGTAGATGATAGCACGGCAAACTGAGAAAGGATAGACGCCGTCAGTCATCTTGCTGGGGCCCACGACCGATGCTCACGGAAGCGGCCTCAAGAGATGCAGAGGCGTGCTGCACTGGGTACATCTGCTGCACAAGGCCTCAGTGTTGTGGCCAGGGGCCATCGACCCGTAGCGACTCTACACACAATGGGGGGAAACACCGCCAGGTCCTGGGCTAGCCTCACAGTTGTTCCCATGCCTGAGCCCAGGTGGCAGCCACAGTGTCCGTCCACCCTGTGTGTGTGGGGTGGGGGGGGGGGGCTTCCTCTTTTCACTGCACCTTCCACTTTACCAAGCGTGATGTCCTTCTCCAGGGACTGGTCTCTCCTGACAACAAGACCAAAGTACATGAGATGAAGTCTCGCCATCCTTGCCTCTAAGGACCCCTCGGCCGTCCGGATTCTAAGGCAGATGGGCCGTCTTGTTAGCAGTCCCAGGGACCTCCCATCATCTTCTCCGGCGGCACCAGCGATCAGATGCATGGATTCTTCTTCAGTTCTCCTTCGTCCATGCCCAGCCTTCACATGCAGATGAGGCAACTGAAAATGCCCTGGCTGGAGTCAGGCTCGCCTTAGACCTCAACCCAACGTCCTTGCCTTACAATGCGCTAGAGAGGGCCTGTGCCGCACTTTCCCCAGTGAAGCACTGGCCCAGGCAAGACGAACTCCAGGACAGCTTTAACCTGTTCTCTATTTATTATGTCACCGAACAAATGGTCCAGTTGAGAGGCTTTGGGGCTTCTTTATTTTGAGTCTTCGACCATCCCGAAGGCTTCAGTCCTTGACCTTCACAGCAAGGACTTCAAGTCCTGCTCACTGTCAGCAAGCAGAGTTGTGTCGTCTGCATCACTCAAGCTTTGCTCCAAGCCTGATGCCCCATTCTTCTTCACAGCCTCCAGCTTCTCTGGGGATTGGCTCAGCACACAGATGGAATAAGTCTGGTGAGAGGATGCAGCCCTGACACACCTTGTTCCTGGCCGTTAGCCAGGCAGGACTCCCTTTCTCTATTTGCACAACTGCCTCTTGAGATTCGTGTACAAGTTCCACATGAGCACAATCAAATGTCCTGGAATCCCCGTTCTTCTCGAGGTGGTGCATCGTTCAGAGTACGGAAAAGCGAGGATGCTGTTCTGGGGACCACGAGCTGCCTGCCTCGAGCCATGGTATTTCCAAACGCCTCATCGGGATGGGAAGGTGGGACACTGAAGACGGAAGACCGAGGAGAAGTGAACGGGGTTCCGTGATGGTGCTGATGAAGATGGCGGACCGTGCCACGCTCTAGCAGGAAACCACGCGGACCTTTCTTAGAAACGCAACCAGAATGCTCTTCAGAAGCAAGGGTGGCGAGACTGACCGGGCCCTGAGAAAGGAGCTTGTGCTTGCGAAAGCAGAAAGTCGGTGCAAAAGAGAAAGCCCCTCAGCGAGACAGGTTGACAGGGTGGGTGCGACAATGGGCTCAAATGTCACAATTGTGTGAGTCCGGGGGATGGTGCGAGTCCGGGGGAATTGCCTCTGTCAGCCATAGGGTTGCTGTCAGTTGAAACTCACTTGATATCCCCTCCCTAACGACGACGACAACGACAAGGTTAATGAAAAGAGCCGAGGCGGTATGGAGGACTGGGCACTGGGCTGTTACCTGAACGGTCAGCGGTCGAGCCTCCACTCCTCGGGACGAAGATGAGGCTGGGGGCTCCATTGGCCGGCAGCGGGCGTGGTTCGGGTTTGGTTGAGCCAGTGACGCTGAGCATCTTCTCGTGCGTTTGGTGGCCGTTTCCATAACTCTGTCTGAAATGTCTACTCCGGTCCTCTGCAAGCTCCATTATTTTGAAGTCACACTGGCATGGGACAGCCGAGACCGGAGGTGGCTGGGTGGGGGCACGCCACCCTGGGACTGAGGACAGAGGCAAGGCTGCCAGGCCCGGGAGCAGGATGGCTATGGCCTCCGGGGTCTGCGGACTAGTCCAGTCCTGTCAAGAACATGCGTCCAGCCTGAGCGCAGAGTAGCCCAGGGGCATCTGTCCGAGCTCTGAGGGTGGGCAGCCAGGAGGGATGGGGTGAGTAGAGGCAGACACAGGCTCTCAAGGACCCTCACAGAGGGTATGGCGGGCTGACCTCAAAGGAGAGCAGGCCGGACTTGGGATAACCTTCATCTACGCCAGTTCTTATTGGTTGTGGGTTCTTGTGCACATGTGGGAGGTTGCTTTTCTGTTGTGGGGGATGTGTTGCCCTCAAACACAGCCCACATTCAGTACCTCACACAGCTTGTGTGGGTCAGAAATTCAGGAGTGGCTTCAATGGGTGGTTTGGGTTTGGGGTCCTTTGTGGACTGCAGTCATCAGAGGCTGGGGATGGGAGTGGGTGGGCACTGGCACCTCTGCTTCAGGAGCAGGAGAAGGGGACACTGGTCCATAGCATGTCCTCGCTCCTCTCCACAGGAACCTCCCTGGATACAGCAGAGGACTGTCCCCAGACAGTCCCCCAATGAGAGAGCGTGCCCTGGGCATCCCACAGCCTGTCTGTCAGCTCACCTTGGACCTCACACTCCACCATTTCCAGGTGACCCTGCTGGGTCCACAGTCCTCCGTGGGGGAAGGGCAACAGGAGGTGTGGGACCCACGTAAGACCACATTCATGCCTAACTGTCGCCAAATGTCCCAAATTTGGAGGAGACATTCAATAAACAGGAGGATAAACCTGGACCAGGCAGTGTTTCACTGGGTTACACAGACAGTTGCTGTGGATGCCAGTCCACTCAGGGGGCACCAACGTGGAGGGCAGACACTGAAGACAGTGGCAGGTCCTCCCGATAGCTTCAGGAGCACTGGTGGCCTGACGACCAAGCACTCAGCTGCTTCACAGAAGGACTGGTGGTCTGACCTCCCCCGGTGGCAGAAAACCATGGCAGTCTGCTTCTATACGGATTCCCAAACCCGCCGCCACCCCCTTGAACTTGGACCACACCAAGCCTGAATCTAGGAAAACCAGACATTATCAAGAATGGGATGGAATGCATGAAGTCATGCTTGAGCTAAAGTGGACTAGTGGTGACCCTTTGGCATCAGAAAGTCCTGTGGTTGACTGCGCCGGGAAGGACACCATCACATTCATCAATTAAAGGACGTTTCCAGGTCTGCCTTGCGGTACAGAGCTGTCTGTGGCTGGATACAAAGGAAATCCAGTCGATAGAACTATTATTCATTCACGAGAGAGCGGGGAGCAGAGAGGGAGGGGGGATAATGAGGAGCTGATGCCAGGGGCTTACATGGAGAGCAGGTGTTTTGAGAACGATGAGGGTAACGAATGTACAAATGTGCTTTATACAACTGATGTATATATGGATTGTGATAAAAGTTGTATGAGTACCCAATAAAATGATTTTTTAAAAGAACTATTATGCACACGTGTGCATCAACCTCTACAGCTAGTGGCACGGAAATTCTACCAGAGCTTTCCGTCTGAAATGGTCAGAAGCGCAGCCAAGGTGCATTGGTGACCGGAATGCAGATGTTGGAAACAAAGAGGATCGGGCACTCATTGGAAAAGGTGATCTTGGTGATAGAAACGAAGCTGGAGATCACGCGAGAGAATTCTGCAAGACCAACGACTTCTTCATAGCAAAGCAAACACATTCTTTCAAGAAAATACAAAGGTGACGATCCATGTGTTCTTCTGCAGACTGAATACACAAAACCCAAATGGACTACATCTGTGAGGAGAGACGACAAAGAAGCTCAATATCAGTAGATAAACCCAGGCCAGGGGACCCCTGTGGAACAGACACACCGTCGATGCCTGTGGGAAGCCGCAGCTCTCGCCGCCATTACAAGATGGCGCTGGGCAGTCAGGGCGGTGGCCCAGTTAAGTGGTAAACAACCACTTAGAGCATGCGCACTGCTTAGATGATGTAGTCATGACTCCACCCTGGAGTATGCTAATAAGGGTTCTGGCGAACGCACCAATCAATGCACAGCACGTCCCCATAGAGCGCATATAAACAGCAGTAGTTTGGGGCTTCGGGGTCTTTTTCCGCATCTATAAATCGAACCCGCATTAAACGCCTGTGGAAGAATCCTGTTGTGGCGCGTCCTTCTTGCTGGCGAGACTGAGCGCGCGACAAGTGGTGCCGAAACTCGGGAACGACCACCTCCGGCACGAGCGGAGACCCCCCTGTCATCAGGGAGGATTCAGAACCGCACGGCGTGGGAAGAAACGGTAAGTTCTGAGAGACATGAGCCTGAATGATTGTTAAGCCGCTTGCTGGTGCTTGAGTGTCGGCGTGTGAATACTTCCGCTTTCGGTTTTAACGGCGAACAGCCAGCCGCCTTTTCTTTATCGCGCATAAATCGGGTGTAGATAAATCTGTGCGCGCCCGTGTGTTAAGTCCTTGTATGCATAAGCAGGCAACATGGGGAACGCGGCAATAAAGACTATGGTTACGGCTCTCGATGCCCTATTGAGAAAGAGAGGATTAAAAATTTCAGAACAGACTTTGTGTAAATTTGTAAAAAACATAGATGAGATAGCACTATGGTTTGTTTCCACAGGCTCGCTAACATCCGCAAGCTGGAATAAGCTGGGGCGAGACATAGACCGAGCCGCTGAAGCCGGATGGCTGAAGCCGGGGATTAGACCCATTTGGAAGCTAGTGAAAGCATGCATTGAGGACAAAGAGTGTGAGCAGCCATTGCACCAAGGGCAGCAGGCTTTAGAAGATGTTCAGGAGAGCATGTCAGAAACAGAACGGGAGGAAGAACAAGGAGCTCGTAGGAAGCAGCACAAAGCTGTTAAAAATGAGGAGGCTGCGCAGTTAAAATTAAAAGAGGAAGTTGATCAACAGAAGAAGAGCCGTGCCCGCCATTCGGAGCCCTTGTACCCGTGGCGAGAACTAGAGCTTCTTGAGTTAGCAAAAAGGGGGAATAGAGACCGTGACGGTCACTACCCCTAGAATGGCTTTATCTCTAACCCTTTTCACCTAAATTTTTTAAATGAGAAAGGCCAATCAGCTGTAGACAGACACGGGCAATGGCCAAAGCCACCAAAGGAAATGGCCTGGTGGAAAAATGTCCTAGACAACAAATGGTATGGCCCGGACCCCATATTAATCAGGCCCAGGGGAGCAATTTGTGTTTTTCCACAGGAAGAAGAAAACCCCATCTGGGTGCCAGAGAGACTGGTGAGACTAATTAAGAAGGAGGATGAAGATCGTGGGAGCAGAAAGAATGAAGAGGACAGCGATCCATCCAGCGCTACTATTGACGCTAATGGACAATGGACCAAAGAGTTGAACCAGCTGCAAGAAGACCTCCTGAATCAAGTTGTCCGATTGAATGGAACACGCGTGGAACCCCTTACCCTTGAAAATTTTTCTTCTTGGCTTTCATCTGCATTTTCCTACTTTAAGGAGTGGGTGGGGGTGTTTACATTTGCTGCAATAATGTGCTGTGGAGGAGTGTTGTTGCTATGGTTGCTCTGCAAACTTAAAGCTCAGCAAAGGCGTGACAAGGTCATCATTGCGCAGGCGCTCTTAGCGATTGATTGAGCGCGGTGGTTCCCATGATCTTTGGCTTTCTTTGTTAAAAGAAAACTAACCCCCATAAGTTGTCAGCTCTCGCACCCCAAGGGGAAGACCCCATTGCACTGGGAAGAGTGACAGAAATTGGATCTTGGCCAGCCCTTGCACCATGCGGAGCTCTGCTCATTGCACGCATCAGGGTGACCAGATTTGGGTTCTTATATCCATCTTGATCTCCTGGGGCTGCTGGAGGCTCCGGGGTGGATCGATGGATTAGGCCTAAAATAAATAAGAAAGGAAGAGATGTGGGAAGCTGCAGCTCTCGCCGCCATTACAAGATGGCGCCGGGCAGTCAGGGCGGTGGCCCAGTTAAGTGGTAAACAACCACTTAGAGCATGCGCACTGCTTAGATGATGTAGTCATGACTCCACCCTGGAGTATGCTAATAAGGGTTCTGGCGAACGCACCAATCAATGCACAGCACGTCCCCATAGAGCGCATATAAGCAGCAGTAGTTTGGGGCTTCGGGGTCTTTTTCTGCATCTGCAAATCGAACCCGCATTAAACGCCTGTGGAAGAATCCTGTTGTGGCGCGTCCTTCTTGCTGGCGAGACTGAGCGCGCGACAGATGCCCATACGTAAGTTCAAGATCAAGCTGAAGACAATAAAAACAAGTCCACTCTAGCCAAAAGATGACTTTGAGTCCTTCCCATCTGAGTTTCAAGAACAGATTTGAAGCATTCGCCACTAATGACGGACGGAGGGACGGAAGGCCTGATGAGCAGCTGTGGAAGGCCACGAAGAGCATGATGGTCATTAAAAAGCGAGAGATGAACGAGAGGATCAAAGCGGATGTCAGAGAGAATCTGAAACTTGCTCTTCATCGGAGAGCAGCTAAGGCACTTGGAGGAAAGGACAAAGGGAAAGAGCGGAATAGAAAATTGCAACGCGAGAACACAAAGCATTATAATGAACTGTGCGAAGACTTAGACAAAAACGAAGAAGATGCTCAAGACGTCTGAAACTGAAAGAACTCACGAAAAAATATTAAGCCTCGAGATGCAATACTGACAGATTTTATGGGCAAAATATTGAATGATGCAGGAAGCACCCAAAGAAGGTGGAAGGAAAAAGGAAAAGAAAAAAATGAAGAAGATGGGAAGAATACAGTTACTGTGCCAAAAAGAACGAGTCGACAGTCACCAGGTCAGGAGGCAGCAGAAGAGCAAGAGCCAGCGGTGCCGAAGGAAGAAGCCCAAGCTGCACCGGAAGCATCAGCCAAAAGCAAGGCTCCAGGAATGGATGGAACATGAACCGAAACATTTCAGAAGCTGCCGAAGCACTGGAAGCAGTCGCTCATCTGTGCCAGGAGCTCTGGAAGACTGCTACCTGTCCGACTGACCGGAAGACATCCATCTTTGCACCCATTCCAAAGAAAGGTGACCCAGCAGAAGCTCAAATTATAGAACAACATCATTATAACATATGTAAGAAAAATGTTGCTGACGAGCACCCAACAAAGGTCCATTGACGGGGAGCCGCCAGAGGCGCAAGCTGGATTCAGAAGAGGAGGTGGCACAAGGACGATTGTTTACCTGTGTTTTATTGACTATGCCAAGGCATTCAGACGTGTGGATCCTGACCACCCGCAGAGAGCCTGGAGAAGCATGAGGATTGGAGAACACGTTACTGCGACCATATGGAACTTGAACAGGCATCCAGAAGCAGTTGTGCACACAGAACCAGGGAGTGCTGCAGGGTTTAGAATCAGGAAAGGTGTGCATCGGGGTTGTATCCTCTCACCACAATTAGTCAAACTGTTTGATGAGCAACTCATCAGTGACTCTGGAATATGAACATGAAGAAGAGTGTGGCATCAGGATCGGAGGAAGCTTATTAACACCCAGCAAGGTGCAGACGACACAACCTCGCTTGCTGAAAGTGAGGAGGGCTTGAAGCCCTGGCTGATGAAGATCGAGGATTGTAGCCTTCAGTGCTGAGTGAGACTCAATGTAAAGGAGACTCAAATCCTCACAACCGGCCCAATAGGTAGCATCATGATCAATGGAGAAAAGATGGAAGTTGTAAAGGGTTTCATCCTTTGTTTTTAATTAATTTTATTGGGGGGGAGTCTTACAAATCTTAATACATCATTCGAATGCATCAAACACACTTGGACATGTGTTGCCATCCACATTTCTACAATATTTTCTACTGGAGCCTTATCAGCTCTTTTACCCTCCCTTCCTCCCCCACCCACCCTCATGAATCCTTGATCAATTATGTATTATTGTTGTTATTTTGTGTCTTACACTGTCCATTGTCTCCTTCACCCACATTTCTGTTACTTGTCCCCCTCGGGTGGAGGGGGCTATATATCCAACCTTGTGATGTGTTCCCCTTTTCTCCCCCTTCCTCCCACTGTGTTAGACAGGGTTCTTTAGAGAAAACCAGAATGCTAATAATTATATATGTATTTATACAGATAGATAGATATATAACATAAGAAATAAACAGCTAATTAAATTATAAAGCAGTACAAATGGCTCAGTGCAACTCACTCCCGTGAGACAGTTATGAGACACTGGCAGTCCTTCAAGTCTTGAGGGCCACCAGGTAGTCCTCTGTAGAGCAATTCAGGCTATCCCAGCACAGGCAGCAAACGGCAAGGCAGGTCACCAACAGTCAGCCAGGTGACAGGTCTGACAGTCCCCAGCTCAAGAGATGTAAATTCCAATGGTGCGGCGAAGCGGGTCTTGAAGGAACCTCAAATTACAGTGACACAGCCCACGGGTTAGGTGTCCCACAGGTAGTGTAGCTTGCAAATTGAGGCACAGAACAAGCAAGGCAACCGCACACTGGTCCGATGATCAGAGAGCAAGAGACAAAAAAGGCAAGGCTCACCGAGCCATTTATTTCTCCGCCCTTCAATTAATCCCACATGTATACTACCTACCTCACATATGTATTATTGTTATTTTTGTGTCTTACACTGTCCATTGTCTCCCTCCACCCACATTTCTGTTATTTGTCCCCCTCGGGTGGAGGGGGCTATATGTCCACCTTGTGATGTGTTCCCCCTTTCTCCCCTTCCTCCCACCATTTCCCTACCCTCATGATATCAATACTCCCACTATTGTTCCTTTGGGTTTTATCTGTGAATTGCACATGTTGAGCACTCTTATTTGTACCAATGTGTGCGCTCTGGTCTAGCTAGATGGTCTAGGTAGTGGTGGTGGCGGGCGGGGGAGGCGTTCAGGAACTCGAGGAATGCTGTGTGTTCCGTCGGTGCTATACTCCACCCTGGTTGAATCATCCCTTCCTTGTAACCCTTCTGTGGGGCGATAGCCAATTGTCTACAGATGGGCTTTGGGTCTCCACTCCAACCCCCCTCTTTCACATGGATATAATTGTTTGTTTTGGATCTTTTGATACCTGATCCTGTCGACACCTCATGATCACACAGGCTGATGTGCTTCTTCCGTGTGGGCTTATTTGCTTCTCGGCAAGATGGCCACTTATTTAACTTCAAGCCTTTAAGAACCTTTAGACACTATAGCTTTTGAAAGCTGGGCACCATCAGCTTTCTTCACCACATTTGCTTATGCACCCATTTTATTTTCTGCAATTGTGTCAGGAAGGTGAGTATCAAAGAGTGCCTGGTCATTAGAACAAAGTGTTTTTGTGCTTAGGGAGGCCTTGAGTAGAGGTCCGAAGTCTGTCTATCTTAATAGTTAGCACATAAATACATGTGCATTGGCCTCTATCCCTTTCTTTATAAGTTAATATATTTACATATATACATGCCTATCGCTAAATAGCTTTTGCCTCTTACTTCTTTCCTCTATTTCCTTTCACCTTCCTCCTATCCCGCTGTCATGCTCACCCTCCATTCGGCTCTCAGTAATTCCTCTCGGATCTATTGCAGTAGATCAAACCCCACCTGGCAGTATATGGCCTCCTCACCATCAATTTTAGATCTTGTTGTTCCCTTATCCCTGAGTTTGTTGGCTCCCTGCTCCCCCTGGAACCGCTGGTCCCGTTGTTTTCTCCTCGAAATTGTTTGTTCTGCCTAGCTCATCTAGAAAGACATAGGGCAAAGGAGAGAAAAGAGTAAGCGATAGGCTTCCATCTTGCTTGGACACACAATCAGTGCTCATCGAAGCAGCAGTCCAGGGATCAGATGACGCGCTGTGTTGAGTAAATTCGTTGCATAAGACCTCCTCAAAGTGTTGGAAAGCAAGGTCACTGCCGTGAGCACTAAGGTGAGTCTGACCCAAGCCGTCACATTTTCCATGGACAGTGAAGAAGGAAGACCGTAGAAGAATCGGTGCATAAAAAGTGTGGTGCTGGAGAAGAATATTGCAGTCCCAGGGACTGCTAAAAGGAAAAACCCATCTGTCTTGGAAGAGGAATGGCCAGAATGCTCCTTAGGGGCAAGGACGGCGAGACTTTGCCTGACACACTCTGGACATGTTGTCAGGAGAGGTCAGTCCCTGGAGAAGGACATCAGGCTTGTTGGAGGGCCGGTTAAAAAGAGGAAGGCCCTTCCACGGGATGGACTGGCACAGTGGCTGCAACCAGCGGCAGTAGAGCTCCGTCTTTCTTGGGCAGCGCAGGTGGTGGTTTCAAACTGCAGACCACAAGGGCCACGGCCCAACTCAGGCTACCAGGGCTCCTGAACTTGAACTTCCAAAATATTCCTTGTGTGACAGCACCCTCGTGTGGCTGCAGCAGATCACTACATAAGATTACAGGTTTTTTGTTTTGGTTTGTTTGGGGGGCGGTCTCCCCACCGCCCCCACCAATTCCCAAAAAGGATGGCTCTCTTCTCAGTATTTTTACCACCTCCAGTCTTCCTCTGGGCCTCAGTAAGAGTAGACAGCTGTAAGGGGCTGGAGAGAGCAACCGCCAGATGACAGCATCTTGTATGACTCCTTGAGATAGTTTATTGTGCCAGCCTGGCCGATATAAACATGGCTCGGTGAGCCTCGCCTTGCTTGTTCTGTGCCTCAGTTTAAAGGGGTACACTACCTGTGGGATGCCTAGCCTGTGGACTATGTCACTGTAAGTTGAGGTCCCTTTAAGCCCACATGATTGGAATGTTCATCTCTGGAGCTGGGGACCACCGACAGTTGATGACAGTTGGGGACCTGCCTTGCTGTTTGCTGCCTGGATATATATAGCCCAGCTTTCTCTATAGAAGGGGACTGGCAACTGGCGGCTCTCAAGCCTTAAAGGACTGCTAGTGTCTCACTGCTTTATAATTTAACTGTTAATTTCTTGTACTATCTATCTTTATAAATATATTTATATATATAATTACTAGCAATCTGGTTTGTCTCTCTAGAGAACCCTGTCCAACACACTCCTCCATCCTTTCCTGCCATGGTTCTCAACCTTCCTCAGGCCGCGACCCTTTGATAGTTCTTCACGTTCTGGTGAGCCCCCCAACCATAAAATTATTTTCGTTGCTACTTCAGCACTGTAATTTTGCTACTGTGATATATCGGGTGACCCCTGTGAAAGGGCCTTTGATCCCTCCCATAGGGGTGGCGACCCACAGGTTGAGAACCACTGCTTTTTTACTGGCTCCCTGTGTGGGGAGCTGGGGGAGGCCGAGTGGTGTAGCCATTACGAGGGGGCCTGATCAATTGCATGGTCAGCAGTTGCAAGCAGCCGCTCTGCAGGAGACAGACGGAGCTTTCTACTCCTGTAGAGAGTTAGTCTCTGCAAGTCACAGGGGCAGGTCTACCGGGCCCTAGACACAGGGTCGTTATGAGCTGGTCTGGCCTTGATGGCGGGGTTTGGCTTGGTTTGGTGTGGCGGGGGAAGTAAAGTCCTCTCGGTGGGTCTCAAACTCATTTGCATAGAGCTAATGCCTATCCGTTTCTAAGGTGCCTGGTGACGCAGTGGATGGCTGGGCCGGAATCCCACCCTTGCTCCCAGGTGCCCAGCTCACGCCACAGGAACACGCAGGGAGCGGTTCTAGTCTGTCCTGATGGGTCAGAACCACGGCTGGCTCTGAGGGTCTGGGGAGGCCCGCAGGAAGCCTGGCTAGGAAAGCGTTCCACAAGCCGCCAGGCACTGTGTCCACCAGGGCATCCAAAAAGGGTGGCGGGCCCCTGGAGTAGGCTGGAGTGCAGGTGCCCGCCATCTGCTGGCAGCCTGGGACACGGAACCTGGGGAAGACTGGTGACAGTGGAGAGTAGAGGCCACCCGCTCCCCCACTGAGCCCCAAGGGCAGTGAGTGCTGCAAGGGGTCTGCCCAGCACCCGCCCAGCTTGCTAGTACACCGAGGAAAGGTCTCCAGGCCAGACTCGCAGCTGTCCCTGCGTCTGCGAGAAGGGGCACTGCAACGGAGGAGAGCACCCCTGGAGACCACTTATTAGATCCCTGTGCCAGGGTGGGGTGAACCTACCGGTGCCCTCATTCCCTTTCATCCACACAGCTGTGGGCGGCTGTGCCAGTGGCATCACGCTGATCCTGGCGCACAGCAGGCCCGTGCGCGCAGGGTCCAACTAACTGCCCCATTGGATTTGCAACGAGTGACCTCCAGAAGCCGACTACCACACTGTTGTGGGGCACGTCTGGGTGCCTTCAACCCCCCAGGCTTCTGGCTACTTGGACACTGGATGAGTCTGTACCTCCAGGGTGCCCGTACCTTTGCCACAGGTACTTGGCAGAGCAAGTGGACCTCAGAGAAAAACCAATTCCAACTCAGGGCAACCTTTATAGGGCCCCTATAGGACCCATGGGGTTTCTTGAGACTGTGAATCTTCCCAGAAGCAGACAGTAGCCCAGAGGGACCCTGGGTAAGGTTTCAAGGGCTGCAAATCCTTCCAGGAGCAGGTCAACTCGCTGCCATGGGGTCAGTGCGACTCACGGCCCTGGTGGCAGTGAGGTCTGTAGTTGGAAACCACCAGCTGTCCCTTGAGAGAAATATGAGGCTTTCTACTCCAGGAAACGGGCCCGGATGCTCACGGGGCAGTTCTGTCTGATAGGGTCATCGTGACAGGAACAGGCAGTCAGTCTTCCTCCTGAGGAGCGGCTGGTGGGTATGAGCCCCGCCACTTTGCAGTCAGAGGCCACGCCTAAACCGCCGCACCACCAGACTGAATCCAGATGAAATCCCAGATGACTCAAAAGCCTGCATGCACCAGACTTGAAGTCAACACAGGGTGGAAGTCTTCACGTTGAACACTCAGCCTTACCTCCTCCCTCCCATGAGGTAGGAACCTCCCGCCATCCTACACATCAGGAAACTGGGGCTCCACGTCGCCCACAGGAGCCAACAGCACATCCTAGCCTCCAGGCACATCTTTTGCACTTAGCTCACCAGTGGCCTCTGCCAAGGACCCTAAATTTGTGACATGAGGAGAGCCGGCCAGCGAATCTCTTCCCTGTTGACCAGTGTCCAGCTAGGAACCTGGGGCTGGGAATTGCCCTGGGACGCTGGGTCAGTGGCAGAAGCCGGGTCAGAGGGTCCATCCAGAGGCGCCTGCACAGCCAGGTCAGGGCCACCCAAGGACCTGCGTGCAGGGGAAGGGCTGGGCAGCAGCAGCAGCAGCAGCAACATCGAGCCTGCCTCTTGCCCAGAGGCGTTAGCATGTCGAGTTCTGTCTACAGGTGCCACGGTGGGTGTGGACCCCACTACCCTGCTACCCCGGGGCCTCCCAGGCTGAGCCCACTCTGACTGGAGCCGAGGTGCAGGAGAAGGGTGTCCTCCAGTGAGGAAAGCAGGACAGCTTAGGCGTGGGGACAGTGGGCCAGGAACGGGGTGAGGGGAGATGCGGAGAGCTGCCCAGTGACTTCTCTCTGCCTCCATCTGACTCCGCTGAGGGACAGAGACGAGGCCAGGAGAGAAACCTGGGGGTCAAGGCCCCAGAAGATAAAAATTCTGATAGTTGGAAGAGAAGTTGGATTTGTGCGTGGTATTTCCTCGCTGTTAAAGCTGAACACCTTAAAAAAAGAGTCACTTAAAATTGAGGGGACAAGTCGGGCCAGGGCTGCCCCTGAGCATTCCCCATGGGGGAAGAGCTTTAAAAAGCACAAACTCAGATTTCAAAGTTCTGTATTTTTTAAAATAAAGGTCACACATTGTTTAGAGACAATCTACACAAGAGTTACAAAAAATAGTTGTCCAGGCATAAGCATACACAGGTTTGTTAATTATACACATATGGTTACAAGTGTGCTTGCAAAAGAGTTCATTGGAAATATACACAAGGCTCTGGAAATGTACACCGTGTAGTGTTACAATCTATATTCAAACAAGGAGAATTGACAGTATGTTACATTCACTTACAAGTAGACAAAATGCAAAATACAGTTCATCTTCTGTACAAAAAGGAAGGGCAATTCACACTTTACAAGGTGAGGCCTCTGACTGAGGAAAGCTAGGGCAGGGCTCAACTTTTGCACGTCCTTCTGCCTGTCACAAAATAAGTAAAACATTACTGCTTCAGGATTAAAAAAACACAAATGTGAACTGAATCATCGAGTAACATTTAAAAGGATCTCGCTACTGTAGGACTAGATGACAAAAAAACCAAGCTAAGTTGTTGTTTTTAAATTCATTTTAAACATTAACTAGGCTGTATAAAGAACATTTATTCCTTCAAAAGAAAAAAAAATTTACTTCTGGTTGAAATTACAATTTACAATATACAACACTATATGCTACTACCGTAAAAGGTGTGGCTATACACTGAGTGCACGGGCTGCTAATTCTCTTTTCTTACCAAAAAACGTGTTTTATGTTGATTCAAACTTCTCCACATTTACATTACAGGTATACAAATGTACAATTGTACAATCAAAAGTATGTTCGACTACTAGGGTACATTATAGATACAGATTAGACATCAAAACAAGAAAATACTACAAATTCTGTTTATATGCAAAGTCTACACCAAGTATACACTATATATTTATAGAAGCAAGACCAAAAGCAGAGTTGGATTTTTTTTCTCATGCTAAATAATCAGATTTTGCCTTTCCATGTTAACAGAAAAAAATCCAGCTGGTGGTGTCGACAGCACCTGCTCAGCCACGAGAGCCTCCCTGGGTGCTCCTGCCGCCGCAGCCTCCTTCACAGACAGACAGACAGACAGCGCACACTAGCCCTGTCTGCTTGAGACAGCCTCCCGAAAAAGCCGGTTGACAAATTCATAACTCAATGCCGTAAACTGGAGCTTTAGCAACTCTGAAACGGTTTTCATTTTATATATATATGTATATATATATGTATGTATAGCTTTTCATCTTTATAAACAGTGTTAAATGCCAGCCTGGGGTCATTTAACTAAAATTCAAACTTCTCAGGTTTTTTTATGCCATTTTTGTTTTTTAATAAAACGAGGATGGGGAAGAGCTATTTGCAAAATTTGCCAGCGAGGCAAATGAGTTAAAAACCTTTTTTGTTTTCTTTTTAAAACTTTTTTTTGTTAAATCAAGCGCCCTGACAGTGTGTCCACGCAAGGCCTATAGATTACACAGTGGACAAAGACGCGGCCTCGTGGACACAGGTGACCTATGTACAAGTACCCACACCAGTAAAACAGCAGGGCATCGGTCAATTAAAAAAAATAATTAGTACATGTTATGCGTAGTAAAATTAAACAAATTTACAAAGGCTTTTCCACATGTGGATTTGATCCTGTTTTTGGAGGGGTAATCCTGGAGCGATCGTTACCCATCTCAGACCTGGACCGAGGGCGTCTCTGGTTGCTGGCTGGGTTCACCAGTGGGCCAGTGAGGTGAGCGGGAAGGGAGCATGGGGCACCAGCTCAGATGATGCCGTTGGGGGGGCCACAGAGGGGCCCCAGGTCGACGCCGTTCTTCATGTAGTACTTCTCCAGCTTGGCCAGGATGTGCTTGCCATAGGTGTACTTACGGAGAGTGGCGATGTGCGGTCGAATCTGGGGAGGAGGAGAATTTGGATCAGACGGGGTCAGAAATGGTTCCATGGACACTCCATCCCAGCACTGCCCCCACGTCCATGCACCCAGCCTGGAGCAACATCCCTTCCCCACCCCCGCCGGTTCAGCAGGACACCCAACCTCGGGGCCTATCCCAAGAGCAGAGGGAGGAGGGGAACTCTGCAGGGTGGCTGGCCACTCCCAAGACACATAGTACCCCGACTGCCCAATCCCACCACCCAAGCCCAATCATGCGATGGTACCTGCTCCTGGGCCTAGCCAAGCCCAGACCTCCCAACCACTGGCAGTTTACTCCAGGGCACCCATGGAATCCCGAGCTCACTACTGGGCCCACACTGGAGCACAGAGTTGACTGGCAGTTCTGAGCCAGGCCCCGTGAGTCAACCTCAGAATTGCCCCTCAAAGTGGGTGTGGCCAGACTAGGGGTGTGACCAGCCTTGCTAACAGCCAGAGAGCACTGGAAAGTAGATTGTTATAGACACCGTTAGGGTAAAATTCACTCCATCCCCTTTATGGTCCATTTAGATTTACTCTGCGAGATATTTATGTTTTACTTTGTTATTCTTGTTTTTCGTTCCTCTTTTAAAACAATTTTCCTGTATATAAAATCTATAGGGACAGTAACTGGATTAAAAGTTCCTTGGAGACCCAGAACAAAATCATATCCAATGTGTATTGGGGTTGGGGGGGTGCGCGGGGGATGCAGATGGCGTGGAGACCCAATCCCCATCTGCAGGCAATTGGACATACCCTCAGAGAGGGGTCACAGGGAAGAGATGAGCCAGTCAGGGTGCAGTATAGCACCGATGAAACAAACAACTTTCTTCTAGTTCTTTGGTGCTTCCTTCACCCCACTATCATGACCTCAATTCTACCTCACAAATCGGATTAGATGAGAGCATGCACACTGCTGTATACAGATAAGGGAATCCAGAATAGATAAACCCTTCAGGGCCAACAAGAAGAGATACCAGGTGGATTGGGGGGGGGGGGGCACGGCACAGAGGGGGACTTGATCATAAGGATCAGCCTATAAGCTCCTCTCAGGGGGACCAATAACAGAAAATTGGGTGGGGGCAATGGAAGACGGTGTAAAATATGGAAATGATAATCTTTAACTTATCAAGGGTTCATGAGGGAGGGCGGATGGGGGAAGAAATGGGGCACTGATATCAGGGGCTCAAGTGGGAAGAGAATGCTTTGAAAATGATGACGGTGGCATATTTGCTTGACACACTGGATGAATGTATGGATTATGATAGATGTAAGAGCCCCCAATAAAAGTATTTTTAAAAATAATAAAAAAGAGGAAAAAAAACAGGAAATAAAAAAGAAACCCAACAAACAAAATAATCCACAGAAAAGTACGTGGATCAAAAGAAACAAAAAACCGCTTGCTTGGAGGATGGCAGGGAGGCCAGGCGTGAATGATGAGCATCAGGGGCACAGACGGTGGTGGAGACTGTACAACTCTTCTCGATGGGACTCAACTACGGAACCATGAGCCGATCAGATGCCAGTAACACTGCTGGGAGCTCAGTGAATAAACATGCTCTCAGAATGTCGGACAGAGTGTCAGTTCCACAGAAGGAGAGCCCGGGCCCTCCTGATCCCCGCCCTGCTCCCAGGGCTCCGCCTGCCTCCGCCGTGCTGCACACTCCCAGAGACAGGGAAGGTTCTGCCCTCTCCCCACCGCCCCCACCCCCAGCTGCGCCTAGGACACACGGTTTTTGTGTCAGCTCTCCCTCCATCTGCTGTGTGAGCAGCCCTAGCTGCCTTTCGAAGTCATAGCACCAGTGACAGGCAGGGGTGAAATGGCAGCTTTCAATTCTGTCCACTCCATGTGAAGCCCAAGGCACCACCGTCCTGCCCACCCACTATCTGTTCTCCCACGATGCCCGCTGCTGCCGAGGCTGCTCACAGACCTTATGGTTAGCAGCCCAACATCTAATCATAAGGCCACCACAGAGTCATTAATATCTATATTAAGTGGGGGCAGAATGGTCCTCAGAAATTAGCAGAAAAATGGAATCAGGCCAGTGGAATTTCCCCCATAAACTGTTTAAAGCCCCTGGTATCTAGCCTGGGTTGTTCCTAAGCCTTTACACACCATGTTCCTCTGCACAGGAAGATTCAGGGTTCTAGTCACTGGGAGCCTTTTTGTATTCACATAGCAGGGGCCCCTGCCACAATGCCTGGTGGCCCCACAGTTCCCCAGTGACACTGGAACTACACACCCCCTGCCATGTTTATCAGTAGGACAGCTGTGCTATGCAGAGAGCATGCCCAGAGAGGAGTTTGTTCACTGGGACCTCTGCTGAAGGGAGGGAGGGCTGTGGGGAGAGCGTTCACTCTACTCCCACAGGGCACTTGTGTGTAAGGGGCTCTCAGCCCACCTTCAACCGTCATTGCCTCCACCAATCCAGCTTATTGTCTGTGTGAATTGCAGGCCGGCGGGTGCCTCGTCTGGCTCAGAACTTGAGTCCATAACAAAGATTCTCATTATCGAACCTTGTTCTCAGTGAGGGCAAGTGGATCATCACTGCCAGACAATGGCCACCTCTTTGGACGAGAAGGCCGAGGGAATCCAGAGGCTGGGGCTTCAGACAGAAGCACCCACAGGTTTTCAGTTCTGCCTGACATAAGCACAGCTGCAGGATGCCCCGCCTGTCAGTATGTTTGTTTTCTGGACCCTGGGTCTGAGGGGCCAGTTGGACCTGCTCTGCTGATGGAGGCCCTGGGGTCTCTGCAGGTGCTATCTGGGTGAGTTCCTGACCACTAGAGTCAGATTTTGGTTCCTTTTCCTCCTGCCTAGCAGCTCCTTCACCTTGACTTCTCCTGCAAAGCCTTCATGACCCAGGGGCAAGACTCCAGACCCACTCATAGGCCTGTACTGCTCTGCCACTATCCTTCCCACCAGCTCTCTCCGAGGGGATCAAACCTGTCCCTTCCCTCTGGGCCTGCACGCTACGCAGGCAGGGCATCGTAAATGCTGGCAGAATTCGTGAAGAAGAGATAGGAAGGCAAGCAGCAAAGACGCAGACTATTGTTGGCCTGACAGGCTGCTCTCAAGGAGCGGGAGGCGTCAGAGGGGTTGGGATGGGCCTGAAGATCAATGAAACGCCCGATAGCGGCTGAGGCGGAGACTTCCCCACCTGCAGGTTACTGATGAAGGAACAGTGGTCAGTCAGGGACACAGCTGAGAGGCAGACCAGTGACAAGCACCTCATCAGAGCCACTGATGCCGGCCTTGGTGGTTTGGGAAGGGAAGTCACCCAGGCCTTGCACCCTCCTGGGACCCATCCAGCCTAGCCTACCTTATGCATGACAATTTTCCGCTGGGCGGGCTCAGCCACATCGATCATCTTCTGGACCACGTAGTTGGCGTACTGGTCCTTCATCATGGTGTATAAGGCACTGTGGGGACCGTCGTTCATGGAGCACACCTCATCGATGAGCACGGCACGCTCTGTCCGTGAGGCATGAGTGACACACTTCTCCACAACGTTGCTGCAATGAGACAGGAGAGGAGCCTGATGGGCTGTGGCTTGCCTCGCTCCTGCCCTATCAGTGCCAGCAGGGAGCACCCACAAACATCTTCAGAGGGTGATTCATCAACTAGTCAGCGCTACAAGGCTCTTGGCCTTTGGCATCTATGACCAAATCAAACTTGTAGCATGTGTGCCACGACCTCATGTTGCCTCTTAGAGAGGAAGAAGATGCCAACTGGCCTTTCATCATAGCACTACACCACGCTACAAGAGACCACTGGTCTTCCCACCGCCCTTCCACAGGGTTCTGCTGCGCTCCCAGGTAGTGCTGCTGTCGTCCCGGGGAATAAGCTGGCTCTGAATGCGTGAGGCCAGTCAGCACCTCCAACTGTTCAGGCAAAGAGCTCCTTGTTTTGGAAGACTTTGGAGCTGGACTGTGTCCGCACCCCCAGTGAATCAAACACTTCAACTGGGTCCGAATTAAAACAGGACTGGCTGCTAAACCGGGTTGGGAACAAACAGGGCTCTCTTTCTTGTGGGTGAGGGTCTCAATGCGCAGAAACAACCCAACTTTGAAGAACTGCCGCAGGTGGCTCAGTTACCACCACCCACTGAATGACTGGCACTGTTTGTCTTTGGTTTCTTCTGGGGTTGTTGAAATGGCAGTTCTCAACCCATTGATGGGTAGTGAGCGAAACCAATCTAATGAATTTTTTAAAAAAACCAGTGAATATCTAAGTGACTTATCCCCCATACTGTCCCAGGGTTAAGTCGAAAGTTATTACTTCAAAGCTCCACATCACCTCTATCTAGGTCAGCGGTTCTCAACCTGTGGGTCGTGACCCCTTGGGAGGGGGGTGTCAAACAACCCTTTCCTAGGGGTTGCCTGATCCATAACTGTAGTAAAAGTATACTATGAAGTAGCAATGAACATAGTTTTATGGTTGGCGGTTCACCATACCATGAACTGTGTGAAAGGGTCGCGGCCTGAGGAAGCTTGAGAACCACTGCTCTAGGTGAGCACACTTCTGAAGGCAGTGTCTCCGTCTCCATACCCTTCCTCAAAATGAGCCCCCGAGGCATGGGGTCAGCAAGCAGCGGGCTGCTGACTGCAGAGCTGGCGGCTTGACCTGCCAGGATGACGGCCGTCTCGGGCGCCCTGTGGAGCAGCTCCCTCTGTCCTAGAGGGCTGCTGTCATTCTAAATCGACCTGACAGCTGTGGAACCAATCCCTTCCCAACGCATTCTGCACCCCTGGATTTACAGGATGTCAACATAGTAGCTTTCGCATCTTCAAAGAGCTTAAATCGTGTCCCTTTCCAATGTTCTCTGAGTTTGGGAAACAGAGGGAAGTTTGAAGGGTAAGAGCAAGGCTGGAGGAGGCAAGGAAATCTTGCTAAGACGGCCCTTGCTCCCTTCCAAGAACGAGTGACTGCATTGCTGTGATGGAAACATTTCCCTGACATAACCTTCCTGGCTTTCTCCTCACCAATGCAAGCTTAAACTCCTTCAGCTTAAGTCCTCCTCACCATCCTGTGTCTTCGGAGAAAGTCTATCAAGATAACCCTATGGAGGCCGCAAAGTCACCGCCACCAGCAGAGCCCCAGAGCCGCATCTTCTCAGGACCTGTTGTTTGCAGCAGGCACAGTACCGTGTGTTCTGTGCAAACTCGTCTACAGCTGCCCGCTCCTCAGAGGTGCTGCGCGGGACGGGACCCCCAGCTGCCACACTTCCCGACTGACTGCGGGTGTGCACGCAGGCACATGTGCACGCAGGGTCCAGGGTGTGAACATGGACGTGGGGCTCTAGGGACCTCACTAAGCTAGTGCTGATTACCTTCTGGCTCTTCTGTCATCTCTACTCTGCTACCGAGCCCAGAGAGAACATTTCCTCCCAATCTTAGATCTCTTTATTTACACTTTGTAATTGCTATAATTTTAATCAACTACTGACATTTCCTACCCACCCCCTTGCTGGTATATATATTTTTTCATTTCCTACCACATATCATCTATAACAAGCACATTTTCCTTAAAATTCTAAAGTACAATTAAAGTAACTGTTTTATAATACTGGGTCATCTTGAAACCAGCTTCGCTGATTTGCTTTGTTCTTGCATATAGGTCACATTCCCCTGTTACCGAGACATTGTGAATGACACAGTGCAGAAACCCCAGTTCCAGTATGTTCCTCCACAGACGACTGACTTCCCCATGTTTGGTGTGGTTAATTGAGTTCAACTGAAATCCCATCTGAATGTTAACCCCCCCACCCCCCGACTCCCGTCTTTCAAACAAACAAACAAACAAACAAACAAACACTAAGCTAGCTCACTGCCACCCAGTCAATTTTGATGCCCAACCCTCTAAGAGAGAGTGTAGCACTCACTGCCCCTGTGGGTTTCCCAGAATGTAAATGTTTATGGGAGTAGAGAGCCTCATCTTTCTCCTGAAAAGCAACTGGTGGTTTAGAACTGCACACCACCGACAATGCTTTTGCGTAGTTATTGTCTATATTTTGTCTACAGTCTGATTGTTAACTGTGTGAGGATTGATCTGACCAGAGAGTAGGTCACCATGAGACTAAGCACTGAGCTATTGTTAATATTAACATTTAAATGGTATCCAAGGGAGACGTATTGAACATAACTGGAGAAGGGGCTAAAGAAGAGTGTAAATCATGAAGGACTCAAAAGAATTCGACCTCTGCTTCCTGGGTGTGCCAACTGCAGAAGATGGAATATCAGGTCACAAGCCAAGACCCTGGCAGAATCAGCTCCTACGTCCAGGCACAGACTTAGAATGAGTGCTTCGTTAGGGACTTATAGTTCTTTTCCCCATTTCCCAGGCTGGGGGCTACTTCCTAAATGTTGATAGAGCAATTTCAAAACGTCTGAATCATGCTTGCCTTGTAATCTAACCTGAAAACCAGAGAAGTAAGTATTCTACAATTAGCAAGTACTATGTTATGTGACCAGCACGACCTCCAGGCTCTAGCTAGAAGACTACTGACATCACAGTAGGGTCACCTGCACATCCACCCTGAGTTTCTTTCTTCTCTCTCCGCTGCTGCTTGTAAGTGACCTACCCTACCAGTCACAACCTAGGAACAAAGTTCATTCGTGTCCTGGCACAAAATGAAGACTAGAGAAGGGATTCTCGGAGTACCACACCCTGTACTTCAAAACCAAGGCCACTGCTGTCGAGTTGATGCTGACTACTCCCAGCAGCCCTGACAGGACAGAGTCGAACTGCCCTGTGGCTTGGGAGGCTGTCACTCTAGAGGAGTAGAAAGCCCTCTCTTTCTCCCTTGGAGCAACGGCTGGCGGGTTTAAACTGCCAACCTTGTGGCTAGCACCCAACATATAACCATTCTGCCACCTGGGTAGGGTTACATACAGACAAGGTAAACAAGGTCTCTTTACTTGGGCCTCAATGGAAACTGAGAAAAAAATCATTCAATGAACTAAGTTAATACAATATCCAGCTTGCCAAAGTGCAAAACTTAACACTCATAATTCCCAGGCATCAAAGTAGCTGAACTGGGGGAAGAAAGAAGCCAATTACGGGAATTTTTTAGTTTAAGCTTTATTTTTTCCTTCCTTCTTTCTTTTAAAAAAAAAATCATTTTATTTGGGGCTCATACAACTCATCACAATCCATACATAGATCAATTGTGTAAAGCACATTTGATCATTGATTGCCCTCATCATTCTCAAAACATTTGCTCTCAACTTATAAGCTTTCTAATAACTTGATGGTTTTATATTTGATTTTTACAGCTATGTGTACCTTGAAAAGGAAACATCACCCCTTCTTGCTACACGTGGGATACTATTCATTCTTCTCTGCAGAAAAACAGAGGCAGTGTGATTCAAAGCTCATACCTTGCAAACTTGTGCTGACTCAACACAAGTACGTTGCCTCGGATTTCTGCTACAATTTTGCTTTTATCTTCAGGGCGACCATGCTCCAATACGTGCTGGATTACGTAATTTCCATATTGATCCTGTTTGAGACACAACAGAAAGAAAACGTATGCAAAATCACTTCTGTGGGTTACCTAGGCCATCTTCCTATGAATCAACAATTATCCTTTACCCCTATCATTACAAATAAAGTAGTATTTCTCTAAAAAAAAATGTACAACTGATTCATTAAATCTCGTCCAACAGGGAAAAATTAACAGCCCAAACTAAGGAAAAAAAACATACCTTAACTAAATAATATCAAGGTTACAATGTAAAAGTAAAAGATTCTCTGTGAGTTGCTGAGAGACTGACAGACTCTAAGAAGCAAAAAAATTAAGGAAATAAATGACAATGCCAAAGGATCTTGCCTCTGGGTGGTCGAAATATGAGTAGTTTGTTCCTACTTTCTGCAAGCCCACATTTTTCAAGTGAATATTTAATACAATATTTGAGATTTAATATTTGATACCTCCCACCACAACAAAAACCGTCAACAATTTTTAAAAGCTTCAAAACAATACATGAAAAATAGTAAATGCTCAAATGGTTCATACAGTGTGGGGAAATTTTTAGTGACAGAGCAGAAAAAATATCGACGCTAGAAAGAAATTGTCTAACCCAGTGACACCTACTCCTCACTGACTAGTTGGCGCCTGGCAGTCATGACGTATATCTGGCAGGAAGCCACATAGGCCTAGGTTATGAGAGCACCCCAGCTCCGAGGGTTGAGTTATGGGTCCACGTGGCTGAGTCACGGGTCTCCGGGGCTCAGCAATGACGTAACGATGCGATTTGGAAGTTTTCCAGTGATGGTGTCGAGATCCATTGTGTGATGGATGTGGTCACCCTTCGCTGTAGCACAGTGCAGGCTTTTGCTTAACACCTTTGCTGTTGGAATCCCATCGTGTGGGTTAAGCGGGGCGTCGTCAGATGCCATCAAGCTGGTTCCAACTCATAGCAAGCCCGTGCATGACAGAACCATCCCCAGCCCTGCGCCAGCCTCGCCACTGCTCCCGTGCCAGAGCTTACTGCTGGAGCCCCCCACGTGACTCCATCTGGTCGAGGGCCTGCCTCCTATTTTGGCACCGCCTTCCACTTTTCCAAATCATGATGTCCTTCTCCAGGGACTGGTCTCTCCTGACAATACACCCAAAGTCTCGCCATCCTTGTCTCTAAGACCACTCTGGCCATCTGTCCTTCCCAGACAGGTGGGCTTGTTCTTTCAGCGGTCCACAGTACTTTCAATAATCTTCACTAGCACCACCATTCCAGCACACAGATTCTTCTTCTTCTTCTCCCTCCCTCCCCCCATAGATTCTAACTAGCTTTCCGAAGATACAGATAAAGGAGCCCCGGTGGCACTGTGAATCGGGAATTAGGCTGCTAACCTCGGTGTCCCCAGGTTAAGTCCCCTCAGCCATCCCACAAGAGGAAGATGAGGTGATTTGTGCTTCCACTTAGATTTACAGTCTAGGCGATTCTAGATAACACACAAGGTTGCAATGAGTCAGAAGCAACTCCTTGACCGTGGGTAGGTGAGACATAAATAGTTCATGACAGAGTCTGCAACCTGAATCCCTGGCTCAAGGTCAGGGCCCTATTCGTTATCCAAACTCATACAACACAAACAGCTCCTGCGAAGGGAAAGCCTTGACCATTTCAAATACACCAACGATGACCTCCGCTGGAATGGATCACTGTGAGAATAAAGACACACGACCTCTGGACCCACACCAGACTCCAGATAGTGCATTGACTCTACTGGAAGGTCTCACTACCTGGACAAGTTGTTCTGTGTGCTGGTGAAGCTCCTCCAAAATAGGGAGTGTCTGGTCAGGAAGACAGTGCTCCAGGATCCTCTGAATCACTCGGCAGCCATAGGGATGCGTAGACAGCGCAAACACCTAGGGCAGACAGACAAAGGAGAAGGAGCCCCAAATGACAGCTGCCACTTTCAGTGCTTTATGCTTCAGTGTGAAATCCTATATCCAACACCCCACTGACCTGCCCAGCAAACCCAAGGTTCCCGTGATTATTATTAGGGCACAGATCAGAAAACAGCAGTTCCTCAAGATTTCAATAATGTGCCTACTACAATTGCAGAAGCAGTAAATGGCAGATTTTAATTCCTAATCAAACTCAAAAGAGTCAAAACTCAAACTATGGCATCTAAATCCTCTCTACAAATTAGGAAATCAGGGTGTGTGTGTGTGTGTTCTCAAAGAAATGCATAAATTCAGGTCTGAAAAGAATTTTTCCAAGAAGCCTGGAGAAGAACTCAGAACTAGTTAAAGATTACCAAAGACCAGTGTCAAAGGGCAGCTTCTCCAAAAGACAGGACTGAAACACAAAGCGGAAGGAACAAACCCCAAGTTGCTTCCACAGAAGCACAACAGAAGGTCCTGAACTTAAGGTCTGTGTGGATATAAACCTCTCTGAGAAGACGGCACAGAACCCTGATGGTATAATGGGTTATGTCATCAGTTGGAAAGCATCAGGAGCTCTGCTGAGAAAGATGAGGCTTTCTGCTCCAGCCAAGATCCATGGTCTCGGAAACCCATAGGTGCAGTTCTTCTCAGTCATACCTGGTCGCTAGGAGTCGGAATCTGCGGGATGGCGCTGAGATGGAGAGAAGTGTATGGTACTTTTAAACATGACTGCACAAACAGGATATGGGGTTGTCTGGTTCTGCTAGATTTTAGCTTTTGAAAAAGTCACACAACTTTCAAGATATTTTTTGCTCAAAATATTTCCTCTATCACTTATAATACTTTGGGTTTCTGTGTAACATGTTTATTGTGGTAAGTTTATGAGATGCTCTGACCCCTGTCTGGGCAGTGCTGTGGTGGGCATGCTTCTACTTTATGGAGGCCCCTCAGTGCACGCAGGCAAGCCTTTCTCCAGATACACACCTTGGCCAGGGGTGCGGAATCAGACAGAGGAAATTAAGTGCTGAAACTGGAAAGTTCCAGCTCTGGTTCCCTAAAATAGCAGTGTCAGGGTGTGTCTACACTCACAACATGCCAGAGTCACATTCCTGTCAGCAATGAGCAATCAACAGGTAGAGAAAATGCCTATCCTATATGGTCTTATTTTGAATTTTCCCGATTACTAATGGAACTATCTTTTCTTTGGGTCTTCTGGTAGTTTGTGTTTCTTCCGTGAAATGTTTGATTTGGATATATTTTTGCACTGTTCTTTATAATTATGAATTCTTTATGCAGTCTAGTTACCAACCCTTTACCAGTTTAATGTTATAAACATTCTCTCCCATTTGATAGCTCAAGTTGTTACATGAGGGCAAATAAAAAATACTGCTACCAAAAAAAATTTTTTTAGGTGAAGCTATTGTTTCTCAATACATTATCAATCCAGGTTGAAGCACTTCTGAAAACAGTGTTTCCACCTCTCGGATTCTTCTCCAGACAGAATTCTGAGTTTTTTGATTCATTCTCAAGGGGCTCAAATTATGTCCCTTATCAACATTCTTTGAGTTTGAGAGTCAAAAACAACTCTGAACGGGCACGATCAGGGAGCAGCTTTCCAAAGAAATTCTCAGCCCTCAAGACACTCAAAAAATAGGCTGGTGCGACACTGTCGTGATGGGGGTGGGGCGGGGGGAGAAATACCCTGGACACAACTCTCATGGTCTTTTTCTGACCGATCCAGTTTTAAATTTCCTTAAAACTCCATTATATGTTCCGAAACCCCTACAACAGCCCTCTGTCCTGAGAGAAAAACCTACTAAGACTACCCAGTGGAATTTCCCCAAAGTAATCCCATCACCTTCTCGAGCTGATTTCTCTTCCGTGCATATTACTTGACCCAGCAGATACCCCCAGAAGCCATGGGTGGGATGGAACCTTTTTGGGAGGAGGAAAGCCTAACACAATGGTGTGGAGAGTCTGTCCGCGGTCGCCCCCCTGGCGGCAGAGACATGTTCACCTCTGGTTTGGAATAACCCACGTGGGTGCACACTGGAGCCCTGGTAGCAATTCCTTCTGACTTATCCCTGTATGTTTCAATAAAACATCTTAATTTTAAAGAAAACAGATCTACTCTTTTCCATTCCTACCTCACCACACACACTAATTAGGGAACTCCCAAGAATCCCCGGGGCTACATTCTATATCTCCTAGTCACTACCAAAATTAAGTAAACTCTGAAGACAGAACAACTCTAAAATCTCACTTGGATATAAGCTTAGTGGTGCACAATGAAGCCCGCACATCTATATGGTTGTTCCGTTCTTGCTTCCTTTTCTAATAAAGAACCATTTTCAGATATCCACAAATCAAGTAATTTTGAGTCTCCTGTCTTGTCCAGTTTGGAATAATGTAAGAATATTGTTTGTTTGTTTTTCTTGTGGAGTAGTTTTATACCAAAAGAAAAACAAAAAAATCTCACACACAACTGCAGTCAATACAAAGACAATTCTAGAAAATCATGGTTTCAGAAAATATCAAGTGTTTTGAGAGGAACAAAGAAGTTCAAACAAAAATACTAAAAGAAGAAGTGCCCTGTTATTTTAAAAATATATAGGTCCCACATGACCTGTTGGATTAGTTTAGTGCATTATCTACATGCTGTAAAAGACCCTTTAATAGCATTCAGAAGGGAAAGACATAAGATTAGCATAAGATTTAATCTTAAAAACACTGAAAACAGCAACTGAAAAGAAAAAATACCACCTCCAAATACCACCTCCAACAATATGCCTCAGCCCCACTCCTACGTCCCTCGTTCTGGGGACACGGGCAAGGGAATTGACATGACTGACAGGCCAAACATGGCAGTGCAGTCAAAACCGATCCTGCCTGTGCTCTGCTCACTAGGGAAGGGCATGTCTTTGCTGCCTCAGTGACTTACCTGCCCTTTAAACGCATCGATGATGAACTGCAGAGACTGGGGCTGCACACATTCAATGCATTTCTGCACCACGTGATTTCCGTTCTGGTCTTTCACACACTTCAAGACGTGGCCATCTAGTTCCCGGACCATCTCGTTCTATCGGGGTCAGAGAGAGCAAGTGCCACCAGAATCATAACAAGCAAACACCTGGACAAGCGGTGTTCTTACCAAACACACAACCACTGAACAGGGATCGGTGATGATGGAAGGGAGACAACTTGGTATGGCAAAATCTGGCAAAAAGGAAGCTCTGGTGACACTGTGGGTTAAGCTTTGGACTGCTGACTGCAAAGTTCAAACCCACAGGAGAAAGATTTACAATGTGCTCTGGAAAAATTTATAATCTCTGAGACCTTAAGGAGCAGTTCCACTCTGTCCCATAAGGTCACTATCAATTAGAATCAAATCAGTGCCAGGGGATTTTCACTTTTCCAGAGAGTATCCAACAGTGACTGGCCTCAAAATATGCTCCCTAATTTGCAAAAGACCTCTACGAGATTTTAAAGCTGCAGTCACCTTAAAACAGAAAGGAGCCTACATCAAGTACATAATTCATGATCTTTTGTTATGAAAACCCTAAATGGCAGGCACAATTAACAATAATAACAAGTTAATACTTAGCTAATGCTTACTCTGGATGGGGCACCTCTATCTGCTTGACAGGTTTTTAAGACTACAAATTACCATAACAATTCCACGCCCTAGTTATTATGAGAGAAGCCAGGGCAAAGACCATTTAAATGAATTGTTCAAAAGAACAGGCTTCGATTAGATTAGCCAAGATGCAAACCCAAGCGATCTGGCTCCAGCCATCTACGCTAACTTGATCATGCGTTATCCCCAACCCTCCCACCCCCCTTCTGCCCCCAGTGCCTAGAAACCAACTGGGAATCAGAGGGATTTGGCTGTTTTATTTTAAGCCTACAATTAGAAGGTGACTGGAGCAGAATTCTACTCCGGGTCTATGACTCCAACATCTGTATTCACTCCCACCCAACCTGAGAGAAAGAGGAAGGACGACGGGAGAGAGGTTGGGGGACAAAAAGAGAGAATCGGGGATCCTGGCTGAATGCACCAAACTCTCTCGACTTCTGCTCTCATGTATCCTGAGGCCAGATGACCGCACCAGGATGGAGCCCTGGTACCTAACAGCCCAGTTTTCTCTGCTGCTTCCAAGCTCTGCTAATTCTGTGTGGATTAGAAGAATACAAGCACACTTGGAATGGCGGTGGTTACATATGCAATGCCTTACATTCCTGAGACACTGAGTATGTCAAAGCAACTAAAAGATCATCTAAACAAAGAAACTTAAGATCAAAATGACAGCAACTGAAAAAGCAAATGGCAAAAGGCTTCGGATATTTTCCTAAAGCAAGTGATCAAATGTCAGAAGAGAATAATTTACTTTGGAAATATAATTAGGGGGGTAAATAGTAGAGAATGGCATTTCTATAAAGATACAGGGAAAGAACGCTTTAACTAAAATGAACAGGAAGTTGTTTTCCTGGAGTGAAAAGTGATGAGTTAATTTCACCTAAAATAATGAGTTTGCATCTAGAAAATGGAATTATCTTTAACAGAAAAAGCAGTTTATGCCTAGAATAACATAATCACAGAAACTGGACCGGAAAAAAAGATACTTCAAAATGCAGGGCAAAATTTAGGACAGATATACAGGGAAGAGAAGAACACAACATTAGAGGAAAGGAGAAAAACTACTTTAGCCAACCAATCAGAAAACGGTAACTTTGAGGGGGGACACAAAAAGCAAGTTATGTTTATGGACAAAGATAAAGACTGAAAAAAAAGCCTGGAAAATTGTCATTACTCTCCTTTCACTCAGCAAGTGGACATGTAGTCAGTAATGCTAAGAAACGGCCATGTTCAAAGCAACAAGAACATCACAAACAGGGTAGATTGAACCACCCAGGGAAAACTGCACGGGTAGTGAACACCGATGCTTCAGGGGAAACCAAAAGTGGCTTGGCACCAAATGAGAATCACATGTCCATGGCGCGATCTGATCACTGCTGGCTGCCTGTCTCCGACACCCTTCCACTCTTCTCCACGAGCTTCGCCCCGTGACCAGGCTTGGCCTCACCTAAATGGCCCTTGCCACCGCCAATGTGTGAATCACAGGTCAGCGGGTACCTCGTCTGGCTCAGAACTTGAGTCCATAACAAAGATTCTCATTATCGAACTTTGTTCTCAGTGAGGGCAAGTGGGTCATCACTGCCAGACAATGGGAGCCCAGAGACTGAGGCTTCAAATAGAAGTACCCACAGGATTGTGGCAGCACCCTACAAACACAGCTACAGGACTGCCTGTCAGTGTGGATTGCTTTCTGGACCCTGTGGTCTGTGTGGGGCCAGTTGGACATGCTGTTGACTAAGGTCATGGGCCTCTCCAGGAGCTTTCAGGTTAAGTTCCTGACTCACAGCAGCTGAGTGTCAGATTTCGGTTCCTTTTTATCCTGCCTAGCGTCACCTTGGCCTTGACTTTTCCTGTAAAGTCTTCCCTCTAAGACCCTGGATCAGTCAGAGGCAACTGTTGTGTGCTTCCACACGATCCATGAGCTCACCATTATTGTGGCCTCTCTCAAAAACGTGTTCTCTGTGGATGGGGATCGGGTCTCGGTCAAGTCTTCCAGGCTATGTCTAAGGTCAACGCGCCAGACCAGGCATTGCATGACACACACTGGTGAAATGAATATGGTAGAAAAATGATAGTTATCGTGGATCAAGGTCGGGTTTGCTAGAATGTTCAGTGCGGGGTGGGGGATGGGTTAAGAAAATGGCAACTTATTAGCATCTGACCTGTTTCGAGATTTTTTTTTCCAAACAGAAAAGCTACCTATAATATTGTATCTCCTAACAAGTGGACCCTGGTCAAAGAGATGACTGCAGGAATCTCCTGGGTTTAACAGGACACTTCACCCACAGTTTTACAGCAGTGATTGCACAGGTCATGCTTGCCATGCACAGTGAGGCAGCCACAGCCACCAATGCAAAGTGGACAAGAAAAAGTCAGACCGACAGGTTGACATGGTTCACTCCACGGACCATGGGGAAACATCAAACACCAAGAGAAAAGTTAAAGGGGAAACTTACAATTACCTGCTGGTCTGCGGGAATAAATTCAAGAGCTTTCTGGATAACACGGCAGCCATACATCTGCAGCGCCAACGACAAGACGTGGCCTCGAATCCGCTCCGCCAAAGCCAGCTTCTGTTCAAGGCTGCCAAACTAGATATAATGTGTGGGTGAACACCATTACTTAGGCAGAGGGAAAGAAACCAGAAAAGTACTTAGTTGTCTGCATCCGTCAACTCTTTTAGCCCTGTTATAACCTCTTGACCCTATGCTTTTTGAAGCCAGGAGTTTTCAGGGGGTAGGTTCACTCCTACTAACACCTGACGACACAAATGCAGTAGTACTTATTCTTACAAGTTACAGCGTGTGACGTCACTGTTTATTAGGTGTTTAGCAATGTCTGGGGAGGGCCCAAGGGCTCCTTGCAGTATATCTACAGCAACCTGGGTGCTTGGGGGGTCACAGGTTGAAATGCTTCTCTTTCATCTACAGTCACCTTACACTGAAGCACGTCGAGGCACTGCTTTCGACTGGTGTCCCACCATTACAAGAATCGATAGGGGTTAGCTAGGCAAGGCAAGCGTGGGGAAAAGGCAGAATCAAGAAAGAAGACAACACACTATGAAAACTCCACCTATAATGATCTTCCCACTTTGGCCTCTTATTTTTGTTTGAATTGCTTAATCACTATACTGGGGATTTTAATGATCAGCATGTTCAGCCATGTTTCCCCCTGCTCCTTACAAATGAAGTCCAGAGAAGTTCACTACTTTGCCTCTACTGGCTGTAACTCTCTTCATTGCACCACTCCAAGTTGTAGCAGGATGCTGAGCTGAAGACCTCTGTATTTTTGTATTTGTGACAAAATAGCACTGAAAAAACATTCGAAAACTTAAAAGTCCTGTTTGTTTTCTTAGATCACAGCTGGAGAACTCAGTTAAAATACTTGCGTCTTCCTAGGAAAATAGAGAATGATAAAATCCATAAAATAAAAAATCCTACGAGGGTTTTCCTAAATGTTGACCTTCGCCTAACTAACAGCTGTCCAAGCTATTTGCAAACGCCTCCTGTCTGGTGGCAAGCCGTACACAGGGCCTTGCCCTGGGACTTGGGCTTGCATCACATCGTTGGGGCTTTCCTGGGCTTCTACCTTGGGGTTGCTGACTCTCAGGGTCACCAAGATTAGAAGGCAGGCCTACCTCTCTGACAGCTTACTTTAGCTGGAAACAGACCTTATTCCAACCATCCCAGGATGCCTTTACAAAGATAATGACCAGAGTGGACATGACGCCAATAAACAGAGGGGAATTAAAAAAACAAGAAAGGCCAAAGGATCTCCTGATGGAATGACAGTTCTCTAAGAATTGCAAAAGCAAAGTAAAATGTCATGCTCCAGAATCCTTTATGAGGAACTTAGTGGCATTGTCTTGGAATAATTGCTTTTACACCCAAAACAACATGAACCTGCGCCCTTAAATGAGGGCCCACTTCAGAAGTGGACTGGCACCATCTGCTTCGGTACTCATAGCAGAACGAACAGACAGAGGGCTACTAATGAGCTGGTGAAACGCGAAGAAAGACCCACCACAATTCATTTTGAGAAATGAAATGAGATTGCCATTCTCAAGCCACAAAAGAAAAATCAAAATGCTTTGGAGGATCTCTAAAGTCCAAGGACAGCAAGAACAAAGGCTTACTTCAAAGAACTTCTGGATGACGTAATTTCCAAACACATCCACCATTAGCTGGTAAGCGGCCTGGAGAATTTCATTGAAGACAAGCTGGCGCTCAGCTGGTGTGGCACGCTCAAGTTTCAGCTGAATAAATCTTTAGTGCAAGATAAAAAGAGATTCACAGCACTGAAAGACGGTTTACAAAATAAATAAAGCCAATCAATGCACATTTACGTTGAAAACTTCTGTCTCTGCATGTGTGTTTGCACATATATTGTTAACTAACACAATCACTTAAGGGCTTCTAAATGAACGAAAAGGATATTAGTCTGGTGTGGATCTGGGCTATAAAAAGCATATTACACTTTTGTGTATTTCCTTACATTAGGCATCCGTACTGTATTTGTGGGGTTTACAAAAGGATAAAAATTGGGGCAGGAAAAGAGATTAGGGGATGAAGGTGGGATTCTAAAGCCCATCCCACATCTGCTCTGGACCTCATTCACATGAAGCAGTATTGAGAAGCCATGGGGTACACAATTCCTTGCTAGCTTCCATCTGCAAGGTTTCCTGAGGTAGCAGCTCCTCGGTTTACCTGTTTTTAGTTCTGGTATCTACACATCAGGAAAATCATGACATCTCTAAAACGGTTCCTGGAAACTCTAAATATGAGAAATCCTAGTCCTACGGTAAGCAGCTAGAACTTTAAAAAGGAAAGTTCTTTAGAAGTTGATTCCCTGGACATACGGGGAGAGAATGAAGCATGTAAGGAAAGTGTGACAAAAAAGAAAGGGTGGGTGACCCCATGTATTGACGAGCATGTACTACCAGGACCAAGGTCTCTCTCGGAGGCCCGTGCCAAACGTTGTCTGTACTAGCTACTTCCCGCTCACCCTCAACACGGGCTCTCGCAGCTACAGAATGTAGCAAAAAGAAAGTGAGGTTGGCACCAGAAAGCCAACCTCATGTTTTAATAATGCCTCATTGAGGTCAAAAGATTTTTTTAAACAACACTTAAATTAGTGAATGTGCCAGTGTGTCTTTGTGTTGATGCTTCTGTTTCTTAAACTGTGGACATGTAGGATTCTTGTGAACTAGGCATGCGAGGCTCCTTTTTGAGAAAGGTAGAGGGCTGGCTTTACACACTCAGTCCAGACTACAAAAGCCCATTTACACCACGTGTGCATGAGGTAACATTCACAGCCCGCTCCCTCTGAAATAAACGGCGGAAAGCCACTGTGAAGACACCTGGGGTCAAGGGATGCTCTGAGCGCTCCGGTGAGTCTATACCTGTCTATGGCGGGGTGGGTGGGGTGTTAAAACCTTAAGACTGCAGTGACCTGAAACGCCAAGGCCAAGTCCTCACCTGGACCCATGCTGGTCTTGGGAAAATTCCATGATATGCCCAGCAATCTCCCGCAATTGCAAGTTGGGGTACCGGTTATTTCGAAAATCTTCCAAAAGTCTGCTCCTGCCTGAGGGCATGACATCAGACATTCCATACCGCAAACGGGAGGAAGAAAACAGGGTGCTGCTAGGACTGAAAAGGCTGGAGGCACTGCTTGCACTTCGGTACTTGGCTTCCGCGCCGGGAGCAGCAGAGATGTATCGTCCACTGCCATTTGTGAGTCCTCCTGTTGGTTACAGAAGAGGAGAACTCAAGGCCCATCCTGCGGAGGCTTTCATCGAACGAGGAAAAGTCCCCCCCCCTCTCCACAGAGGCCTGCATCACCACGCTGGTTTCAGTGCTGCGACTTCTGGGTTACTACTGTTATCTGAGTGTCACCAAGCCTCCTCACTAGGAAGAAACCTTTCTACAAAGTTCACAAGTCGCAGGCTGCTAACTAAACACATGGGGGCAGTAGTTAACATAACCCTTAGGAGCAAGAAATCAGACTGTGATTAAGATCTGTAGAGATTCCCTTCTGAATAATCCCTACTCCTATTGGAAGCACTCCCCCACATCTCAGAGCGCAGACTAGTCCGCTTCGCAAGCTATTGTTGGTGTCGGTTGCCGTGGAGTTTTAGGACAGAGTCCAGCTGACCGACGGGTTAGCTAAGCTGCCGTCTTTCTCGAAGCAGGCTGGAAATTTGTACTCCCATAGAGTCTGTCCCTGGGTGGGTCAGCAGCCCAGCCTGTAGCTGTTGACCCAGCAGGACACCGTTTGATAGGAAGCTCCCCCATAACGGTGCTCTTTGAAAGGATGGGTTGCTGTTAAATGAAGTGTAGAAATCACATTCAAGGATCACAAGCAAGCAGGAGAAAGAGAGAAAGAAATGCAGCCGTCTCCAGTTCTTCATGAGAAACGGGCAGCTCTGAGTCATTTCGCTCTGAAGTGCTGGCAGGAACAAGTGTCACACCACTGATGGTGCTCTTTCCACTGGTGATAAGGGAATAACCACTGTAAATCCCCAAGGAGACTGACTTGAGATAAGACCAAAAGATTTTATCCAAGTGGAAAGGAGCATAATAAATTATACCATCTATCCTCATTTGTCTTATTTTTAGCCCTTTGTAAACTTGAGACTTTACCAAAAAAGAAAGTGAAGCCTCTTAGCTTTGTTCTCGTTTGGCCCAGGCTCCTTTTTAACAAGGCAGCTAAGTATGAAAGGGACACCACACAAACCACAAACCGCTCAGATGAATAATTTAGGATCCACAAGACACCACCTCAACGTCGCCTGCCAGCACTGTCCAGAGGGCTGGCATGGAGGGCTGTGCTGGCGGTGGAATGGTGGCTGGGGAAGGGCCCCAAATCACCTGGATGCCGACGACAATGATAGGCCCGAAAGGGAACGGCTCGAAGTTCAAGTCTGGAAACCTGTAGTGAGCAATAGTCCTGGACTAGGACCAAAGTGTTTCAAAGACTTTCAAAAGAAGGCTCACTGGCAGTGGGGTGGAGGCTCAGAGAGATGCGAAGCTTGTCCAAAAATACAAAAGCCCAAGTTGCCATGGCCAAGACCCATCAGAGGGATCTTAGCATCAGGGTCAGGGCAAGACTTTGCTGTGATGCCAAGGTCCTTTTCAGACTCGTTATTAAAGTATATTGCTAGTCTTTCCAAATTCCACCACGAGTTTTAAACCAAATGGGAAATATTCTAGGGAAAGGAAGGTGATTCAGAGGAAAAGAGAAAGCAGCTACATGACTGCTCAGCTCGACAGCTTCGGCTCAAACCCCTGCTCCCTGCCACGCCTGCCATACGGCCGGAGAGGCTTGTGGGTTCAGTTCCAGACCCCCGCGACTCGGCCAATGTGGCAAGCAAGAGAGCCACGGGCGTTCCAGAGTTTCCCGGTACACATACAATTGAAACGCTGCTTTTGGAAAAGTGGCACCAACAGACTTGTTCAACCCGGGGCTGCGTTTGTTCCACAGGCACTACAAGGTGAGCTCTGCCTGGACTGAGGCTTCTATGCAAGCACTTAGGGAGCCGGGAGCAAAGCGGGGGTGCCTGAGGAAGGTCAGCAAGTACAGGGCCAATGTGATGAGAGCAAGTCCGGCGCATGCGCACACAGGCCATGTTCAAAGTGGCGCTGACACCGGGACTTCAGGGGAAAGCACAAAGTAACAGAGAAGCAGAACCGATTCCTTAAAAGCCCAAGAGCTTTGGAGATGCTGTTGACTGAAGAGCTAACCAACCCTTGAGCCCTGCCCAGTTCCAGTTCTCAGAGCCAGCAACGGCAATAGAAAGAAGACACTGTTCTGCAAGCCACCAGCGTCCCGTGAATGCGGCCAAGAGCTTGCGAGCTTCATTCAAACCACAGAGTGGGAAAGCGCCACGGTGATTTTAAAGGTCTCCCATAAAAGTTTTCCCATAGGTCGTGAAGTTCTCGTTTTTTGTCTGTGGCCTACTGGGATGGCAGAACAGGTACATACACACATACGCAAATGGGCACGCGCACACACACATATCCGTAGACATCCAGTCAATTCTGACGCACGGTGGTTCCATGGGTGTCAGGGCAGAAGAGACCCTGCAAAGTTTTCAAATGGCTGGTTTCTTCTGAACCAGTAACATCTGGTCAGCAACAGGGCACACCACCATATGCACCGACAAGAGCCCACGCCACCCCCACCCCACCCCACCGCCCACACACTCGGCTTTTAGTATCAAGACAGGGGCAGATGGTCGGCGTGGTGGCAGGATCCCAAGCATGCAACAGTATGTGGCAAATGAACAGCTCACAGGTAAGTTGTTTGGACCAGCGAGCTCCTGGGTCTATACTGTTGCTTGATTCTCCTACACAGGGGGAATGTAGGAAAATTCACTAAGTCCTCGTCCCAACGTGTACTTCGGAGGCACCAGAGAAGTGTTTGAATTTGCAGTCCGGCTTCTAAAGAGCCCATTTCTGAGGAGGCTTCAGAGGGGGCTAGAGTAATTTCATAAATATGTTCTCTGTATGTGACAGTGGTACACTTCATACGGCAGTGTTCTGTGACAGCCTTCCACAGAAACCAAGGGCTTTAATGTAGTTGTATTTATGCATGCTTCGGGTATTTTGTAAAACTGTAAAAGAGTATTTTCTGCCAGTAACTTAAGTATCACCAAGTCAACTCTGACTCAGCTGTTCGAACTGGCAGCCAACTGTTCTGCGGCAGAAAAGTGAGGCGTCCTGCTCCTGTAAAACTCGTAAAGTCGACCACCTGAGCAGTTCTCGTCTGCCCACTGGGTCACTGTACGTCGGTATTGCCTCTACGTTACACACACAACCACCACATTTACAGATACAAGATTAAACGCTAACACGAGAAACCAAGTAAGGAGGTCTGCCACCATACAGGCTACAAACATAAGCACCCAGGCAATGGTTCTAGCAGGGCGATCAGGCAAAGAAATAAATGAAAGGCGTCCAAGTAAGACTGCCGTGAAGCCAGTCACTGGTTACCCCTCAGGGGACAACGGGGCATGCTGCACCGGTAGACCGCGAGTCAGTGGCAGCGCTGTGCACTTGAGTACTTCATACGCACTGGCGTCCCAGCAGAATCCTCCAGAATAAGCTACACACAAGAAGTGCCGGCTAGGATACTGGGGTTTACAGTACATCGCTGAGGAAAATGGTGCTGGGACAGTAAGATAGTCACATGTAAAAACGATAAGCCTCAACTCATGCTGTATACACTACTTAATTCCAAACCGCAAAAAGTTCATGTAAAATAGACTTAATTGCAAGAGCGACAGCAACTTTCAGAAGAGCACATAGGCTAAGTGTTTCCAAATCCTGAGTTAAAATAAGAGTTCTCAGAAATTACATACCAAAAGGGAGTCCAACCAGGTCAGGCTTTCAAAGCCACCCTCTGCCGCTACACGGCTTTTCACTCCCGTAAAAAGCTACAGCCTCAGGAACCAGAGGCAGCTCTACTCTGGCCTAAAGGGTTACGAAGAGTCAAAATTGACCCGAGGGCAGTGAGTTTGTTTTGAGTTACAGTATATATCAAAATGTTTCATAATTTTAAAAAATTAAACTGAGCTTCATTAAAATATAAAATGTGTGAACTTGGAAAAAAATTTTTTAAAACATTAAAAAAATAAAAACCTGCTAAAAGACTAGACTAAATGGAAAATAGCCAATAAAACCTTCTATCCACGAAGAACTCTTATAATTGAATATAAGGCAAACATCCCAATAAAAAAAAAGAGATGTATACAGACATTTCACTAAAGATGCCCAAACGGCTAATATGATAACATGCTCAATATCATTCATCATTAAAAGCAAAGACATTAAAATAACATTCAAACAATATTTCACAATCATAAGAATTGTAAATAACCCAACTCACTGCCATCAAGTCAATACTAACAGCATCGTAAAAACAGACACTAATTTAAAAAGGGCGAGCAATGACACAGGTTAGTGGGGATTCAGAAAACATGTTACCTCACACACTGCTGGTGAGAAGTTCCTGAAAGCAATTTGGAAAAGCATGGCAGTTTTCTCAAGAACCGGTGTACAGACTAGCTTCGACCAAGCAAGTCTACTCACTCACTCCTAGGTCTCCACTGAAGAAAAAGTACCCGGGGCTTCATAGAGTTCACACAAAAGTTGAATTGAAAGATAATGGAATTTTTCAATGAACTTTCTGATACTCTCTCCGTCTGCATTAAGACTTATGCAAATATCCCTATCAGCATTATTTTACAATAACCCCAAACTAGAAATAACTGCCCATGATGAGGTAAATGGATAGACATAAGCTGGTTAACTGTACAATGTGGTATACCCATGCAATTAATTCAACATACAACAACATGCTACTCAGGGATGAACTCCCCCCAAAACATGGTATGTGCAAAGGAGGCCCACACAACAGACCAGATTTTGTAATGATTGATGCATTGATGTGAGATGGCCAGAGGCAGAAAATAGACTGGTGGCTAATTTGGGCTGGTGTGCGACTGTAAATGGGCTTTGCAAGTTGACAGAATGCATGCTTACTCGAAGTTTTATAAAACTGATGCATGAGGATGGCTGCATAACTCGTTAAAAGGCCTGGTTAGTGTAGTGGGTTATGTGTTGGCTGCTAACTGCAAGGTAAGCAGTTCAAAACCACCAGTCAATTCATAAGGTTACTTAAAAATCAGTGAATTGTGCACTACACATGGATGAACTTTAGGGAACTTAAAAACTCTAAATAGTTGTTTGGAAAAAACAGAACCTTAGACTTTAAGCAATAATTAATGGAAAGGTTCTCAATAAGTAATAACGAGATGAGGAAATGACAAAGAACATCAAGGAACTCCTTCTTACTCCCCCCACCCCAATATCTTAAAATGAATACCCAACGACTGAGAGGGAGGGTGATGTTTGAAGAGATCCTTGCTGGGTGAGAGGAATACAGGCCAGCACGGATATTTACTAGCTCTGTGGTGTTTGGCGACACATTTAATTGTGCTCAATTTCTTTTTCCGGGTGCAGAATGTGAGTATGGGTATTCAACATAATACACGATGCTTAGCATGGTTGCCACTGTTCTAGGAACCGGTGACTGGCTGGTGAAGGAGTTGTTTAGTATAAGTCGTAGACACGAACTTCAGTGTGGCCCAATATCTACATGTAGTGAAGAAATGTTAGACTTCTTGCACAAAGATGTTTTTAGGGTCTTTTCACGAACCTGCTAGCAATCAAGGGGTTGCCTCTTATTTTCTCTAGGTTAAACCCATTGTGTTGAAGCATAATCTTCTCAAGGTCACTGAGCCAACTGAAGCCCAGCTTTACATGTCAAGGGAAAGGCAGTTGCTTATGTACCGCATGCAACAATGCAAAGGCCAATGGAGATGACACAACTGAAGTGCTCAGAGAAAGTGAATTTTTGAGAGCGATGTGAAAAAAATAAAACCAGGCAGATAGCAAAAGTGGTAAAAAGAAACCCCCTCACCAAAAGTGATTTCCTACCTCGCAGAGAATACCACCACCATGAAGAAGAGGCTGCATTGGTTAAGTTGCTGACACCTTAGGAAGACACGTGGCACTGTGCAGGCAAGAAATGGTCCCAGCCCCACCTTCAGGCGTCAAGAGCAGCAGATCTGAGCTCAGGGGGAGTAAACCAAAATCCACCAGTCTGGCCTGCCGTCTGGTTTTAAAAATGGTTTTACTGGAGGACTGCCCCAATTATATTAGCTTATGTTTCTCTCTGCCTCCCCTCAGCCACCCCAGAGGAAAAGGTTAATAGAATTTAAAGACTACTCCATATATGCAGATATCCTTTAAACCAAGGAAATAAAAAATTTCTGGACCTAATAATGCAGTCGCTCAAAATATATCCTGGGCACATCCTGTGACTGGACATAAACTGAAAAATCGCATTGCTTGGGAGTCAACAGCGTAATTCTAATATATTCAAAAACTGAGAAAACTTAGGCCAGACATTCTAGGCATGAGAGACACTGTCGACTCAGTTTTGCAACACTCCCAGAGCTGGCAGGTCCAGCAGCCAACCCCATTCGAGACAAGGAAGCAGGAGCACAGCTCGGGGGTAGCTCCTTCCTTCCATCCTTCCACCCACATAGCTTGTTTAGAACGTTACTGTCCCCTCTGGATTACAGCAAGCCCTGGCCTTCAAGCAAAGGGGTCTGTCAATGCAGAACACCGTTGTGCAATTGCTCTGTTAGACACCCATGGCACAAGTAACCTTCAGGAATGCCCTGTAACTTTTCTAGAGTACTAGCTATGGACGATCCAAGACAATGAACTCCACAGCCAGTTTTTCCTGTGTGCGAAAATTCTGAAGACACAAACACATGTGAATATGTACGTACGTATTGCCTTAAAACTCGGCCCTTTCAAACTCTCAGATAGCTCACTATCACTCTTCGTTCTAAAATAATATGAGCTATTGGAGGAAGCTTATTACCCTACTCCTTCCGATTGTTATACTGCTTTTCCAGAACCTTTCCCAGCCCCCAGCCCTCTCTCCGAATGGAAGCATCCGATCCAGCTGGAGCCAGTGCTCACTTCGGGGTCCTTGGAGGCACTTTCCCTTCAGGAGAATAAAACCAGGACCTTTGGGGTAAGATGGGGAACATCTGGATCTTTCTGGACATTCCTGGTTCAACCTGTCGTGACAGAGCAATAAATGATTCAAAAGTGTCCCCTTTCATTCTGAAAAGTGTCCTGGTCTGCATAGGAATTTAAAATTGTCCTGGTCTGCACCCTATTTCTATCCTGAAACTGCCCTCCCACCCCCAACTTTGAAATGAATCACTACACCACAAGCCCAACTCAAGAGGCAAGGAGACTAGGGGTGTGCGTGCTGTAAGCGCGTCAGGTCCTGTTCCTGAGATGAGAGAACAGCTGCAAAGACGCAGAACACGGCCACCAAACAGGACCATCTCCTCAGTCGTAGAACGTGCCGTTTACTGTTTCCTTCCTACCTTTTGATGTTAACATTTTAAAATTCCACACATAAAACCACCTAAATATGCAACAGGAAAAATATACATCGACTCAATAGTTGCAAATGCGTTAAAATGCGTAGCTTAAGATTGGCTTGACAAAGATTATTTTTTCAAAGAATCTGGCATAAAAATAAATAAAATGCTGTGGGTAGAAGAAAAAAGAAACACCACTGGGTGTTCAACACATATGTATTGGGGGGTGGGGCGTGTAGAGGCACAAACATTCATTGTGGTGGTGTCCCAGCTGACGATACTGGGCGATTCCTTTTCCCTACTCCCTCTGCTTTCCGGCTTTGCCTAAATGAGCCTGCACTGTCATTGTAAATGAAAGACTTCTCACAAGCAGCCAAAGACTAAGATGCTCATAATAATATTGAAGTGAAATAGGGGAGATGCACCCAAACAGAATTCAAAACTGCCGTGCTTTCTGGGTACAGCCACAAGGAAGGCCGAACACTCAGGACACTTCTGAGATTATGCAAAGTACTCCTAATGTCATTGGTGGCAAGTGACTTCTAAAGTTGCAGGTGGTGGGAGAGTCATGGTTCTTACCCAGGTTTAAGCTTGAAGAGGATCCATGTGAAGAGAGGGAAGGAGGTGGTGTCTGTGAATGTCCTGGTCCCTGACTAGGGAGAGGCATGCCCACGGGTCCAGGAGAAGAGGAAAAGCTAAGGCCGTTATAAAAACTGTGTCCAATGGGGGTCAAGCTGCTCGATGTCCTCTTATAATGGTCACTGCTGCCAGTCAGGGAGTCACGGCGGGAGCCACTGCCAGTGTTGGAGTTTGCAACTAAAATGGAATTAAAACAACGCAGATAAGAACAGGCCTGTTCTTCAAAGAACAAGCCCAGTGACCTGTTCCTGACACTTTGATCCAGACTCCTTACCACCACCAATGCTTGTCAGCAGAGACACCCTAACTGTACGTGTTGTCGTAAAGGGGGCCGTTAAAGCAACCAAGAGGACATGGCTCAGGGTAACAGGAACCTTTTGTTCAAACCGTCACACGGAGGCCAAATTTACCTTCCTGTGTGTCAGGTATCACGGGGTAGGGCAGGGTTAAGCAGCTCTGACAGTCACAGCCATGAGAAAGGGGAAAGAAAATGGGCTGGAAAGAATGCCTTTCATCAACCCAAAAAGTTCTTAGAGAAAACTAGAGCACAGGAGAAAGACTGATCAATGGGATGTTGCCCGGCTACAAGAGATTTATACATGGAAAGTCTGCTTGCTCAGTGGGTTCAATCCATTATTACTAAGCTCCCAGTTTGAAACAGGACACTTTCCCTCACACATGCCCATCTGTGTGGAGATCGCATTGTTCTACCACCACTGCAATTACCCCACGGCTCTCCTTACTACTGCCCCGGCTCCCTCCAACTCAGCACAACACTGAAAGTAACTCGGTCTAAGATCCTTCCATCCTAGTTCCCATCATGTCCACCTTAATTCTCCTCAAAAGACTGTAGCAACTGGTGACTTTTTAAGCTCTCGGCTCGTCTCGACTGTGGAGTACCTTACCCAGAGATCTTTGGCAAGTGCTTCTCCCTCGGTTTCTAAGAGCCACATTTCTCTACTTGCCTCCTCCACATTCGTCCCAATGCCTGCAAAATCTCCCTGGGTCTCTAGTCTCTGAAATAAATGGACTATGTGAGTATAATAAGTAGCAACATAAGCATAAACCTGAAGTAGGCCCCAACTGTATAACTTGATTTCAATAGTCCATCATCTCAAAGATGTGTGGGACGGCTGGATCCAAATCTGCCTGTGGTATCTGTCCAGGACTCCATGCATTGTCAGTGATCCATCAGGATTGTAACAACAACTAAAATTCCGTTTTTAACAGCACATCAGCCTGATTTCTACCTGCTGTTCCAAACCCTCCAAGGGCTGATCCCAGGGTGGCGCCGAGAGAACTGCTACTTCCAAATCCCAAGGATGTGTTGGCAGGCTGGGCAGAGCCCTGGGAGAAGAGGGAGCTGCTCTGGGAACTGCTGCTCAGAGAGTTGTTGCCATAGAAAGAGCTAGAGGCCAGGTTGTTATTGGGCTGCTGCTGGGGTTGGGGCTGAGGCTGCTGGGCGCCTAAAGGGCGAAACGGTCCGTTTGTTGTTCCAGCAAGACCACCGGCTGCTCCGTTGGCTGAAGCTGCGGCTGCTGCAACAGCTACGAAGGAAAAGAGAACATTGTTTGGCTACCGCAAGGATTGGCCACATTTGTAAACTACAGTCGTATATATTTTTAAAAAATCGTTTGACGCTACCCTATCTTTTCAAGGTGAGCATAACCCTTTCTAAAGAACCAGACACAGCCATCTCTGCGCCTTTTGCCTGAGGCTTTCATGTTGGGTTTCTATTTTCCATGTGAATGGGACCCTTGAGTGACGCATATGAGCTCTGCTGGGAGTGGGAAAGGGTCTGTGCCCACTGGTGAGCATCCAGGGGGCCAAACTCGGCTTCCTCACTCCCACAATTCCACAAACATCTATGTGTGACGGTTATAGGACAGCCAGATGCTAAAGCCCCTACTAAGTTTTCTTAGCAGCGTGTTGATTCTCTTCTACATTTGCCCTCTACTCTAAGTCCAAAGAGTCTATGAAGCTTAAAATAAAACTCCATACCCTAAAAAACCACTTATTAGTTACTCTGCCAACTGTCAGTATCTTTGTTCTCCCTGCCGTGTTAACCTGCCCTACCTACCATCACCACCAACCAACAAAGAAAAAGAAATTGTGGTCTTAAAATAACACCGTGGATTTCTTGGAACTTAATCAGCCAACAATGTCACTTTGTAAGTATAACCCAACTTCCCCCTTCTCGGTGGGTCCAGTCCTTGCTGTTAACCGGACGGCACATGCCCGCAAGATCACGGGAACCCACTAAATGCATTTGCTGCTCCAATTCTCTCTGAAATATCAAGGGCAGAGTTGCTCTACAGAGAATTGGATAAAGGGGTCTTCAAAAAGATCACTGGGGAGATGAGATCATGGGACCATTCATTTTTCTTTGAATTCTATTTTTTTTTTTCACAAACTTTGGGAGTGCCCTCCTATCTGCCAAAATAGGGCATTAAGCATGCCCTCAGCAATCACTCTTTAGCATCTCTGACACAAATCTCCTAGATGTAAGCTCACCTGCTTGAGCAGCTGAGGAGCTAATGATGACCGGAGCCGGAGCTACAAGTCGAACGGGAGCTCCCAGACCATTTCTCGCTCCTGCGTTCACCACAAGGGCACCGGTTTGGTCGTAGTAAGCCGCAGGAGCCAAGACAGGATACCCTGGGAACATTGCACCAACATATAAGCATGCGCAGAACCAACCAGTGACTGCCGGGCACCCACACAGTATAAACGCGTTACAAATGCAGCTTTAGGGTCAAACAGATTTGCATTTATAGCCTGACCCCACCAATTAAATGGCTGCTTCATAACCCTGGATCTCTGGATAGCCACTTGTTCGCCTGTCAAGTGAAGGTAACTGTACTTGTCTCATAGGATTCGTCTGAAAAGTAAGTCAAAAGATGAATGGGGAGCAATGAGCTTGATGTCTGGCAAGTATTAAGTACCCACTCGGGAGAATAGTATTATCATCTGCTAAGTGTTAGGAGGGTGGCAGAGTAGGGAATAGCTGCACTCTTCAAAGTCACCATTGTCCAGGGGTGTGAGAGCTAACCAAGCTCTCACCAACAGCCTTACGCTGACACCTCGTCTGTGTTCTAGACTCTGTCAAAAACAAGAGACTTCAAATAGGTACAGTTGTGTGCATTCATGCCACAAAGTAACCCGAGCATAAATATCCTGTAAGCTACCAAGAGCAAACATGCATACACAGGACCTACCCAGATAGCCCTGAATGAACAGCTGACAGGACTTGTTCAATACCACCTGAAATGAAACCTACAAAACCTACTCTGAGCCATGAGAAATGAAAAATATTCACTGCTTTGTTTCTAACCAAGAATGGTCTGAGTTGAGCTCAATAAATTGATAAATGGATCACTTAATCTGGCTATGTCCATAGCAAAAAAGGATTTCCGACTTTTAAAAAAATCTTTCCCAAAACCATTTTATTGGAAATTAATAGAAATCATACTATTCCATAGTTCATTCACATCAAGCAGTATTGTATAATTGCTACCACCATGTTTCAAAATATTCTCTCCAGATTCCAGACTTGTATATATCCTGCAGTCTCAAAGAGATCTGTGTCAATGGAAGAATTATCAGCTACATTCCATCTATAGTAAAGCACATGGTCAATTCACAGTGAGACTAGAGTAAGTTATTAATTTGACACAGTCACGCGTGCATGCGAGACTGTCTATCTCAGAGGTGGGCAGAAAAGGCTTCTCAATAAGCCCCCCAAATTAAGGATTGACCTTTTAACAAGAGCTACAACAAATGTGTATCTAATGATGCTGTCAAGACCATGTGAATAAACACAAAAGCTTCTGAGTAATGATAAGCACTCCATCATACAAAGGAAATAGCACACCCCAACCCCAACAAATCTGAGACTGGCTCAGAACAAGTAGATGCTCTCATCAATGAACTATGGTCTAAGTGAGGGCAAGTATGTCATCTTTGCCAGTCCCCTAGTAACAGGCCTAAGTAAAAGATGATAGCAGGGTCCATGGCCTCTAGCCCCACCCCCAAAGTGCTGTGTTTTGATAAGGGACTTAAAACAACAGTGCAGCCTTACCTGGCATCCCTGCTGCCAGCCCTTGTCCAAAGGCAAGGGCCGAGTTCACTGCTGCGGCTGCCGCTAATGGGTCTGTCTGCTGTCCCTGCGGATTCTGATTTGGGGTTAAAGGACGCTGGTTGGCTCCTCCTCGGAGAACCTGGATGGGAAGCAGAGTCTATTGGTCACTCACTTCCCGTACTTACAGACGACCAGTGTGGATTCAATTTGGGTCAACCTTTAAAATGAAATGCTTGTAACATTTTCCCTAAATAGATAATATGGCAAGGCTGTAAGGGCATAAATTCAATCAATAGCACTTCTTACAAGAGTACGGGCCCACCCTGGTAGAATTTTACTCTAAGGAAAGAGAGAGAAAACAAATGAAGACTTCCTGTCAGTGCTGTGACAACGAGGGAGAGAGGTGTAAGAGAGCCGTGACTAAGTTGGAGGGGTGTTTTGATAGTCAAGACGGATCATTTTCCAACATATTTAAGTTAAAATGCCTCTCTTTAAAAGCAAAAACCAAAGTCCCAAAGAAACCGTATTCTCTTTATATGGAAAAGAAGATTCTTTTCTCTACCCATTAAACTCTATTCTCATTCATCAAGACCTAAATAACCCCAAGTGAGCTCAGCAAATTTGATCTAGGAGCATTCTGGCCTGCTTCTGCATCTACTACTCTCATACACAGCACACACACACAGCAGTCTAACTGTAGATGAGCATTAGTGAAGAACCCTTGGAATTCAGCACCAAATAACCAGGTGTGCCTGTCACAAAGGACAAAAAAAACAAACACATAAGGATTAAGTTGCTTATAATCATTCTTAATTTGAATATGCTGAAGAACTTACTTTACACACCTCATAATCCAGCATGCAAACCTGCAAAACCTACAGACCAAGGCTAATAGTACAAAAGCCTATGTCAACGTGTTTTGCAATGTTTTCAAAGGCAAAGTTCTTATCACCTAACAGTTTGCATGTGTGATTGAGAAAACACAAGACTGTGGTTAAGAGCTTGGGTACAGGGGGGAGCGGGGAGCGAGGGGGTAAAAAAAAGAGGACCGGATGCAAAGGGCTTAAGCGGAGAGCAAATGCTTCGAAATTGATGAGGGCAAAGAATGTACAGATGTGTTTTACACAATTGATGGATGTATGGATTGTGATCAGAGTTGTATGAGTCCCTAATAAAATGTTTTTTTAAAAACTGTTTAATTAAAAAATTAACTTAAAAGGAAAAAAAAAGCTTGGGTACAGATTTCTACGGGTACCACGGAGTGAAAAATGTTAAAGAGAAACACTAGTCATCAATCACACCTTAATTAAATGTGCTTAATATGTACAACACTGCACTCAAGGGGGAAGATGTGTGAACACTTGGTTTACTCCAAGTCTTATGTCCTTCTTGTGGATTTTCTAGGAGGGTTGGAAATATGCACATAAAGCATAGTATCTGGATCCCTGTAAGTAATTAAAGACCAATGGCTAATCTCTATCATTCTCTAGTATTGTAAGATTTATTTTGCTGGTAGCCGAAGACGTGTAGCCAAATGTACACAAGAAGGAATGTTTCAATACAATCTAGGGAGTTTGTAACAAGAGAACATTTGGGAAGTGGCTATCCAACAGCCCAGAAGAAATCTCACTCTAGGAAGAGTAAAAAGCAAGTTAAAAGGGAACAAAATCAGACCAAAGCAATCAGTGTCGCGGCTCAGTGGAGAGATGTCTGAAGACAGAAGGAGCCCATCCTATAGCGGGGGAAGCAGCACTGTCTCTCTAGAAATACGTGGGCACTGAGTATACATCTAAGGTCTTTCATAAATTGCCACTTCTCATTTTCCTATTTCACATTTTACAGAACCAACTATATACAAAACTTTACCAAAAACATATAGAGTGTAACAAATAAACAAAATGACTGATTACCTATTTGTAAAAAGACATTACCCTAGGAATTACTTGCTACCGATCATGGAAGGCAACTCTAACATTTAAATTTGCTTTCAAAAATACTAGTTTCAAGTACACTGTTTGAGAGCTCCAAGTATATAATAAGCAAGCAGGCAGTCCACGGGAGTATATTCTGATTAACAATCACATTTCCTTCTACAGTTTCCCATCACGATTGATAAAATCATTATGAACACAATCTCACTCAAGCTGTCCAGCTCAGAAGTCATCCAAAGCACGACTCTCAAAATGTAGTGTTTAATACAAATCCCAACGGCCATACCTGGCTTCAACCCAGTGTCTAGAATAGGGGGGTGGGGGGGTTTGAGGTGTTAAGTATCAAAGGACACAACGAAAATGAAGTTTTAACTGGAATTTCACCAATTTCCATGAACTATTTCTGAAATCGTTTCTGAGCTTAGAACATAAATGCGGTCTTCGAAATTATAAAGCTCCACAAGGACAAAAGCAGAGTACAAAAAGAATCTCTCATTTCTGCACTGCAACAATGAAGTTCACTTAGAAAAAGTACATTTTCCTTTAAAACTTGTTATTTTAAATCTTACAAAAACAGTAAATATAATGGTTCTTATTAAAAATGAATGCCAACTTTTGGAAAGTAGGATTTATAATTGTATGTGCCAGGAGATCTAAATTATGAAATGGTCATCACAGCTACTGGAGAGCTAAGAAAGCTGCATTCAGAGTGGTGCCCCTTGTCCATACAGTGCCCAGCACACAGCAGAGCAGAAACAAGATCTCGGGTCTCTACGAGCCCAGCTATGACCAGAATGCGGTCAGATATCGGCTCAAGTTGTGAAGACAGAGGCTGCTCAAACGGAGCACCCGGTAGTGTGTGACCCAGGCACAAAAATTCCCATTTCCACAAGAGCCGAACAGTAGGTCAGAATGAAAATGAATAAAAAGAACATGCAGAACATCTAACTTTACAGAAAACCTTAGTAAATCGTAGTCATTATTTGTCCACTATGTTACCGCTATGTTACTATGTGGCAATTACTACTATTTTAAATCCAAAATAATTTGGTAGCCACTTAAACACAAAAAACCACCCCCCCAAAAGAAATACAGACTACCACAGAAGGCCACCACTAAGAAATTTAGTCAATAGGGATCACTTTTTCTGTCAACAAACCTGTATGGATGCCTTCATGGAGCTGGTATCTGACTCATAAAGTACTGGCTTCCAAAGAATTCCTTACTCTAAAAACACTGATCTGAGATGAAATCGATAGAAATGCAAGACACGTTTCTCTAGGGAAATAGTCTCAGATACATGCAAAGAGACTCATTTATGACAACAAAATACTGCTAAATTAAATCCAAACGAGCAGCTGATTAAAATAAAAGAAACCCTTTGGCACGCTGGGTAGCTGTGGGCACTGAGTAAGAACGCGGGGGTGGGTGGCTCGGCTGCTGTGCGAGAGGAAAGCTGGAATCTGAGAGCCTCTGTGGAAGAGATCTACTCCGTCCTAACGAGGTTGCTAAGAGTCAGAATCAACTTGTCAGTGGGTTTGGGTTGAGATAAAGTTTGGTATACACTCTCATATGATGGATATTATTGTCGCTAATAAAAGATGTAATTTAAAATAACATTAATTATGGAAAATTCTAATAGGTTTAAGATAAAGCCATGTGATCAGAATAAGCCCAATTTTGTGAGGAATAAATAAAGCCTGGAATGTTGGCTACTATTACTTTGACAAGAAAATTTAGGAGCCCTTCCTGCCTTCTTTCCTACTGTTTCCCAAACTTAACACTGTTTTCAGCAGTAGTACTAGGCCTTACTCTAGTAAATCAGGAGTAAAAAGCAGACTATTTGTAAAAGACATGTTTAGTTTTGACTTTAACAATCCTTTCCTGGCTTAAAGAAAAGCTATTACTGTAAGTTAAAATGGCTACGATGGGCCTAAGATGTATGTACAATCAATATGTAATTTAAGCCATCTCAAGAGATCTGCCACATGTCACCCATGTACACCTGTAATTCAACCGTGCTCTAAGTGGTTTTCTTTGTCGGCCTAAGTGTACTGAAAGTCGTTGGATATAACAGGCCTTCAATAAAGAGATTTCAAATCTGAGCTTGAACTCAACATATGCCCATGGGTGTGGTCTCTGCTCCCCCTCCCCTCTCTCATCTTGTCTCACTGACACACATACCATCAGAGAACTCATCTATTCATGTCTCCCTGTTAGGAGCAGTCGACACATTTTAATGATGCACAGTAACAAAGTGACACATAAAGGTACATGTTGTTGACTTTTACCTGCTGTTGCCCTTGCTGAGCTTGTGGGGTCGTCTGCTGATTAGCGGAATTAGAGGCAGCGGCGGCGGCGGCAGCTTGTTGCTGGAAAAGGCTGGCAGGGTACACTCCCCAGGGAGTAACTCCATAATACTGGTGAGGGACCACAGCCGGGCCTGAAAAGAGCGAGAGAAAGGTAAGAAAAAGCTGACACTGTACAACTCACCTCAGGGGCCCCAAGACGGCATCTACTATCAAATATTAACTCAAAATTCATTCGTCCGTTCTAGCGAATCATTAATTTCTTCAAAACACAGAAAATACCACATAAAATCTCTACTGCTAGCTCTTCAAATTTCAGTAATGTGCCGAAAGGAACGAAAGACAAAGAGGGAAAAGAATAACTGACGCACGAAGGGAAGGTGAGCTTTAGAAACAGCTGACGGAACGGCCGAGAAGCCATGACCTAGGCCTCGCACCCCAAAAGGTGCTGTAAAAGACATGAGACAAGTACGGATCAAGCTTGTTGGAAAGGACAGAAATGGTGAGTTCATGGGTGTAAAGAAACACAGCCAAAGTGGTGTCCTCTTCGTTCAATGGTAAAAAAGCAGATTATAGTTTCAAGGAGTAAATTTACTATTATCGAAACTCTTTCTTAATTCTGGGGAAACTGTTCACTACGCCTTAATAAATTAGAACTTTTTTCCCGGTTTGCTTTGTGTTTGTTTGGTTTGTTTTTTGTTTGTTTGTTTTTTTTGCTGTTGTTCTTCTCCATTTTAAGTTTCTAAAACACAAATCAGATTGAATCATGTCCAATAATATGCTCTGACATTTCTAACTTGTATTTCCTGTGACTATGGGTTTAAGCCAAAATCAAGATGCTGTTCATAAAACAAAGGTGCCTACTGAAACACACCAAATGTGTGCACTTGGTATAGAATTAAGCCTGCTTTAGAAAAAAACTGTTAGAAGGGTTATTTTACTACTATTAACAAGGCTTTATATGTTTATTTGTAGACCTATCAACACCAAAAACCACATCTCCAAGTGAAATAAATACAAAGTCTTGAAACCAACGTTTTCCAAAGAAGATAACCTGAGAGTCAAGAAAGCAAACCATTGCATTGGCCTAAACAACCTAACCCTCACCCAGTGGCCAAGCATGCCACTCGAGAAAAAACCCAGGCACCTAATTCATTTCATTTCGCTCATCAACACGCCTTTTTCACTTCTGTAAATGACACTACGGGTTGTTGTAGTCCAACTCACAGCGATCCTACATACAACAGAAACACGGCACAATCTTCACAACTGTTCTTACATTTGCGCCTATTGTTGCAGCCATTGTGTCAGTCCATCTAGAGTACCTTCCTCTTTTTCCACTTTATCAAGCATGACGCCCTTCTCCAAAGATCATTCCAAAGTGCATGCAACGACATCTAGCTATTCTTGCCTCTACAGAGCTTCTGGCTGTACTACCGGAACAAAATTCATTTTGCACTCTATGATACTTCCCATATTCTCTGCCATCATATTTCAAATGCATCAATCCTTCGGCATTTCTTATTCAATATCCAACTTTCATATGCATATGAGACAAATGAAAATACCATGGCTTGAATCAGGCACACCTTAATCTTCAAAGCAACATCTGTGTTTTTCAACAGCATTCTGAAGCCTTGTGCAGCAAATGTCCCCAATAGAATGTGTCACTGGCTCCAGGAGCACTGATTGTAGATTTCCAAGATGGAAATCCTTGGCAATTTCAGTCTTTTTTCCACTCGTCACCGTGTTACCTACTGGGCTCACTGCGGGGATTTTTGTTTACTTCACACTGAAATGTAATCCATACTGAAAGGGCACGATCTTGGATCTTCATCAACAAGTATGGAATACACAATCCTGGAACAGGTTGAATGGTTAACATTTCTGTGTGAGAGCATGTCATTCTTTCTGTTTGGCTCCCCAGCTGAGTGTAAGCAGAAAAGTTTTCATCACCAAATGATCATCTGAGTCAGGGCAAGTGTGTCGTCTCAAAGACCAGGTTTTTTGGTTTGTTTTTAAAATTCCAAGCAACATATATTAAGCTAGGATAGAAACAGACATCTAAAGTTCTAACTGATTGTGGGCAGATTTGGTGCGCAAGATGTCTTGAAAGTATTGAAGAACAAGGATGTCATTCTGAGGACTAAACTGAGCCTGACCCAAAGACATGGCATTTTCAATCGCCTCATCTGATATGAAAGTTGGAAAAGCAGAAAGAAGAGATGTATTTGAATTATGGTGCTGGCAAAGAAAAGTGGAGGCAAGCAGGACTCAGAGAAATAAACAGGTCTGTCTTGGAAGAAGCAGAGTCAAAATGCTCCTCAAGTGAGGATGACAAGACTTTACCTCACAGACAAGGGGGTGCTCCCCCCAAAAGAGAAATCACTCCCCCCAAGCTATGATTTTAATTTTTTTTTACAAAACAACCTTATCACCTTCAAAGTACTCTCCAATCACGCTTAATATATTTGTTAAGTCTGCGAATCCATTCTTGGAAACATTTTTCAAACTCATCTGTTTGGATGGATGACAGCATCTCCCTCATTTTTCCCCCCTTCACCACCTTCTATGTCATCAAATCACTGTTGTTTCATGTTCCTCTACATTCGTGGAAACAAAAAGAAGTCGCAGGGAGCGAGGTCAGGTAAGGTGCATGGGCAAAGAGAGGCATGCTGTTTTATGCCAAAAACTGGCAAGCTGATATGGCTGTATAAGCAGGTATATTGTCGTTGTGGCAAAACCAGTCCCCCGTTTGCCACAATTCAGGCCTCTTTTTGTTGTACACTGTTACGCAATCTTTTCGGAACCTCTAAGTCAGTGGTTCTCAACCTTCCTAATGCTGTGACCCTTTAAAACAGTTCCTCATGTGGTAGAAAACCCTGTCCCCCCCGCAAGCCATAAAATTATTTTCATTGTTACTTCACAACTGATTTTCCTACTGTTATGAACTGGGCGACCCACATGTTGAGAACCACTGCTCTAAATAGACCTTGATGAACAGTCTGACCTGGTGAAACGAACTCCAAATAGTGAAGGTGCACTATCCCATTAAAAAAAAAAAAAGCACCTCTTGATCTTTGACTGCACTGGACAAGCCTTTGGCGTCTTCCACTGGTTTGATTGATGTTTGCTCTCATGGTCGTAAGAATGACACCATGTCTCACCGCCAGTAATGACCTTGGGGAAAAAATTCTGGGTCACTTTGAAGCTGTTCTTCCAAAGCAAGGCAGTTTCCACTGGATGCTCTTTCTCTGGTCAGTCAGAACCCGAGGCACAAATTTCCCAGGACCCTTCTTATTCCCAAATCGCCCATTACAGTTCTCTGAACTGAGCTCCAAGATAGTCCAGATAACTTCCCCATCTCTTCACTAGTCTGTCGTTGGTCTTCAAGTGCAAGTGCATGAATTTTGTTGACATTTTCATCTGTCCGGAAAGTTGACAGGCGTCCAGAATGAGGTTAACAATTGACATTTCACCTTTTTGAAACAAGAAAACCACTCGTACACTTGAGTTTCCCCCCTAGCACTGTCCTTGTAAGCTGTGTTCAACATCACAACAGTTTCTGCAGCATTTTTTCCGAGCAGGAAACAAAATTTCAGTCGCACGCTGTTCTCTTAAATTGGTCATCACAAGAAAAGAGGTTCAAGTGAAACTGCATTTACAAATAAATTCACTATGACCAGAGAGACCCTTCCCAGGCCGCCAATGGGTGCTGGTTGCACTAACTCAAAGTGGGTTGCTCGGTGCTCGCCTAGAGGGAGAAGTGTATATATTACAAAGCTCCGCCCAGCAGTTTTTTGTTTTGTGGGTTTTTTAAAGATAACTCCTCCTAGTTGGGGCATTTTGTCAGGAGAGATCAGACCGCACACCATACTTGGCAAAGCTGTCAGTAAAAAAAACACACAAAAAAAACCAGGAAGATCCTCAAGGGTTACAACCCAGACACATGCCTTTCCTGACTTTAAACCATGCAGTAGTTCCTTGGTTTGTAGTTCCTGTAAAAGGACCAAAAGTCTTTTACAGGTTCCAAAAGCACACTGAAATGTTCTGGAATCCCCATTGTTGTCAAGGCTTCCCAATTACATGATCTACACAGCATAATCAATAAAACACAAGAAATCACCTTCCTAATATTCTCTGTTTCCAGCCAAGATCCACCTGATGCCAGTGAAGATATCCCTCCTGCCTTGTCCTCTTCTTAATCTGGCTTGATTTCTGGAAGCTCCCTAGTGATATACTTCTGCACCATTCCTATCTGATCTTCAGCAAAGTTTTGTTTGCAGGTGACATTAATAATTGTTCAATAATTTCCACAATGTTTGACCACCTTTCTTTGGATCTCTTTCAGTTGGTTGGCTTGGTAGCTATCTTCCAAATTTCTTCGTAAAGACAAGTGCTTCATCAGCTTGTTGAAGCATTTATTTGGTCCAAAAGTTGAATTCAACCCACCCAACATTTATGAACCCACCATGGAGCTAGCCAGTGTACCACAAAGATTTAAGTAACAAAGGTGCTGGCTGTTCACAGAGTGCTATCTCAAGGGAAAGGGACATTCACCTAGACACCCACAAGCAAACAAACAGCTCAGAAAAGGGTCAGCGAAGAATCTTCCTAGAGGTGGCTATGCCAGCTAAGGACCATCAGCCCCAGCAAAGAATGACAAAGGTGTATTAATCTAGTAGACTAGAGAAACAAAATTCATCAACACTCATATTTTATAAAAGAGTTTTATATAAAGGGTAATTGTACATTAAGCATCCCAACACAGTGCGGTCCAAGCCCGTAAGTCTGACATTAGCCCATATGTCCCCGATTGATCTACAAAATCCTTCTCAAACTCACAAAACACACAATGACACCGACTGCAGGAGGAAAGCTTAATCAGTGAGCCTGTAAGCATCTCAGTGCTGGCAGGGGTCTCCAATCGGCTTCTCCAGTACCCAGGGCTGCATCAGGGCAGGTCCATGTGGCTTCTCAGGGATGTCTAGTAGGAAGTGAGCGTTCCCAACTGAGGCAGATATCTAACTAAGGCAGCTGCAACTGGTCCGACCATTACAGAGCAAGAGACCAGATAGGCAAACTCGCCGAGTCATTTATCTCTCTGCCCCTCAATTAATCCTACAAGTGTTCATCGTCCAGGTTGGTACAATAAACCTTAACTAGCACAACAGTCAAAGGCTGAAAGCAGCATGGCATTGACCAGAAATAAAAATCAGAAGGTATGATGTGAGCCAATTTAAGAGGGAGAAACTTACACACACGCACAAGTCATCGAGAACGCTCTAGACACTATGGGCTGCAGCCCCAGCAATCCCTGACTTACCTGTTAAGTTCTGGAAACTGCTGATTCCAAGGGAAAATACCTCACCCCACCCATCCACATAGCTTCTGGTGATCAGGCATGCTTGATAGTTACTTTTGCATATAGGTTGTTAAAAGATTAAATCAATAAAAGGTGAAATGGTAAGATTTGTGTTTGAGATCATTATTTTTTTAGCAATACGAGGAAAGAGGAGACAAGGAAAGTATAAGTCGATAGGAGAACAGCTACAAATGTTTACACCGACGTCACAAGAGCCTGAACCGCGACACGATTAGAAACAATAGAAAGATCTCGGTAATGTGAGCAGATGCCAGAAACACTGTATTTATGTTTGCTCTGTGGACTAAAATCTAACTACAACGGGGAAGTGATTAGTTTCCGGTGGTCAAGCTGAAACCTGAGGTGCCCCAGCTACAGCTAGAGAAAGATCTCCTTTAGCAGCTAAATGGCAATGGATATCAGAAGCAAAATCAGCACTGCAGAAATGAATTTCATAAAGAGTAAAAAGAGCACATTTTATGCAGCAGAAAGTCTCACCTAGTGTCGCTGCTGCAGCCAATCCAGCTGCATATGGATCCGTCCCTGGGGGAGCAGCACTGATGATGTATGGGTTGGGGACAAATGCAGCGGGCGCTAAACCTGCTGAAAACATACCTGTCAGTAAAAACAACGTTGACTAAAACCTACGGCCCTTAACAAATACCTACACAGCTTAGCTATTCATTCAAAGTTGGCGATGGGGGGCAGTGTTTAGACTAAAGGAATTTTTTGCCTCGTTTTTTTAAGATATACTGGCATTTATAAAAAGTCAATTTTTAAAATCTTCGCTTAAAAAATGTAAACTTTTAAAACTGTTTAAGGCATTTTAAATTTAGCACAACTTCTGAAATATTGCCAAAATTAGCAAACTAAAAGATAGCAATTTAAGGGACATTTGACATGAATTGAAGTTTATATCCATTTAAAACGATTTTCCTCACACACTCTCCCACCCCTCCTGTAAAAAAAAAAAATTTTTTTTTTTTTACTCACAGTTACCTTATAGAACAAAAGAGAGCTACTTCGGTGGGTTTCCGAGACGGTGACTCTTTAGGGCAGCGGTCCTCAACCTTCCTCATGTGCAGCCCTTTCACACAGGGCCTCATGTGGTGGCGACCCCCCACCATAAACTAATTTCATTGCTGCTTCCACACTGTCATGTTGCTACTGTTAGGAATCAGGCAGCCCCTGTGAAAGGGTCGTTCGACCCCCAAAGGGATTGTGACCCACAGGTTGAGAACCGCTGCTCTAAGGGAATAGAATGCCTTGTCATTTCAAACTGGTGATCTTGTCCAACGCTTAGCCATTCTGCCACTAGGGTCCTTGGGTAGTTACACAGAGCTATAACATGCCAGACCCAGCTCGCAGCTTTCACACTTGGCCTTAAGTTTATCCTGGTTGGAAACAAGTCTTTTCTTTTTCTAGCTTACTGAACTCCTCGATTGGCAATATCTGTGTTCCTTTATGCCATCTGGGCACCTTTTGTAAAAAACATTTTTCCTACTATTTGTTTACAGCTATAACACTTCATTTTAAAATGACATTTAAAGGGCATAATCCTCCCTCACCCCCATCCCTACCAAAGAAAAAAAAGGTCTGAATAATGAGACATAATTTAAATAAAAACCTTTTAAATAACTGCCATAAAGAAATGACAAAATTAGTGTAAAAACCATTCATTATAGAACACTTTTTAAAATTGGTAATGCATACAACTTAGAAATGGATTTATAGGTGCACTATTTGCTCCTTATAAGTTGCTATGTTTACAGTCAATACAATCTACCAAAAGGACAAAACAAGTGTTAATCTGTTTTATAGAAAAAGAGAGCTGATGCCTACCATTACTAAAATAAACACTTTTAATCCTGAAACAGTTGGAGTTTGATATTGAAGGGAGTCCTGCGAAGTGAACCGAGCAGGGAAGAGAATAAGAGAATGTGGCTACTAGAGGTGCCAAGACAAGGGGAGTCTGTCTGGATGTTTACAATCGGTCTAAGCACCCTGTGATGAGGACTTACCGATATGAGGTTGATGAGCAGCTGCTAGTGCATACTGCTGCTGCTGAGCCGCTGTCAACTGCTGGACAGCAAGTGCATTAGGCCTTTGGAATAGCTGAGGTAAGAGAAAGACACACAGTGTGGTTAAGGAAACCGGCATGAACATGCAAAGCCTCTCAGCACACATTTGAATAAACCCTTAAGCAAGACACTACATGAAAACGAACATTCTCATACTGTACTCCAGCTCTGTGGGCTCTGCGCTGCGTACTTCTGTTTTCCTCCTTTATCTTGCACCTAGCTAGTTCTCAAATGTCAACCTGCTCCCTGAACCACAAACAAACATGGTTAAGTGCTAGTGGTTGCCAACCAGTCGAAAGCAATATGAAAAGTGTTCATTTCACCCTCTAGTCTACATCTTCCCAGGGAAATGGTATTGGATACCTCCTTCAACTAGTAGCTTGGTCTAAAATTATCGTTTGATGAGAAGCTGAAACTGAAAGTAATGAATCACGTTGGTGGCTACCTGATATGGAGGCAGTCATATCTCCTGGGACACCTTTAGATATAGGAAACAAAACGGCAAAAGCACAATCACTGCTAGCAAGATTTAGGCATGCACTCAGACGGAGGAGTTTCCAAGAAGTTCACACACATCCTTGGCACTAAGACGATTCCCAAGACTCTGTCCTAATGCAAAGTCAATCACTCATTCACTCAATGAATACTTATGAAACAAATTATACATCCTAGGCACTGTGCGAGGAACTAAGGATACAAGAGGGAGAAAACCCAGAACCCCTGCGTTCGTGTCAAAAGAGACCTGATAGCTTCTGACATGAGGAGATAATGTCATTCCACCAACTCAACTTCAGTAATGACAGGACTGAACTGTTATCCGAGGTGATGGAGAGACTGTATCCTGTGATTTGGCTTATCTATATGTCTCAGAGACAGAAGCAGTATGATTTAAAATAAAATAATGTATGCATTGGTAGGTATTTTGAATATACTAGCCAATTTCACCTGCTAGCCATTTATCTTTCTAAAAAATAAATCACTAAATTAATCCTTTCCATTTCGAAATTTAATGTCAAAAAGAGCAATGGGCTGATTTCTCTTCAAAAGAAAAACTCCATTATGATCCTAATAAAAAGAAAAATAAATAACTTGTAGGGATGTACTAAATACGAAGTCTTACCAATCAGTTCCTGCTATGTAACATTCATCTACAGTCACGCCCAAATCAACAGACACTCATACAAGGGTGCTTAGTGAACTTTAATAGAAACTCAAGTCAGGATGGGGTAGGGCGAAGAAGGCATGTCTGTCAAAGGCAGCAGTTGGTTCTCAACCAGTGGGTTGCAACCTTTTTTGGGGGGGTGGGGGGGGTTGTCGAACAACTCTTTCACAGGGGTCACCTGAGACCATCGGAAAACATATTTCTGACGGTCTTAGGAACCGAGACACCACTCCTCTATCCGTCTCCAGGTGGGTCTGCCCACATGCAGATACGCCCACCTACGAGTACCCAACATGAAGACTGTTACCCATGCTGCACGATGCTTCAAGATACAATTTCAGTTATTTGTGATTATAAGTAAATATTTCACAATCTATAATTACGTATTGTTTTTGTGATTCATCACTATGCTTTAATTATGCTCAATTTTTAACAATGAAAATAAATCCTGCGTATCAGATATTTACATGACGATTCATAACAGTAACAAAGTTACAGTTATGAAGTAGCAACAAAAACAATTCTATGGTGGGGGTCCCACCACAGGAGGAACTGTCTGAAAGGGTCGGGTCAGGAGGCAGGGGTAGAACCGCTGCTTTAAGGAGACCGTGATTACTTCTGTTGGATACATTCAGTGAGACTGCCTGCCACTGGCTTGCCAGTATGGCCCCTTTACCCACGTTTCTATCCAGTCCTCTGTGACCCAGAATGCATGGTATAGACAACTGGGACTTTAGACCCTGGCCTTTCAAGGTACACAACATCCTTCATAGGTCACTCCAGAAGGATTCAAACTGGAAACGCCACTACATGAACTGGACTTTTCCTTAAAAACACCTTTATCAGACTAAAGGAACTGAAATGCTCCTTTGGACTCATGCCTGAAAGGCCCTATGAGAAGCAGATGACTATTATCCCAAGGTGATGGGTTTGGAAGTCCAGGCTTTGGTTCAAATCTCTTGCTTTAGGGGTGTCTAATAAATGGCAGTTGAAGACTACAACGTATTTGCTATCTTTTAATCCCTTCTTTGCTTTTTCTGTAACATGTCTTAATCCAGCAGACCTAGCTCTCCCTTCATGAAAGTTTTGGCCCATCTCTAACTCCCACTGTGGTATAAAGAATGCCCAGTCACTTTCATTTTTAACCTGTACAAGGTATCAATCCAAGCATTGTCATCTAAAAAGATATCCTACACGTGCATACTTCCCTCTTTTATTTTAAATCATTTTACTGGGGCCCATACAGGTCTTATCACAATACATCCATCCATCCATTGTATCAAGCACATTTGTACCAATCAACATTTTCAAACCCCTTTCTTTCTACTTGAGTCCTTGGTATCAGCTCATTTTCCCCTGCTCCGTCCACCACCTTCTCTCCCTTCAGAACCTTTGATAATTTATAAATTATTGTTATTTTTTTATGTCTTACACTGGCCAATATCCCCCTTCACCCACTTTTCTGTTGTCTGCCCGCCAGGGAGGGGGTTATATGTAGATGATTGTGACCTGTTCTCCCTTTCTCCCCATATCTTCCCCTTTCCCTCCCCTCCTGGACTTTCCTCTTTCACCAGTATCTTAAATTCTTTTAAGTGGTAAAATTAATGATATTATGAACAGATTTACCACATGCTTCATGGGGATCATTTATAATGTTCTCCAGTAAAATAAACTGACAATGAGCCAGGGACATATATAAAGCATAGATAGATTGATGGATTTTGAGCTCTCATGGAGAGCTCACTAAAAGATATGGGCACTATAGCAAAGTGTATGTGGTGAAGACATCAGATGATGTTTGGTTGTCAGAAAGAACAGTGACTGGGCTTGTTTTAAAACAAGCAGCCATCTATCTAATGAGGTCTAAATTAAGTACCCCAGTCTATGCGATCCCAAGTTTGTAAATAATAAAACCTAAGCTTGGAGGAGGTAACTGCGTTTGAGCTTAGATTCTGAGCACCTGCTTCACAGAAGGTTCTAGAACAGTGGTTCTCAACCTTCCCAAAGCCTCGACCCTTTCATACAGTTCCTCGTGTTGTGGTGACACTCTCCCACCACCATAAAATTATTTTCGTTGCTACTTTATAACTGTAATTTTGCTACTATTATGAACCAGGCAACCCATGTGAAAGGGGTCGCCACCCACAGGTTGAGAAAAGCCCAAAATCCATTTGCAGGCTCTCCATTTGGGTTAAATCTTCAGTGAATCCCTCGGACCATTGACTGGGGATATGACTTGTGTCCTATCAGACAGAGTATATTGGAAAGTGTGTTAACCCAGAGTGGTTAGGTTAAAATTAAACAACTAATTATTTGTTCTCCCTTATGACCCATTTCAATTTTGTCCTAATTTGTGCTGTTTGCGGTTTTCTTTTCACTTGAGGTTTATTATCTGTTTTGTTATTGTTAGTGGGTGGGGTTTTGTTGTTGTTGCTTATTTGTTTGTGGGTTGAGGGGGGTGTTTATCTGTATATGAACTCCAGGATAGGTAAATTTATAGAAACAGAAAATGGATCAATTGTTTCTAGGGCTTTAATGGGGGGTTGAAAGAAAATAAGGCACTAATAATATGAAGTATAAGAAAAAATAAAATAGTCTAAGACCGATTGTAGTGACAATTATACAATTTTAAAATGATTAAACTAAGTTGTTTGATATATGATTTATGTTAATATAAATTTTTAATTAAAAAAAACCCGCTGGAATCATGCCAAACATGTCAAAAACACTTATCTACTCCAGGTAGGGAGCCAGTCACTTCTCTTTAGGAACTGTTATCTTTTGATACTTTTTCCAAGTTGTCTTCAAAACATTATTTTATTTAAAAGACAGTATCCCATAATATTCCTACCAACATGGCAGTGTACCAAAGAGCAGCAGTTATGAGGCAGAAAACTATTTTAAAACTTATCACAATTTTACTTATTTTCCAAAGTTGTAAAAACCACCACCCGGTAAGCAAATTAATTCATCTCACTACAGATGTACTCTCTACTGAACGAGTCTCTGGAATTGTCCCTACCCCAAGTTCTCTTAGAACACTTGGCTCCTCAGACATTGCTCATGCTAGCCACGCCCTTCTGTGAACTGAGGAAAACAAAGGAACACATTTCATTCAGCAAAGACTTGTTGAGCACCTATTCCGAGTTAGACACTAGGACACAGTGGTTAGAAAATAAAAAAGTATGTTCAGAATATAAATCTTGAGGATACCTTGACTTAATAACCAACAGCATGCAAATCCCATTCCATGTAACATATCCTCACTTTATATGCATGTTAACATTACCCACAGTTCATTACATGTGTACTGTAGCTGTAAATGTACATACATAGTATCATAAACATTATAAAGGAAATCAGTCTAAATTCTGTAAGCAGTTATTACCACGTTACCAAGTTTGAAGACAGGGATTATTCCATATAACTGAAAACCTTCCATAGGCTCAACAAGAGAACCCATGTGTTCTGTGAGAACTGATGAATATCTTGGTGATTATGAGAAGATTCTGCAGTAAGCAATTTATCCTAAGTTAATTATGCATCTACCAATTTGATTATAGATTACAGCAATTATGGCACATTCTTTCTGTGTAAATGGTCCAATATTAATGGGAAATGCAAGGTATTCAAAACAAAATTGGGTAATTGGCAAGGGATGGGCTCCAAAAGGGTCCAGAAAATCTCTCACAAATACCATCTGCTGGGCAACACTGAGCTTGGTCAACATGCTCACGATGGACGCACAGAGAGCCGATGGCTCCCTCACTGGAAAACAGTATTACACAATTTAGGCGGGGAAATGGCTGTTCTAAGGTCGGTACAGACAAATAAGGAGGCCTGGTGGTATAAGAACTTAGGGCTGAGTTCCTACTGCTGCAGTCCAACCAACCAGCTGTCCCTCTGGAAAAAGATGCGACTGGTCTGGGCCCATATAGTCTAAGAAACAAACCCTAAGAAGCAGTGCCACTCTATCCTGCAGGATAGAGCCCAGCTCAGCCAGAATCAACTCACTGGCAGTAGGTCTCGGATCTGGGCCACACGAACCACAACAGACTCAGGTTGAGTTCAAAATTTGCTCGAGGCTCTCGGACGTGAGGAGAAATACATCCACATCCACACTACTTCAGGGTTCCTACTGAGAAACACTGCAGCCAGCCATCCTTAGGGAGCTGGACAAATGGGCTGGCTGGACTCCCTGTGCCACCTGACCTTACGCACTCTGCAGGCTTCTTAAGGCAGAAGGAATGGGAATAGGCAGAGTGAAGCACTGTAAAACATCCACCATTTTAATGACTTGACAGACAGCAGGTATTTGACGGAAAGTAGTTACTATACTATTATTACTGCCATTGTTATCAACAGTAACTGCTATTAGCAGAGAAATATAGTTGTTGTGTTTTCCAAGTATGGACAAGGAATGTCTAAACCTGCAGCTAGCAAGTGTGGAAGACCAGCACTCCCACAAACCGTAAACGCACTGCCAAGCCTAGTGTCTGAACAGTTGAAGGCAGTGTGGTCAGACAGTTCCTATCACAGCTCCATCGCATACTTGCCTGTGTGAATTTGGGTATGTAACTTTATTTCTCTGTGCCTCACTGTCCTCTTTCTATGAGACAATAAAGGCATGCCTTATACATGTACTAAAATTAGTACACAGGAAGTGCTTAGGATAATCCATTGCTCTTCCTTCAAGATCCTAAGGGAGAGCGCCCCCAGCCAGACACACAGCCGTTTCTGTCGCTCCTTGCACCCTCTCTCCCTGTAACAGATGAGCCAGCATCAGAAGCAGGTCTGTTCTCATGCAGTGGTGGGCCCCAATGCTCAGGAGCGTCGCAACTAATAGCAGCCTCACACCAAGAGTTTAAGGATGAAAGAAACCCCATTTTTCCATGGCTTCCGTGCACATTATGATCTTTCCACAAAAAGCTATGAAATGTAGGTGGGACAACCACAACAGCATAAGAACATGCCAACAGGCTCTTTGTTTCTAAGATACAGTTCATAGGAGACAGGTTGGGGTTAGAAATCAAAGTACAATTTGTATTAGGTGGCCTTTAATAAGTCCCTTCACTTCAGTGCATCCTAACTATCTGTTAAACAATAGCAGGAGATTTAAGAGGAAATGTTCGTTTAAGGGTGGCATAATGACAAATAAGGGCCGTGATGACACAATGAGTTAAGCAGCGGGCTGTTGGACCACAAAAGCCAGCAGTAGAAATGCCTGAGCGGCTCAATTCTTGGCCAAACCCTACACAGTCATCAGGGAGCAATATCCCACCAGGGAGAGCTGCACATCTAGACTCTACGGCTCAGAGTAGGGGTTCTCAACCTTTCTAACGCGGTGACCCATTCATACACAGCTGCTCCTCACGGTGTGGGGACCTCCCCAACCATGACATGATTTTTGTTGCTACTGTGATGAATCAGGTAACCCCTGTCAAAAGGGTCATTTGGGCCCCAAAGGGGTTTGAGACCTAAAGCACAGCATTCCCCCAAAGACAAAGTTGGTAAGAATTAGGAAAGGAGAATGGACAGGACTGAGAAGTGATACACTGACTGGAAAGCTGATCTGCGGTGTGAATCTTCACCCGATTCACCATTCAGTGGGAAAAAAATCTCTCTCTCTCTCTCTCTCTCTCTCTCTCTCTCTCTCTCTCTCACACACACACACACACACACACACACACACACACACACACACACACACACACACCTGTCCTGCTATAAGCAGGACTCAGAAAATCACTAATGGTACAAATTAAGGTGGATAGGGCAAAAGTCTTCAAAAGAGTATTTATTTTGGAGCCAGTCTCTGTGCATTCCAAGATAACCTGGTACTATTCCGAGAGCAAGCCCTGTCTTTGATTGGGTTATCTGAACAACTGCACGATCAGTTAGAGGTTACGATAATTTTTTATTTAACAGGCACATTCAAACCATGTGGCCAAATTCCAAAATACACTCTCCTGATTTCTTTAGCAGGTAAAAATATTCTACTTCAAAATAAGTTATTTCTATTTGAGGTGGCAATATCACTTGCAAACAATGTGACATTCAACCAAATTATACCTGTTGAAGAAAATTATATAGTACATAGAATTTCAGGAAGGCCAAGAAACAAGAAAAGTGGGGTTCAACTGACCAATTTGCTAACCAGTGAACTCTGCCCTCAATGACTATACACATGACACCTATAGAAAGACTAATCTACTTACTTGTAAGTTTTTTTAAAAATGAAAGAAACTGAGAATATGAACTATGTACATTAAAATGATACATACACAGATAAACCCCTCGGGACCAATAATGAGAGTAGCTATACCAGGAGGGGAAGGGGAAGGTAAGGCATGGGGGAAAAAAGTTATGTTACCAAGGGTTCATGAGGGAGAGAGGGAGGGAGGGGAAGGGGGAAACTGAGCTGATACCAATGGCTCAAGTAGAAAGAAAATGTTTTGAGAATGATGATGTCAACTATGCACAAATGTGCGTGACACAATGGATGTGTGTACAGATTGTGATAAAAGCTGTCAGAGGCCCCCAATAAAATGACTTAAAAAAAACTATACACACACTTGAGCTCATAATAATATCATTGAATCACTACTCCATGTTGGAAAACAATGCATACCAATTACCTCTCCTATCTGGCTTAGGCTGTAAAGAAATTAGTTCCTGCAATATTCACTAAACTGCTTTAATTTGATTAAACTTATAACGATGTAATACTTGTGCTGGTTTCTGCTACATACAAATGCAATACAATAAAATCTAATGATACTTTTCTGAAGTATATTTAGGGAAATATACCAATATGAAAATAAAGAATATTGCTGAGGCCATCATACTACAAAATAGTATGAGCCAATTATGCACACACTTTGCTAACTTCCAAAATCAAGAAGACAGTGAGAAGAATGCTGTACAGAGACATCAATTAGTATTTCAAGCTGTCAAAATGCCTTAAATGGGCTTTTTTAACCTCAGATCTTTGCACACAGACATGAAAAATGGTATCTTTATTTTCATTAAAATTCAGCTATAAATCAGCATGTAATTATTTTGAATACAGGCAACAAAACACATTAATTCTAACAAATGGTACATCTATGGCTTTATCACCAAAAAAAATCATCTATTTTCATGACACCTTTAGTTTTTAATAAACACCTAAAAATGTGTTCATTACAGTAGTCAGTGTACCTACTAATTTCTTGTATACAATAGGAAAGCAAGTATATCATAAAGTTTGTGTTCTAGTATTTTCATACTATTTTAGGTAATTGTTTCCCATTGTAAGTCTGCTTTTACTCTGCATGTAAAAATATTCATCTGAAAAACCGTCTGCTAGCTGTGGAGACATTCATGGCACACAAAAAGATGAGGAATCCTAACTGAAAATAAACTTAGGATTAAAGTCAGATGATTTCAAGTTTTCAAATATTTAAAGCTGGTGTGGTGGGCGGTCCTCGACTGGCTGGCTGTGTGGTAGAGTGCAGAGAAGGGTAAGGAAAGAAGTGAGGCACTCAAGGCCACGGTGACCTGCAATCAATTGCCAAACACACTTTCTTTCCTCATTCTTCTCTGTAATCTACGCCACGAAGAGTGTAGGCCACACCACACTAATCACCTACTACTTCCAGAAACATGAGGGGGCTTTAAAAGATTCGTGGACAAGTTCCATTTTCCACAAACATTGTGCAGCAACCCCTTCCCCATCATATACAGTCCATCTGTCCTTGCAACCTTGGCCCTCACTGAGCCCACCACACACACGCTCGAGCGCACGCACACACTTTCTGATAGTACCCTTGACCAACCAATTTAACACATGCAAATGTTCTATGATTTTTTAATGTGCAATTATTTTCATTATGAGGACTAACAGTACCCATGATTTCTGGAGGGCAAAACAAATAGCCATAAAAGTTGACAACTGAATACGGGTTTCAGCATCAACAAGAAACCACCTGGTTGGCATGGAGGCCATTCTGGGTCCTGGCACCCCCACTGTCAGAGTAGACTGAGCAGGTCACCCAGCCTTCCTTCTGTAGCAAAGGCTAGAGAACTCAAAACACCAACCTTTTAGGTTCGTGGTCAAGCACAAACTGTTTCTGCCACTGTGACACCAGGGAATGTCGGCAACAGCTACAACTTTCTCAGCACAAAAAAACTAAACCGTAATTAAGTCACTTCTTAAAAAGGTAGCAAACATAGCCAATAAGACAGATACTATTTCTATGCAGCCTCATTGGGCTCGTTTTTCAATCTAAATTACCACCCAGGCGGGCTGCTTCTAGACTATCTAATGAATACACCCTGCTATTTTCAGGCTTTCGGCTTTATTATTTCCTCCAATGAAATGTTCGTTCTCTTCTTGGTATAAATAAGTCTGCCAAGGCACAACTCAAGGCTCACTTCGTACCAGTAACACCTTAGCTAGAGAACAGGGTACATGCTCAGCACACTGAGCTTCCTCTGTGACGGCCACGGACAGTCTCACTACTTGGCATTGAATACATTCTTAATACTAACTAACTCAATAAATGACAATGACAATTTAAGAGTCACCTAAGAAGGAAAGTCTGCCCTATTCATGAAGGATGTAGTTAACTACAGAGAACACAAGATATGAATAGAAGATTATCGTTCCTATTCCACGTATCCTTTCCTCCACAGGCCACACAGTTTATATGCATACATACAGGGGAGTTCAAAAGATTTGTGAAAAAATTTCATTAGCTTTTAACTTCATTTTTGCCACACACCTTTTTGAAGCCCCTTCCACGTATACACAAAACTAGGTATCAAAAGATAGGGGTATATTTTTCTCATGAGGGGGCCTCATGGCTTTTGATCAGATGACACGAAGGCCCTGGCCCTAAAAGAATAAGTATCCAGGAGGTACATTTGCTACACATAAGACAGGCATGGTTATTTAATGAGGCACAGCTAGCCTGCCAGCTCTAAATGACCAGGATATTAAAATACACACCAGGCAAAAATCTAAAACAAAATACTACTGAACAGAATCCAACAGTATACTAAAAGTCATATATCATGACCAAATGGGATTTATTCCAGGAATCCAGTGTTTCTATAAACAAGCAATAAGAAATCTAAAAAAATAATAATAATAAATTAGGGAAACAATTCCACTTACAATAGCATCTAAAGCAGTGTTTCCCAAAATGCACAATACCACCCAGGGGTTGTGATAGAACAAGGGGAGGGGGCACTGTAGCAACAATAATCTAACCAGAGTTGTGAAGGACTTATACAATGAAAATGACTTTTTTTAAATGCTGAAAAAGATTAAGACATAAATGGAAATATGTCCCATGTCCATGGATTGAAAAAAACATTAACGATGTCAATGCTATGCAAAGTGATCTACAGTTTCAAAGCAACCCCAATCAAAATTCCAAGCAATTTTCTCAGATATAAAAAAGCCAACCCAACTTTATATGGAACAGCAAGAAACCTTGAAGTAAAATGACGCTGAAAGAAAAGAACAAAGTACAACTCATTTTCTCATTTTAAAAAATATTATGCCGCTACAGTAATAAAAAGAACCTGATACTCACTTAACAACAGACACATAAAATAATAAAATAGGAATTGAGAGTCCAGAATTAAAATACACGCTCTCAAATGATTTATAATAAGGGTGCTAAGTCCAGTCAAAGGAGAAGCATGAGTCTCTGGGATAAATTATGCATGAAAATTAGATTTCCACATGCAGAAAATGACTCCTTCCTGACCTCACATCCACACAAAGCAAGTTCTAATACATTATGGATTAAGCATACAAACGAAACCAAATGTGCTCACAAGAAAACTCAGGGACAATACTGTCAGGCCTCACTTTCAACAATGGACTAATATAAAAACAAAAGTCAAATTAAATGAGGGCTCATAAATAAAAAAATTCTCTATTCATCAAAAGACTTCCAAATGTGAAAGACCAACCAGAAAGTATTGTTGGAAACAAGACAGCTAACAAAAATCTACAAGTTAAAATATATATAAAACTTACAAGAAAAACCATGTCATCATAAATTAGTCAAATGACATGAAAAGGTATTTTACTGAAAAGGACATTCAAGTGACGCACAAAGATGGTGCCAGTCACTGGTTGTCCTAGGAAAGCAAACCAAAACCAGAGTGGGCTGCGAGCTCCTCCCACAGAGTGACAAACGGAATGAGGCAGCGGGGAACCCTTTCACATTGTTGGGGGGAATGTTAAATGGTGGAAGCCTTTATGGGAAACTGTGTGGCGGTTTCATTAAAAAAAAAAAAACTTTTAACTAGAAATGCCGTACGGCCCAGCAATTCCACCCCCAAAGACCAGAATACAGACTCAAAAAGATGCCAATGTTCATTACAGCAAATTCAAATTACCCAAAAATTGGTGGGTGGGGAGGATTAAATGTTGATCAAAATATGAATGGATTAACAAATAGAAGGGATTAAAAAAGTTCTTAGGGAAATTCCACTTTTTTACCCCATTGACTTTTAATTCTATTTTTGTACGAACATTGTTAGGGCCCCTGGTATACTGGAAGACTCTTGATCCAGTAGCAAAAATGAAGTCTGCTGCAGTATGGAGCGTGAAAATATTAATGTTGAACAAAATAATCCAAACCCAAAAGACAAATACTTTATAACCACGGTTACGTAAAAACACACAAAAAGGCAAACGTAGAGAGCCAAGTTTCTGAGCGGTCACCAAATACAAAGGGAAGCGAGAGGTTCTGGGAACGGAACTGTTTTCATTGCTGTCAATAGGGCGCACTTGGAAAAGACTGGCCAAAGGTGTGAGACAGGGTGACTTATAGCAACCACCTCACCAAAAAGGAAACGATGGTGGCTGTTAAGGCTGTGGATTTGAAGATTGAGGGCCGTGGTTTCATGGGAAATCCGTTGGTTGGCCTAATAATAACGTATTCAGTGTTGTTTTTCTACTTCCTAGTTCATTGTGTAGTGCCTGGATCTTAATAACTTGCAAGTGGCCACACAAAGTACAATTGCTCTCTGTTCACCTGCAGTCACAGAAGAAAGAGTCAAGAATTGGAGGGCAAAAAATGTGGGGCTGGTTGATAACTTCATTTGGCAGAACACGAGAACTAGATGGTGCTCAGCTGTCTTTCCTGAATCCTGATTTCAAAAGTCCCATAGGTGAATCCTTATCCACAGGGATAAAAAGCAAAGCAGAATGTCCAATTTTTCTAAGGACTCTATAGACTTTCTGGAGTAAACCCCTTTAAGCACTGCCTTTAAGCCTTAAGCAAATCATAACCCCTGAAGTCAAACAATTTAGGGAAAAAGTCAGGCACACTGGTGGTGTGGTGCGTTAGGAGGTGGGGTCAGCAGCGTGATACCATCAGCCACTCCAGTGAGGAAAAGATGAGGCTGTCTGCTCCCATAAAGATTTACAACCTCAGGAACACAGAGGCAGCTCTCCTCTGCCTTCCACGGTCATGTGAGTTGCAATCAACTGATGACACTTTGTTAGTTTGTTTTGTTGAGTAAAAAACTCTGCTGTGAGCATCTCAAGAACTATCCATGGGGATAAAATTGGCAAAGCTGAGTCAGACACTTCAGAGGCATCAATGTTCGTGGACGAGGAACCTCCCAGAAAAAAGGGTTTGCACACAACTTGAATATAATTAAAGTCTGTATATGGAATGTGTAAGCATTTTGAAAAATTGGCAGTGTTTTGCTGTGTATTTTCTGAGCAACAATAAAAAAACAACATTTGGGGAGAGGGGAGTAGGAACCATGCTAGGCCTCAAAAAGTGGTCGCCAGAGCATTGGAGAAGGCTGGTGTCAATCTCTACATTTGTGAAGTATGTCAGATGCATTGCACACGCTGAGACATTATAATCAAGAAAGGGCATGCTTCCTTAAAAGTCTGGCCTCCTAAACGTGATTCTGAGGACACAGAGAGGTAGGCTCCAATCTGCGTCCTCAAGAAGCAGAGCCTAGCAAGTATAGTAATTCAGTGGAGTGCAAAGGAAGCATGCATAAAACTTTTTAAAATCTTGTGATAGGCAACACATGGTAGTGGCATTGAATTTTTAAGAATAAAGGAGGATGGAAACTGGTAGAAATGGAAAAATAAAATGTAGGGAAAAGCTAAAGGGTAAGCAATATTGTATAAAAATAAGAACAAAGCACCCACTTCCAGTAGAAAATGTTTCCTTCCTTCTTAATGAAGTCTAGCTCCATGGACGAGCCGCTAATGAGGTTTAGGTCAACGATTGCCAGACAAGCTATTGCAGATACCAGTACTAAACTGCAAAAACGATTTACTTAGAAAAACTACAATTATGCTCACATAAAATAACCACATAATGTAACATTAGTATATCTGAGGAACCATCCCCTACGTCACTGCAACCAAAACGTGTAGGAAGCCAAGAACCCAACCCAACAAACGTCTATAAACTATTCCCAACAACTGTAGAGGTGGGGGTGGGGTAAAGGCACACATGAACACTGGGTGATGCAGTTGATGTAACCATACTAACTGTTTTGGCACACACTAAAGTGCGTTTCTGCTCAAGCCCTAATAATTTTAAGCCTTCAAAAAAATAAAATGGAAATTAAGTATATAAAAATTAAATTAAAATCAACTATTTTAAAAAATCAAAACTGAATCTCAGTTCTGATTACAGTATAAAGAACAGTTAAACAAAAGATAATCAAAAGGTTAGGGATCCAGAAATAAGCTCTTCAATAAAAAGCAAAGAGGAGCAGGTCCAAATGGGAACAAAAATTTAGAACCGGTAAACAAGCAGCCATATAGTTCGGAAGCAACAAAGCCCACATAGAAGAAGCACACCAGCCTGTGTGATCACAAGGTGTTGAAGGGAGGAGGTATCAAGCATCTAAGAACAAAAAAACCATATCATTGTAAATGAGGGGGCGTGTGGAGTGGGGTCCCAAAGCCCATCTGTAGGCATCTGGACATCCCCCCTTTAGAGAAGGGTCGCATGGAGGAGACAGGCCAATCAGGGTGCAGTGCAGCAACAATGAAACATAACTTTCCTCTAGTTCCTAAATGCTTCCTCCCCACCCACTATCATGATCCCATTTCTACCTTACCAATCTAGATAGACTAGAGGATATACACTGGTACAGATAGGAACTGGAAAAACAGGGAGCCCAGGATGGATATCCCTTCAGGACCAGTGGTGAGAGTGGCAAGTCCAGGAGGGTGGAGCGGGGGGGGGGGGGGGGGGAGGGTAGGGGTGGAAATGGGGAACTGAATACAAGGATCGACATATAACCTCCTCCCTGGAGGATGGACAACAGAAAAGTGGGTGAAGGAAGACATCGGACAGGACAAGATATGACAAAATAATAATTTATAAATTATCAAGGGCTCATGAGGGAGGGAGAGGAAAATGAGCTGATGACAGGGGCTTACGTGGAGAGCAAATGTTTTGAGAATGATGAGGGTAATGAAGGTACAAATGTGCTTTACACAATGGATGTATGTATGAATTGTGGTAAGAGTTGTATGAGCCCCCAATAAAACGATTAAAAAAGAAAAAAAAACAAACTTAGAACCTTATATGGCCAGAGAGTCACACCAGAAGAAAGTAATTCAAATAAAATTCCCAGCCTAGAAGACTCTAGCTAGGAAGAGTCTACATCCAGACACCTCAAATTACAGAAATTATATTAGTATCCTAAGTGCACAAATTGACATCTAAACCTTACGTCAGTTCTGGCTCACTTGAAAACTGCTAATTTGAGGATGCATGGTGAAAAGGGTCACACAGTAAAAGAAAGTTCTCGGTTTTGACAAGTACACACAAAAGAATGCACAGCCTCACAATCACGCACACGCACCGGGGGAGGTGGGGAGCCTGATGGGCGCTGAGGACCTGAACTACAGAGGAACAGATTCACTTTGTGTCATCTCTCGAATCTGTGTTCATTATACATGGGCCCTGAGTAATACATATATTCATCTGTATGAAAAGGCTCTAATACCATAAGCACAATCTCATGAAAGGATTCTTCTTGTAAACTTCCAAAATTAAGGAATATCAGAAACCCATGGCCTACAAAACTGCTTCTAATACCAGGCAAAAATGTAATAATGACCAAGCTCTGGAAATCCTGCCCCTTTTTTTATATAATTCAGACATCTGATTTTTCTTTTAAGTATACTGAATAGAAGACTTCACTATGTTTGCACCATGGTCAAACACATATACAAAATGGTCAGAAATTTCTTAATAAAAGCAGAAATTAATTTGTATTTTGAGCTCCTCCCCACCCAATCACACACTAACTCTTTGAAAAGGGGCACATATGTTTATCTGCAGCAGCTCACAATGAAAAGACAGGTTAACAGGGGTGGCCGGACCCTGTACTCCTAGTAATGATAAACAGCTGAGTTTACGATTTAAAAAACAAACAAAAGAATGAACAGCATCACAATCATAATCCTTGTCAGAGAGATTAGGTTAGCATCCACAGTGTTATAAGCAACATCATTCCATCCGCTCTCTGAAGCCTCTCCTGAAAGATAAGTGCCAAAGAGCACGCTTTGGGGGATGTCTCTTGATTGCAACCTCGGGCCAGAAACAAATTTCTTAGGGAAAGACGAGGCAGAAGTCATGTGAATCCTTATTAAAGGTGGGCTAGAGATAACCTAAAACATCCCTCCCTTCCCCTCACTGCCCACTCCCACCCCAATGTAGCCATGTGGATAGTGTGCTGGTTGGAGGGAGAGTAAGGGGGTGACAGAGACACACACAGTACCTGTTGTTGAGAATTGTAGTCAAAAAGTCCCACAGTTGCTGCTGCTGAGTCCACAGGTACCTGCGTGCCTGAATAATCAAACTGAAGAGGCTCCATGCCCACATGCTCCATGGGGTCCAAGGGGACACTCTGGGACTCCATGTTGGAGAAATCCTCCACAGGCTTGGCACCATTGGTGCTGGTCAGCTGGGCTAAGCCCTCAGAACCATTCTGGTTTGGACCCAGAAGATCCACTTCATTAGCAGAGTTCTGGCAATTACCAGGGGTACGGCTAAACAGAAAAAGTAAAGGGCATTAAACCTTATTTTGAGTGGGGAGGGATACTACAGCAACCCAAGTTAAGAACAATGTCCTTGACACAGTTCAGTATCAATAGTACTTAAAAGCATTTCTACAAAACAACCAGAAAACCTCTGGGTGCTTACAGTGCAAACATGCTCTAAAATGACACTTCTGTTGTTTGCCTTCCCACCACAACCCAGTCCCTAGGCAGATATTAAGTGCTGTTTATAATAATCCCTTTAACCAAGAGGGTCTATATTTAGATGGAAAAAATGTTTTTGATGCCAGTGACATCCATGGAATCAAAAATCTCATAATTCAGGTAGAAAAATATCTCCATCTCCCTAAAGCAGTGTCTATCTTTTTAAAAATACAGGGAATAGAAAGAGCAAACTTCTAAGGGAGATTTTCCTATCAGAGAATGACTTTTAAAACCCCTAGGTCTTATCCCCCACCCCCTAAGGTATTATTTTGATACTACTGGCCAACGTTGAAATTGTCTCCACTTGTGAAAAACTAGAAGCTGCAAATAATTTCAAACTTTTCCAACGTAAATTCATTATGTATGATATGCTCCTACTAAGGAACAACTGTAAGATCCAAAAGTAATAGAATATAATTTATCACCTAAGCAAAGATATTCCTAAGATCAAAGGGGACATTACTAATACTTATGCTGGGACACAGGCCTATACAAGGACTAACTCGAGGAAGCGGGCATCACCCAATGTAAAAGGACAGCAGGACTGAAGGATCTTCAGACTGACATAGAATAGTATGTTCTTGTAAGGGGAATGTAGCCTGTTACCACATTCATTCCATGCCCTTCACCCTCGAAAGAAATCCTGCAGTTGATGCAACTTAAAATGCACTGTTATGGAAAAGTGGGTGAAGGGAGACATCAGACAGTGTAAGATATGACAAAATAATAATTTATAAATTATCAAGGGTTCATGAGGAAGGGGAGAGCGGGGAGGGAAGGGGGAAAATGAGCTGATGCCAGGGGCTTATGTGAAGAGCAAATGTTTTGCGAATGGTGAGGGCAACGAATCTACAAATGTGCTTTATACATGGATGTACGCACGCATGGATTGTGATAAGAGTTGTATGAGCCCCTAATAAAATGATTTTTTTAAATGTACTGTTGTGTACATACGAATGCGCATGTACGTTCGCCCCCCCCCCACCTCCCATCCCAGTCAAATCACTATCACCAAACACTGAAGACTGCTTGAGATTCAGGGTGGGAAGGACATTTGTAGAATGTAGGTGGGCTTTAGATAAGGATTTATTATTCTGTGCTTCAAATTTTCTTCCATTACACTTATAAGATATAAAATTAGATTAAAATACTGCACAACTGAAAGTGGTTAACGATAATTCAAATATATTTTAATTTTGTCACCCGTAGATATTAAGACAAAATATGTTTACATGCACACGCAAATGCACATTAGCTTTAGACTAACATTTAAAGTATCCTAAAATTAAACTCTATCTGAAATCCTTAGCAAGGGCTTTTTAAAGATTTCTAAATTTTATATATCATAGCTAAAGATTGCCAATAAAAATAAGTGTCTATAAGCCACATGTGGAAGATACATATACAATATTATTTTAATGCTTTGCAGTACCAGAGGATAAGACTCACAAACTATGATGAGGAGGGATTTGTTTAAACTACATTGCTGGTTCTATAAACTAAGGGAAATGATACCTGACCCACTTACCCCAAAAGTTGCTTATGAGATTCAAACACACAAGGTTCTTAATAATTTCCCCTCTAGCGCTCCAAAGGAATAGCACACACTTCCATTGTAACAGGGGCTCTTCCCGGTGATTTGGAAGGCACTGACTGATCCCAGGGAATTTTGGTATTTGAGAATCACATAAAATGATCTTTATGGAATCATTGTGCCAATTCTACAGTTACTACAAATGCAAACTCTAATGTTTGAACAAAGATTTGGGCATGGATAGTCCTTAAAACTTCAACCCTACCAGTTAATTTACAATCTTTGTGGTATGGATGACACTAGACCGAATTCTCTGAAAGGAAATACAGGGGTGGAGAGAAGAAAAATGTGTTTTGGAGGGATTGGGGCAAGGGGTGAGATAAAGTAAAAAACAAAACAGAGATCCATAACCCCCATTCAAAAACCAAAAGTGTAAAACATACAAACCTAAAATCTTTGACGTCTGCATCAATCCCATTCTGCACTGGTAAACCATTGGTCTTGTCCATCACATCACCCTCCTCCTTCAAATCTCCTAGCTTATCTCCATCAAACGCGCCCTTCTTCTTCTTTTCACCTTTGTCGCTTTCATCACTGTCTGCGTCCCTTGGGCCCTGTTTAAAAAATAGCTTCAGCTTCACTAATCATCATCAACTAATGATCAGCCACCGTGGACACCACACTACACTAGATACTAAATTAGAACCGGGGACAGTCTCTGCTCTTTCAGACATTACAATCTAATTAACAGACAACAAGGAGGCAGGAACACTGCAGAAAATCTAGCCAAACAGAGAAGACAGACAGACATTTATGATACGAGAGTTTAGAATAATCTTATCATACTCGGTGTTCCACCATCCGCTTTTTGCCTATGCCTGCCCAGAGCATAGCACAGCACTAGTTTACAACACCTCTCTTATTCCACTACTCTCAAACCTAACTCTGTATAATAAGCAAGAATCCTAGGAAGGCCCTGGTATGACAACTAACGGGATAAGGCAGTGTTTCTCAACCTGTGGGCCGCGACCCCTTTGGGGCCAAACAACCCCCTTCACAGGGGTTGACAAATTCATTAACAGTAGCAAAATTATAGTTATGAAGTAGCAATGAATATAAGTTTATGGTTGGGGGGGTCACCACAACATGAACTGTATTAAAGGGTCACGGCATTAGGAAGGTTGAGAACCACAGAGAAAAGGAGAAGGTTAAACCCTCAACTATAATTCCTGCTTTTCTTTTGTCCTATATAAATTCCTCCCTTAACTTCCAAATATTGAGCTAGGTGGGGACTAAAATTCCAACAGTTATTCTTGACCTTGGAAAATACGCCTTGCCAATCGACACTGCTGCCACCCCAACTGCACCCTGTAAGTCTGTGATCACTCCATAAACAATTCATAGATAGCTGCCTAACTGTAATCTTTGTTGAAGTCTTCAAAATTAAATTAAATCCAACTGTGAAATTCTTGCACCAAAAAGGTTAATTGTCTGCTATCTTCTACTATCTGCCTTTCCCATGGCCAGTTATTCGTGAGACAGATGTGGAAGCATATTTAGTAAAATATTGATGCACACAAAATACCTCTGAATTGCTGGAGCTTAAACTAACTGATGTGCTGCCAGCCACATTTGTGCCCTGTCTTCTAAGGAAATTAAGTCTGTCTCCTCTTACAACATCCTATAAGGAGCCCCGATATAGAAAGCAAATGTGTCTGGATTTGCCAAGGGGAACCTTTTTTTTTAGCAGTGACTCCACATGACACAAAATCATTGGAAGAACTTTTTCAAAGAGTAAGTAACTTTTGCTTTTCTAAAGCTTGTTTGCCCCCACCAATAACTCCCGGTACAGGAAGAAACAAACGCACGTGGATCAAATTCAAACTCCTGGCAAGATCCAATCAGTAAACTTTGTTGCATCGCACTTCGAGCCACCACAATCGAACTTGAGTGGGAGAAAGGCGGTAATGGAGACCAGGAGCAGCAGGTGGCTTTCAACAGACCTTTGGGTGCAAATCTAATGGATGATCTCAGAGTCACTCTTAACGAGATCCCGGGCCCAGAAAGACGTACCACAACTGGTTCAGAACCCATTTTACTCTTAAAGTCGTTCCCTGTTCAAATGTCCGACATGAAAAGAGTTTATGGCTAATAGGGAAAATAAACACACGTGAGAAGGAACTCCAAAGAGAGAGAGAACTCAGCTTCAGATGGCATCAAGATGGTCAATCAATCGCTGGCTGCTGCTGAGATGGGAATCTCAGGAGACCTTTGAAGTATGAGGTGGACAATGGCTCAAAAGGAGTGAATGATAACAAATTAAGTACAACAATGAGACCCAAGAGTGGATGTGGAAAACGAACAGGGCTCTACAGGTTAAAGTTTGTTTAAATATCCAGGAGCAATGGCTCCCTCCATTACTGCAAAGGCAGAGACTGTATTTGTTTTCTTACCACTGACACCAAATACAGTGCCTGGCAGACATCAACAAATATGAACCAAAAGAGTCCTGTCAAACTGATGTGCTAAAATAAGGAGGCGCTTCCCATTATCATCATGATCAAGTGTTTAGACAAGAGTAATGTGATCTAGGTAACAAGCAGCTCTCCCAAATCAAAATCCATTCATGTCAATTCCAAACAAGTAGTTTGGATAAGAATCATCTCAATATCATGCCTAAATTATTTTGCACACAAGCCTACAAAGCAAATCACTGGTTCAGGGGGGACAGGACAACCTCTAATTTCTCACAAGGAGTTCAAAATGTCTAGCCAGTGAGGAGTAAAAACAGGATAAAGCAGCACTATTAAGTTTTACCAACAAGCAAGGTGACTGGTAGAAAAGCTCTTTCCCTAGTGACGCGATGTGATGGAAGCGGGTTTGGGATCGTGGTCCTCATGTAAGGGCTTGGCTGAGAACCTGCTCAGCCCATCTACAAACTTGAAAGTATTGAAGCTCTGGCTTGAAAACTCAGCCACTGACAAGTCGATTCCCAATTATATTTCAAAGGGCTGACTTTTCAAAGATTTCTCTGGGACAGGCTAAGATCTAATACCGTCTAGTATTTTCATACAAAATGCTGCTCTCTGGTTTTCCATTTTGCATAAGCTATTAAAGAGTCTTTAAAGAGTAGTAGGTACACACTACGGGGTAAGGGACCAAAGAAAGACTTCCATTCATGAAGATGTACATTTATGATTGGTACACTTTTCTGTATATAAGTCATGTTTCAATAAAAACTTTACTTAAGTGAACAAAGCTCTAGCAAATCAACAATGGCCCTTAATGAAAAGCAGATTAATTCAGAGTCTGATTTCTGCGTGCCAACAAAAGCACAGTGGGAAGCCATCCTAGCATAACTGTTCTGGATTCAGAAACATGACCGTATTGTGTAAAATAAGCAACTAGTTGCCACGGATGGGTGGGAGGGGGAAAGAGGGATTTATTAACTTAGAGGGGCACTGAGTGTCTGCCAATAACGGTAGAATCATTTGGGAAGGGATATCGGCAAGAGGTGCAAAAGTGTGTAAATAAATGCTACTGACTTGCATGTGCAGAAATGTTGAATCTGCAAATAGTTCATTATACATGGCTTTTATCACAATAAAAAGGTGTTTAAGTAGAGTGATGGTTCATTATGCTACCATTTTGGGTGCTTAAAATTTGCATAATAAAAAGTAATGAGATTATAATTTTTAAAAGAATACATTAAAATGATCTATTACAGATGTGAAGACCCTATAGGAAGAAGAATATTGGTATAAATGGGCTAAGTTTTATGGGCTTTTTCCAAAAAAAAAGGGTATCATAAGCAGGTCCTTAAATTACTGACTCAGGAAGCACAGAAGCGGTTTTCTACCTCCCTGGTCACGGGTCTTTAAATGGGTCATTCTCATCTGTCTTTAAAACAGGAATAACGTGGGAACAAACAAGGTAGAAAAGAATATCAATGAAACAAGGCGTGTACACAATATAGGTAAAGCATTTTATCTAAATGTAATACTACGCTAACAAAAGCTATGGATTTTTAGGTTACCTGTGAGATCCGATGTAAATTTCTAGGTGCCTTCGGTCCAGTGGTAAAACTCTCAAACACCAGTTCAGAGCCAAGCTGGCCCCCGATGGAGGCATTAACATTTTCACAATGACAGTTGTGAAGCGGAATATCACGATCTTTTAGAAATTTATAGGCGTCTAGGCCAACTCCTAGGGATTTTGGTTTATAGTTTTTGAAAATGTTACTTTAAAAGGAAAAAAAAAACTCCTTCGGTGACTCAGTTAAACCAAACTTCCTGTCACTGGGTCGATCCTGACTCCTGGCACTCCCATGGACAGAGTAGAACTGCCCCTGCGAGTTTCCAAGACTTCAAGGCCACAACCTTCTCCCACAGCAGGTGGGTACAAACTGCTGACCTTGTAGTTAGCGGCCCCAACATGTAACCCTCTATAACAAAACATCCACAAATGAGAACCATCAAGTCCAATAGAAACCCGACAAAAGGCAGCTTCAAAGTTTTGTTGTTTCTTTCCTAATTCTCATACATAAAGTACTCAAAAACACACTAGCTAGATGAATGGGGGCAGGGGAGACAAACAAAGCAGGATTAGCAGTAAAGTTTTATTGGAAGTTCCCTTTAGACCAATGTTCAGTATAAATGCATCAGGCCAAGAAACCCGACGGGGGGGGGGGGGGGGGGGGGGGGGAGGTTACAGGTCCGCACAGGTTGAGGCATGTGTTCCCACTGCCAGCCCCAGGACTGGGAGCTGAGCAGACCCAGGCAGAAGCTTGTGCTGCTGACATCAAAGCCTCCTCGCTAAAGTCTCATGTTAAAGAAGGAATACTTCAGGGTAAACCTACTCCTTCTGAATGAAGGCACAGAATCAGTTTAATTCCTCCTCCTCTTAATGCAGGGACCTTCACACAGAGCTCCACTTGGCAGAAGGTACATTCAAGGAGTCTTTCTTCCTTCTTTCTATAAAGGAATGGTTTTTCTTATGTTTCACTCAGAGTCCAGAAACCAGGGCAATGCTGAGAATACTGCTTTCTTCTGCTCACACTTTGTCTGTTCTTCACAACTGCCAAAAAACTAAATGTCAATTTCTTTAAAGTTTAAACCGCTTCTATAATAAATTTTTTAATTAGCATGTTCGAAGTGATTAGCTATATAAACTACTTGAAAATGTAACATCTTAAAGAGAAGCCCAACTCATAAGCCAATAGAGCATTGAAGAAACTAAAGTGGCTACGAGACTAAATTACCACACACTAGAGTTTAGCACTGGCCCCACCACTACTTCCCTGTCTCATTTTTCCTCACCTATAAATGTACAGGGACAAACATCTACCCAAAGGGTTGTAAGCAATTTATCCAATTTTCCCCCAATGCCTTTTTTTCCACAGAAACACCTACTATCACCTCCATCTTTCTTAAGACGTCAAAACTGTTCAATGTTTCCTGTTCTTCTTCCTTGAAAGAAAACTGTTAAGGTTCTAACCTCCAACCACTATATCCCAGATTTTCCTGCCACACATGTACAGAATCACGTATCAAGTATCATGAAGGACTACTATATGCACTGAATCTGACAGACCATTACAGTACAAGATAGACCGTTGTTTTAGATATCATTAAAAAGGAAGCAATGCCAAGGAAACTATCATATACTCTATTTGTAATTTAAAAGATGCTGCCTAATTTCAAAATGCACAAAAGCTGTAGAAATGTGCATTTTAGTAGCAATGTACTATGGTTCCTATCTGGTCCTATTCATAGGAGCCTCATAATCAATCCCTAATGTGCAGAAAGGTAAAAATACTATTTTGCTCTGCTGTGGTAACTACTCGAACCAGGAAAGGTAAAGATGCTTGTTGTTAGTACAGAGAGGAAGGCACAAAGAATGACTCTCTCAAGTATTGGTTTAAGTCTTTACCTTGGCTGTGTCTAAAAGTTTTGCCCAGGAAGTCTAACTTGAGGGTACTCTCCCAAATAGACAGAATTTCTCAATTTGCTCCATAAGCTCTTAGAGCAAATTAATCTCTCCCCAAAATGATGTCTTACAGCAGTGCTTATCTAACTTGAACATGCATAAAAATCACCTAGGGGAGTAAAAAGTGCAGATTTAGATTCAGTACGACTTGGGTAAGGTCTGCAATCCTCAAGCTCCCAGGACACTAATGCTACTGCCTCATTAGTTCTGGGGGGCTTGTTCATATATAACATAGCCACACTAACTAGACTCTTCATTTCTCAAATGAACAGTCAGGCAGCGGAAACACTACCTGCGTGACATTGCACAAAGGCAGCTGACCACAGATTACCTAAAACACATCCTGTGAAGCCTAGGGAACCAAGCCAGCGAGCTTTGTGACTCAAATGAATGCCCATGCACTTGCAGGTACCCTTCAGGTCAGAGAAGAAAATTATCTCTACAGAACAGGAGAAAGACCTCAAGATATTTTTCCTACAGATCCTTCTCCTGCGAAGTTAGAGGACTTCTCACCTTAATCCAAAGCTAGAGTGGTCTTCTCATTTCCCTAGGCACCATAAACCAGCAAGGCCTGTGCCCAATCACATGAAATTACGGGCTCCTTTTTTGACTGACTAGGCTTCAGCCTGTGCGAAGAATATCAGCTAGAATTCTGGAAGGCCAATGACAGGTCCTTAGATGGGCAATTTCACTTAGTAGTTATATCTGACTTTATCACCGCCCTGAAACCAAGCTCCCTAAAATAACAACTGTCTAATTCTGGGGATAAATGAAAGATGTAAAAAGAAAAATCTCAAGGGAAAACTTATTTCTGGCTTGACTAGTGTGTCTGACTCATATGTAATGAATATTACCAATATTTAAGTACATACTAAGAATATAATATTGTTGGATTCTTGTCAGCCTGAAAGAACTCCTATCACAGATGACAAAATACTCATATAGGACTATTTGTGCAATCAAATAAACTTCAGAAAAAGTTGGACCAAGAGCTCATTCAAGCTATAATCAAGAAACAATCACACTGAAAAGGGAAAACACCACTCACCAGCGTGAGTAGAATACTTGAGTTCTGTACAGGCTTCAATCCGAGGCTGACTTGGCTGAGTTTATCTGCTGTCAGCACAGGAGAATGACCCCTTAGGAGTTGAGGTCTACATTTACTGTGTCATCAGAGATGTTATAAGCCCGAATTAACTCCATGACAGTAAACTGAGTTTGCGCTGAACAAAGATAAATGTTTTCAGCTCTCAGGGATTAAAAAGGGCTCCTCATGGCTTCCTGGAGGTAGAGTTCATACAGTCTCCCCAAAAAAGTAAACACAACTGAGTGCTCTGACCCCTAAACTACCTAGTAGCACTCTTCAGAACTGTCCACAAGAAGCAGACATCCTATTTCCTTTGCCTTTGAAGTCAATTGTTTGATAATGAGCCAGATTTAAAGAAAAGAAAGACACCTTTTACAAGAAAACAAATATGACAACCAGAAAGTTCTGGTATCCATAACCAGAGGTTTTGTTGATTGCCATCCATCCTAACCAACAAGATGGAAATCAGGAGAGAGAAGAGCAGCAGAGCAGTCAGAGCCTATGGAGCCGCAGGCCTGTGGTCACCAAAACAGTGGCTTGATAATAAGCACAACTCAAGGTAAAACATGGGTTAATAACTGGTTAATCACAACTCTTTTCTCAGAAAAAGCTGGAAAACAGAATTCGAAATTTCAACTTTATCATTGTGCAAACACAAGAAGTCCAGTAAATTGTCTGACTGGTAACTAACCAGTTACAACTGAGTCAATTCCAGCTCAATGTATGCATGTCAGGGTATGCTCCATAGGGTGCTCAATGGCTGATTTTTCCAAGTTCTATCATCAGGCCTTTCTTGCTAGGCACACTTCTGGGTGAGCTCAAACCTACAACCTTTTTAACAGCAGCCTAGTACATTAATCATTTGTATCTTTCTCACCTCATCTATTCTGAAGTGATCTTTTCTGGTCACAGTACACTACAGAGGAAATTCACCTGTCTCCCAAGACAACTAAAAATAGAACCACCTTTTACAAAAGCAAATACAAGACATTGAACCCACAAGATTCACCTTCGGTCATAAAGTATTCTTCTAATAACATGCCTTTAAAAAAATTTTTTTACAAGTCAATGTATTTCTTTCTTCTAGTTTCAATTATTTTTCTGCCTCCTATGACGTTCACAATAACCCAGACACATGTCATCTGGCCCACCCAACAATGAAAAGCTGTTCACACACATGACAAGTTATAGGTTCTGAAAGGTTCCAGCTCACCACACTAACTACTTATTCATGTGTGACACTCACTGACTTGAATCTTAACTACAGGAAATAACTGAAAGTTAGGAGTAGCAATTAGAAGGTAGCACTTTCTCAGAGTACTCTCCATTCATGAGGAAAGTGTAGGGCAGAAAAAGAGGTCAGCTTGGGAAAAGGTTAAACAAGAGAGAAGTAACTCCCTTCTTCCCATAGAACAACCAGCAAGTACCGTAACAATATGGCTTGATCCCATTCTTCACATTCAAGAGAAAGAACTCCTTCCCAAGGAGCCTCTTAGAAAACTCAAATAAAGGAAGCCAATCTGATCACAGAGCCTTGGTGGCACTGTGGGCTAGTCTGAGGTTCAAACACAAGATCTGCGTTTCAAACCCAACAGTCTCTCCATGGGGCAAAGACAAAGGTTGCCGACTCTCATGAAGATATACATGGTGAATCTGAATACTCAATGGCAGTTGATTTTATCTGATCTACAGGGAATGAAACCTGCCTAAAGTCTTAGCATAGTCAAAAGACCAAGAAGCCATCAGGTCAATTTTAGAATGACCACTATTCAAGACAAAAGCCCTAGTTTAGTCCCTTAACCTTCCCATGGGTAATGATACAAATAAAAAGATCCCCAGTCAGGTTAAATTCCTCACACCAACTAATAAGCAAAAGCCTAAAAGCCAAACTAGTCTCTTGAATTAAAGAAGTTCCATAACCTGATCTAATTGGCTTTTTCCTTTTTTAATGTAGTGGTAATGAAGCTAGAAGTCCTAGCCACAATCACTGTCAGTCCAAGCAGTGTCTGTCACATCTGAAGAAGCCCTGGTGGCACAGAGGTAAGTGCTCAGCTGCTAACCAAAAGGTCAGTGGTTCGACCCAACAACTGCTGTATATGAGAAAGCCGTGGCACTCTGCTTCTTTAAGATTACACACTCGGAATCCATCAGCAGTTCCACTCTGTCTGTCCTATAGAAGTCATTAGGAGTCGGAATCAACTTGACTACAATGAGGTTAAGCGCTTAAGACAAAGGCTCAAGGGTTACTATAAAAACAGAAGGCACTCATCGGGTCAAATTCCTCACACCAAACTGGTCGGTCTCAGATTAAGAATTTCAATTAGTTTTTCTACTTTTTCAGGAGAACAGAAGTTTAAAGCCCTAGCTATAGTCACTGTCCGTTGTGACCTGACTAGAGTGAAGTCTCATTCCACATGGATTGTGGTTACCTTATGTGTAACCTGTATTCTTCATGCCAGCCAAGTCAAGAATCATCCATTTAATGTCCACTAACAATGTAAAGCATCGTACTTGTCATCTGTGGAATCTATTCCTCCAAAAAAAATTATTATTACCATATATGCTCGAGGATAAGTCGACCTGAATATCAGCTGAGGCACCTAATTTTAACACAAAAACTGCAATTAAAATGTGCTAAGAAACTAGGCTTATATACAAGTGTATAAGGTATTACTCAACAGAACCTTAAATTGGACTAAGGAAACAGAACAACACCTCTGATCTGTAGTAACAGGCATATTACAGTGGGGAACAATTGCTATAAGATAAAGGAGGAAAAAGTTATGGAAGCACAATTATTAATATGAGAGGGCCTTGAAGTTTGTGGGGAAATGGGATTAAAAGATAATGGAGTGTTTCTACCAACTCTGGGAAGAAAGAAGACCCCTGACATGATGGCCAGCAGGAATAAGCCCACAGAGACTTCAGGGAGAAGTGGCCTTGCCAGGGCAGAAAACAAGGTGACTCATGAGAAGAAGTGGGAGCACAGATTCAGGGTGCCCTTCATGGCCTTCCTCGCTGTGACTAACAAGATGAAATATTAAATGAAGAAAACGGAAATGCATCTTGAGACTTCTGGGTACAGAAATGCAAGAAAGACCATGATTCAAATTAGAAAAGTGATCCAAGATGCCTGCAGAAGACTGCTGACAGCAGAATTACTGTGCTGCCTATAATTTAGCATCAGACCGGCAAATGAATTGAAGAACTAATCAGAAGAAAATTACAGATAAAGAATTAACAGAACTTCGAACTTCCTGACAGCCTTGGTCTGAGAAACAAAGCTGTTCAACAAACAGAGCCCAACATGGTTTTATAATTACGGCCTCGCTGGCAAAACAAGAATGAACCCACATACCATATCCATTATAAACATCCTTGGCTTTTCACAAATCACAGCCCTCAGTCTGGAATTACTTATTGTCATCCAATTTCGGCTTTCTTTGTTCTTTCTTTTGCTGCTTGTATTTTTACTATAAACCAAACAAATTGTTTTCCGGTAGACCAATCAATTGAGACCCCAGTTCTTACCTCACATTATGATGTATGTGTTATGAAAAATACCACTTCTTCATTTTTAAAAAGTTTCATTTACACCTTCTACTATGTTTTCTGGGCTCTAATTATAATTAAAAGTTTTTTAATATCCTATATGTGCTATGAATAGCTAAGGACACTCAACAGGCATATTTTGCTTTAAGAAAAAAAAAAAGAGAGAGAGATAGGAACAAGTTCCTCAGGCCAACTTACAAATCCTCCTTTTCTTAGACAGGAATCGCCCGGGGATGAGCTCAACACATACTCCACCATGCTAACGCCTAGTCCCCCACTCTCCGATCGTGGGGACAGTACAGAATTGACCTCACTGTTCACATGGAAATTCTGACCAGGTCTTCTCTGCACCATGATTGGCTGGGAAACTGAATGATCTACAAAAAAGATACACAAACATGATACAGTGCAGCCAGAGGCCCAAACAAATTATGAGTGATGTCTCATGGATAAACCAATGACTGGGAATCAGGACACGCCTGCCATGGTCAGCAGAGCCTTACCTCCTAATGCATTCTTCCATAATTATGCTATTCTACATAGGCTAAGGAATCAGAATACACCTCATTTGTCAAGGAAAGCACAGGAATACAGCAATACACATGGCTAGCTTATCTAGCTAAATGGGTAAATTAATGGTTGGTTCCCATCAGGTAGCAGAATTTCCTTTTAATATGTGCTTTTGTTGTTAATGTTACAAAAACAAACGTGTTTTTTACTGTCCTTAAAACACACACACACACACACACACACACACACATACACACAACCTAATCTTATCTTTTGTTGCTGCCTCCCTGCCATTGCGAGGCTCCATTCTTGCATTGTGCTCAGACTGCACAGGGCCATGTCGACTTTGGGTGTTGTGTCTCCTCCCTCTCTACTGTCCCTTCCTGCTGCTGTCAGTGTTTCTGCTCTACAAGTCCCCTCAGGCCTCATCACGGAGAGTGGGTCAGAAGAGTGTGTGTGCCCAATGACTGGATTGGACCCCAACCGTATTTAAAAAGCTCAGCCACACAAAGTGCACAGGGGCAGGGCTGGGGGGAGGGGGTGAAACATAAACTTCAAAAGGCAGGCATGGATTTTCTAATTCCATGGATTGCTTACAGCAATACAGAATAGGATGTCAGAGCTGAAATTGTGGTCATTTCAAATAAAATTATTCCCCTGTAGCTAAAACCTCAATAAAAACTGAAGAATCGCTCTTGTGTTATTTTTTTCATAAATTACATCAGATAAGCTCCTTAATGGCAATTTATACCACAGGACAGGACATTGCTTGACATGCGTATGTCACTGATGTAAAAGTCATGACTTGCCAGGTGTTGAGGAAAGGAGCTCTAAGACAGGCATAAATCACAGTACAGATGCTAGATCTAGATTACCTGATGTTCCCCAGGCACTGTCTCGCCATTGATCACCCAGGAATATTCCTTTTGGTCCATCTTTGCTGGATTCATCTGTTTCCCAAAACTTTTTACCTGGCAAGAGCTGCTGCAAATTAAAAATAATAGATGCTTTTAAAGAATTCATAAAGGATGGAAAGTACAGCAGTCAACACTTTCTTTTAGACAAGGGTACTGAAGATGCTCATGTGCCCTGAAGGTCTTTAACCAGTGTTCTGAGTCCACCACTCAGGGCTGGAACACACTAAGTAGTCAGTAAGTCATACAGACAGCTAGGGCTTGTGAGGGGTGCGCAGATCATACCATCACAATGGAGGGAGGTTTGGCTTAAGTATCTAGAATTACTCACTTTAGAATCTATCCTATGATTTTTAAGGAGGCAAAGAGTATTAATGTTAACCTACAAGCCAACTGCTTCCTACGATGACTGCTCTCACTCTAAAACAAAGTGCCTACAACTATGGTACCACTTCTGATCATATATATATATGTACCGGCTGACCAAAGTTATTCAAGCTGGAGTCTGAACAGATTTATACATTTATAAATCACCTCCTTGATACATCGATCCTAACTGTTAACAAGACACTGTCATTACCAGAAAAAGGAAAAAGGAAAAATAAACAAAACAACTTCCCAACCACATTATTAACCTGTTCCAAGATTTTGGAAGATAGAAAAAGCTATTCCCCTATTACTGGCAGAGAAATAAAACCTCTTCTCTTCTACCTTCACAATAGGTGGTAATGTCATTAAAGAGGCTTCACAAGCACTTCAGACTCCATAGAAATGCAGGTTTTATCACTGGCCTTGAGCCCAACTTTAAACTGGCTTCAACTAAAAGGTGCAAAGCACTTTTCAAACAAACACAGTAGAGGCCTTTTTGGGCACACAATCAAAGCATTAAGGACATGGCTTACAAAAGTAAAATTCCACTAGATTTTGGTCATCAGTTTTTCTCATTACAATGCATACTCTTTATTTCTCTAGCTTTGTTTTCGAGGGCTATTGCCCAGGGAACTGATTGGTTTGCGATAATACCTTATTATCTCTCTCGATATATATACCTTATTATATACTGAATTTAAGAAAAAGCACATGTGAAGACTTGAATTTCTCAGAAACTAAAAAACCAGAAAGCAGAAAACACTGACACTCGCATGTATCAATGACCATGAAGGAGTAACTCAATGCTGCCCTCGCTAAAATAAAAGCCTAGTTTTGAGGCTTCTCAGCATCATGGTAATCTATCTTTAATGCTCTATCAGGTCTACCTCATAGACACTGGTTATTACCTGGACCAATGCAGGTTTCCATACACTTCTCTTCTGGTTCTAATTTGCTTATTTTCTCATCAAATAAAATTGTGATGAAAGACACCCTTTGATCAACATTTCTTTAATTGCATAGTCACATAAATTTACTTACTTGGAGAGAAGCTGTCAATTCCTAGTATGCCTCTGAGGTGCATTCCTGAAGGACCCTGCTGGGCTCTTAACTTGGGGGGGGGGGCATGGAGGGAGGAGCGGGCAGCGGGTAGTAAATGCAGAGAGAACCAAGTCAGGAAACCCTGGACTAGCCAACTCTGAGACCAAATTACTGACTTGCTCTGAACCTTGCTGTTTTCCTGACAAAGTATTTCTCAGGTTGCTGTAGTTGAAGATATTGTTGATGAGCCTAGCACAAAGGTTGCCATGAACCAGGTTTTCAAGGAATGGTAGTGGGTGTATTCAATGGTTCAAGCCTAGGCAAATAGCTCTCAATTCACAGAAGGGGCAAAGAGCACGAATGTAAACTATGTATGGGAGAATTTAAGAAGTCTTGTTTTTACTTTTTTTTCCCCCATTGAGTTCAAAAAGGACCTCTCAGATACTTACATATATTTATTTCCCCATTAGTTGTACCCTTTCCATTTGGCATTCTGGTTTATCACTTCTCTTTTAAAGGAAATGTGAGCAGAGTCCCCCTATGTGTACCACAAAAAACAAGGTCAACTCAAGGGGGACCGCACTTGTTGATCAATGTTCCATATAACAGTGGAAAGAGGGTAGATGATCAAAAACATCGCCCCTTCATTTTTGAAGTACTCATGGCTTACCACAGAAACTCAAGATATCTTTGTTCAAACCTCAGAGAACAGCTACTGCACATACCAGTCACCTCTTGGAAATACAGTTTTGCTGCCATCTGTCTAGCTGTTTACTGAAAGCTGTGTCCCTCAAGCTCAAGATTGCAAAGCGGACTTTTGGGATCCTGTAATTCTTCACTGTAGTTTGCAAAGTTGTTATAATATGCCAAGCTAGCAGAAGCAAGGTTGTCTGGGACAAATTCTCTCAAAACTGAACAACACAGAAAATACGAATGTGCTTCAAAGAATTTATGGGAAAATGGAATTAAAAGAAAGTGGGGGGAAGAAAAAAGAAAGTGGAATTTTCAATGAACTTTTGAAGTCTTCTTGTATGCAGTCAGATGTTGTATTGTTTTAAAGATTCTACTTCAAAGTAATAATAATTAAAATAAACACTAAAACCTATTGTTGTCACAATTCCAACTCAGGGTGACCCAACGTTAGGGAAAGGTTTTCCCTGAGTAGAATCTTACAGAAAAGAATCATCCTCTGCAGGGTGAGTTTTGAACTGTCAATTTTTGGGTAGTAGCCAAACACAAAGCATTTGCAAGCGCCCAGGGACTTTCTCAACAACTTCCTGGTTTAGACACTAAGATGTAATGATTTCTTTCATCAATAACTGATACAAATAGGTGCTAGAAGCCTCCGAAAATACTAGAGACAACTCCATACAGTGAGACCAACTCTATGAACGAAAACAGCAGTGAGTGGGGAAGGGTTTGAAGAGGGTGGCAGTGCTCTGACTGGGGGGGGGGGGAGGGGCGTGGCTGCTTGGGTGCTCTCAAAATGTGAAGCAAACAAACTGCTGCTGAGTGTACCCAGGCAAGAACACAACCAAGCTCAGCAAAGCTTAAGAGTCTCTGGCTATTTCACAGCAGCTGCTGTCAAGTCTGACTGTGGCGATTCCTGTGTAGCAAAGTATAGCCGTGCTCAACAGGGTTTCCAAGGCTATTTTTTAGGAAGTAAATCTCAGAAGACCTTTCTTCCAAGAAACCTCTGGATGGACTTGAACCGTCAATCTTTTTAGCAGACAAGCATATTAAGCTTCAGTACCACCCAGGGACTGGAAGAAACAGAAAATCTAATGTTTTACTTTCCTCCAAAATACATCGATCTATATCCCTGAGTTGTTATGTGCTAAGCAATTTCTGAAATGACTCCAAGTGACCTCTGCCTCCTGGCAGACTACATTCCACACGTAACCCAATGAGACTTGTTTCTGAAGAAAAATACAGCAAAAAGTGATAGTGTGATTTTCTTTTTCTTTTAATCATTTTATTGGGGACTCTTACATACAGCTTTTTATTATCACAATCCATACGTCCATCCATTGTGTCAAGCACATTTGTACATGTTGCCATCATCACTTTCAAAACATTTTCTTTCTACTTGAGCCCTTGTATCAGCTCCTCATCCCCTCCCCCCCAATGGCGTGACTGTCAAGATGAAGATACAAAGATCTTCCTTGCTGCTTGTACTCTTCAATGGTGCCCTCTTGCTTGCTCACTTGGATAAGTCAGCTGTTATGCTGGGAGCTGCCCTATGGGAAAGCCCAAATAACAAGAAGCCAAGAAAGATCTCTGGCCATTCATTAAGAAGAGAGGTTCTCCATCCAAGAACCCCAAAAGAACTGAATCCTGGCACATGAGCTGAGAGGCCAGCTCTTTCCCAATAAGTCCTGAGATAATGCAGTCCCAGGTGACACCTTATTTACAGCCTGTGAGGGACCCAGAAATCAAGGAAGTACCCAGCAAAACTACACCTAGGCTCCTGACTAAAATAAGCCAAAGGGCTTAAGCAACCATGTTGTTTTAAGCCACTGAATTTAGAGTGTGTGTGTGTGTGTATGTGTGTGTGTGTGAGAGAGAGAGAGACTTTTCAGCAACAGTTAAACACATAGTTAAAAAGTATGTAGACAGCCCTTTCTTACATTCCAAACATTTCATTGAGAGCTTGCTTTCAAGTAACAAGTCTTATCCCATTTCTTTTTTGTCTTTTTCCCCCCCACTCCCAGCCCCTCATTTCTAATACATAAATTGAAATACTGGAAAATTTTTATATTTATATTTTATATTTGTCACATGGCATCTTTCTGCATTAAAAAGAATCACTGACTTTTTAAATTCTGCAAAATTAAAGGCTTAACCTATCAAGCTTACCGAGAATTAGTAGCAATCATTTGTTCTAGAGCGACAACTACAAGGAAGGCATCTAACTCTTCCAGTCTGATCATATTAAACAGGATGGAATCCACTGACGATGAAATAGAGAGGTGATGTGCTACCCAATAGTAATTTTAAAGCCAAGAGCCAACTCTAAAGGTAATATCTCCACAGGGTTGGCTGGAACATTCTAGCTCACCAAGCCACTGGCATAACCATCAAGAGTGGCCAAAATTATACTCATATCATACCTAAATTTGATCGAGCCATTTATGTACAATAAGTGTATGAAAACTGGAGTACCAGTAGAACAGTGGTTAAAGGTGCCAAGTATGCAAACTCACCAACCACTCTGTCAGAGAGATGTAGCAGTTTGCTTCCACAGACATTTACAGCTTTAGAAGCCCAATATGAAAGGATGCTTCCTGCTTGTTCCACCAAGAACTTGGAACTAAAGACTGCCCTTCAACAGGGCAAAAAGCCAAAGATCACAGAAGAAATTTATGAAGGTCACTTTAAAGAGTGATTAAGCAGCAAACAGATACAGAGATTCAATAATTTTAAAGGAGGATAATGGAGAATAGGAACTAGTCCAACAAAAGCAAAGGAAACCCAGGAATTCAGATGTTTAGGGAAAGGGCATAAGGAGGTACCAAGTCTATTCCTAAACAAGCAACTCTGCATCAGGCTAGATAATAGCTTGATGACAGTAGCCACTAAAATCCAAGTAACTTCGCTCAGAATCTGCTTACTAAGCAACTTTTTTTTTTTTTAGGAGAACTTGGCTTCCTCCTATATCTAAGTCACAGAATGCAATTATCCTGTCCACTTGGAGGTTACTACTTCTCTTTATGAATTAATTAAGGAACACTGTTGTTTTTATACATTACTTATTAGTGTAGAACAATTCCATAATCGAATTATCTTTAAAATTACTAATAGAGTCCATTTAAAGATCTGAAAACCTGGACTTGGGAGGATCCGCTTTCCCCTGAAATACAGCCAGACCTGGTATTCTTCCTTGAAATGCCCCAGTCATAATGGTCTCCCAATAGGCTGTTCTCAAGTTTATAGGAGGGAGTGGGGAACCTGAGATTTTGTAAAAGAAAAGCAGACATTTATTTACAAAGTAAAGCAATCGGTAAGCTCATTCATGAGGTTTCTGGGGTACATAATCAGAAACCAAGCACTGGTTCACAAGGAGTAATGCCCACTTGTTTGGACTCACCTGAATGTTTTCTTTTTCCATCTAATGAAGTTGATAATACACAGAGCCTCTCTTGTACAGTCACTCCTCACATAAACCTCCAGTAAGAACCTCTCAAAACACTACAAAACACTCAAAACCAAACAATACAGGGCTAAGAAAACCATGCACCTCTAGGCTTCATCGTTTTAAGAAGTGCACTGTTTGAGAACAGATTGGGAGTAGGTGGGGGAGGCAAACCAAGAGCCTTTATGTCAACCACTTGTGTTTCCAATTCTCTCATTTGTTGAGCAACACTGTTTACCCTTAGCGTCTCACTTCATCTTGAGATTGACCCTCTGGGCATCTACCAGGCATTGTGCAAAATCGAGGGGGAGGGGGGATGCGTTGGAAAAATATGCCAAAGAGCAGTTCGTTTACAAAGTCTAATGAAAGAAAGACAAAAGGAAAAGTTGCTGTTTTGTTTTTTGGTTTTGTTTTTAATGGAACCAGTTACCTTCAAGTAGCCGACTTAAAATTTTGTTTAATTACTATTAATCCATTTTGTGAATTGCCTCATTGTTAGCAGGTTTGTCTACTATGAGCATTTATTTTTTTCTATTTAAATTAGCTATATAAAAAGTACGAATCAGAGTTTCTTTAAAAAGTAATGTAAGTGAATAAAGCTCATGAGCATTCTGAAATGGGGGGGACCCTTAACTCCATTCAGCCTCAGTTTTAACAAGTATAAAATAGACTGCTATGAAGATTAAATGTGATGGTGTAAAGGGCCAAAACAACATTAAACTGATGGTAACCACTCAAAGAGTAAGCTTTTACTCTACTCTTAAATAGCTTTCACACTAGCAATAGTTTGACAATGAAATGTCTTGAGTACACAGCTACTATGTAGGGAACACATCGCCCAGCGGCTTCAAGAAAATGCCCTAAAATGAAAAGCCCTCAACAGCGTGCACCAGGTGCAGCCGGGGAGTGTGGGCTAAGCGCTCAACTGCTGATCGAAGGTCAGTGATCTGAACTCATCTACTCTCCCAGAGAAAGACGTGATGGGGAAAGCCAACACTGAAGGAGATACGACGAGAACTATATTCCTTAACTCATAACAGAGGGAGCCTGGAAAGCTGGTATTCCACGGTAAGTTACAGGTAAAGCCCAAGTACATTATCCTGCTTTAAATATCATTGCCTCCAGGGCAGATGACTCCTTCAGGACCAGTGATGAGAGTGGCGCTGCCTGGAGGGTGGAAAGAACGTGGGGTAGAAACTGATTACAAGAAAGCACGTAGAGCCTCTTCCCTTGGCGAGGGACAGCAGAGAAGAAGGTGGGGGGGGGGGGAGAAGTTGGACAGTGTAATATATGACAAAATAAAAATAATTTATGAATGATGAAGGGTTCATGAGGTAGGGGGGAGTGGGGAGGGAGGGGGAAATGAGCAGCAGATATTAAGGGCTCAAGTAGAAGGCCAATGTTTTGAGAATGATGATGGCAACAATGCACATATGTTCTTGACACAATGGATATATGTATGGATTGTGATAAGAATTGTACAAGCCCCCAATAAAATTATTTTTAAATAACTATCATTCCTATAGATTCTCCCCTTAACTCTGCAGCCGTAGAGTGAGCACATGGCTGATTCTATCAGCCCTATGAAGTGGACATTATCCTTGTGCTCTCTCTTCCCGCTGTGACACCCAACCCGCCATCCCTACGCCTTCTCCCAAGCTCAGGGACCTTAATGAAGTTACCACCCACCTTGTGGCACATGTAACTACTAAATATGCATGTCCTGTGGCTACCTATAAATGTCCCAAGATAGTAAAGGTTCTCTCTCACTTCTCCCAGTTCCATGTGGTCCATCAAGAGGAGCTGGGTGTGCATGCTACCACTCTTTCTCCTATCTTTCTTATCTTCTATTACTTTACTATCATCTTTCTATATTAGTACAGATGCACCTTCTGGCCTTTCGGTTGTTGGAGGCTGGTTTCCTCTGATAGTGTGACATTCAGCTTCCTAAAAGAGCCGCTGGGACACTGTAAGCAGTAAGTCTACTCTCGGGGCCACCATGTGTCGGAACAGACTCCATGACAATGGACAACAAAACTCTGCAAGAAAAATGATCACATCTTTGCCGAGGAAAAATGGTTATGGGGGATGTGACTTATAATGTACCATCATTAATATTTGTAAAGGGAAACATCAGTGGTTTGCTAAATGTGCGCTCCAACTACTCGGTATTAGGCAATACACTCAATGCATGTTGTATACAGCCGTCTCTGAGCGGAGACTTGGCTCCTTGAGAAGTACCACTCAGTGGATGCTACCAAGCCGACCAGCATGATCAGGGATGGTCTTGTATCTGACAACGCAAAAACAAGCTGAGTGTCACTGGGATCTAGCCAAAGCAGGAGTCAAATACCTGATATTTATCTAATTGGTGAGAAATAGCTGCCGCCCCCCCCGGGGGGGGGAGGCTCTTAAAATACCCAGTTTACTTTAACTTCTTTAATTAAAATAATGTAACATCAGTTCAGAAAATGGGCCTTTCAAGAAATGAAATGGAGTATACGTGTTGGAATGTGACCTAGTCGGGCTCTAACTCATGAAAGATTGTATATACATTTTCAGAAGGTCCTTCTCAGAACTTTGATTCCCTAGGGATTTATGTGGCCCTCCCTACTACTGAGGAGTGTTGTGAAACCAAGGTGGAAAACATACAAAGTGCTTTGACAACTACCATGAATTAGATGTTATTACTAAAGTTTTAACAAGAAACCGTTATCTTACTCCATTAAACGTGTAGAAAACCAGTGTATTTTACAAGGCTCTACACTAAACACACACGGCAAGTCCCGTTTGAATGTGTCAAGCCCGTACGTGTCCAGAGTGTGGCGCACTCCTGAGAGCTTACTCCAACAAAATTTAAGAGAAGATATTCTACATTCCAAGTGATTAGAAGAGCAAACAATAGGGAGAAGATGAAATATTCAACAATAAGGTAGGTAGTTGCAGAAAAATGTATGGTCTCCAAAAATAGCTATATTGACTAGAGATAATATTTATGAAATCACATTTGTACATATAAAGACTACCTTTCCTTATGCATCTTTCCCTTTGATGAAAGACTCAAAAAGAAAATTTGAAATCGTTGCTTTATAGTGCGGTAGGATGTTAGAGCATAGTTTTGTTAAATACACTTTAACTGTGGTTTAGAATTTAGTTTCTAACAAATGGAAACTAGGATTATGGTGTTATGCAACTCACTATAAATAAGGCATTCTCTTTTTCAAGCAGGTACAGTGCACCTGAACATAATTTCAAAACACCAATTAGTGCCAACTTTATGGGCATGGTTCATAGAGTATTTTTAGATGTTTTAACCAAGCAAATATATCAAATTTCTGATTCACTTTGAAAGCAGCAGCCTAATTCAAGAAATTGAACATACACAGTGATTTCGTGGAAACCAGGATTTTTTTAAATTAAAAGTCAATATATAAATGAACAAAGAAGTTGGGCTTTTAAAAAACTTTCTTCTCTTCCAGTTAAGCACTATGCACTGTCAAAATCTCACTTCTCTCACCACCCCCAGCCAGTCCTGGGGCTTTGGGGCTCTGCTCAAGGAAGTTCCTCTGGGACATGGGGGCACAGTGAATGGGGGGGTCCTTTGCTGGGCATGCCTACGCAGTAGGGTAATGCCGGGCCCCTCTAGGGTTTCTCGTATAGGCTCCAATGAATTTCTTCCCTTTTGCTTTAAAAACAAAAACACCTCACTTCTCATTATCTCTATGTATTAAAAAAATGCCCTGCATGAAGACCACTTTAAAATATAAAAGGGGCCTCACAAAAACTTCACGGAAAAAAATCCCATTACTTCTGTTCTAGTTTTCCACAAAATTTCTGAAGCCCCCTCATTTTTTGTCCTGTTTCATTTAATACAAATCACAAAACTGTCTAAGAATATCTACTATTGTTTCTTCATATGTCATAACAATGTAAACTTCTACACGTTTAAATTAATTATTCTGTATGGCAAGATGATTACCAGTGAAAACAAATTACATTAACAAACAAATGAACATTAATGATCTCTGACTAAATATTCCTTTGGCTGAAATCTAATGCATTCTTTTTTAAAAAGGTTTATTTTTTTCACCATTACAATTATGCAATGTGAAATTAACAATGTTTTAAAGTATTTTCCATAAGTACTAATGCCTTTTAATACTTATACAAGTGGATTGTTGCAGATGAAGCTAGGTTAAAATTTAGCACCATGTCATTTGATCCATTTAAATTTGTTCTGGTTTTTAATAAATACTGCTTTCTGTTCAATTAATGCTTTTATCTGTTTTACTTTGTTGCTCTTATTAGTTTTTGGTTGTTTTTAATTTATTTTGTATATGAACTCCAAGATGGGTATTAATAGACAGTGGCAAGATTAATGGTTCCTTGGGGGTTAAAGGGAAATGGGGGAGCTAATAACTATGGGTACAAGAACGAAGAAACTGCTCTTAAACCAATTGTGGTGGCTGTACAACTCTCCTTGATGGGACTGAACTACTGAATTGTATGGTATGTGAACTATCACATAATTCATGTGCCAATAAAACTTTAAATAAATAATACTTCCACTACTAAGGATGAAATCACACAAATGACTGGGGCCTAATCAAAATGGAGGTAATCTGATCTCTCCCACATCAGAAAATGCAACATTGTTTTTCTTATTGGGAGGAAGGGGGAGCACTGTTCAAAAAATTAGAAAGTTATGAAGTACATCCTGGGGTCAGAAAAGCATTATCTGAATATACCCTGAGGTGCACGGCTTGCATTGACCACCAGTAGCAATAGCGGAACCATCTTTGCACTGTGCTATAAAAGGACATAAAGATTCAAAGGGGGAGAGGGTAGGGAAAAAAGATAATCTTACCAGGGATCAAATTGATCTAATCCAAGGCAGCCTAAAATAAGCGCACTGCCTAATAGTTTAGTACAGGCTGTTACACATCTTACTACAGATGAGAATAGAAACCACATCCAAGCAAGGAAAAACTAAGCTGAGGCCAAGACGGCTCAAGAAATGACTTCAAGGAGGGACACCAGGGTTTAAAGTGAACAGGACAACGAAAACCTTTCCACAAAGGACAGACTTGAAAGCAAGCCGAGTGGGTCAGGGGCATAGGCTCCATGGAGCACCAATGAACTGAGTGCTAATCCAATAAATAGGGAGCAACATAATAAAAGTTCTTTTAAAAAGAAAGTCTGTCTTCACTGCCATAATTCACTGTTAATCCTGAACTCCCTTTTACATGGAAATGTAGACAAGTTGCTGTCACTGCTGGTTACTAGGAGTGAACTTCTTCTACTTGATGAGAGCCTACAGCAGTGTAGACAGGCTCTGGTTTTCAAGGTCGTGACCTTTCACACGCACATCACTGGGACTGTGTTCACAGGAGGCTCTGGGTGAGTTTGAACCCTTTTGGCTAGCAGTCAATCACTTAACCACTTGTGCCACTCAAGACCTAAACAGACAGGTCTGACACGCTTCCATGAAACAGGATGAGCGGGAAGCTTGGAGACTAAACAACAGGTTCGTGTAGTAATAATACAGGCAAGAGATGGGCAAAGATCAAAGTAATGCTTAGATGGCTCTCAGCTTTCGGAGCACGAAGCAAAAGAAGGGCTTACGTCGTTTCGTAAGTTCGATTCCTATCCTGTTAGGATGATTAAGATGAAGCCACCAGTATAAGACACAGCAGTCCTTTCAGTCAGACAGCACCCAAGTATAGAGGAGTTGTGTTACTGCATGCGTTATATAAAGGGTATAGCTCTGAAGAGGCCCTGAAAAGCCAGAGGGGTAATGGGAGGCAAAAACAGCAATCTAGTAGAGGGAACAACATTTTTGTAGTTCCTAAAATTTAGGACAACTACAAATGAGCCAGACTTGAAAACAGTAGGCTCTTCAATCGATAACTACTGTTTAAGTCCAAAATGCACTCACTTCACAGAATCACAAAGGTTTCCCAGTGCTCTTTAGCACAGCAAAGAACATAATCACTGTCAACAACTTCACCTTTGAAAGCACACACACAAAAGACTAAGTTTGTATTTTATAAAGCATGCTCTCCAGCCCCTCAAACTCAAAGCCTGCTAGCAGCCTGGACCTCTTGTTATTTTATTGTAAATCAACCTGGAGACAAGCTCCACTAATCCTTTCTCCACTGCACACTCCAACCTAAATCCACTGGGGGGGGGGGGGTCTTTCTTTATTCCTACTTCAATTTACTAGAATAAAAAAATTATCTTTTAAAAAAGACCTCCTAGACTGACAGGGGCGTAGGTTCAGAAAATGATGCCAGGGTTTTCTACATGTAAGTAAACAGAAGATTATGTTTGAAATGACTATCAATAAGGCCATATTTGTATATATGCCTAAAAACACTGGTCTGATCTGTAGCGAGACCACATACATGCTACAATAGGTGTCATTAATAATTACAAAAATAATTGTCTAAGGAAAGAGCCTTCACCTCAAGTTTGGAACCAGTCCTCAAACCCACTACAAACCTAGTCCCAGCCTCAGAGTATGTTCCTGAACTTACAAGGCAGAGATCTCAATCCACCAGATGTGAACATGAGTCCACAAGAATTGTAGGGTGTCCCTTTAGAACATTGTGATAAAAAATATTCCAGACGAATCTGTACCGAAAGGAGGATAATGCAGAACCGGGCATTAAATTCTCATATACTCCAACTCCAGTCTTTCTGGAACAAAGGGCTTAGATGAACTTATTAAAGTACTGCTGTAACGCCTTGAAATGAAAATATCTCCTGAAACCTTTTTATAGCCAAACAATAGGTTAGCTTACCTAATAAAGAATGATTGCCTTATACATTAAACTCTTGAGAACCATCTATATTTGATCAAATATACAACAGCAACTCCAACGAATAAATGGAAGTCTCAGAAGGAAGTGCACTTATGTTTGGGGAGTAGGGGGAGAAAAACTCAGAAAAGGGGGAGGAGATGAGTCAGTCAGGGTGCGATGTAGCACTGATGAAGAGTACAACTTTCCTCCAGATCCTAAATGCTTCCTCCCCCCCAACTACCATGATCTGAATTCTACCTTGCAAGTCTGGATAGAGCAGAGGATGTACACTGGGGCAGATAGGAGCTGGAGGCACAGGGAATCCAGGGTGGATGATACCTTCAGGACCAGGGTGTGAGGGGCAATGCTGGGAGGGTAGAGGTGAGTGGGTTGGAAAGGGGGAACCGATTACAAGGATCTACATGTGACCTCCTCCCTGGGGGACGGACAACAGAAAAGGGGAGACATCGGACAGGACAAGATATGACAAAATAATAATTTATAAATTATCAAGGGCTCATGAGGGAGGGGGAAAAGAGGACTTGATACAAAGCACTTAAGTGGAGAGCAAATGCTTTGAAAATGATGAGGGCAATGAATGTACAGATGTGCTTTACACAATTGATGTATGTATGGATTGTGATAAGAGTTGTATGAGTCCCTAATAAAATATTTTAATAAAAAGAAAAACCCAGAAAAGGAAACTAAAAACAATCACTGTTACTGAATTGTACATGTAGAAATGGTTGGTTTGTCGTGTGTTTGCTTTATATATATTCTTAACTCAATAAAACTTAAAATCAACAAACCAACAAAAGAATGGATCTGGAAACCTCTCCATGGAACAAAGATGAGGCTTTCTACTCCACAAAGATTTATAGTCTCAACACACCAATAGAATTGCTATGAGTCAGGAATCAACTTGATGGCAGTGAGTTTGGTTTTTTTTTTTAACATTTTATTAGGAACTCATACAACTCTTATCACAATCCATACATACATCAAGTGTGTAAAGCCTATTTGTACATTCCTTGCCGTGAGTTTGGTTTTTATTGACAAAATGAACAGTAAACAATAATGATATAAAATAGCAAGTTTAACCCAAGCTTGAATAAGAAATAGAAAAAATTAACTCTAGCTTTCTAAACATCATTATGCCCACTCACGTGCAATGAGGATATGTGCCGCAGAGAAATATATCTAACAAAAAAAAACAAAACACCTCACTACCATCAAGTTGATATCAACCCACAGTGACCCTAAAGTATAGGGTAGATCTGCCTGTGTGGGTTTTCCAAGACTGTAACTCTTTATAGAGATATAAAGCCCTGTCCGTCTCCTGAGGAGTAGCTGGTAGTTGACCTTACAGTTAGCAGCCCACACATAACAACTATGCTCCCAGGGCTCCTTAAAATATCCTGCAGTCAACAGTATTCTAAATAAAAGATTCTTTATAACAAATGCTTTCATATGATCAATTCAACATGGATGGCAACAGCATTGCTGGTAAGAACTCTGTTTACAAATTTATAGACATGGTCTGAAACCATAAAAATTAGGAGAAAGTTAAATACAAACTTTTCAGTTCAATCTATTTGTTAACCTCTCTTCTACATCCCACACCCCTGAGAGTCAAAAAAGAAAAGTAATCTGAGCAGAGGGCCCAGCCAGTATAAATTCACTAGGCTGAATTGAGGGGCACTAAATTCAGACTGGGAAGAGGAATCCATGCCAGGAGGGCGGAAAACTGTATCTGACTTTTTCAATACAGTTACTGTTTACAGGGTGCACTAACAACTAAAGTCTCTGCCCTCAATAAACTTATTTAGGAGAAAAGAATACAAATAAAGTTCATTAGGGCTGTAAGAATGACACAAATCACCTGCTACATACCTGAATTCCCCTCTGTTGTGTTTGACTAGTGTAAAGAAGGAAGCTTTTAAAGAGAAACAGATTCTTGAAGCTTGATTGTGAATAATACACTCTGAATATGTAGAAATGACCAAGGAAAAAACTCAAGAGGTGGAGTCAGAGAGATCTAAATTCAAATGCTGACTCATGGTCACATTAACCTCTCTAGTGCCTATTTCACTTGTCAATATAAAAAAGTAATCATAATATTGTTGCATCATTGTGAAGAATGCATAAGATATGTCATGGGTATTACATTATCTAGAAAATCATATAGATACTAAATATAGTACAGCTATTGTTTTTCCTGAACTCAACAAAACAGAACATCTTGATATTTACAACCTTGGTTTAAGTTACTTACCTTAGGACTCAGTTTCTTCATCTAAAAAATAGTATAACTCAAAAGTCTGCTGGGAGACTCATGTAGATAACAAATTCAATGCCAAGGTGTCCGAAAGGTAATGATGTATTATTAGAGTTATTCAGTTGGATTACTCCCAAACAAAACGCTGATGTGGACAAGAGTGGCAACATGTGAGCCAAAGGATGGCGGGAAAGAGATTTATGAACAGGAAGACTGAGCCTGCTGCTGCAGAGGGGTTACCATACATACTGCCTTTAAACACCCAAAGATCACCCACGCATGCCGCACCCAGTCTACCTGATCTTCCCAGGGGACCACAGAAGGCCCTGGGAATGCAGTGGGTGGGGTTTTACACAAGTGAGAGGGCAAAATTGGGACCCAGGTTCCAAATGCCAGATACACTCTATTCTCAGGGTTAGAAGACACCTTCTTCTACCTTGTTTCACAAAATGCTCAAACCCAATCCCAAAATTATTATGAAATCCCAGTTCATACACAGTCATTAACTTACTACAACATTAAGTTTACAGGAAGCTATTAACTAAGTTATAGATTTTCTAGGTCAGTTGGCCTGGCTAGCTATCTCAACATTTCAATTTAAGAAAGAGATTTTGAAAATGTCCAACAACCAAATGGTATTGACACAAGGCTAATGAAATGAGGGAGCATTTACCAGTCCGGTCTGTATTCAATGCTATCTATGTTTGCGGGGGAAGGATGTTAGTTACACTGTTTATTTTTATACTAATACAGCACAAGATTTCATTCATCTTTCCTCCTCTCAGCAAAGAAAGTTGCCTGGTCTTAATGGTCAGCAGAATGTATGTGCTTTTTCCAAAATTCAATCAACTTTCTAGACAACTGTGCCATTCTTAAAGATCCAAATTGCAAGGAACACCGGTAGGCGGTAACCCTCCAGGGCTGTGGATCCAAAAGCACTTTTAACTACTCCAATACTTCTCATTCTATAAAACAATGTCGTGTCCCAAAATGGAGGCAGTGAAGATAAACACTACCATTGTGTTGATTCTAACCCATACCAACCCTGTAGACAAGACAGGGTAGAACTGTCCCTGTTTCTAAGAGGGTGGCTTCTTTATGGGACTAGAAAGCCCCATCTTTCTCTTGGGCACCTGCAGCCCCATGTGTACCTACCACACCATCAGGGCTCTCCATAATGGAAAGGTGGGGGAAGTAAGAGACAAGGCCTCCTGTAGAATTATCAGCCAGGAGCCCTGAAGAGTACTTGGATGCCTTTAGGTAGGTTGCAGATGGGTGAATTACTCACTTGGAAAACCCAGGGAGCGTGACAGAATCTATACAAAGAGGAAGTCACTTTAACAGGGCATCTTTTAGATGTCCTATGGCAATATCCTAGGGGGAAAAAACATCTATGCAATTTATAGTACTCTAAAGACAGGAATCCCGAAAAGCTTAGGCTTGAAAGGGTCCTCGGAAATTATCTGACCCAATGCCTGTATGTCACAGGCTGAAAGGGAAGAAGGCCAAAGAAAATACCTCAGCTAAGGATGAAAGTTGTGATTCCAGGGCAGGGGACCAGAATTATCTCGATCTCACCAACTTCTATCTTTCTTAAGGTACACCACTTCCCAGAGAGTCCTATCAAATCCCTTACTCTTCTCCCAAACATGCTGCTATCTCACACTTCGCTCTAGAAATACAATAATTAACCGGAATCTGAAGCTACGATGTAAGTGCATCTCCACCTTATCCTATGGTCAGTGGACATGGTAGGGCTCATCATCACTACACACCAGGAGCTCTCCTCAGTTTTCCTTCATCAGGTTTACAAATCTGTCTCTTACCATGGGTGAGATTTCTATACTTCAGAATTTTAAACAACCATGAAGTACTAAGCATTAAAATATATTCAATAAGTAAATTAATAATGCACTTATCTGTTATATAAAACAAAAATAATCATACTATCTTAATCTTCCTGCTCTTATGTGTTTATCCATGTAAAACATTAAGGAGTATCTTTTAAGTTTCTGGTTTTTTAAAGTTAGTTAGGTGTCTTCTGGACAGGGCTTCCACAAAGTGTTTCCAACTGGCACACCAAGGGCAGCACAGGGCTGCAGTGAACAGCAACCCCTCTACCCTCTACCAGGCTGTCCTTCTGAGGAGGCAGGCAAGAATAATGCTGTCCTACCACTGGTGAAATTAAATCTTGCAAGATCACAAACCAAACCAATGCAGAAAGAGGGCCCAGATCCCTGAGGTTTGTAAATCTTCCTCTAAACTAAAAAGATGTTCGCTTTTATTTTCCCCTTTTTGAAAATCATTTTATTGGAGGCCTTCTTAAATATTTAACTAACAGCTGAAACTTTCATTTACAAATAAAAGAAGATGCTCAAGTATGTGCCCTTCAGCTTTTTGGGACAAAGACACTAAGCTGAATAACAGGGATACGCAAGCTAATAGATACAATGTTTGAAACTAATTTGTTCCCCTATCCTGAAACAATTTTCTATCTTTCTAATTATATTGAGTGCCTAGAATAGGAAGTACATAAGTAAAAGAACTTCTACTCTTGAGTCTTCCAGCTAAAAACAGTTGTACAGTCATGCAACACATAGGGGTTAGGACAAAGTCTGACCACATATGGGGCACGGTCCCAACCCCACCCCACCCCTACAAAAACTATCAAGTAAAAAACTCAAGGTACAGACAGTGGCTCATAACAAAGAGACACTACTTTGCGACACACATCAAAACATTTATTAACTGCTATATTACGTTAAAAATGTTTTAATATATCCAGAAGTGTCTGTTTAAATTTTTTTATGCATAGAAAAGCACACTGGGGTGGGGGGCACACTAGGTACAAATTCAACTGGAAGAGAGACCTAGGAACAGATTTTTTTTTGCAATGGGGGGTGAAGGGGGTGGCTTGATATAAATGTGTATAAAAGGCAATCAAATAACATCCATATCACACTATGTTCTATTTCACAGAACTTATGATTGTACTTGAAGGAAAACCAGTGATTTCAAGGGTAATATTTTAAGTAGCCACGTCTCACCAAAATATCTACCAAGAAATACATTAAATCTTCAAAGTAATACCAAGAATCTAGTAATGGCTTTGAAGAGAAAGTGTTTAACAAGAGCCAAGCAGCACTGTTGACTACTAGATCTCAGTTACTTTAAATGGCGAATTTTCTTTGAATTCTAAATATTAATCATTCTTAAATAGGTTCTTTCTACTGTAATGAGGACTCACACACGTAAATGCACACAAAATAAGCAGAAATATACTGTGCCTGGCATCGAAGTCCCTACAACGTATTTGAACTTTAGGTGCTTACATGGTCATTACTGTATTAATACAGTACTTCTCCCTTCCCAAAAGATGTTTTAATGATAAAAGGAAAGGAAAATTAATTAAGTTAAATTCTGCAGAAGCTGTCCATTTTGTTGCATTGTATGATCAGTTTCTTCATTTCTCCAAACTGCCCCTATGCAGTGTTAATTACACTAGAGTGCTTTCATCAACACTAACCCCTCCCCCATTAAAGTCATCTCCAACTATCCTGCCAATACTAATCACTCCCCCTTCTCTAAACTTCCACTAGACAAATTAAAAAGGTCTTTCCTCTTTTTGCGTGTTATCCAGGTTCTTCAACCAAGTAAGAAGAACTCTTAGACTAAAGAAACTTCATTCCATGCTTAATCACACAATCTGCCCCCTTTGTCCGTAGATTAATACTGGGCTATCCTTTAAAGTTCAGTAAATATCTTTATTTTGGGTTTGGTATATAAAGTATTTCTAAATCCATCCCCATAATATCAAATTTATATAAAGTTTACTAAAATTTAATCTTCTGAAAAAAAAATTAATCTTCTGTCAGTTATTTAACAATTATTGGCCTCATCTATTCTAAATAAGACCATGTGCTTTGAAGAGACAAAGGGAGAGAGGCCTCCACTCCAGCTGCATCATTTACGCAACATGGCACTCTTTGCTGAGTGTCTGGATGCCCTTGGTTGAAAAGCACGACAACGACAACGCTGGAAAGCTCAGGAGAAAGGCTGGGCGGTCTGCACCCCCAGCAGAGTCAGGTCCTCAGAAACCCTACACCGACCAGGCTGCTGAACTTTGCATTGAAACTTTGTTAGAAAAGTTAGCTGACAATTGTTTGTGGCCAATGATGTGCACTGTTTCAGTGGTATTCACACAGTCACAGGAACACAGGGACACCTACTAATCTTTGATTAAAGCTCCAGAGGAAAACCAGAACTACCCCAAAACTCATGACACGACATGAACTCTGTGATAAGAACCTGATTCAGGGAGCAGGAAGCAAAATCTTTTTAAAAAGCAAAAAAATCTAAGGACCAAATCAGCAAAAGAACTTAACTTTTCTGTACTTATCCAAAAACAGTCCCTGAATTTTTGTCATAATCTTCAAAGAGGAACTGCCTAACTCAACTTGGAATCCCCAGAACCTAGCACAGTGCCTGGATCAAAGAAGAGCTGTTACACCAAAGAGCAAGTGTACTTACTGAGTGGTGTAAATGAGAAGTCTAGAAACAGCCATTCCCCCACCTTTAAAACATTAAGACAAGTGTTGGAGTTTCTCCAATACTGGTCAGACAAATAAGAACCACAAGCAAAGGCTCTCCTCTTGTGAAATGGTACCATTGGAGCCAATTGACTCAGGTAGTTTATTCTCATTTATCATCAATACATCCTTATTGCCAACTTCCACATTAATCAAGAGTTGGCTGTACCTACACTCCCCTTCCTTCCAGAATTATACCAACCCTCCCTACCAATAAAAAGGATAGCACAGTAAATTTTGCTTTGTAAATTTTAAATGTCACAGACAAACCAAAATTCTTCCTTCTGAATTCTAAGTGAGGCCTTGCTCAGGCCTCTACCTTCTGGAACTATTTCTCCATAAATTTAATCACCTCCCCCATACAATGGAGGAACTTCCTTTAAAAAGGCCCTGTTCTAAAAACAGGCTTCTCAACACTTTCAGATTAGTAGCATACCAATCTAAAAACTCCCTTCCATGGCAAAAGAACCTAGCAACTGGAAAGTGAGGCAACGGGAAAACCAGTGGGTGCATATAAAGTTCAATTACTTTTAAAAATTTCAAATGCCTTGATTTACAAGTTAGTGGTTGATATTCAATAACTTGTGATCATGTTTTAATTTGATTTCTTTTCTTTTGGGTTGAGCGAAAGTTACGGTTATATTATATATATTATTCCTATAATACAGGCTTAGCAAAAAATCTGCAACATCCCGTCCCTATCATGATGATGGAAACAAGGAAAATCAAGCACATACTTATGGAGACTAGATTCAAACACATTTGGTAAAAGAGACAATTCCAACTTTCCCTTTAAAACAGGCTTGCTTTCCTGACACCAATTCACTTACCTCTCCCATTGCTCTTCCCTCCAGAGCAAGTGCTTGAAAATCATGATTCAGTTCATCCATAGAACGTACCTATTGTTAAGAGAAGAGGAAAAAGTTTCAAGTCAGTTATCTTGAATTTCACACACACACACACACACACACACACATACACAACTTAAAAGCTTTTCTGTGTTTACTTTCAGGTATTGACAAACATAATAACAATATTCAAATAACTGAGATTAAACCTTAACTTACCTTTACCATCAGGGTATAGGAATGCCCCGTGCTTTCTCCCCTCCCATCCCCTTTTATTTTCAAAATGAAAAACACAGAGAAACCATGCTATCATTACAAATAATCCAGAAAAAACAAATTCCATCATCTGAGAATTGGGTTAGGTATTTTCCACACATTTTTACTTAGTAAGTAAAAAAAAACAGCACGACCAACATGCTAAAGGGCACTGAGACTTGGACATGATTATTTAACCTATATAATTAGCTACTAAGTTTTTTTTAAAAATCACAGGGTCCCTTCACCATTTATGAACAATAAGAATAAATTAGTGGGCTCATTTAATCAAACCCAACAATTCCTTAGTAAACCTGGGTGTACTGCAAACTTCCTACCAAATGCCTCAACCATGCTGCAGATAACAGATATCACAAGAATCCCTCCAAACTTTGCCTATCATTAAATATATTTCTATCCAAAGCATGACAACCTATCTGGGCTTCAATTTCCTCTTTTCCAAAAATCTTTGATTACAGTTAATGGCAAACTCAAGGAAGAAGTGTAAAGCATAATCTCAAAAACACTTATGAAGTCAAAAACCCTTGTTGTCCACTAGTCTTCTCAGTAGCAGCAAGCTATGCTAGCCCACTGCCTGGCAGTATAGTACTTGCCCATCTTGGTTCATTAGTGAAGTTTGGGGTTCCATCAAGAAGTCCTACTAAGGAAAAAAGTCTGTTGATACCCTGAAGCAGGCAACCACTAAAACCTCTCTCTCCTCTGCTAGTCACTAGCTCCTCAATCAGTGGAGTTAACTATTTCTAGCAGTGGATACATGTGGAGATAGTCAAAAGCTAGGGCTGGGCAAACAGAAAAAACATGGACAGCACGAGTCAGAAGATGACTGAGAGGACAAGTTTTAGAAGTTTACTAAGATGCTGCCTATATCTAGCTCAGAAGCCACAAAGCCCACATGGAAGAAGCACACCAGCCAGTGCGATCACGAGGTGCCCAAGGGACCAGGTATAAGGCATCATGCAAAAAAAAAAAAAAGGTAGATTCCTGCCCCTCCCCAAAAAAGCATTTGTTCCAAAGGACGACATTCACTCTGCAGCTCTGGGAGATGAACATATCTGATCAGAGCACACGGGAGCAGATGAAGGGGCAGGAGGAGAGAGTGGAGCACAGCCTGGCCCACCAGGCCGTGAGGATGATGTTCCTGAGTAGAGTAGCCAGTCCACAGAGAGAACAACATGGCTGGCCCCACTATGAGACATGATGCCAATCAGTGACTAAGGGCGATACAGGGGACTGCACCGGAGACACAGTGTGGGAATTGCACCTGACCTGATCCCACCACACCGAGGCAAAGCACTGGGGGAGTGCAGTGGAACAGCAAGGGAATGGAGTGGCAAGGTCCCCAGGGAATACTGAAAGTGGACTTTGGGGCCAGGGCGTGATGCCCCAACAGACTGGACTGGAAAACGCTCCTAAGGGCTAGCAAACAATCCCTGAACTAACTACAAGCTTTTCTCTTGTTAAAAAAAAAAAAAGAGAATATATGTATGTGTGTATGTATATATATATGTATATATATATACATATATGTATGTATATATATATATATATACACACACACACACACACACACACACCACATTGAATGAAGGGGGAAGCGCAGAGTGGAGACCCAAGGCCCAAGTGTCGACCACTGGAGATCGCCTCATAGAGGGGTTTAGGAGAGGAGAGGGTTAATTAGGGTGCGAGGTAGTACAGATGAAGAACACAGCTTTCCCCCAGATCCTGGATGCTTCCTCCCCACAACTACCATGATCCGAATTCTACCTTGCAGGGCTGGATAGGGCAGAGGTTGTACACTGGTACATATGAGGGCTAGAGGCACAGGGAATCCAGGGTGGATGACACCTTCAGGACCAAGGGTGTGAGGGGTGATGCTGGGAGAGTGGAGGGTGAGAGGTTTGGAAAGGGGGAACTGATTACAAGGATCCACATGTGACCTCCTCCCTGGGAGAGGGACCACAGAGAAGGGGGGGAAGGGAGACTCCGGATAGGAAAAGATATGACAAAATAACGATGTATAAATTACCAAGGGCAGATGAGGGAGGGGGGAGCGGGGAGGGAGGGGAAAAAAAAAGAGGACCTGATGCAAAGGGCTTAAGTGGAGAGCAAATGCTTTGAGAATGATTGGGGCAGGGAATGTATGGATGTGCTTTATACAATTGATGTATGTATATGTATGGATTGTGATAAGAGTTGTATGAGCCCCTAATAAAATGTTTAAAAAAAAAAAAGATGCTGCCTATATTGTCCAAGAATAATTTCCCTGACGTGAGCCTACAGATGTTAGTTGTTTATTGCTTAAAATCAAGTATTTCAAATCTAGAACTGATATTTTGCTACAAATGACACCCATTAAATGTAACAGCTGAGATCACCACTAAATATATAAAATTATGAAATGTAAAATGAAGTTAAAATCCAACCACAAGAGAATGCAGAGATAAGGCTTGGTGTGTGGCACAACAGTTTTTAAGTTCTGAAATGATGGTTACAAACACATTCAAACTTCACAACTCACTGCCATCAAGTCAAATCTGACTTACAGCGACCCTATCTAGTAGAGTAGCCTTTTGAGTTTCAAATCTATAACTACAAGAGTAGAAAGCCTCATCTTTCTCCCATGGAACAGCTGGTGGTTTCTAACAGCTAACCTTTGTGATTAACATCCTCGCAATTACCACAGTACACACCCAGAGCTTATGATAAAATTTATATTACCCAGGTATATGAATAAGCAGAAGGCTGTCAACATAAAGATGAATGTGATGAAAGAAGCAGGGAGGAGACACTGAAGAAACTGAAGGTCTCCCAGTACCCAGCAGGTCTATATAACTATTTCTTGCTCTTGGGTTCAGAGAGTCCCTGATGGTCTTTCATTATGAAATGCCCTAAATTGTGGCTACCTAAACTAGAGTATCCTTTAGATTAAAAATGCCTTCATTAAGAAAGCTGATGGTGCCCGGCTACCAAAAGATAAAGTGTCTGGGGTTTTAAAGGCTTGAAGGTAAACAAGTGGCCATCTAGCTCAGAAGCCACAAAGCCCACATGGAAGATGCACACCACCCTGTGCAATCACGAGGTGTCGAAGGGATCAGGTATCAGGCATAATCAGAACAAAAAAATCGTATCATAATGAATGAGGTGGGGAGTGTGGAGTGGAGAACCAAAGTCCATTAGTAGGCCACTGGACATGCCCTTACAGAAGGGTCTCGGAGAGGAGACGAGCCAGTCAGGGTACGATGTAGCAACAATGAAACATACAACTTTTCTCTAGTTCCTAAATGCTTCCTCCCCACCATCATGATCCCAATTCTACCTTACAAATCTGGCTAGACCAGAGGATGTACACTGGTACAGATAGCAACTGGAAACAGGGAATCCAGGTCAGATGATCCCTTCAGGATCAGTGGTGTGAGTGGCGATACTGGAAGGGTGGAGGGAGAGTGGGTTGGAAAGGGAATAAAGATTACAGGCATCTGCATGTGACCTCCTCCCTGGGGGATGGATAACAGAAAAGTGGGTAAAGGGAGACGTCGGACAATGCAAGATATGACAAAATAATGATTTATAAATTATCTAGGGTTCATGAGGGAGGGGATAGGTGGGAGAGTAGAAAAAAATGAGGAGCTGATGCCAGGGGCTTACGTGGAGAGCAAATGTTTTGAGAATGACAAGGGCAATGAATGTACAAATGTGCTTTACACAACTGATGTATGTATAGATTGTGATAAGAGTTCTATGGGCCCCTAATGAAATGATTTTAAAAATTAAAAATAAATAAAAGAGAAGAGGAAATGGGATATGAAAAATTACTTATTTGGGGGAGGGGGGCGGAGGCACCTAATAAGTCTATATAGGATACTCTTCACTACCTTATTGATCTGTATTATTAATAGCAGCAGCTAGGAGCTACTTTGTACCAGGTCCTAACCTGTATCTACTTAATGTGTTTTATCTTTTAATAGCCATAATATAAAAACAGATATTTTTAAAAGACATATTCTATGTATTTTGCATAAAAAAATTTTAAGTTATTACATTCCTCTCAAAATTAATAGATAAACCAGCATTCTTTCATGGTTACTGAAAAGGTGAGGGAAGGAATTACTCTTCATTTTTGATTATTGACAGCAAACTCATTTGCAAATTATTCTTTGTAAGTTTCTATTCTTTTTTATTTACTGTCAATAATAAGAGGTCATGGGGTGTAGTGAGCTACAAATTGGGCTGCTAACTGCAAAGTCAGCCGTTCGAACTCACTTGCAGTTCCAAAAGAGAGAGTCTGTCTACTCACGAAAAGCATTGGTCTTGGATATCATAGACAACAGTTCTACTCTGTTCTACAGGGTCCCCATGAGACTGGATCGACTCAACAGCACTAGGCGGGTTAATAATACATACCACCATTTGGTGAGCTTCTAGCGCACTGTAAACGAGACATGACTGGTTTATATAGAAGAAAATTGGGGTTCTGAGTCAATGTCCTGGGTCCTACAGGTGATGAAGATCACAAGTTGGATTCATCCTTCATCCTCTGTACTCTTTTCACTACATCTCCCTGGCTCATCAAAGATAAGCACAACAGACACAGCACACCTGGGTTACACAGTTGTGCCATCAACTGATTACAACACTATTTTTAGTTTCTCTTCCAAGAAAGGGGGGGGGGAGTACAAAAATCACACAGCAGTCAGGACTGTGTTTTTAACTTCCTTTTTTTCTTCCTTTTAAATTTACCATTTAAAAATTGCTGCCATTTTTAGCCATTAAAGCAAAGGTTATTAAAATGACAAATTATCTAATGTTTTGATTGGCATTATACTAAGATGCATGGGATAAAAATAAACTACAGTAAGTTACCAAAATATGTACTACCACCACCACCACCAGCAGTTGCTGTTCACTCCATGTGACTCCGATGAGAATGGCACTCCACGGTTTTCAATAACTGTGGTCCTTCTGAAGTACATAAACCAAACCTAACTCACTGCCATGAGTCAGTGCTGACTCATAGTGGCACCAATCCCCACCCCGACCCCTACCTCCTGCAGTGGGTTTCCCTGACTGAGCTGTTCACAGGAGTAGAAAGCTCAGGCTTCCTCCAGAGGAGATGCTGATGATTTTAAACTGCCAACCAGCCCAACACATAACCACTACACTAACACTGAAGTCCATCCATCAGCAGGCCTTATCATAGTACTTCTGGGCAAATTTAAATTACCCATCATTTTCTGACTGTGCTCGAGAAATTAGTCCCTGTGCCACCCAGGGATTCCTACCAGAATCCCTGGTAGGAATACATCTGCGTACAAGCCAGCCACCTAGTGTAAAAGCCAGCATTTCACTAGAGTGAAGACATCTGTATTTGTTCAAAAGTGCTAAGTATGTCGTGGAGTCCACTGGTGTCTTCACCACCATACAGGAGGCTGGGGCTCACTTGAAGGACAGTGTCCAAAGGGTGATCAGCTCTCTGTCTCTTCTGCCAATGCCCCATGTTTGTGAAACATGGCGCAAGAAGTATGACATCTCCCTGAAGATCCTCAGCAATGCCTCCTGCACTACCAACTGCTTGGGCCCCTGGCCTACATCTTTCATGACAACTTGGGCATTGTGGAGGGACTCATGACCATAGTCCAAACCATCACTGCCATCCAGAAAACAGTGGATGGCTCCTCTGGGAAACTCTGGTGTGACAGTTGTGAAGCTGCCCAGAACATCATCCCCGCATCTATTGGGGCTGCCAAGGTTGTGGGCAGGGTTATGCCATGGCTAACTCACTCAATATTTTACTCTCTTTGATGGTTAAGATTATATTGGCATGGGTAGGCCATGATTCTCAGGTCAGGCAGAAATTGTGCAATCATTTGCCATTTCGTGATCTTATGTGAGCTACCAATCACTTGAAAGGGGAGGTTCCTTGGGGGGATGGGCTCCATCCAATGGACATGGATGTTGTGGCAAATTTAGCTCTCTCAATCCTGCATTTGGCCAGTCATCCACTGACCTCAGGTTCTTGGGACTGCAACCTGACCTGCAGGTTTGGGATCCACCAGCTCCCACAACTACATGAGCCAGCCAGCAGCCTGCCATCTGATTTGGGGAGCCTTACTCCCTGCTACCATGTGAGTCAGAAGAAGCCTTCAGCCTGGGGAAGCCCATCAGTTTGGAACCTGCCGGTCACCCCCATCTCAAACCTCTAACCCTGTTGTATAGATTGCTATACTTTGCCTGTAAGATTATTCCTCATCCAGTGACATTAAACGTCAAACATAAATTTTGTTTTTCAGTTCCTTAAAATGAAATACTGTGCACACACACACACAATATTTTTTCTCTAGAGAAAAACCTAAGGTATCAATCAGATAAGTAAAATGTGGAAGCGGTTTTGGAATTGGCTGATGGGTAGGGCTAAAGGTTTGAAGTGCTTGAGGAGTAAAAGTCTAAATTGGTTTGAAAAGACTCAAGAATCTCAAATGCCATTCTGGTGAGGGAGCGCTCAGAAGTGAGAAGGGCTACAGAGAAAGTCTCTCTGGTCTTAGAGAATACTCAGGGAATCAATAACAGAATGTTGCTACAAATGTAAACACTAAATGTGCCGATTCACAACAATTATGAATGTGTGATTGAACAATGGAGCCGGCTTGATGGCACCTAACAACAAAACCCATAGTAAGCAGTCCTGGTAGCTCAGTGGTTTAAGTACAGGCTGCTGCACTACAGAAAGATGAGGCTGTCTGCTCCCATAAAGATTTAGTCTCAGAAACCCTAAACAGCTGATACCAAGTAGAAAGCAAATGTTTTGAGAATGATGAGGGCAACAAATGTACAAATGTGCTTGACATACAACGGAGGTATGAATGGATTGTGATAAAAGTTGCATAAGCCCCCAACAAAATGATTTAAAAAAAGAACGAAAAAAGAAAAAAAAAACCCTAAACAGATCTACAAAACTGTTTTGTAGATTCACAAGGCAGGATTGGTGTGATTGTGCCCTACCTCAGTCTAATCTGAGAACTTAAAGATCAAAAAACAAGCAAGCAAGGTGGCTAAAAGGAGGGACTATGCAAGCCCGTGCAAACAGATGGAAAGCAGCAGCTCAACAGACTTCCCTCCAAAGTCAACAGAGGCGGCTTTCTCCTAGCACAGCGGGTCTCCACCTTCCTCACACTGTGACCCTTTCATACAGCTCATGGTGACCCCCAACCATCACATTATTTTGTTGCTACTTCATAACTGTCATTTTGCTACTGTTACAAATCAGGCGACCCCTGTGAAAGAGGTCGCAACCCACAGTTGAGAAGCGCCGCCCTAGCGTCTGCACTCCTGAATTCAGATTTCTCGTCTCCTAAAACATAAGAAAATGATTGGCTTGAAAAGCCAACATAAGAACAGTACAAGCCAACCACTGTGCTATTTCTCCCTTTCTGACCCACTACAGAGCTCGAGAAAGGGACACTTAAGTTCAAAGACCACCCAGCCCGCTGCCATCAAGTCCATTCTGACTCGGGGAAACCTTATATACTTTTCAAGACTGTTAATCTTTTGGGGAGCAAATAACTTCAGCTTCCTCCCAAGATTAGCTACTGGGTTTGAACTGCTGACCTTGTGGTTCAGTACTTATGCCACAGCAGCACCAAGGTTCGTTTCAAAAACCACAGTACTTGCTTGCTGCTCTCCTCCTAACTTCTGAAACAGCATCACCTAAGCAGCAAGAAAAGAGCCCGGGTAGCACAGTTGTGTTTGAAGCTGCTCTTCACGTGACAGTGGGAACTTTCTGTTCCTGTAGAGTTTACCGACTGAGAAACCCAGAAGGGCAGTCCTACCCTAATTATACAAGGTTACTATGCGGCAGATGGCAGTGCGTTTGAGTTGCTTTTGGTTTTGTTTTTAAGAAGCAAGATATGCAGGTGATACAATCTTGCTTGCTGAAATGGAGGAGGATTAGTAACACTTGTTGATGAAAATCAAAGGCTGCGACAATCAGTGTGAATTGAGACTCAATGTAAAGAAGCAATCTTCACAGCTGGACCAAGAGACAGCATCATGATAAACAGAGAAAAGATTGAAGATGTCATGGATTTCATGTTCCTCTGACTCACAATCAACACTTATGGAAGCAGCCATCAAGAACTGAAATGAAGGAGTGTATTTAGGCAAATCAGCTGTACAAGACCTCTTTTAAAGCACTAAAGAGCCAAGAAGTCACTTGGAGGACTAAGGTGCACCTGATCTAATACATGGTAGTTTCAATCACCTCAGATACATGTGAAAGCTGAACAAGGATCAAACAAGACTGAAGAATTGAATAACTGTATTGCCAATGAATATTGAAAGAATCAGAGACTGTCCCCACCCCCAGCCAGTTCTGGGGCTTTGGGGCTCGGCTCAAGGGGAGTCCCTCTGAGACATGGGAGTACAATGAATGGTGGGACTCTGCTGGGCATGCCTACACAGTAAGGTATGCTGGACCCCTCTAGGGTTTCCTGTATGGGCTCCAATAACTTTTTTCCCTTCTGCTTAAAAAAAAAGAATCAATCAGACACTGTCATCCAGCAAAGAACAGTCTTTGACTTCAACCTGGTGTTCCAAGACATGAATGTGACATACTGGCATGAAGCAGGGAACCAATAGAGAGGTCTGAGGAGCCAGCCCCAAACCCAGCTACATGGACAGTACCCCTCCCTGCAGAATTCACTTCAGAGGACAGCACTGAAGCTACAGCTCAGGGAAAGGGACATGTCTGATCAGAGCACATGGGAGCAAATGAGAGGAGAGTTAGAGAGTTGAATACATCCTGGCCCTCCAAGTCCTGAGGACCATATTCCCACTCAGAGCAGCCAAAGGAGAGAGGACCAAAGGGCTGGCCCCAGCAGGGAGATACGACATCCCTCACATAGCCCTACAAGGAGACAACACTGGAGACACAGTGTGGGAATTGCGCCCGATCTGACCCCACCAAACCAAGGCGAAACACTAAGGGTGTACAACAGAACAGCAAGGGGAACAGAGCAATGAAGTCCCCAGGGAATACCAAATATAGACTATGGGGCCAGGGCATGGCACCCCATCAGACTCAATCAGAAAACACTCCTAAAGGTCAAAAAATAGACCTTGAATTATTTACAGGCTTTTCCATTTTTTGTCATTGGTTTTTTGTTGTTGTTTTGCTTTCTTTTGCTGCTTTGTTTTGCCGTGGTGTCTTGTTTTTGTTCGTAGTATTGTTATCTCTGCAGGTCTATCTAGATAAAATAGGCTGGATGAACAATCTGGAGGAGAAAACAACAGGACCGACAGTTCCGGGGGACATGGGAGAGGGGGAGGTGGGGAAAAGGAAATGGGGTTAACAAACCCAGGGACAAGGGAACAACAACTGATCCAAAATCAGTGGTGAGGAGGGTGTAGGAAGCCTGGTGGGGCTTAATCAAGAGCCATGTAACCAAGAGGAATTACTGAAACTGAAGGCTGAGCATGAATAGTGGGACAAGAAGAAAGTAAAAGGAAATAGAGAAAAGAACTAGGAGGCAAGGGGCATTTATAGAGGTCTAGATACAGGCATGTACATATGTAAATGTATTCATGTAAGATCATGGGGAAATAGATCTAAGTGCATATATTTATAGGTTTAGTATTAAGGTAACAGATGGACATTGGGCCTCTACTCAAGTACTTACTCAATGCAAGAACACTTTGTTCTATTAAACTGGCATTCCATGATGCTCACCTTCCTGACACGTTCACTGTAGACAAAGTGGGTGCATAAACAAATGTGGTAAAGAAAGCTGATGGTGGCCAGCTATCAAAAGATATAGCGTCTGTGGTCTTAAAGGCTTGAAGAAAAACAAGCGGCCATCTAGCTGAAACAACAAAGTCCACATGGAAGAAGCACACCAGCCTGTGTGATCATGAGGTGTCGAAGGGATCAGGTACCAGGCATCATCAGAACAAAAAATCATATCATTGTGAATAAGGAGAAATGCGGAGAGGAGACACAAAGTCCACCCGCAGGCAACTGGACATCCACTTACAGAAGGGCTGCAGGGAGGAGACGAGCCAGTCAGGGTGCGGTATAGCATCCATGAAGCATACTACTTTCCTCTAGTTCTTTAATGCTTACCACCCACCCCCACTATCATGACCCCAATTCTACCTTACAAATCTGGCTAGACCAGTGGATGTGCACACTGGTACAGATAAGAGCTGGAAACACCGGGAATCAGGACCAATAATGAGAGTAGAGATACCAGGAGGGGAAGGGGAAGGTGGAGTAGAAAGGGGGAACCGATCACAGTGATCTCTATTTAACCCCCTCCCTGGGGAAGGCACAACAGAAAAGTGGATGAAAGGAGACATCAAACAGTGTAAGACATGAAAAAATAACAATTTATAAATTATCAAGGTTTCGTGAGGGACGGAGGAAGAGGGAGGGAGGGAAAAAATGAGGAGCTGATACCAAGGTCTCAAGTAGAAAGAAAATGTTTTGCGAATGATGATGGCAACAAATGTACAAATGTGCTTGACACCATGGATGGATGGATAGATTGTGATAAGAGTTATAGAAGCCCCCAATAAAATGTTTTTTTTAAAAAAGGAACAGTCTGATGAAGTATAACCAGTATGCCCCTTGGAGGAGAGGATGGAGAGACTGTCTCATGGGCTTTGGACACGTTATGAGGAGTTCCCTGGAAAAGGACCTCATGTATGGTAAATAGAGAGGGTTAGTGAAAAAGAGGAAGACTCTTAATGAGTTACAGTGGCCCAGAGGCTGGGCTCAACAAAAAGGAAGTGTGGGGGAATGGCAAAGGACCAGGAAGTGTTTCACTCTTTGTAGTTACTAGAGTCAGAACAGACTCAACAAGACCTAGCAACAAGCAGCAAAATGACACCAGACATATAGTGACATGACATTTCTCTCATCTCCCTAATATCCACACCATCTTGCACAGTATTAAAATCATGATAGGTACTCTAAGTATGTGTACTATGAGAAAATACTGTTAGTGAATTCTTAGTCTTAAGAATAAAAACCTATCAAAAACTAGACTTTTAAAGGCTTTTTGTTTCTAAATGATTCTCATCCAGTTTAAAAAGATACTTAAAAAAATTAATGATGCTTTTACCTGACTTTTCTGGAAAGAAATTTGACAACATGCAATAAGATTTATAAATGGCCGTACCCTATGATCCAGTAATTCCTCTTCCAGAAAGTTAGCCTAAACAGTCAGAAATATGGGCAAAGACAAGGATTCCAAGACTGTAAATCTTTTCAGGAGCAGGCAACCTCATCTTTAGGCCTAATGCCAAACACACAATGCTACCATAAGAACTCTACTAAAAGTAAACTATAAATCTGTATGCATATAGAAAAAAGATATGGCTATACAAGGCAGCTTCAAAAGTGTGGACCAATGGAATTTGAAGACAGTACTTTTTCCATGAATTTTCTTAAGCTCTTTTTTTTTTGTCTGTGTCTGTCACACACATATGCCCAACTTTCCATTTTGCTGGGAAAGAGGGATGTTACGTTGGGTAACTCTTTCCCATAGATCTTAAGCTCTCTTGTATATACTCTTCACTTATTGACCAGGTTGTTTTTCCTCCAAAAACAAGCATACGCCTGTCAGCATAAAGGAAGAAATGCCACGATGCCAAGTGCCTGAGAGGTGCGGAAAACTCAACTGCTCAACTCTCAATGGTGGAAAGGCACGTGGTACAGCCACTCGGAAAGGCAGTTTCTTCAATGTACTAAAAATGCAACTACTATATTAACCAGCAACTGCATTACTGGGAATTTGCCCAAATAAAAAAGTTTTATGGCCATACAGAAACTTATACAAGTTCATATCATAGTTGCTCTATTTATCAAAGCCCGAAACTGGATTTAGCCTAGATATTCTTCAATAAGTTAATGGATAGACTGTAGTATATCTATCTATCCAATGTAAAGCCACTCAGTCAAAAAAGGCTATTGATCCATGCAGCAACTTGAATGGCATTACAGGGAGTTATACTGAACTCATCCAACATACCACCACCACCAAAGAAGAGTGGGATGACAGGCCCCAAAAGTTACATACGCTGTATGATTCTCATATTCCCTGTGTTTAAAAAGGCAAAGTTGTAGAGATGGCAGGTAAGGCATCATTGAAGGAAAAGTATGTACGGTCATAAAAAAGCAACATGAATGTCACTTTTGGTTTGAAACTATTCAGTACCACCTCTGTAGTGACGACTATTCAAACCTACACAGATGGGAAAATTGTATTTAATACATACACACACAATAAAATTAGGGAAATAAAAAAAAGTAAGTAAATCTTATCCATGTCAAGACACTATTTCATTATGATACAGTTTTGCAGTGTTACCACTGGAGGAACTTGGACAAATATTACAATGCATCTATTATTTTATTTCTCACAACTCAGTGTGAGACAATTATCTAAATCAAAACTTCAAATAAAACATGCAGTTGCTAGGAGGAAGTAACAAAAGGCTAGCAACTTAAAAATCATCATTCATGACTCAAAAACCATAACAAAATGCATAGCTGAAATAAATTTTCAAGTGGCAAAAAGACCAGAGGCTGCAGATCAAAAGGCTTCGGCAATATTGTTTGCAAAAATTGCATTCTGACCAAACTTTCCCAAAGCTATAGACGTCGATAAGTAGAGCAAGAGGGAAGGGAAAAAAACTACGACATAACTGAATCCTGTTTTCCAAAACACTACAAACTGATCTGTGATAATGTGTTTCATGTATGAAAGCTACAGGAAGATAAACCGTAAAAGTAATAAAGTATGACACTCATTCCCTCACGGAAATAATTGCTGAAATGGATAAACATGATGTAATACAACCATATAACGAAATACTACCGGTTGCAAACAATTCAAACTGATGACAAGTCCGTCTGTATGAGGGAAAGAGCCGACTTCCACTTTGTATAGCTGACTTTTCTAAATCAGCTCACCAAAACGTGGTGGTGCTTGTTAGGTGTTGTCCAATGGGTTCCAATTAATAAGGACTATGCCCATCTCATTGAGGGTCTTCACTTTCTTCTACTGACTCTAACTTACCAAGCATGATGCTCTTCCTCAGGGATTGGTCCCTCTTGGTAATATGGCAAAAGCACAGTCGCATCATCCTTGCTACTAGAGAGCAACTGGCTGTATTTCCTCCAAGAGACATTTGTCTGGTCTGGCTGTTCATGTGTATTCAGTACTCTTCACCAACACTCTGATTCAAATGCATCAATTCTTCTCTGGTCTTCCTTATTCAATGCCCAGCTTTCACGTGCAGATGAGAGCAACTGAAAATGCCATGGCTGGAGTCAGGGGCACCTTCAATCCACAAATTGACATCTTTGCTTTTTAACACTCCAATGGAATATTTTGTAAATTTTTCCAATGCAATTCATCATTTGAGTTCTTGACTGCTGCTCCTTCTAGCATTGATTATAGATCCATCTAAAATTAAATCCTTAGAAATTTTTATCTCTTCTCCATTAGTATGAATTTGTTTATTGGTCCAGTTCTAAGGATCTTTTTCCCCTTTATGTTGAAATGTAACAGGCTTTGATCTTTATTATTAAGTGCTTTAAGCCACTCTTCACTGCCAGAAAACAAGGTTGTGTCACCTGCATATTGCAAATCGTGGGTTTTTCGTGAATTTTCCTCCAATCCTAATGCTTAGTTAAGTTTCTTAGATTATCTGCTTAGCATCATGACTGAATAACATTAAAAGGATGCAAACCTGAAGTACCTCTTTCCTGATTTTCTATCAGTCTCCCTTGTTCTATATACATGAGCACAATGAAGTGGTCTGGAATCCTCATTCTTTGCAACGTTATTCATAGTTTGTTAGGATCCACAAAACTGAATGCCTTTGAATAGTGAATAAAACATAAACATCGTTCTGATATTTTCTGCTTTCAGTCAAGATTTACCTGATGTCATCAATGATATATCAAATATCTGAAGTAGGTAAATGTATGGAGACAAAAGTTTATTGGCACCTAATAGCAAGTGGCATTGGTGTACCAAGAAGACCATTCAGTCCAGGAGTCCAGGGATGGGAGCCACAGCTGCCAAGGTCTGGCTTCAGCTGTGGTTGAGGAATTCAGGAGCAATGCTGAGGACAAGGAATGCCTCCCCCCTACCCCCACCCCAAGTCAGAAAGTCCCTGGAGCAGATCTACCTTTTCTCCCTGCCCATCAGGAAATCTGAGATCAATGACTTTCTACCTCTGAAAGATAGTTTTGAGAAGCTGTTATCTTCAGAAGAGGGTGCTAGTCAGATCAAGGTCCAAGGCATTCATTGCTATCAGGAAGAACAGCCACCTCTAAAGAGGTAGCAATTGCTACCCCCGGGGACTCATTTTCTCGGTCAAGCTCTCTAGCAACCCTGTGCAGCAAGTCTACCACCAGGGGCACAAGACTGGCAAATTCGAGCCCACTCTGCAAGATAGTCAGCAGACGCAGCAGTATCCTGGGGCACCTAATCTCTGGTCCTCAACTCTGGGGCCAAGGAGCTGCTGCTGATGATTGACAACTACTGTACCTCAGCCAGGGCTTGCAATGCCACCCTGAGCAACTTTGCCAAGGTTACCTCTGACACCATCTTTAAGACCTTCAACTACTTCACCCTCAGCATCTGGAAACAGGCCAGATTCGCCAAGTATCCAGGACAGAAATTCACATAAAACCCTAACACACCAGAGGCTCTGTGTAGAGGGCCCCAGCTCCAGCTGTGGCCACCACATAGTATTTTTCACTCAAGAACAATGAAGTTAATTAATTAAACCTGGGGAAAGGGAGGGGTGGCAGTTGGTGGTTCATTTGTGGTTCTGGGGGCTGGAATGCCCTAGTGGTTCAGTGGTTAGAGCACACAGCTGCTATAGGTGAAGTTCAAACTCACCAACTCCACATAGAGCTTTGGAATTCTGTGGGACCAGTTCTAGTCTGTCTTCTCAAGCTGCTATGAGTCATAACTGAGGCAGTGGGTACCGAGGTTGGTGAGAGGGAAAGATACAGGGAGTTCTTACAGGAATGTTGTGTTTCTACTTGGAGTGATGGAAAACTCTGGGCAGCAGCAGGAATGGGGATGGTTGCACAGCATGGTGAATGTAATCAACTTCATTAAATTGTATACTTTGAAATGGTTAGAATTGCAAAAATAAATTGTTCCTATTTTTACCACAAGAAAATTATTTTTTAAAGAAATATCTCGGGGGGAGCGGGGAGGGAGGGGGGAAAATGAGGAGCTGATGCTAGGGGCTTAGGTGGAGAGCAAATGTTTTGAGAATGATGAGGGCAATGAATGTACAAATTTGCTTTACACAATTGATGTACGTATGGATTGTGATGAGTTGTATGAACCCCTAATAAAATGATTTAAAAAAATAAAGAACTAGAGGGAAGAAAAAAAAAAGAAATATCTCATCATGCTCAGGAAACTATATTTCCAAAAGTGACTCCATATTTAATGTCATATGAACAGTAATTGAGAACAGTAATCACTTTACCTACATCTATAGCCTATTTCTGAAGAAAATGGACATCTTAATTGCTTAAAATAGTTTCATTTTCTAAAAAGTGACTGTGAATACATGGGAAGGTAGCAGATTACATTTTATTTGTGTCAATTATGCCTCACTAAAATTTTTTTTTTAATGAAAGAAGATTTCCTTTAAGGTCAGATTGGATAACATATCAATAAAACAAAGTCAAGAGACTACTTGTATACTCTGTAGTGTCCTACACCATTTCCATAATCAATTGTGGGTCAGATCACTGAGTCGTGAAGTTTGAAGTAGCTGCTTCTCAGAAACAGATAACCAGGACTTTCTTTGTAATCTGTCTTTAGTCTGAACTGCTGAAACCTGTCCAGTATCAGCAATACACAAGCTTCCACTGTTGATGGCCAAGTTTCCAGCATGTAAGGAGAGCATATTCTATCAATGAACTACCCTCATTCCTGGATCCATCTATATGTTGTTGCTGCTGCTGTGCTGTGTTGCTGTCCAGTCAATTCTGGCTCATGGTGACTATGTGTTATGGAGTAGAACTACTCCCCAGTCTTTTTGGCTGTAATCTTCATGGAAGAAGCAAGTCACTAACCCCTTTCTTTCAAATACCAATCTTCAGGTTAGGAGCCAAGTGAAAACCATGTGTGCCATCTATAAGACCTCTGACCTACGCGTATTTAAAAAGAACAAAGCCCACCGTCTTTGAATTCATTCTGACACCTAGAGACCCTGTAGGGCACAGTAAAACTGACCCCTAGGTTGTCCAAAGCTGTACTCTTTATCGAAGCAGACTGCCATGTCTTCCTCCTGTAGAATGGGCTAGTGAGTTCAAACTGCTGACCTTCTGTTTAGCAGCCAGCTGTTTAACCACGGGAGACTTAATTTATTATAAAGCAGGTCTTTAAAAATCAATAAATGAGGCTAAGATCCTTACTTACCCACTTGAGAAAACTAGTAGAATCCTTTCCTATCAGAAATAAGCTCCAGATGAATTAAAGATGAAAATATAAATATATAAGAGCAGAAATATATAATAAACACAGGTGTTTGGCCAAGTGATAGCTTCAGAAGATAAAGTGAAAAAAGCCAAAAATATTTAAAAACCCTATGCTTTGTGAAAAATAAAGTTAAAAGACATACAAATCTAGGAAGATAATATATTCACCGATAGAAAAATAAAAGATTCTACAGAACATTCAGAGATATAAATGGACATAAAACATAGGAAAGTATTAACAGTAGGCTTACGGGACATGTGATTTTGATGCATTTCAATTTCCCCAACGAAGATAACAGAAACCATTGACATTTTACCTCCGACCCTTGATGCTGACATCCATTTAAGGAGACAAATATATATCCAAATTCATTTTCTTCTAAGCCTTCTAATCTCTAAAGTCTCTGTGTGGTATAATTACCTCTACAGATACATGTCAATTAGGCACAAATATAAATTAGTAATCCCAGTAATTAGTTTCATTCATGAAAGCATTTCTTCAGTAATAAATATAAACATAGTCAAAAAGCTCTTAGAAAGTAAAAATCAAATGTAGACACATGAAGCAATGAAGGCTGTCATATTGACTGATCCAAGCAACCCTTAAGATACGTTGAACCCATAATCCAGGACAAAGTGTCTGCTTTTGCAGTGCCCCTCCACACATCCCATCATCCCAGTGCCCTAGGGGCATCACCCACTCTGGTAAGCACTGCTGTTGATAGAAGATACTTGTTATTTTTCAGTGATAGGAAAAGTAGCTAGGTGAAGGACAACACAGCTTGAGCAGGTAAATGATATCACAAAGAAATACCGAAAGGACATTCTGGTGAAGGTTACCAAAACCACTAGTTGGTTCAAACTGGCAGCTTTCCATTAGCACGCACTTTAACCACTGTGCCGCCAGGCTCTTTAAACAAAGAATACCTAAAACAAAAGCCAGACCAACTGCCAGTGCGTGGATTCCAACTCAGAGCAATCCTACTGTAAATCTTTACAGCAGCAGACAGACACAATGTTCTCCCATTGGCTGCCAATGACCAAAAGGGCTAGCAGTTCAAGTCCACTCAGAGGGACCTTTGAAGAAAAACCAGCAAACAAACAACTGAGGGTCTGAAACCCCTACATAGCACAGTTCTACACTGACACACATAAGGGCTCCTTGAGTCAGAATTGACTCTAATGGCTACTGTAAAGAAAAGGAAAATAAGGCTCAGAAAATCCCAAAGTTAAAAAGCAAACAGCACCACAGCAGAAAGAAACCAAAGTTGCCTCTTAAAGGTAATTCAAGTACAACGGTGTCTCAGTAGTCAAGATCCTACATTCCCGTTCCATATCCATGAAAAATGGAATCTTAATACTTTACAAAGTAAAACACTCTACTACATAAGTTATCTTCAATAAGCTCTCAAATAGTTATTTGTTTATTCATTATTTATAAGGTACATACTATTTGGCTGGTGCTGGGGATAAAAAGCTGGAAGATTGAGGAACCGATTACAAGGATCTACATATAACCTCCTCTGTGGGGGATGGACAACAGAAAAGTGAGTGAAGGGAGATGTCAGACAGTGTAAGTTATTACAAAATAATAATTTATAAATTATCAATGCTTCATGAGGGAGGGGCAGCAGGGAGAGGGGAAAATGAGGAGCTGATCCCAAGGGCTCAAGTAGAAAGCAAATGTTTTGAGAATGATGAGGGCATCAAATGTACAAATGTGCTTGACATACGATGGATGGATGGATGGATGGATGGATGGATGGATGGATGGATGGATGGATGGATTGTGATAACAGTTGTGCGAGCCCCCAATAAAATGATTTTTTTTTAAAGCTGGAAGATGTAAAAGTTACCATCACTATGTTTCTTAACCAAGGTATATACACGAGGAGCACCAGGGAATGCTTTTTAAAGAACATATGATTCAGTGGGTCTGGAACTAGACCCAAGAATCTGTTTATTGAAATACCCAATGATGAAGGAAATACTCCAACTCCAATACAGGAAGCTAGCTCATCCAATAAGACCTGTACTAAACATCAGCCTTGCAGAATATTCCAGAGATAAGGAAACTTAGTTGAAACCTGAAAGACTAGGAAGTGGCCAGGTGGATGAGGAGGAATGGGAATTCCAAGCAGAGGAAACTAAACTACACGACTAAAAATAGCACTACTGTATTAAGGAACTGAGTGACCAAAAATAGCACATGGTTCAGAAAGCTACAAATATTTCAGTATAACTGAAGTCAAGTGTCAATACAGAGACTGGAGGGGGAAGCTGGGCCAACGCCTGAAATGGTCTACTCTCATGCTTGGAAGTTATCCTAAAAGCAAGGAAAACAAGGGAAATGTTTTTTGCTTTTGTTCAGGCAAGAGCAAGACATTTGTGTCTTTGGAAATATTGTAAAACCTTCGTAAAACCTGTCAGGGCGGGGGGGGGGGGGGACATTCAAATATATTCCATTAATAGCAAGACCCAGAAAAAGAAGTCATTTTCAACAAGCTCAAGTTCTAACAAATGTCAAAAAATTGTATCAATTTTGTTCTGAAACTCAACTGCCAGAGTCATTTCAGACTCATGACAGCCTACAGGACAGACTAGAACCTCCCCTTTTGGATTTCCAAGGCTGTAAATCAGCGGTTCTCAACCTGTGGCTGGTGACTTCCTTTTGGGAGGGGGTCAAACAACCTTTTCACAGGAGTCACCTAAAACCATCGAAAAACACGTATTTCTGATGGTCTCAGGAACCAAGACACAGCTCCTCTATCCATCTCCAGGTAGGTCCGCCCATATGCAGATACACCCACATAAGTACCTGGCATGAAGACACCATGCTTTGAGACTAAATTTAATTTGTCATTAGAAATAAATATTTCACAATATATAATTACTTTTTGTTTTTGTGATTCATCACTATGCTTTCATGATGTCCAATGAGTAACAATGAAAATACACCGGGCACATCAGATATTTACGTGACAATTCATGACAGTAGCAAAATGACAGTGATGAAGTAGCAACGAAAATAACTCTATGGTTGGGGGTCCCTACCACCTGAGGAGCTGTGTGAAAGGGTTGTGGCTTCAGGAAGGTTGAGAACCCCTGCTGTAACCCTTTACAAGAGCAGAAAATCCCATAGTGCGCCTGTGGAGCAGCTGTTAGGTTTGAACTCCCAACCTTTCGGTCAGCAGCTCAACTCATACACTATACCACCAACATAGAAAACAGTCAGAAGGAAGAAAAGGGTAAAAGAATGAAAACTAATTAGAGAAGTACTGCAAATGTTCAGGTCAGAAAGCTGAGCCTACCAGATAAGGTAACATGGAGACACTTTGGAACTATTTGAGACAGGAAGCAGGATTAGAAGAGGATTCCCTGTACTGAGGTGCCATCTACAGAAACAGGATATGGAGACAGAAAGAAAACGGACGAGTTTCATGATGCACTTACTGAGCATACACCAAGTATTGGGCTCTTTACAATTAGATGTGCAAATTAAACTCTTGCTAACCAAAACCAACCAAACCAAAATGAATCAATTCCAACTCATAATGACCCTGTGTAGTGTTTCTGGGACCATACATTTTTAATGGGAGCAGATAGGCTCATATATCTCCCTCAGAGAAATTGATGGATTTAAGCCACCAACTTTGTAAATAGCAGAGTCCAGTGCTTACCCCACAGCACCAAAGACTCCTTTACTAGTATACCTGGGTTACAGTTCAATGAGGAACAAGCTTTAAAAATGTGTGCTGTGTCGACAAGTTCAATGCACCGTAAATACTCAAGTATAAGCCGACCTGAATATCAGCCAAAGCACCTAATCTTACCACAAAAACTGCATTAAAAATGTGCTGGACCACTAAAACTATCATGATCCCAATTCTACCTTGCAAACCTGGTTAGACCAGAGGATGCGCAGCAGTGCAGTTGGGATCTGGAAACACAGGGAATCTAGGAGGATGAACCCCTCAGGACCAACGGTGGGAGTGGCGATACCGGGAGGGAAGAAGGAGCAGAAAAGGGGAACTGTTCTTGGGGATCTACATATACCCTCCTCTCTGAGGAATGGGCAACAGGAAAGTGGGTGAAGGGAGACACCAGGTAGTGTAGGTTAAGATAAAATAATAATTGATAAATTATTAAGGGTTCATGAGGGAGGGGGGAATGGAGAGGGAGGGAGAGAAAAAAGGAAAATGAGCTGATTCCAGGAACCCAAGCCGAAGGCGAATTTTGAGAATGATGAGGGCAACAAATGTATAAAGGTGCTTTACTCAATTGATGTATGTATATAGATTGTGATGAGTTGTATGAGCCCCAATAAAATGATTTTTTAATGTATCCCCTCCCCCAACTATCATGATCCGAATTCTACCTTGCGAATCTGGATAGAGCAGAGGTTGTACACTGGTGCATATGGGAGCTGGAGGCACAGGGAATCCAGGGCGGATGATACCTTCAGGACCAGGGGTGTGAGGGGCGATACTGGGAGAGTAGAGGGTGAGTGGGTTGGAAAGGGGGAACTGATTACAAGGATCCACATGTGGCCTCCTCCCTGGGGGACAGACAACAGAAAAGGGGGTGAAGGGAGATGTCGGACAGGGAAAGATATGACAAAATAATAATTTATAAATTATCAAGGGCTCATGAGGGAGGGGGTCGGGGGAAAAGAGGACCTGATGCGAAGGGCTTAAGTGGAGAGCAAATGTTTTGAAAATGATGAGGGCAAAGAATGTACAGATGTGCTTTACACAATTAATGTATGTATGGATTGTGATAAGAGTTGTATGAGCCCCTAATGTCTTAAAAAAAATGTGCTGGAAAAACGTGGCTTATACCCGAGTATATATGGTCTGTGTTTTAAGGGGAAACTGACCTAATTCCAAGATGAAGACTAGGTCTCTGAACTGATGGGCCTAGTGTAAAAGCATGAACTAGCCACCACCAATATATATTGGCTATGAGATCTTTACATATACTACCTGACTTTTTTGACCCCAATTTCTCCATTCATAAAATTGTAATGTTGAAAACCACATCTATTTCATGGTAGTTCAAACTACACATATAAAACTAGACTAATTCTGGCATATGATTTATATAAGTACATGTTGTTATTACTTCTGGATACAGAAGGGAAGCATGCAATACTAAACTTTTTTCTAGGCCTCACTGAATGTACATAACCTATTCTAGCAACCTCTGTTCAACACAATTACTAAAGATTTCTATTAAAACATGTAACTGATATAGAGGAGATCACTGCTTTGGGGGAAAAGTTCAGATTTCCAAGGTCTTTTCTAGTAAACAACAAAAGCCCACTGAAAATGTTATCAGTTATTCTATTCCATTCAGTATGGCAGGTCAATCTCCTAAAATGAGTTTTTAAGTCCATAATAATTTATATTTTTGCCTTTAAAAATTTTAGGGTTTGAAAATTGGAAAATACGAGATAAAGAAATTACTTATAATCCTCCATCCACACAAATAGCAACAATATTTGGGGGTATTTCCTCCCAGTCCTTTTTCCATGTATGATACTTTTAGTGGATATTCATAAGAGAGCTTCAAAATGTTTGTGGAAAAGCAGAATTAAATTAAAACATAATAGAATTTTTCCACTAATTTTTTGAAGACCTTGTGTATAAACAGGCTCCTTTTCTGATTGATGAAGGAACTAACTGTAACTGATTAAAATTGCTCTGATATGTTTGGAAAACTCAAACTCACCTGAGCACGCATCTTCAAGGACACCCTAAATGAAGTCCTCCTTTTTAAACAATTTTCTAGAAAACCTCCTCCTCCCATTATAAAACTGTTTCTTCAAAGAACTATACGAACACTAATTCAATTATCTTGCACTATACCTGGCTTTTGATAAAGTAGTGCCCCCTTAACTTGAGCAATGGGGATGGGGGAGACTATTTGAATCCACAAACTAGTAACAAACTAAATGACGTTTTCTTAATTAAGAGCTTTTACATATACACAATAACTAGAAATAACTTAATAAACAGTCACCTTATTAAAGTCCTTAGGGAATTTTTTAAGAGAAAAATTGTGTGCCATTAGCAGATCGATTCAGTGTACCTAGTTAGCACCACAGCTCTCAAATACTTGTTCTCAATCCAATTACCATCAACCTTCTTCAAAGAATTGGAAAAACTGACCACCAACTTCATATGGAGAGGGAAGAAACCCAGAATTAGCAGAGAACTCCTCAAGAAGAAGGACACAATTGGAGGACTCGCCCTACCTGATTTTAATGCCTACTACACAGCTACAGTGGTCAAAACAGCATGGTACTGGCACAATGATAGACACTCAGACCAGTGGAAAAGAATAGAAAGCCCAGGAGTAAAATCATCAGCATATAGACAACTGATCTTCGACAAGGGTCCCAAAAACGTCAAGTGGGAAGCAGATGCCCTCTTTAATAAGTGGTGCTGGAAACAATGGATATCCACATGTAGAAAGTTGAAACAAGATGTCTACCTCACCCCATGCACAAGAATACACTCAAGATGGATCACAGATCTAGAAGTCAAACCCCAAACCATCAGGACCATTAAGGAGGGAATCGGGACTAATCTCAGAGCACTGGCCCAGGGAGCACATAGGCTCACTGCAACAGGGAAGGGGACACACACAGGTGATCTGGAAATCGACAAATGGGATCTAATAAGAATAAAACACCTGTGCACCTCGAAAGACTTTGCCAAGAGGGTGACAAGGCAACCCACAGACTGGGAGAAGATTTTTAGTAATGACACGTCAGACAAAGGGCTCATTACTAAAATCTACAACACCATCATGACCTGCAAAAAGAGGAAAACAGTTAACCCCCTAAGGAAGTGGGCAAAAGAAATGAGAAGAACTTTCACTAGAGAGGAGATCTATATGCCCAATAAATATATGAGAAAGTGCTCGAAGTCCCTTGCCATAAGAGAAATGCAAATCAAAACAACCATGAGATACCACCTAACACCCCTGAGGCTAGCCCAGATCAGTAAATCAGAGAGCAACAAGTGTTGGAGGGGCTGTGGTGAAGTAGGAACCCTCCTCCACTGCTGGTGGTCGTGCAGATTTGTACAGACACTGTGGAAAGCAATCTGGCGATACCTAAAGAAAATGGAAATTGATCTACCTTACGACCCAGCCATCCCTCTACTGGGCATATACCCGGTTGAAGCAGCAAATAAAACACGACCAGTCATATGCGCTCCAATGTTTATTGCGGCACAATTCACAATAGCAAAGACTTGGAAACAGCCTAAGTTTCCATCGAAAGACGAGTGGATTAGCAAACTTTGGCACATACACACAATGGAGTATTATGCAGCACTAAAAAGCACCGATGAGCACATGAAACACGTTATTTCATGGGAAGAGCTGGAAGGAATTATGTTAAGCGAGGTAAGCCAGACCCAAAGGGACAGGTACAACATGAGTCCCCTGAGGTAAGTACAATCAGCATGACAGAAATGGGGCATTAATCCACCCAAGGGGAGGGTATGGTTTATATCTCCACAGGGAAAGTGGGACCAGACTTCAACCCAGTGTCGCAAGGTGTGAATACAATATCCCGGCGTGGAGGAGGGAACCAGTGGAGAGGTCTGGGAGGCTGGCCCCAGCACCATAAATTAAGTGGATTCCTGCCCCTCCCCCAAAAAGAATTTGTTCCAAAGGACGACATTGACTCTGCAGCTCCGGGAGATGGACATATCTGATCAGAGCACACGGGAGCAGATGAAGGGGCAGGAGGAGAGAGTGGAGCACAGCCTGGCCCACCAGGCCGTGATGATGATGTTCCTGAGTAGAGCAGCCAGTCCACAGAGAGAACAACATGGCTGGCCCTACTATGAGACATGATGCCCCTCAGTGACTAAGGGCGATACAGGGGAGAGCACCGGAGACACAGTGTGGGAATTGCACCTGACCTGATCCCACCACACCGAGGCAAAGCACTGGGGGAGTGCAGTGGAACAGCAAGGGAATGGAGTGGCAAGGTCCCCAGGGAATGCTGAAAGTGGACTTTGGGGCCAGGGCGTGGTGCCCCAACAGACTGGACTGGAAAACGCTCCTAAGGGCCAGCAAACGATACCTGAACTAACTACAAGCTTTTCTCTTGTGAACTGTTTTGTTCTGTTCTTTTTCAGTGGTTTGTTTTGGTTGTTTTGTTGTCTGGTTGTATACTGTTGCTTTGTGTTCCTCTGTCTAGTTTTCGTGCATGTTATTGACTCCACAGGTCTGTCTGAATAGGACAGGCTGGATGAACTATCTGGATGAAAAACAACGGGACCGACAGTTCCGGGGGGACTTGGGGTTGGGGGGTAGGGGGGCTAAGGAAGTGGTGTTAACAAACCCAGGGACAAGGGAAAAACATGGGACCCCAAATGGTAGAGAAGGGGGAGTGGCAGGCCTGGTGAGAAATGATCAAGGGTAAGGTTGCTTAGAGAAGAGGTATACTCTAGCCCAGGTGGCGATGAAGCATGGTAGTAGGGCAGGAGGAAGGTCAAGGGAGATGGAGGAAAGAGCTAGGAGTCAAAGGGCAATCATGGAGGTCTAGACAAAGACATGTACATGCAAATATATATAGGAGGTTGGGGAAATAGATCTTTGTGTCTATATTTATAGGTCAAGTATTAAGGTGGCGGAAGGACCTTGGGCCTCTACTCAAACACTCCCTCTATGCATGAATACCTTCTTTTATTAAATTGGAACTCTATGATGCTCACTCTCCCGACACAACAGCTGGAGCCAAAATGGGTGAACAAGTAAATGTGGTGAAGAAAGCTGATGGTGCCCGGCTATCAAAAGAGATAGTGACTGGGGTCTTAAAGGCTTGAAGATAAACAAGCGGCCATCTAGCTCAGAAGCAACAAAGTCCACATGGAAGAACACACCAGCCTGTGTGATCGAGTGGTCCCAAAGGGATCAGTTACCAGGCATCAAAGAACAAAAAATCATATCATTGACTGCACACCTCCATGATAGGATCGCTGAAGACAAATGGGTGCACAAGCAAATGTGGTGAAGAAAGCTGATGGTGCCCGGCTATCAAAAGAGATAGTGTCTGGGGTCTTAAAGGCTTGAAGGTGAACAAGCGGCCATCTAGCTCAGAAGCAAATAAGCCCACATGGAAGAAGCACACCGGCCAGTGCGATCACGAGGTGCCCAAGGGACCAGGTATAAGGCATCATGCAAAAAAAAAAAAGATATAAGTGTGTGTATGTATGTGTGTATATGTATATATGTATATGTATATATATATATCATATTAAATGAAGGGGGAAGTGCAGAGAGGAGACCCAAGGCCCAAGTGTCGGCCAATGGAGATCCCCTCACAGAGGGGTTTAGGAGAGGAGATGGGTTAATTAGGGTGTGAGGTAGTATCGATGAAGAACACAGCTTTCCCCCAGATCCTGGATGCTTCCTCCCCCCAACTACCATGATCCGAATTCTACCTTGCAGGCCTGGATAGGACAGAGGCTGTACACTGGTACATATGAGGGCTGGAGGTACAGGGAATCCAGGGTGGATGATACCTTCAGGACCAAGGGTGTGAGGGACGATGCTGGGAGAGTGGAGGGTGAGTGGGTTGGAAAGGGGGAACTGATTACAAGGATCCACATGTGACCTCTTCCCTGGGAGAGGGACAGCAGAGAAGGGGGGAAGGGAGACCCCGGGTAGGGCAAGATATGACAAAATAACGAGGTATAAATTACCAAGGGCATATGAGGGAGGGGGGAAAGGGGAGGGAGGGGGGGGAAAGGGGAGGGAGGGGGGGGAAAAAAAAGAGGACCTGATGCAAGGGGCTTAAGTGGAGAGCAAATCCCTTGAGAATGATTGGGGCAGGGAATGTATGGATGTGCTTTATACAATTGATGTATGTATATGTATGGATTGTGGTAAGAGTTGTTTGAGTCCCTAATAAAATGTAAAAGAAGAAAAGAGAAAAAAAAATGATTAGGGCAAAGACTGTACAGATGTGCTTTATACAATTGATGTATGTATATGTATGAACTGTGAAAAGAATTGTATCAGCCCCAATAAAATGTTAAAATAAAAATAAAAAAATAAAAATACTTGTTCTCTATAGTTTCAGCATTCCCTTCTCAGGGCTGTAAACCAGGGCGGGGGTCCAAGTGGTTCATTTCAGGTAAGACTTCTGCTGAGAGTCTGCCTTTCTCCCTCAGAGAGAGAGTCCGATTTTTTTTTTTTTTTTGGTCTTTCCACCCTAGATAAACTGGTTCAGAATCTACCTTTTTTAAAACACTTTTATTGTGTTGTAGGTGAAAGTTTACACAGCTAATAGTTATTTTCCCATCAGCCATTAATGCAGATTGTTCTATGACACTGGCTGCTGTCCCTGCACTGTGTCAGCAGAGACTCTCCGTCTTTTCTATCTTGACATTTTGGCTCCATACCTCAAGTTTTCCTGCCCCTCCCTTGCCTTTTCACCTTTGCTTCTGGATAAATGTTGCCACCTGAGTAGCCTCACAGGTGCTACGGTGTGTTTTATAGGCCAATCTATTATTTGGCTGAAAGGTGACCTCCGGGAATGGCTTTAGCTCCCTAATAAAAGAGGACCATCTGAGGAGAAAGGTGAGGCTTTCTGTTCCATTACAGATTCACAGCCTTGGAAGCCCACAGGAGCGGTCCTACTGTCCATAAGGGCCACTGTAAGTTGGAATCAATCCAATGGCAGGGAGTTTCTTGGCTTTTTAATAAGCGTTAAAATCCCCAGATGATTCTTATGTATATATTAAAATTCGTAAGGTATTATATCTAGGTGTCATATACATTATATGTTATGTATTATAAATTGTACATTATAATCCTGGGGACGAATTCTCAGGAGGTGAGACTAGAACGGAGCAGTCCATGCCCTGTTGTTAACAAGTTTATTTACACCGTTAACCAGCAAACACGTTTTCCATGGATAGAAATGCAACAGCAACTCTTTTCTTTCTATGTCCCAGCAAAACTTGTCACCTGGAAGAAGTCCAAACTTACAGTGCACCATTACAGAAGAACGAACCCTCCCAGCTCCCCCTTGTGCACAGCATTTGCACCAGTGTACAAGTCAAAAAGGCCTAGTGATCCTTCCGGACAGAAGAAAACTGCTCCCTAAAGTACACTAAGAGAAACCTGATCTCTTCTTTCTACTGCACAGTCAACCTTTGAGGCAGTTCTCCCCTGTCCTAGAGGGCCACTGCGAGTCGGCATCGACTCCAGGGCAGTGAGTTTGTTTGAGCACTACCCACAGCACCACTTCACTTCTGTATTTGCCACTAGAAATGCATGTTCCTCTAAACATCTTGAGGTATCCAAAAGAGAAATGAAAGCCTATGTCCACATAAAAACTCATAAGGCAATGTCCAAACCTACATGATTTATATATAATAACCAAAAAGTGAAACCAACCTCAAAGTCCATCAACTAATGTACATATAAATCAAATGTGATATAACCATACTAAACCCCGAAATACCCACGAGGCCGAGTCGATTTCAACTCCAAGCAACTTTATAGGACAAAGTGGAACTGCCCCACTGGGCTTCCATGTCATAAAGCTTTATGACAACAGGTTAACAGACTGTCAGTCTTTTCCCATGGAGTGGCTAGAGAATTCAAACCCAATCTAACAGTTGGTGGTTGAGCATTTTCACCACTGTACCAGCAAGGCTCCTTTAGACCACTGGAAAACTGTTCAGCAACAAGAAGAAATGAAGTAATGCTACATGCTGTACCTAATGAGTGAGCCTGAAAAACAGCTACGGAGAAAGGTCACAAAGTGCCATATAGTGTGATTTCACTGAGATGAAATGTCCAGAATAGGCAAATCCCGAGAGGACGAGAGAAGTGGTTGCCAGGGCCTGGGGAAGGGTGGAAATTGGCAGTGACTGCTAATCAGAACAGGGTTTCTCTTGGGAGTGCTGAAAAGTTACCTGGAGTTAAATGGTAATGGTAGTTGTACCATTGACCTGTACATTTTAAATGGGTGAATTACACTTTTAAAAGCTGCAGCGAAAATATCATGGGGCAACCAATCTCTACCAGCCTAAAATCTCTTCTTGGTGAGATTCATTAAAGCATTAAAAAAAGGTATATGAACCATAAAAGCACACTTACTAAAAGCTAGACAAATCCTTGCCTGTTGAATCTTATGAAACCCATAATAAGGTATTTCAAAATTAACAGTTCTCAAAACGTACTACACTAAAATATATTTAAAATGTTTTTCTGGAAAAGGCCCATAACTCATGTTTCCACTGCAAACTTTATCATCAATGGCACATGTGCTAACAAACTTCCAAATACTAAACCCACTGCTAATCAATGACCACCACTTCTCAGAGTACGAACCCTTAACTACTGAGTTTTATCAATTCTGACTCACAGAGATACTACAGGGCAGAGTAAAGCTGCTCAAGGGTTTCTGAGACTGTAAATTTCACAGAAGCAGCTGAAGGGTTTGAACCAAAATACTTCAGGTTATCCTCCCAACACTTAACCCACTGTGCCCTAGGGCACCGAATAATACTGATAGCAGGGAGCAAAATGCCAGGGCAGTCCACAGCTGTGTACTGAGTTAAAAAACATGGTCTCATGATTCTACACTAAACAAAAAAGATAAAGGTTAAAAAGAAACAGGGGAGGGGTCAGAAATCCCTTTAATGTTTTTTCTTTTGCTATTTACACCAAGTCTTGTGTAACTAAGTGGGGCACCATAAAAACAATGCGATCATCTATGAAGATGGCACTGATCTTTATATATAAGATCGCTGTGACAGCCAACTCAACTAACAAAAGCAACAGAAGGCTTGGAGTCCAGAAATAAAAACTTCAAACCCCCACCCTTCCACTTACTTACTATCTGTATGACGAGGGCTATTCTGAGCCGCTATTTACTAATTCATACCTTAGGGGCAATAATCCCAACACTTGAGTAGGTTGCTGAAATGAATGAGCTAGTGTACCCAAAGTAAAGGATTAAGGCACAATGTTCCCCAACCACCACCTACAGCTAGGGTGGTATCTATCTATCCAAGGTTTCCTTTACTAGAGGGACTTCAAAGAATTTGTCAAAAAATGGAATTTTTCCATGAGCTTTTTAAAGCAACAATCAACCACATGACAGTGACATTCGTTTTTTTGTTTTAGTCCCTAGAAGCCTAGAAGCCCACAACTCTAACCCAGAAAAAATGAGGCCAATCCTTACCCCACCCTCAGTACTTACTACCTTCTGGGCACTGCATTAAACAGAGAGCGTCCGTCCCATGTTTCTGACACTTCACAAAAGTATTGAGTATCTATGTAGAAGCATGATAAGTAAGGGCTGCTTAGTAACATGAAAATTTTGAGGAACATAAAATGATTCATAACAAGTTGGCAAACACATCAAACATTATCATCAAAGTTAAAGATGCTTTAGTGTATCTACAAGTGTTTGTTTTGCACACAGAAAGGGTCACTACATACGGAGTATGTAGTTTGATGAACTGACATCAGGTTTGAACCGAACTGTTACATCTTCATGTAAATGTAACTTAAAGACTATTTTAGGTACCGAACTAGTTTGTAATCTGGAGACTGCCTGTATACAGCCCTTAGCCAAATACATCACTGAAATTCAAAACCTAGCTACTCCTTTTCTTAGGTCACAAGGACACTCAGGAAACTTTATAATCAATCTATCATTCTAGTGCACATTTCTAAATTTATCCCACTTTGTTTTCCTATCATAGCCTTATTTTCCCATTGTCACATCTCATGAACACCTATCACATTTCTTTTTCCCTACTTCCATATCCAAAACCTTTCAAACCTGGAAAATATCATGTTGGGTGACATTAGTCAATCACAAAGGACAAATACTCTATGAGATTGCTGTTCTAAGGGAAACTACACGCACACACGTACACACGTACACAGGCACATACATCCAAGAGAAAGACATTCACACCAAAGGGAACACACAGTGGGTGCGGCCAAGGGCAGGAGGGACAAGGAGGGAGGAGGAAGGCTAGACAGTCTGTGGACAGTGTTAATTTGGGTGTAATACTGGGTAGTAACCCGACAGTGGGAGAAAGCAAGAAGCAGGTGAAAGGTAAAATATTGGAGGTTATGACTAGTATTTTAAACTATACGATACAAAATTGATATTCCAAAATGTAAGCCTCCACTTAGTTTACAATTTTTAAAAATGTGGAAACAAGCAAGAGAAGAGCAACTACTGCATACACTTTTTTTAAACGGAATAATTCTTAAAGTAATAATTAATAAAGGTCTACTAATGAGCCTTCTCAACCAGTGTATAACATCGATTCTTTGTGAATGAAAAATAGTATGATACCATCTAAGATACAACTATTGGTCTAAACACGGCTGGAGCAAAAGAGAAAGCAGAAAACCAAAGACTCAAAGAAAGCAGTCTACAGGACTCATAGCCTACATGAACCACAGGGTCACATATCCTTAAAGCGCAAGAACGACGTGGCGTCAGCTACCACTACACCAACCTTTATGACCAGAGATGCAATAGATAGTCCCAGATACCATAGGAGGAAAATAAAGAAAACTCAAATTCTGTGGGGAAAAAAACAGACTTAAATGGACCAACAGAGATTACAGGATCGTCTATCCCCTAAGACCATCACCCTAAAATACCCTTTAAATTCTAAACAGAAATCACACCCAGAGGCCATCTTTCTGCCAAATGGAAGACTGGCTCACAAAATAATGTTGACACCCTGTATAAAATGTAACCAATGTCACATATCAATGTGTCTAATAACCAAACCCAACTCCCTGTCATGGAACCCTTGCCAACTCATAGCAACCCTGCAGGACACTGCCCCTGTGAATTTCCAATACTGTAACTGTTTGAGCATAGTTGGGCTTCTAACAGCAAGGTCAGCAGTTTGAAATCATCAGTCGCTCCTCCACAGAGAAAGACAGGGTTTTCTATTCCTTTAAAAAAAATTAGTCTCAAATGTATTTTTTTAAAAGTCTCAGAAACTCATGGGGCAGTTCAACCCTCTCTCACAGGGTTACTATGAATCAGCATAGACTTGATGGCAGTGAGTTAAATTTTGTTTTTAAGAGTATAAAGAAAACAAAGAAGAGTATAAAGAAAGTATAAGAGCATAAATTATCCTGCCTGGCCCATGCTGTTAAATAAATGCCATTGGCCCAAATGCTGAGCTAAGCAATCCACCCAGGAAAATAAGACCGAACAGTTCATCAGCAGGGAAAGACAATTAATTATCTCTAGGGAATAGCAGACTCCATAGTTTGAGGAGTCCCTGGGTGATGCAATGGTTACCAGGCTCAGCCGCTAACCGAGAGAATGGTGGTTCAAATCCCCCCAGGAGTGCTTTAGCCCAGAGATGCACTTCTGTAGAATCAGCCTCGCAAACACAGTTGGACGTGTGCACAGTTCTACTCTGGCACACAACAGGTCGGTATGAGTCAGGGTGGCCTCCATGGCAAATGTGACTGTTCATAGTTTGGGGAAGTTAAAACCTTTTCATTACAAGGTAAGGATTAACTCAAAGTCGTTATGAGAATAGGAGACATGTCAGACATGGGTGTCCCTATACAACTGGAAGTCAGAGACACCAAGTTAAAGAAAAAGAAGGCACAAGCGGAGTCAAAGAGTAAATGAAGTGCATCCACTGATTTTGCCTGGCTACCTAGCATTTTCTCTCATAGGCTGTGCAATACCCTAGAGCCAAGACTGCTTGTAAAAAAGAAAGCTCACCCTACAGGGGACAACACTGCAGAGACAGTGTGGCGATTCGCCTGATCTGATCCCACCACACCGAAGCAAAACACTAAGGGCGGGCAACAGAACAGCAAGGGGAGCAGAGCAACGAAGTCCCCAGGGAATAGCAAATTTAGACTTTGGAGCCAGGGCTTGTCCCCCCAACAGACTCGACTGGAAAACCCTCCTAAACGCCAACAGTCCTTGAACTAACTACAAGCTTTTCTTTGTCGATGTGTTTTGTTTTGTTGTCATTGGCTTGCTGTTGTTTTATTTTATTTTGTTGCTTGGTGTTGCTCTGTCTTCTTTTTGTGCATGTTATTATCTCTGCAGGTCGGTCTAAATAAGATAGGCTGGATGAACAATCTGGAGGAGAAAACAACTGGACCGACGGGGACATGGGAGAGGGGGAGGTGGGGGAAAGGTAGTGGTGTTAATAAACCCAGGGACAAGAGAACAACAACTTATCCAAATCGGTGGTGAGGAGGGTGTAGGAAGGAGGCCTGGTAGGGCGTGACCAAGGGTAATGTAACCGAGAGGAATTACTAAAACCCTAATGAAGGCTCAGCATGAAAGTGGGACAAGAGGAAAGTAAAAGGAAATAGAGGAAGAGCTAGGAGGTAAAGGACATTTATAAAAGTCTAAATAAAGGCATGTGCATATGTAAATATATTTATATATGAAGATGAGGAAATAGATCTATGTGTATATATGTATAGATTTAGTATTAAGGTAGCAGATGGACATTGGGCCTCCACTCAAGTACTCTCTCAATGCAAGAATACTTTGTTCTATTAAACTAGCATTCCATGATGCTCACCTTCCCAACACAATCGCTGAAGACAGAATGGGTGCATAAGCAAATATGGTGAAGAAAGCTGATGGTGCCCAGCTATCAAAAGATATAGCGTCTGGGGTCTTAAAGGCTTGAAGGTAAACAAGCAGCCATCTAGCTCAGAAGCAACAAAACCCACATGGAAGTAGCACACCAGCCTGTGCGATCACGAGGTGTCGAACGGATCAAGTATCAGGCATCATCAGAACAAAAAATCATATCATTGTGAATGATGGGGGATGCGGAATGGAGACCCAAAACCCTTATCTGTAGGCAATTGGACATTCCCTTACAGAAGGGTCTTGGGGAGGAAACGAGCCAGTCAGGGTGCAGTGTAACAATGATGAAACATACAACTTTCCTCTAGCTCCTAAATGCTTCCTGTTCACTCCCCCTATCATGATCCCAATTCTACCTTACAAATCTGGCTAGACCAGAGGACGTACACTGGTACAGATAGGAACTGGAAACACAAGGAATCCAGGATGGATGATCCCTTCAGTACCAATGGTGATAGTGGCGGTGACACCAGGAGGTTGGAGGGAGGGTGGGGTGGAAAGGGGGAACGGATTACAAGGATCTACATGTGACTTCCTCCCTGAGGGACAGACAATAGAAGAGTAGGTGAAGGGAGTGCAAGATATGACAAAATAATCATTTATAAATTATCTAAGGTTCATGAGGGAGGGGAGAGCGGGGAGGAAGGGGGAAAATGAGGAGCTGGTGCCAGGGGCTTAAGTGGAGAGCAAATGTTTTGAGAATGATGAGGGCAATGAATGTACAAATGTGCTTTACACAATAGATGTATGCATGGATTGTGATAAGAGTTGTATGAGCCCCCAATAAAATGATTTTTTAAAAAGAAAGAAAGCTCAATGTAATGGTTCTTTAAATTCCCTTTCCAAGGGCAGAGCTTCTACCAATCTCTGGCCCTTACAATCCAGTGCAAAGGCCACAGAGCTCAACCAAAGGACCTTAAATATCTTTTCCCAGTTTCATCATCCCCTTTATCTCAGAGTAGTTTACAGAGAAAACAAATTTCACAATACTAAAATAAAGCAATTACAATAAATCAAAAGATTTGACTTTGGGCTTTGTATGATGAAACTTTTTATAGTTATTCAGAGAAAAATTCTTAGTTAATAAAAATTAGTTAAAACCAATACAAAACATTTAAAAATATTCACTTTGAAGGGAGGCCTATACTATTCCATAGCATGTGACCCACATTCATTATCGTAATTTTTAAGAAATTTCTAATTACACACAAGCCAAACCAAAGTTTCCTGAAACTTCTTTTCTTCACTTACCTCCAAAGACCTATTAGGCCAAAAATAGTAATAATAAAGATTCACAGTTTCTAACTACACTAAATGGAGTATTATGTATTACCAGTGGTTAATACTGCAGCCCTTTAATACAGTTCCTCATATTGTGGTGACCACCCCCAACCATAAAATTATTCTTGTTGCCACTTCATAACTGTAATTTTGCTACTGTTATGAATTGGGAAACCCCTGTGAAAGGGTCATTCGATCCTCAAAAGGGTCGCGATCCACAGGTTGAGAACCACTCCATTAAACTGATACTTCATAGTTTTATATTCTTAAATAAGAAAAAAGATACAGAAAGATCATACAGTTTTCATGTACTGCAAATGTTTTTAAATAAGTATACAAATAAATCTGAACACCTTTCTTCACCCCAAAATATTTTTTTCTAAAATTCACTTAACTTTAGATCTCTTCCAAGATTTTGAAAGAATTACGTGCTATTTTCAACACACGTTCTCACACATTTAATGTTGTAAACTACTACTTAATGGGCCTTATGCAAAAATTCTGCCAACTTTCAAACTTCTGAAATAAAACCAATACAATCGGTTCCGTGATTTGGAAGTGTGGGGGTTATAGATTCATGGGGCATCCCAGTTAACCTAATAATGTGGTTAGTGCTTCTGTTCTTAAAATCAAAAAACCAAACTCACTGTCATCAAGTCAAAAGCTGACTCAGACACACCCCCTCTGATTGACAGGAGTAGAAAGCCCTATCTTTCTCCCATGGAGCTACTGGTGGTTTCAAACTGCCAAACATGCAGATCACGGATGGCAGCCCAAGTCATAGCCACTAAACCACCAGGGCTCCTTCGGTTCTGAAAAGGAAGTCATAAAAGCTAGCAAGTCACCATTCAGGGCACAATAATTGGCCTCTATGGCCCTGGAACCACAAAGGAAGAAGGAAGGAGTTGGCAATAGAAAGGTGGCTATTTGCCCCCATGAACAACTGCTCTCTTCATCAACCATCAGAAGAACTGCATGGGTGTGTGGCTACCATTACTGAACATTTCTATCTACGATTCTGTAAAAGAATCCTGATCAAAAGGGGGAGAAATGCAAAACACAGAAAGGAAAAATCTCAGACTCTGGACTTTCTAGAACCATGGAGGTTAGGTGAACCTCTGAAACAATTGCTCTATCTTAAACCAAAAATACTCCTGAAGTCTTCATAAAGCCACATAGTTTACCTAGTAAAGAATGCCTGCCTTGGGCATTGTACTGTTCTCAGAACTAGCTATCCCCAAGGGCTCCAAATGGTAACAGTAACTCAAAAGATACAATAGGAACCTTATGGGGCAGTGCACTTATGTTGAAGGAGAAGGAACAAGTTGAGAATGGTCACAAACTCCAAGAACATAAGCAATTTTACTGAATTCAACATGTAGAAACTGTTGAATTGGTGTGTTTTGCTGTTATAGTTTCAAGAATAACAAAATAACTTTTAATTCAGTCATATATATTTTAAGTACAACATAAATAGTTCGTTCTTAAGAGAAAAAATTGAGCCATTAAGAGGATTTGCTAGGAAAACTCTTTCCTTTTCCTAGGCAAAAAATCCTAGCTTTACAGAGTAAAACGAAAAAAGTTTAAATAAAAAGAGTCATTGCCCATACAGTTATTAAGAATGGTCACTTTTTAAATTTAGGCATAAAATAAATCTCAAGTTTTGCTGAAAACTCTGAAAGACTGACCCCAGATAAATTTCGAAAGCTTCCCACACTTCAATTTCTTCAGCAGTAACACAGAAGTCGCAATGCGAGAAATGGAGTAGCGCTTCCTGTCACAGATGTGGTTTCTTTTCCTCCAACAGGTCATCACTGCCTATGATATTCTTGTCGTCTGTTTTCTGGGGCTCTCAGGGGCTCTGGTGGCATAGCAGACTAAACAAAAAGGTCAGTACTTGGAACCTACCAGTCCCTTCATGAAAGAAAGACTTAGACTCCCTGCTCTTGGAAAGCCGTCTAGTCTCAGAAACCCAAAGGGGCAGTTCTACCTTGTACTACAGGTTGGAATGGACTTGATGGCAGGGGCTGGGTTACTGGTAGCGATCCTAGAACTGTGCTCCATTATGCCAAAGGGCCTTTAAAAACCTGAGGAAATAGGCCCACGAGCTTCAGCTCAGCAGTTATGGAATAATATAGCAACAACAGAATCACTTTATAGTGCGTCATCTGTCTCTATAGTGATAAGTAACCCACAGTTACTACTTAGGACACGCAAGTAACAAAATTAAAATGCTCATGTGGACTTTAAAAAACACCATTACTTGTATTCATCTCTTTATTATTAAGTGTATAAGCTCTAAGTTTCAAGGCAAAATCTGGCGAGACTATTCTTTGACCTTGGAATGTGCTTCAGTTGCAGTAAGTTTTGTTTTGTCCTTAAGGCTAGGGAGGCTCAATAACATACACAGCATCAGCTCTGTAATCATCAAAAAGAATAGATTTGGGGACCTGGGAATTAAGCTCTGGTTCCCCATCTCTTAAAAAAAAAAAAAAGACTACTCCCTCATAAAACTATTGTTAAGACCAAATACAGGCAAGACTTAGTCTTCTCAAAAAAAAAAAAAAAACAACCTCACTGCCATCAAGTATATTGATTCATAGTGACCCTATCCGACAGAATAAAACTGCTCCTGGCGGTTTCCGAGACGGTAACTCCTTACAGGAATAGAAAGCCTCATCTTTCTCCCTCGGAGTGGATTTGAACTGCCAATCGGATGGCTAGCAGTCCTCAGAGCCACTAAGGGTCCTCAGGCACATACTAAGTGCTTATTAGTAAGTTTCTATTATCATCGGTGGCTCTCTTCTCCTAGAACTACCTGACAGACCAAACACCCTCCCATCAATAGAGAGCAGCGTGCTCAGCCTCCCTCAGAACTTCCACTGCCCGGTACCGGTCCACTACTGCTTGTCCTTCACCTGCTGTTAACATCCATCTCCTAGCAGAACAGCAGAACTGAGATCCACTGCTCTAACCTGAGTGCAATCCTAAAGCACTGTTCTTCCCTCATTCAATCAACATAAAAATTTCAGAAACACCTCCTGGGAAAGGTGCATAGAAAATAAACATAGCAATGACAAGATGTAACCCAAATGACTACGTATGTGACTCACATCTGCAACAGAGCTACTTCCCCTAGAGTCCCACAGTACTGTTCATGTGTGAATTCTAAGGTGGGTCACTGGTTTTGCTTCCTGGACACAGGTTTGCCATTTTACATTAACGCTCATTTACTAATCTGACCTAGATGGTACAGTAAGTCAGGTACAATACCTCATAAATGGGGTCAGCGTAAGAGAGCCCAGGAGCCTTCAAAAAACGTGTTGATCTGCATGCACATCACAGCCAGGTCTTATTTAAATCTTCCCTCTGACAAAGGCTGAGGGGGAGAATTTGATTTGCCCACAGAGACCTAAGGATTTCAAACGTGGTCACCAAATTCGGTGCCTGTCAGTTCCACACTTTCCCTTCCCATTGTTCACCCCAGGGCTGCAGAAGTCATTATGCAGTAAGTTTCACTCTTCATCCACTCCAGTTGTCTTAACTGCCAGCAATCCAATCTGCATAAAGTACTTCACACTCACATACTCAAAAACCCTGCTATTTCCTGAGTTCAATTCATGTCCTTTATTCTCCATTTTATTGAAAGGCTAAGGGAATAGGGACTAGTGTATACAATAAATTTCCGCTGAAGCTCTATTGGCATATACCAAACTCCAGGGGTTCAGATAGCACAAAATAAATTACATTTGATATTTGCCTTCAAGACAACAAGGAAGGAGGAAACAAGGAAATGCAGGCCCTCAAATAAAGAGACACAAAATAAAGATTAAGACAAAAACAAATGCCCTGAGAGTCCAGGAGCAAGCTCCCTCTGCCTTAGGTTCCATACTATCCTCTCTCTGTAATGGGAGGCGCTTATGAAACAGAAGACTGCTGGTAATCCAACCCCGCATCATCACTATGCTCGCTAAATTCCTGCCGGTCCGAGGGGGTGCTCTGGCTCTTCCTTCTGACTGTGGGTCAGCTACCCTGGCTGCCCTTTTTGAAAGAGTTGGGGGGGTTATACAACTGACTACTCAAATTTACAAGTGTACTTGGGTCTGCCTACACATCAGTACCTGAGGTCTGGCAAAACATAGCCCCTCAATAGAAAACGAGTCTTCAAAAATTCAATCTATACTTCAAATAGCCTGAATAAATATGCTAATCCTTTCATCACATTCAAGAAGTTAAGAAATCCAGAGCAGGTTAAAGGCTCTTCTCGGTAAAATAGACTGGTTTCAAATTAATAAGATTGTAAGGTGTTAAAATTAGGCAAAACCAAACAAGAGTTTAAAATAAGAGGACAAAGCTGATTAAAACCTAAAAGCTACAACCAGGTCGTCTGGCAAGAAACATTAGAAAAATACCAGTTCTAGTTCAAGTACATATCATTTTAGCAGCTATTTTATTAACTTGCTATTATTTTCAACAATACTATCTTGTTTAAAAAGTTACCCACACCCACCAGACACGATTCTAAAATATATACTTGGCCAAGCAGTTCTTACACATCTGTGTGTCAAAGTGGGAGGGGGGAGTAGTTTCGGAAATAAATACATTGTACACACAAAAGCAATCCTAAGACTTTTATGAATAAGTGAGTTGGCCATTTTAAGCTTTAGCACGGAAGGGTAAATGACCCAGTGACAAATTATAATCATCCTTTAAAACAAGTGACTGTTCAGGCCATACTAAATTAGCATTTTAGGCTTTAAAGACATTTACTGAAAGCATCGGAAGTGGACAATGATTATAAAAGAGTTTGAAAGCTGAAATAGTGAACTTTTTTTACCTGATGTTCTGCATGAATGTTATCCCCAGTAGGCCAGCGATGTTTGCTATTATTATAGCCGCCTCCACCACTTCCTCCTCCCCCAAGCTGCTCACCATGCTGTCTCTGAAAGAAGTAGTCCACCATAGCGTCGTCCTGGGAACGGCCTGCAACTCCTATGGATCCTGGGACAGGGCTGGAGTGTGTCCCAGCTGCAAGAGCCTGATTTGCAGCTGGCTGTGGCTGCGCTTGGGACCCTGTTCCAGATGTCAAAACAACAGGCATGTTGGGATTAGCTGGTTCTTGAGGGTGATGTTTCAGGTGGGGGCTGAACGAGTCCTGCCAAAGCACTGCTTTCCTCTTCAAGACACATGCAACGCTCATTCCACCAGCACCTGAGGATAGACAGACAGGTTCGAAAGACTCCGTTTGCATTCTTTTAAACGTTATAATTTAACAGCAGGATAAAAATAGGAATTCATGCCTTCTCTGCAGTACAATCATCTACAGTTTCTACCCAGCAGCTAAATGTATATGACAATTTTCTACACTGAATCTTCCATTTTAAGTTGATGAACATATATTTATGGAAATGCAAGGGGGCTTCCTAAAGTTGAGGGGAGAGCCAGTGTTTTTTAATTCCACTTTTCCAAAAACTCCTCTCACTACCAGTAAATAGTGGCAGGCACTCTGGCAAGATACTCAACTCAAAAACAGCAACAACAACAAAAGATGTATCAAAAGTAACCATGTGGAAGCAGATGCCAATCATCAAAAGGTAACAATGTAGAAGCAGCTGTCAATCAACAGCTTTCCTACTCAAGCTATTTCATGCAAGCCAACTGATACTATTCACCTTACCGTCAAAATTTCACAACTGTACAGTTAGAGCAGACACGGGCCAATGAGCCGAACAAAAACCTAAACTTTATGTATAATTCCCAATGACTCCAATTGTCTAAACTTGAAAGGGAAGAGGTTCAGCTCATTCCTAGGACACTGCTCAAAGAAACAAGATCTGCTGGCAAGAATCACAGCAACGTACTCAGTGTAAATCTCCTCCTCAGTGGGGGAAAATTCATTATTTCTACCAATCACTTACCAATACACTTTTATTTATGTCAGCACCCCATTAGTACTCAACTAGAAACAGGAGTTCACCAAACCGAATTCAGTCACCTTACTGCCATAGAAGGACTCACTGTAAGGCCCAACGGCCTCAAAACCAGTAATTATGTGGCAAGTATGCTGCAGATATTAATCATCATGAAAACAATGAAAGAATTGTTATTCCTATTTTACAGATAAAAAGTTTTGTTTTGAAGGTTTTGATTTTTTAAGCTGGTGTATGATTTCTGTACCTCTAGTATACAGAAAAGCTGTGATGTGCCCAGTGCCTGTGCCCCAAAGGCCATTCAACTACTGAGCAGCAAAGAAGCAATTCAAACGTAAAGATTTTGCACCCAAACCTAGTCCTTTCTTCAAAGCCTTTGCTGCTCCCCAGTAATCCAATATGGGCACTATTTCTCTCACTTGCATCTGCTACTGTACTCCGGAAGGATCAACCAAGAATCCTAAAATGTTACTACAAAGCCTTACTACTCAATGCTACATTTATGGTACTTAATGCTACAATCGAAAACTACATTTGCTTGTAAGCTAGAACAATGTGTCAGTCATGAATATTTAAGATACTTTTTTAAATGTTACAAAGGAAAAAATGTTACTATGAAGCATTACTACTCAATGCTACATTTATGGTACTTAATGCTACAATCAAAAACTACATTCGCTTGTAAGCAGTGGGTACTTAAAATATTGTAAAAAATGTTTCAAAGAAAGAAATCAGTTACAATGGAGCGTAGCTGGCTTACAGCCACTAGAGTCTGATTTCCAAGGCTGTCAACCTGATACTTCACTGCTACTGAGGTCTTTTCTCTCCCTTTCAAAAACAACCTCACAAGATTCATGAGAAATCTATTAAGATATTTCTCTTTATGGAACTAAACTTCCTGACAGAAAAGAACTCTCCCACACTAATTCATGTTTTGAACACAATGTTATTTGCAAATTGTCCAAAGCCAAATTTGGAAATGTCTAGCCTCAGTTAATTCCAATCCATTAGAACCTTACTAGGGTACTGGGCTAGTCTAGCTGTGCTCACTCTGGGTTCTGCTTTCCTGAATGATCAAATCTTATCTGTGCTCAGTGCCAGAACCAGAAAGTCAGCACTGGTTTCACCATCTTCAGTCCTTGCAAATCAGCCTAAGGCCCTCTTGTAGGACTTTCAAAAGAACTCAACCCTTCCACTACAACTACTGGCCTAGTCCATTTGTCTTCTACAAGAGAACCTCAGCCTAACAGTTTGTTTGCTGTAGAGCAAGATCCATGTTTGCCACTTAACTAGCAACCTCTTAGAACCCGTTTCTCATCATCTAGAAAATGGAAGCAATTCTTCCTCTCTCTCCGGTTTACTTTTTTGTTGTTGTTTTGACCCAAACAGAGCCAAGACATCAAGCGTTTGGGTAGGTTTAAATAGTCGCCTCAATGCATGCCCCAGTTATGGCCATAGACCGTTGATCCAGTGGGGAGCATTCCTAAAGTAGCAGTGCGCAGCGAAATGCAATCTATTTGCCATAATCGCTCTCTCAGATACTTTTCTACTAAAAAGATGTTTCCCACTAAATCACACTGAACACAACATCATTCTAGTAAGGGATTTTTTTTTGGGGGGGGGGCCTCCCATTAAAATGTTCAAACAAAACAATCGACTTCTGTAAAGCTATCTGTGTGCCCTGAAACAACTTCCTGCTTCACCTAATGCGGCAAGTTGCTCAAACAAGAAAAAACCTGGCAGAAGGGACAGCCAGAGAGGGAGCAAACACCTAAGCAAGTAAAAGATGCGTCTCGAGTGGTTCTGTAATTTCTGGGCAACTACCAGGCAAAATTTAAGAAATCATCCACCTACATATTAGAACACATTTAAATTGCTAAGGTCTTTTAAGGAAGTCTTGGAGCTCACTAAAAAGTTGTAGTGTTGTAGTAAAAGTGTTTGAAATGTGGTTTTCACAAGGGTTACGTTTTTCAAATAAATACTCAGTAAGTAACTGGCACGAAGTGCTGACTCCAGCTCCTCTTCCCAGTCTTCAAACCACATACATCAAGCTAGGTTTTGTTGTTGTTTTCACTATCTCTGGTAGGGTGTGCTTCAGAGCCGCGCCCCCCCCTTCCCTGTCCCCTATCTACATGGTTCACCTTTACTAAAATACTTTGTGGTTTAAAAGGTATTTGTTTGTTCTCACCACATGGAGTAAACATTCTGGGGTCATAAATTTCTCTTAAAGCTGCTCAACTCAGACCCAAACGAAACAAATTCCAACTCCAAAAAGCTGTGGCCGTGAACAAAATGAATTCATTGGCTGCTAAGGCAAAATTCTAACTCAAAGTTCAGAATTCCTGTCTGTCCCAAAGATCCAGATAAAGAACCAACAGCTCCCAAGAGTGTGTTGGGAAGTTAAAATTAGCCATGGGCCAAAATAGTTCTCTCACTTAATAAATCTGCTTGCAGGAGCCCCCCCCCCCCCCCCCCGCCCCCAGCTTGCCTTGTCTTGGTCAATCTATTAAGAGCTTTCATTTAACATTTTTCTAAAAAGCAACCCAACAGCGACAAACCCATTGTTTCAGGAGTAACTGCCTTTAACACAGAACTATTTTTTTAAAGCCTCATAAACTCTCTCAATAATCTCACTAAGGGTCGGAAGTGAGTGAATTGATAAGGAGAGCTTACGAACCGTCTTTCTTAATTCGACAAGGATGGGAACAACTTCTGGGCAGGATAAAGCCGCTCTAGGTTGTGGGCTGGGGGGGGGGGGGGGAGACGCCAATGGAAGAAAAGTTGCGCGAGCTGGACGTGGGAGCGAAGAGACGGGCCCAACAAAATGATCTGTGTTTACCAAGCACGTTCGAGGGCTCCAACTCTCTCGCATTGTCTGTCTGGGCGAGGAGGCACCCTGCTTTTGAGTTGAGACACACCACAACACAAGGCGGCGGAAAAGAGGAAGCACCCACCCCACACATCAGCTCTCACGGAAACAAAAGGCCACCAGCACCCAGGAGCCAAAGAGCGATCGGAAACTTCCTGATGGCCACTTCTCCCCGTTTAAGGCTCGCACGGTTTCCCACCCCCCCGCCCGCCCGGTGGGTCTCCCCAGTGGACGAGGGCTATGGCCGCTGCCGAAGCGATTTATTGTTCCTCCTCCACCTCCTCCTCCAGCGCTGCCACGGGAGCTCGAGAAGTCGAAGAAATCCAGGGTGGCACGGAATTACACCACACGGCCACAGAGGAGGCTCCGGGCTTCGCAAAGCCACCGAAAAGGCCCCCCAAATGGCACGTCTCAACCTTCCCGGGCGCCCACCAGGGCCGGGCAGAACCAAGAAGCACGTCCGTGCCCTGGCCTGGGCCTAAACCTCCGGCATTTTGCTCGCTTCCACCCGCTCCCCACCCCCTCCCTCCTTTGATAACAATAGGGGCCTTGCCGCTGACTCCAAAACATGTACGAGGAACGGCGAGTGAGGAGCCTCGGCCAGGGCCCCGGCGGCTTTTCCAAAGCCCTTCTCACCCCGCCAACCGCTCTCAAACCCCAATACGAGGGGACAATCCGCTCGCTAGGGGTCCGGCGCAGCGTTTGGGGCCGGCACGGGGCAGATACTCACGGGCGGAGCGGTAGGATGAAGATGGATTTCAGCCCCGCGATCTTCTCTCTCCGGCGCTCTCGCTCCCCCTTACCTTTCACTCCGACAACATGGCGGCCCACTGGGGACTGGGCTGGCGCGGTGCATCATGGGATAGACTCCGGCCCCGGCGCCGGCGGTGGCAGCGGCATGTGCGGAGCAGGCAGGCGGCTCTGGAACAGGTTGCCCGGTTGCCATGCCAACCCGGGGCCTGTGTGAACTTGGGGAAACTCACAGGAAACACAACCGCTGCGCGCGCGAGGGCCCGCCCGCCAGGCCGACGCGCGCCGCCGAGAGCAGCAGGCGGGCTCCCGCCGGCCTGCACCTGAGCGCGCACCGTGCGCGCCGCGCTGGGCCCCCAGCTCCCGCGCGGCCGCGCCACCGCCCCCCCCCCCCCCCGGGCGCCCAGCTCCCTCCCAAATTTCGACAGTTTTCATATTCCTGCTTCCATTTCCATAGCCTCTATGTATTTATATATTCATATATACATGAATGTGTGTATATACATCCCCCCCCCATAGTGGATGGCCCAATGGCCATTGGCAATGGGGCATGGGGAGAGTGTAAAGGTTGTAGTCTTTAGACTACCGCATCCCTCTCCGGTTGGGTGGCCAGTGGATTTGAACCACTGACCTACAGGTAAGCAGCGAGGGCTTTAACCAGCACACCACGAACTGTTCAAGATACTTACTCTATGTACCTGGGGCCGGGGCGGGGACCAGTGAAGCACGCTCCGATGGATCAGTGGTTAAACCCTGAACTGCTAACGAAAAGGCTACAGGAGAAAGAGAGGGCAGTGGGCTTCCAGCAAGGTCACAGGCTAAGAAGCCACATGGGCAGTGCAGCTCTGCCGGACACCGGGTTGCTATGGGTTGAAATTTACTCTTGGACACGCACAAGTCTGTTGTCACAATGATAAAGGTCGTTATGTTGAGTGCTTCGTACAGGGTCGGAGACTCCTCAGCAGGGCAGCTGCATAATTTTCAGGGTTCCCTGCAAAGCAGGGCCCCTTGTTCAAGAATTCAGAATTTCAAGATGGCGACAGTAAAAAATTAAACCGGCTCTGTGCAACTTACACCCAAATGACCATGAATGTCCCCATTGTCGGCCACAGAAAAAAAGTAGACTTTCAAATCATCAAAATGGGATTAGTTTTCTACCTCAAACTAACTTCTTGATGGATTGAAACAAGCAAAGAACAGGCTCTAAAAGGCTGGGCGAAAATATTGGGGGTTTCTAATTTGTGGAGAAAAACCTAATCGTTGTGAATAAAAACCTTTGATTCATAATAAAAAATCAATCAACTGAAAAAATTCAGTATATAGACAATGAGAAATGCTAACAACAAGTAGAACAAATGAGAATATGGTCAAAAATATTTGCAATGTCTGTAGTAGACAAATAAGGGAGGCCTGATAGTGTGGTGGTTAAGCATTGGGCTGTGATCGCATAATCAACAGTTCAAAAACACCAGCCGCTCCACCCAAAAAAGACAGGGCTTTCTACTCGAGTACATAGTTAGTCTTGGAAACCCGGTTGATCACTATGAGTCAGCATCAAATCGGTAGCAGTGAGTTTGATATGGGCTTGAATAGTAGACAAATGGCTAATATGGTGGTTACTTGTTGGGCTGTGATCTGTGAAGTCCACAATTCAAAACTACCAGCCAGGGAAGGAAGACGGGACGTTCTACTCCTGTAAACAGTTACGGTCTCAGAAACTAACATGGGCAGTTCTAGCTGGGCTATGGAGTCACTATGAGGTGTCATCAACTGGGTGACAGTGAGTTTAGCTTGGTTTTTGTTTTCTTGTTTTTTGGTTTTTGTTTCATATATATATATATATATATATATATATGAACTTCTCTAGTCAATGTTTAATAAAGTAAACAAAAATAAGCAATGACAAACAGGAAAATCACTAATAGTTAATAAATATGTTAAAGACGGTAATAGCATGGGGCTGGGAAGTGGAGGAGCAGGAATGGGGAAGAATAGCCAAAAGACATCAAGTTTCTTTTGGGGGGTGTTGAAAAAGTTCTAAACTTCGACGGTAGTGATGCTGACAGTCAACCCTGTGACTGCTATGAACCGCTGAATTGTGTGCTTTATTTGGGTAAATGTTACGGTATATGAAATACAGGGCCATGGAAATATTTTAAACAGATGAGAAAAGGATAACTAATAAAAGGCAACTTTGAAATATAATTAATCCAGTGAAAAAAATTCAAACAATGGTTAACATCCTATTGGGACAAGTGCATGAGAAAATTAGCACTTAATTTAAATTAGTGACATTTTCATGTTTGTTAAAAACCAAAAACCACAAGATGGGAAGTTAGACATCTGAGCTTGGCTACTTAAGCAGGTAACTCTGGCTCTCAGCTCTTTGAGTAGCTCCCTCTTCTCACAGGGTAGTGATTAAAGGTAAATGAATTACAATACATAAAGTGCCTGACACCAAGTGAGTACTCAATAAACGTTGCCTCCTCTCTACTTGACCAAGCATGACCAAAATTCAATAATCCTTTAAAAGAACAGGTTGTATTCAAACATCTGGCTCTGGAGCAAGAACAAAGTCTTTTGAAATCCGACTCCTTTGCATCCTTAAGCTCTCTGAGCTTCTGTCTTCTTCCCTGAAACATAGAGGGGATAACAGCATTCTATGAAATAAAGCAGACAAAGCAGCTAGCACCCTGGGCCGGTACACTTGAAAGTGCTAACTAGTCCTAGTAAGAAAACAGAAAGAGGAAACAGCAGATAGTTTTTTTTTTTAAGTTACAATGTTTCCAGAATGTTACTGGGCTCTGTGCTCCATAATTTCATTCCGAGATACATGACTGAACTCCTTAGTTTTAAATTTAGTTTTTATTACTCAGGCAAAGAAATTCTAATGTCGGTTTAGCCACCACCATGTGGCCCCGTGACCCATCACCCATCCTTGAAGGAATTGGGCTCAAAAGACATGAAGGCCCTCCCTGCCCAGGCCAAAACTGTCTCCAAAGCATACCTCCAGCCATTCCATGAAGCTCTCTTGTCAAATGCTTGCTGCGTACTAGGCACTCATATTCATATTCAGTATTTCATTTTCAAAAATACCTGATTGTATGGATTGTGATAAGAGTTGTATGAACCCCTAATAAAATGATTTTTTTAAGATTTAATTTTTTTAATACTTATGATATGAACCCATGATAAAACTGAGGCTTGCATAGACTAATAAGCCAAAGTAGCATTTTTCCAGATAGATAGTCTAAGGCTGTTTCCTAGAAGTTGTTTGGCTAAAAAATGTCAGTCATGCCTAAAACTGTTGTGTGTTGTGTGGTGGTTTGGTGCCTGGTGTAACCCAGCTCAACCCTACGTACAGCCGACTGCACCATTCCCTTCTTCATGTGCCATCCTCAGAAGCCTGGCTATCCTTGAGGCCGTTGTTACAGACACTGTCAATCCATCTCATTGAAGGCCTACCACTTCTTTACTGACGCTCTACCAAGATCAGTCCTTCGTGACACCATGTCCCAAGTACTGAAGACTACACTTGAACCATCCTCAATTCTGCATAGCATTCTGGTGTACTTCCTCCAACACCAATTCGCTCATTCCTCCCACAGTCCAGTCCAATAGTCTTGACCCACCCCATAATTCAAGTTCATCTATTCTTTAGTTTTCCTTGTGCATTCATTATCTACCAGCGCGTGCATATGAGGTGACTTAAAATACCAGGGCTCGGGTCAGGCACCCCTTAATCCTCAACGTGACATCTTGCCTTTCCAACACTTGGCTGGGGTCTTTCTTTTGCAGCAAATTTGTCCAGTGCAATATGCCATTTGATTTCTTGGCTGTGGCTTCCAGGAGTGTTGACTGTGAATGCAAGTAAAATTAAATCCTTGACATCTTCAATCCTATCTCTGTTTATCATGGTGTTGTTTTTTGGTCCCATAGTGAGGATTTTTGTTTTCTTGATGTTGAGGTATAGTGAAAGCTATAGTCCTTGATCTTCATCAGCAAGTGCTTCAAGTCCTCCTCGCTTTCAGCAAGCAAGATTGTGTCATCTGCATATTGCAGATTGTTAATGAGCCTTCCTCCTCCCCTGGCGCCATGTCCTTCTTCAGATAGTCCAGCTAGCCAGGGTATGTCCTCTGCATGCAGAGTTAATAAAGTATGGTGGAAGGATACAACCCTGAGGCCCACCTTTCCCTATTTCAACACTCGAACGCCTAGTCATTCATCTCAACCTATTGCTTTCAGTTGCATTTGAGTTGGCTCTCATTCGTGACCACCTTCCGTGTAGCCATTGTCACGAACCTTATGTAAACCTATTGTCGTGGAGGACGTTCTGACAACAGGCGAGGGACAGAGCCTAGGGTTTCCATTGGGTTTCCAAGCAGGCATCTTCAGAGACACGCACTCTCACACCCTTCCTCTACAAAGCAGCTGGTGAGGTCAAACCACGGGCCTTCTAACAATGGAGCTCCTAACTACTAAACCACGAGGACTCGTTTTGTCCTTATAGATAACAGAAGCAGGAGCCCTGAAACCCATAAGGCAGCGGTTCTCAACCTGTGGGGCGTGATCCCTTTGGGGGCGTTGAACGACCCTTTCACAGGGGTCACCCGATTCATCACAGTAGCACAATGATGGTGATGAAGTAGCAACGAAAATAATGTTATGGTTGGGGGGTCACCACAACATGGGGAACTGTATTAAAAGGGTCGCAGTGTGAGGAAGGTTGAGAACCACTGGCCTAAAGTCAGCTCGAGCCTGCCCTGTAAAACTTAAAAAACCAAACTCATTGCCACCAAAAATGGCAGGCCTGCAGATGTTGAAAGGCGAGAGCGGACCTTCCTGGGAGAAAACCTTTCCCTACAACCAGACCTCTGAATTCCAACTTCTACAGGAAATGCCTGTTTGCTCAACACTTGTAATATTTCGGTTATAGCAGCACAAGATAGCGAGTGCTTTGAGTCATGGGACGAGCCCTTTCTGACCTCAGTCAGCCCTGCTTCCATGCTCTGATCTTTTTACTTCCTCTGATGCCGATGATCCTCCTACAGCACGCCACGTCTATGCTGGGTTTGCTAATCATCGCAATGGCTACACAGAGCTGACAGACCATACTCATAATTATGATAGTTTATCAGGGAAGGTAATAGGTTCCTGTAAGGCAGGAGCAGTGGTTAGTAAGGGTATAGTCATTGGTCCACAGCAACACCTCTCCTCAGCCAGCAATCAAGTTTCTCTCTGGTCCTTGGTCTCTCAGCCACCTCGGTCCCTTGGTGTCTGCCTCTGTGGGCCAGGAAGTCAGCCTGCCTATCTCTTTGGCTCACAGTCCCACAGTCTTAGGCCAGAGGAGAAGGTATTCCATAGTCTCCATGCTGCTCCTGAGCCTCTGTGCCACCGTCCCTCGGCCCTCTGGGCTCAGCCTCTGCCACTGCACACCGAGATCTGGAACATGCTCTTCCAATGGGCCTGGGCGTTCTCTCTGGTTCCAGGTGGCTCTTATACCCTGAGGCATGGCTCTGATGGAGGGAGGTTTTTGTCTTTCAACTGACCATACCTCCCAGGAAAATGAATGATGGTGTCGTAAGTCACACCCGCTAGTAAAATTGTCTTAAAGACACATCCCACCCTAAACCTATAACAGAGAATGCCTTCCACAGCGACAGTAGGGCCTAAGATACATTTTATTCTAATCTTGTAAAAGAAAATGACTTCCAAATGGAATTATAGCCACAGGCATAGAGTCCAGACTTAATAATACATCATGTAAGGAATTGTGGTTAGAAGGGCCATATTCATTGATTAAATTTCATAAGACCGCTGGTGACAGTTACTATAAAGTAGCATGTGTAAGCTGAACGATAAGCATTCTCAGGCAGGAAACTGGAGTTATCGTGATTTTCAAAAAGAAAAATTTTTAACTTTTGTATTGATTTGTGCTACATTTATATGTGTTTTGCTTGTAGAATCTTCCTTCCACTACTCAACTGTCAGTTTGCTACACGTAGGGCTGCAGTGGGTTTCAGCAGAGCAGCCCGCCTATGACGACAGCCTTAAAAAAAGAAAAAGAAAGAGGCTTGGCGATCTACTTCCCCAAGTTATCCAGCGAAAACCCTATGAGCCACTGTAGAGTGCTAGAAGATGTGCCCCCTAGTTTAGAAGGCACTTAAAACTACAGAGTCGCCACAACAATGGACTTGAACATGTTAGCAATGAGAGGGATGCTGTAGGACCAACCCAACAACAAGTTTAGTTCTGCGGCACGTGGGGACACCATAATTCTGTGGTGACTAGACAGCAACTGACAAGGACAGCACGAGTACTGTGGAGTGACACTTCTGCTCACTATTTTGATGTCTGGGCAATTGTTACACTGTTAATATTTTTCACGGCTATTTTGTTTCTTAACAGACCTTGAGTATCAGCATGTTTTTCCCACTAGAAGCAGAAGGGAGGAGTGTTTGGGGGGTTCTAGGAAGGACACACTAGATCATTCTGACTTACTTACCGGTAAGGAACACTAGAAAACCCAGGGAAACATGGAAAATGTCTACCTGAAATTGTTGGAAAGCCTACAGTTAGTGATGACTTCCTGAGCCAGGATCAGAACCAGGAGACACACAAAAGGGCATCAAATCCTACACATGGGACTACTTTTCTCGGTGGGGTAGCAGCTGAGAATGTAACTAGTTATGTAGCTAGGAGTCCAGGGACGAATCCAGACCTTCTAAGAACAAGAGCTTAGTGAACAAAATTCACTTTGGACTGTGATCCCAAAATATTGTACCTTTGAAAGCAAAAGTGAACAATATAAACAAGCCTATATAGGGATTGCAACCCAGCTCCAAATGATCTCAAATTTAATGTTATCTTAAGGTGATCCCAGAGCCCATGTCTCCACATGCCTGTCAGAAGAAAAACAAACTGTATGCTCTCTGGAGAAAGAGAGCATCATCCTAGGCCTCGAATTATTTTTATAAATTATGAAATTGTGCAATTACAATATCAAACCCACCAAGAAAAGTGACCATGAAAATTAGAAGTCGAAATAACATGAACACAATCACGGAGAACCCTAGATATTGGTGCCCATTAGATATTCAAGAAGATAAAATAGGAGACTGAAAAAATTTAATTGGTGGTCGTATAAATACATATAGCCACTGTGAAAAGTCATCTGGTGATATTTAAAGCAAATGGAGATTGAGTGATGGCTCCTTACAACCCAGCAATCCCTCCTACTGGGCATAACCTGAAGAGGTAAGAAATAAACCGGAACAGTTGTTTGCTCTTCCGCGTTTATTGGGGCACAGCTCACAATCACAAAGACTTGGAAACAATCTAAGTGTTCACAGACAGATGAGTGGATTAGAAAACTCTGGCACATACACAAAATGGAGTAGTATGCAGCCCTAAAGAGCAGTGATGATCTCATGAAGCACACTGTCTCATGGGAAGAGTGGGAGGGAAGTATGCTAAGCGAAGTTAGCCAATCACAAAAGGACAAGTACAACGAGTCCACTGAGGTAAGTATAATCAGCACAGTGGGTATGTAAGAAAAGCCATTTATCTCACACTATATGGGTTGAGGTACAGGCAGTTGGGCATGGGGCAGGCCAAACCCAAGGGTGTGTATGTCATTCCAACACATTAACGGGGAAAGGGGTGGGGTGGAGAAGGGAGAACAAGCAGGGGAGGGGGGAGAGGGAGAAGATGGCACTGGGGAAGCAGGGCACTAAACCACCCAGGAGGAGGGGATTGGTTATGTCTCCACAGAAATGGGAGTGGGAGCGCTGACCCCACCACGGTGCCAAACCTCGAGGGCAACGTAACCACATGGAGCAACTCCTGAACAGGGAGGACTACAGGGCCGGCCCAATCAGAGGCCACCTGACCCCTCCTAGAAGTATGTGTGACAGAGGACAACTCTCAACTTACTGGTTGGGCAGAGGGGCCGGCCGGCCACGCCCACACGGAAGCAAACCAAGAAGGAAAAGAAAGAGGGAGCGTCTGCTAAGGCACTGAGAGGGCTGGAGGACCAACAGCTCAAGACATCATGTCCCCTCGCTGGAGCATATCGCAACAGAGGACAATACTGGGGACATGCGGCGGGGAGTCAGTGCGGTCTGACCACCCCCACAGTGGGGCAAACCAAGAAGGGAACATAGCTCAGTAACGGGAACAAAGCAAACCCATAAACCCCCTGAGGAGTTCCTGAAATAGACTTCAAGCTAGGAGGGAAGTGCCCGGGACCCCCCAGGACTGATGGGAGATAGGCATAAAGGTCAGTGGACCGACCTGTAACTTTGTATGCTTTGTCAGGGCTTTTTTGCTAGTTATTTTTTCTCTCTTTTTACTCAATATTTTGTTTCTTTTTGTTTTGTCTCTGTTATTGTTGGTTTGCCTGCCGATGTAAGATAGGCATGGGAAGCAAGCCTGAGGAGGAAGCAACAGACCCCACGTCCCAGAGGGACTTGTGGGGAGGAGGAGGCAGGAGAAGGGAGCAGTGAGAAAACAACACCATAGACAGGGGAACAGCGAGGCAATTAAAACCAACAACAAGGAGGACCTAGAGACCCTGGGGGTGCTGGAGCAACAGCAATCTAGTTGAGAGGAATTACTAAGAGGCAGAAGAAGGGCGTGCATGATACTGTTTCAGGAGGAAAGTAAAAGGAAACAGAAGAAAGATCTAGGAAGCAAAGTTATGGATCGAGCTATAAACATAAGCGTGTACAGATGTAAATACATTAATTCATAAAATAGAGGTATTAAGTCTATGTGCACATATTTATATGGCAATACGTTGAGGTAGTAGATGTACTTTGGGCATCTGCTCAAGCCCTGCCGCAAAGCAAGAACACTTTGTTGCTAGGTTGCTTACAACCTAGCATTCTGTGTGCTCACCCTCCCTGCATGACCACTGAAGACAAAGCAGGTATACAAATAAATGTGGTGAAGAAAGCTCATGGTGCCCGGCTATCAAAAGATATAGCGTCTGGGGTCTTAGAGGCTTGAAGTTAAACAAACGACCAGCTAGCAGAGAAGCAACATGTCCGTATGGAAAAAGCACACTAGCCTGTGAGATCATGAGGTGTTGAAGCGATCAGGTAACAGGCACCAGAAGACCCAAAACAAACAAACAAACAAAAATGATTACTGTGAACAAGGGGTTCAGAGCAGAAACCCAAAACCCACCTGTAGACAATGGGACATCACCTCACAGAAGGGTCACAAGGAAGGGATGAATCAACCACGGTGTAATATAGCACTGATGAAACACAATATTCCTTAAAGCTACCTCAAACCCACCCACCACCCACTATCATAACCTCATGATAGCCTTTCACTGTGGGTTACCTGTATGTACACAGGTACAGATAATAGCTCATGACACACGGAATCCAGGTCAGATAAATCCCTCAGAGGCAGAAATGGGAGTAGCGATACCAGGAGGGAAGGTGGGGAGAGGAGAGGAGGAAGGGGGAACGAATTGCGATGATGGACACGTAACCACAAGCCCACTCCCCATCCCCCAGGGAAATGAACAACAGAACTGTGGGGGAAGGGAGACAGCAGCCAGTGTCAAGATAGGAAAATCATAATAATTTATCATTTATCAAGGTGTCACAAGAGGAGGGGGGGGGAAGAGGAGCTGATAAGGGCTCAAATAGAAAATTAATGTTTATAAAATCATGATGGCGATTAAAAAGTAATAATGATGGCAACATAGGTACAAAAATACTTGATACAATTGCTGTCTGGATTGTTGTAAGAGCTGCAAGTGATCTCCATAAAATGATTTTAAATAAAAAAGAAAGAAAACCGGAAAGTGTTTTAAAAAAACGAGATGGAAGTTCTAGACTGAAAATATGATAACAGAAATGAGGACTCCAATGGACTGAGACTATCAGCAGAGTAAACACAGCTGAAGAGAGAATTAATAAATGTAGACCCAGGCCAGAAGAAAGTACCCTGAGTCAAACAGGAAGGAAAAAGAGAAAGAACAGCGTTCTAAAGATAAGAATGAGATCATGTAACAGGCACAGAACTGGAAAGAAACCCAGAGAGGAAGAAAGAATGGAGCAGAAAAAATATTTGACACGAAAGGATTTACTTTCTAACCTAAGGAGAAACCTAAAGTCACAGAGTCAAGGCTCTCGATGAATTCTGTACAAGACAGGGTTCTCTACAGAGATAAAACCAGATTGCTGATGATTATATATATATATATATATATATATATATATATATATTTATAAAGATAGTAGATATATAACACAAGACATGAACTGTTAAATTATATACAGATAGATATATAATACAAGAAATGAACAGTTAGATTATAAACAGCTATAGATATATAATATAAGAAATGAACAGTTAAATTATAAAGCAGTGCAAATGGCTCAGTGCAACTCACTCGCGTGAGAGAGTTGTGAGACACTAGGTCATCCTCTGTAGAGAGAGCTAGGATGTCCCAGCACAGGCAGCAAACAGAAAAGCAGGTCACCAACATTCAGCCAGGTCACCAACTGCCAGTCCTCAACTCTGGAGATGTAAATTCCAATCATGTGGTCTTAAAGAGACCTTAACTTACAGCGATACGGTTCGCAGGCTAGGCATCCCACAGGTAGTGTGCCCTTTAAATTGAGGCACAGAACAAGCAAGGCAGCTGCACACTGGTCTAATGATTAAAGAGAAAGAGACAAGAAAGGCAAGGTTCACCGTGCCATTTATCTCTCCACCCTTCAATTAAACCCACTTGTGTTTATCGGCCAGGCTGGCACAATAAACTATCTCTATCCACCCCTTGCTAACCTGGCACCTGTACACAATTCTTTAGCCATATATACTTATATAATGAAATCACACTTATACTTATCATCAATCATCTATCATGTATATAAATGAAAACTCACTGAGTCCAATTGTATCTGATATATCATACCTGAACAAAGGAAATAAATGCAATAATCACATACAAAGAAACTACATTGACAATTACAAACCTCGCTTTTGCAATTGATCACGTGGTTGTAATTGATAGGTAGGACTACCTCCTTCTACTACCAATTCTTTATTGCCTTTGCCTCAGCAAGCACCTCAGCTGGCTGTGGTTTTTGGCCTGGCGGGGTGACCCAGACCTTCATTCCTGAGGGGTCTGGGTCATTATAAGTCCTGTCAGGATTGGGTTGCTGCAACTTACCATTTACTTCAATCACAGTGCATGGTGGCACTAAGAGTCGGCCTATGGGTTCTCCTGGATTCCAGACATACTCTTCTTTACCTCCATTATGTAACACCAATCCAATTCCTCCTTGGTAATCAGGATCAATCACACCATTTAGTACAGTGACACTCTTCCTCACATGTTGAGCCAAAGGCATGAGAAGCCCAAAGTGCCCAGGGGGCATTCTCAGCTGCCAGTTCAGTGGAATCCGTGCTGTGTTTCCAGGTGGGAGAGTTCCTTTCTTCGGGACCAGGACCTCCAGGCCTGAGGAACACAGGGTTGCTGGGACAGGAAGCAAAAATGCTGCAAGGGGATCACTAGGAGTAATAGTGAGTGGTGCCACTCCAGCTTCTACCCCTTGGTTCCTGGATCCATGAATCCTGGCTATTGGAGACACAGCACCATATATTGGCCGCTGGTTTAGAGCGTATACAGCTTCCTGGAGAACATTGCCCCAGCCCCGCAAGTTGTTGCCACCTAGTTGGCGCCGTAATTGTGTCTTTAGGAGCTCATTCCATCGTTCTATCAAGCCGGCAGCTTCAGGATGATGAGGAACATGATACGACCAGTGGATTCCATCGGAATGGGCCCATTGCTGCACTTTATTTGCTGTAAAGTGAGTTCCTTGATCTGAAGCAATGCTATGTGGGATGCCATGCTGGTGGATGAGGCATTCTGTAAGTCCACGAATAGTAGTTTTGGCAGAAGCATCACGTGCAGGGAAGGCAAATCCATATCCAGAGCAGGTGTCTATTCCACTAAGAACAAAACCCTGTCCCCTCCATGATGGAAGTGGTCCTATGTAATCAACCTGCCACCAAGTTGCTGGTTGATCTCCCCGAGGAATGGTCCCATATCCTGCACTTAATGTTGGTTTCTGTTGCTGGCAAATGGGACACTCAGCAGTGACAGTGGCCAAGTCAGCCTTGGTGAGTGGAAGTCCATGTTGCTGTGCCCATGCATAACCTCCATCCCTGCCGCCATGTCCACTTTGTTCATGTGCCCATTGGGCGATAACAGGGGTGGCAGAGGAAAGAGGAGGACCAGTCTCCACAGCGCGTGTCATCTTATCCACTTGATTATTAAAGTCCTCCTCAGAGGTAATCCTTTGGTGAGCGTTCACGTGAGACTCAATTACCTTTACTTTCTTGGCCCATTCAGAGAGGTCTATCCACATACCTCTTCCCCACACCTGCTTGTCACCAATTTTCCAATCATGGTTCTTCCATTCCCTGACCATCCAGTCATGCCATTAGCCACAGTCCATGAATCAGTATATAATCTCACATCTGGACATTTTTCCTTATGTGCAAACTGAACCGTCAGGTGCACTGCTCGAAGTTCTGCCCATTGGGAAGATTTCCCTTCACCACTGTCCTTTAGGGAGATCCCAGAAAGGGGCTGCAGTGCTGCTGCTGTCCACTTACGAGTGGCACCTGCATATCGTGCAGAGCCATCCGTAAACCAAGCATGACTTTTTTGGTCTTCACTTAAAGTATGGTAAGGAACTCCCCAGGAGGCCATAGGTGCAGACTGGGAGAAAGGAGGCAATGTGACAGGAGTGGAGACTGTGGGCATTGGGGCCACTTCTACATGCAGCTTACTTGTCCCTTCAGGCCCTGCTTTGGCCCGATCTCATAGAGACTACTTCTATTTAACAATGGAGTATTGCTGCGCACGTCCAACTTTATGATTACGTGGGTCAGACAATACCCAGTTCATGATAGGTAATTCAGGCCTCATAGTGACTTGGTGGCCCAGGATGAGGCATTCAGCTGTTTTTCAAAGGGGGAGTAGTTGTTTGCAGAGGATGGCAGGACTTTACTCCAAAATTCCAACGGTCTACGCTATGATTTACCAATAGGGGTCTGCCGAAGACTCCACACTGCATCTTTATCTACAACTGACACCTCTAGCACCATTTGGTCAGCCAGATCATATGGTCCCAGTGGCAAAGCAGCTTGCACGACAGCCTGAACCTGTTGAAGAGCCTTTTCTTGTTCTGGGCCCCACTCAAAATTGAAGGCTTTTCATGTCACTTGATAAATAAGTCGAAGTAGAACACCCAAGTGAGGGATATGCTGCCTCCAAAATCTGAAGAGGCCCACTAGGCGTTGTGCCTCTTTTTTAGTCATTGGGGGAGCTAAATGTAATAGCTTATCCTTCACTTTAGTAGTAATAGCTCAACATTCCCCACACCACTGGACCCCTAGAAATTTAATGATGTCGAGGGTACCTGAATCTTCATTGGGTTAATGTCCCAACCTCTTGTACGCAAATATTGTACCAATGAAAAGTCTTTGATACATCCTCCTTACTGGGTCCAATTAACATAATATCATCTATACAATGGACCAGTGTGACATTTTGTGGAATAGACAGGTGATCAAGGTCCGTTTGAACTAAATTATGACACAAGGCAGAAGAGTAGATGTACCTCTGGGGGAGAGTTGTGAAAGTATATTGTTACCCCTGCCAGCTGATGGCAAACTGCTTCTGGTGATCCTTTGAGACTGGTATGGAGAAGAAGGCATTAGCCAGATCAATAGCTGCATACCATGTACCAGGAGAAGTATTAATTTGCTCAAGCAATGTAATCACATCTGGAACGGCAGCTGCAATTGGAGCCACCACCTGGTTAAGTTTACGATAATCCACTGTCATTCTTCAGGATCCATCTGTCCTCGTTACAAGCCAAATTGGTGAATTAAATGGGGATGTGGTAGGAATCACCACTTCTGCATCTTTCAAGTCTTTGATGGTGGCACTGATCTCTGCAATCCCTCCAGGAATGCGGTACTGCTTTTGGTTTACTATTTTCCTAGGTAATGGCAATTCTAATGGTGTCCACTTGGCCTTTCCTACCATGATAGCCCTTATTCCACATTTCAGGGATCCGATATGGGGGTTCTGCCAGTTACTAAGTATGTCTATTCCAATGATGCATTCTGGAACTGGAGAAATTATCGCAGGATGGGTTTGGGGGCCCATTGGACCCACAATGAGGCATACCTGAGCTAAAACTCCATTGATAACTTGACCTCCATAAGCCCCCACTCTGACTGGTGGGTCTTTGAAACACTTTGGGTCTCCTGGAATTCGTGTCAGTTCTGATCCAGTGTCCAGTAATCCCTGAAAAGTTTGATTATTTCCTTTCCCCTAGTGAACAGTCGTTCTTGTGAAAGGCCGCAGGTCCCTTTTGGGAAGGCTAGAAGAAAGACTAACAGTATAGACCTTCGGTGATGTTGCAGGGTCCTCATTCAAGGGGTTGTGGGTCTGTAAACTGGCTCAGGTCTGGGAATAAATTATCTCAAATTCTAAATAAGACACCTCGGGAAAACTAAAGGTAATGTGTGAGTAAGGGTTGAGAGTGGCTTGTACAATCACATCAGAACAGTGCAAAAGTCCTGCTGAAATCAAAATGGAAGTTTATTGCTGGAAAAAAGAAATATGCCACACACAAAAAGAAGGATGAAAAATTAAAAATAAAAGCTCAAGACTAAAATTCTGGAAACATTGACATAATGGGGTATGGAATCCAATAGCAAATGACAAAATATAAAAATACTTCCAAAATATCAAAAATATAGGGAAAGATATAGCTATGGATGCACTTTAGAAATTATCAGACATGGAAAAAAATAATCACTTCTAAATTATCAGGGGTTCATTAGGGAGGGAGGGAAATGAGCTGATACAAAGGGCTCAAGTAGAAAGAAAATGTTTTGAAAATGATGATGGCAACATGTGTACAAATGTGCTGGACACAGTGGATGTATGTGTGGATTGTGATAAGAGTTGTAAGAGCCCCCAATAAGATGGTTTTAAATATATATCTTTTTAAAATTATTAATAAATAATTTTATTGGGGGCTCATTCAACTCTTATCACAATCTATACACACATTCATTGCATCAAGCACATTTGTACATTTGCCGCCCTCATCATTCTCAAAACATTTGCTTTCTACTTGAGCCCTTGGTATCAGCTACTCATTTTCCCCCTCCCTCCTCACTTCTCTCTCCCCTCTCCTCCATGAACCCTTGATAATTTATAAATTATTATTATTTTGTCATATCTTACACTGTCCGATGTCTCCCTTCACCCACTTTTCTGTTGTCCATCCCCCAGGGAGGAGGTTATATGTAGATACTTGTAATCGGTTCCAAAAAATGTCTATCTTAATAAGGACATTTTTTAAAGAAACAATAAACAGAAAAAAAGAAATTATTAGCAATTAAAATTACCATACATATGAGTTTAAGGGTAAGCACAAGCACCATACAAATAAAATTATATTTATAACTTGTGGATAGTAGTAGAAAACTTGGTTAGGAAATGTAAAAGAGAAAGCATAGTAAGTAAGCAAAAGAAAGAGAGGGGAACATGCCAAGGAATAGTTCCGGGAGACAAAGAATTGTTTAAATTGCCAGCAAGAGATAATGGCTCTATGATTGGATGAAATGATAAAAACGAGTTGCCTTCAGGGATTGTGGTAAGAGTTGTATGAGCTCCCAATAAAACGAGTTTAAAAATAAGTTAAAAACTTGTTGCCTTCCACTGAGTTCCAACCCAGAAAATTCTCAAGTTTCAGAGCAGAACTGGGCTCCCAAGGGTTTTCTTGGATGAATTTTTTCAGCTCACTCGATGTTTCTTTTAAGGTGTTCCTAGGCAAACTCTCACCTCCAACCTTTTGGACAGGAGCCGAGCACATCAACAATTTGCACTACCCAGCAACTCCAAATTATAAAAGACACACTTAAAAAGAAATGAAATGCCATCTAAATGTGGACCTTTAAAAAAAGCTAGTGTAGAAATCTTAATAGTTGATTACATTTGTTAATGTTTTTGGTTGACATAAAATATTGAGGTTAAAACATGCTACAGATCATCAGAAATTTATGCACCAAATCCAGTCTGAGTAACTGTCACTGACAGAGCCACCAGAAAAAAATAGGCAAGACAATCATGATAGTAGAGATAATAACACACTGTACTTCTTTCAGAATATATAGAAAACTGAACCACAGAATAAAAACCTTGACTGATAGAGATTTACATAGAGAATACTATCTCTAACCAACAGAGAATTATAGTTTTTTTAAACATATATAGAACAGACATTACATTGTAAATCAAGCCTCGAACATTTCCTAAAAAATCCATAGCCTCATATCATGTTCTTTAACCATAAAAACAACTGAAAACTTATCTATGTGGAGACTAAATAATATAATGTGAGGTACAGAAGGCAATTTTGTTCTTTGTTCTGGATTCCTGAGAGCCTGGCTACTCCTGAAGCTCACGAGGAAAGGCTGACCAGCCCAAAGGGACCTGAGGTTGAATAGACTTAGGAAGCCTGGTGCCCTCTCTCTGTATTGGCCAGAGAGGCCAGTGAGAGTCTGGAACCCTACAGGCTCAAATGGATTTCCCGGTTGCTGGGGGGAAAACCATCTCTCAAGAAGGTATGCATGTCTCTTGGAACATAGAAGGCATACAATGTGGACCCTTCTAAACCTCACCCTACATAGCTCTCTGAATCCCTTTGGGTTTTATAAATCTGCAGTTTTAAGTATAGTATACTCTCCATGAGATTCTGAGTGTGTTCCAGTAAATTATCAAATCCAAAAGGACAGTAGCAGCCAGCAGGCCACCTGGAGCCCTGAGCTTGAGGCTGACATCTGCCTATTGGGCCATCTCAAGGACAGTGTCCTTTGGAGTTAGGAGCTCTGGCTTAGCACCAAGGATTAGCACCAAAGAAGTGCTCTGTGGCTGATGGTCTGAAATACTCACTGCCACGGAGTCAATTTTGACTCACAGCTACCTTATAGGGCAGGGGTAGAATTGCCCCCTGAGAGTTTTTGAGACTGTAACCCTTTACAGAGTAGAAATCCTGTCGTTCTCCCACACAGTTGGCTGGTGGTTCCGAACTTATAACCACTATACACTATACCACCCGGGCTGGTCTAAAAGACAGTGTGGTCTGATGGAGCTCTAAATAGAGCCAGCGAGAGGGTGCTGTAGAGGGTGCTGGAGAAGTGGGAAAGTGAGAACCACATGAAAACTCACATTGTGAGATTTAATTAATTCAGCCTGGCCCTTATCATGCAACGGACAACCAAGATGGGATTTGAAAGAAAATGAGATCAGCCACTTACGTAGTGCAGTTTGCAATGAGCATGGGATCCTTGCAAGACTGAGTGGAGAAGCATTAGTCATCCGCCAGCTTGGCCCACTGTGGTGACAGGAGTGCCGCTGTGATGTTGGAAGGTGTGCCCCTGGCGTTTCAAATACCAGCAGGGTCGACTGTGGTGAGCAGACCTCAGCAGAGCTTCCGGATGGAGAACAGACTAGGAAAGAGTAGTGACCTATCACGTCTCAGGTATCCCTTCTCCCTGCTGTCAAGGGAAGCTGACTCATAGGGACCCAATGTGAGTATCTGACTTTTTTTGGCACAGAGCTGCTGGTGGTTTCAAACTGCCGACCATTGGATCGCAGCCCAACTCGTAAGCACTACAGCAATAGCAGGGGGACATTATCTGATAGAGAGCCAAAAATGAGCTCATTGGTATTAGAAGGCACTCAAAATATGACTGGGGAAGCAGAGTTGACTGAATGACTTGGATGGAGTAAAGCTTTGGAGATCTTCATTTGCTGATGGGGAACCACTGAGAAATGAGAAGATATAGCCATCAGTGGACTGCTGACCTTGTCTTCACTCAACAATGTCTGATTCATTCAGCTCTGCATCCACCAGGCTGTGGTCTTGCTGCTTCCTGTTCATCAGCCCCTGTGGCTACAGGAGTCAGGAGAAGCCTCTGACTCCCATCTGACCCACAGACTTGAGCTGGACTGGACTTGCCCATTTCTACAACTGTGTGGGCCACTTCTTGATATAAATATATTTCTATACACACAAGTGAGCATGGCTACAAACATCCATTAATAATCAGTACATGCAATATACAAAGGACTCTAGGAAAATTAGAGTCAAAGTGAAATAGAACACATAAAGATCGGTGTCTTTGAAGATAAACAAGTGGCCATCTAGCTGAGAAGCATCAAAGTCCACATGGAAGAAGCAAACGAGCCTGTCTGACCACGAGGTGCAGAAGGTACCAGTTATCAGACATCAAAGAGCTAAAAACCATATCAGTTGGTGCCCACCTCCCTGATACGATCAATGAAGACAAACGTGTGCATAAGCAAATGTGGCGAAGAAAGCTGATGGTGCCCAGTTATCAAAAGATATAGCATCTGGGGTCTTAAAGGCTCAAAGATAAACAAGTGGCCATATAGCTCAGAAGCAACAAAGCCCACATGGAAGAAACACACCAGCCTGTGTGACCACGAGCTGTCGAAGGGATCAGATATCAAGCATCAAGGAACAAAAAAATCATATCATTGAAAATGTGGGTGAGTGCAGAGTGGAGACTCAAAGCCCAATGGTAGCCAACCAGACGCCCCTTGCTGAGGGGTTGTGGGGGAGATGAACCAGGCAGGGTGCAGGGTAGCAACGATGAAACATATAACTTTCCTCTAGTTATTAAATACTTTCTCTTCCCCCACCCCCACTATCATGATCCCAATTCTACCTTGCAAATCTGGCTAGACCAGACGATGTACACTGGTACAGATAGCAACTGGAAACACAGGGAATCCAGGACAGATGACTCCTCCAGGATCAGTGATGAGAGTGGCGATGCCTGGAGGGTGGAGAGAATGTAGGGTAGAAAGGGGGAACTGATTACAGGAATCTACGTATAGCTTCCTCCCTGGGGGAGGGACAGCAAAGAAGAGGGTGGGGGGAGACATCAGACAGTGTAATATATGACAAAATAATAATAATATATGATTGATGAAGGGTTCATGAGGTAGGTGGGAGTGGGGAGGGAGGGGGAAATGAGCAGCAGATATCAAGGGCTCAAGTAGAAGGCAAATGTTCTGAGAATGATGATGGCAACAAATGCACATATGTGCTTGACACAATGGATGGATGTATGGATTGTGATAAGAATTGTACGAGCCCCCAATAAAATGATTTTTTTGAAAGATCAGTATCTCAGGAATTTGTGAGCTGTATTAGCCATTTAAAAAGACAGTCACGTGTTTTACTATGCCAGGAATGGCAAATGCAAGAAGAATGACATCGCCTTTGTAAAAAAAAAAGTCAAGATCTCTCTTGCAGCATAATGCGGTCTATGATAAGATAATCGTTACTTGCCTACAAGAAAGACCAGTTAGTACAACTATTATTCAAATGTATTCACCAACCACTAAAGCCGGTTCTACTAACTTCTTCAGTCTGAAGTTGATCACACATGCAATCAAGCTGCATGAAGAATTACTAGTGATTCGAATGCCAGAGTTAGAAACAAAAAGGAAGGTTATCATTATTTGGAAAAATGGCCTTGGTAATAGAGATGAAGTGGGGGGGGAGAGGCACGATAGAATTCTACAAGACCAATGACCTTCATTTCAAATACCCTTTTTCAACATCTTAAGTGGGGACTATACACATGGACTTCACCAGATGGAATCAAATTGACTACTTTTGTGACAAGAAATGATGGAGAAAATCAATATTGTCAGCCAAAACAAGGCCAGCAGCTGAACATACTAGCAACTACTTAAATGCAAGTTCAAGTTGAAGCTGAAAAAAAAAAGAAAAGTCCACGAGCACCATCAAGGACATCATACAGGAAACAAAAGGTTATTAAACAGATAGGACATAAAGAAATGACCAAAGTGACCATTGGAAGTTGCTCTTGAACATAGAGTCGTTAAGGTGAATGGGAGGAATTCTGGGAAGATGGTGCCCATGTAGAATCACCCGCTCGCTGCTCCCATGGTTAGATCAGAAAATGAAGAGAATGTGGCTGCTAGTTGGAGAGCCAGCGCAGGCCGGAGATCCATGAGCAGGCAGGAGATCCATGAGCAGGCAGGAGATCCATGAGCAGGCAGGAGATCTGGAGCAGGCCAGAGATCCAAAGGAGGCTGGAGATCCAGAGCTGAGCGTTAGTCTTCTTTTGGCTGTGAACACAGAGTTAAGTCCATTTCTGGGAACATCCTCAGCCGACGGCAGCAAGGTGGTCAACTGCCCACCCTCTAATCCCCTTCCAACCCCAACATCAGAAGTACAGCACTGCGGGTAGAGGAAGAGAGGGGCAGGACGTGGGGAAGAGGGATCTGATAGCTTTAATGACTATATATATAACCCCTCTTGAGGGGTGAGTTGTATGGGAATGGATATATTGGATGGTGTAAGATATGCCAATAAATAAATAAATGAATAAATAAATAAGGGTTCCTGGGGGGTAGGGTGGGGGCGTGAGGGAATAAAGGGGAGCTGATACCAAGGAGTTCAAGAAGAATGAACATGTTTTGAAACTGATTGTAGTAGCAATTGTCCAAGACTGCTCGATGTGATTGAATGGATGTTACGATCTCTGTCAGAGCCCCCATAATGTAAGAGCCCCCCATAAAAGGAGTCCTACACAGGTGAATGGAAGAAATGCTGCAGTAAAAGCTGACCCGAAAGCTTCGGAAGGAAGCTCACAAAGACAAAGAAGCATCATAATGAAATGTGTGAAGATCTGACATTAGAAACCCAGAAGGGAAGACCCCACACGGCATAGTTCCGGCGGAAAGGACTTGAGAAGAAAAGTAAAGCTTCAAGAAAAAAACATAAAACCTCAATCTTGAAGGGTTATATGGGGAGGAACATGATATGACACAGGAACCATCAAGACGAGGTGACAGGAATACACAGTCACTGCACCGAGAAGAATTAATCAACATTCAACCGTTCCAGGAGTACCAACTGATCAAGAACCACTGGGATTGAAGGAAGAAATCCAAGCCATACTAAGCCTCGGTGAAAAGCAAATGTCAGGAACGGACAGAGTAATATTGGAGACGTTTCAAGGAACTGACGGAGCGCTGGAAGCACTCATTAGCCTACGTCAAGAAAATTGAAAAGAAAGAAAGAGAAAATTGGAAGACAGCTACCTGGTCAACCGAGTGGAAGAGATCCATACATGTGCTCCTTCCATAGAAAGTTGACCTGACAGGGTGAATCAATTATCCAACAATATCATTAATATCACGTGAAAATCAGCTCTAGCTGAAGGTGATTCAAGTACGGTGCAGGACTACATTGACAGGAAACTGCCAGAGGTTCGGGCTGGAGTCCAAGGAGGAAACGGAATGAGGAACATCATTGCTGAGGTCCAATGGCTCTTGGCCAAAAGCAGAGACTATTTGTTTACTTGTGTTTTACTGACTATGCAAAGGCCTTCAACTGAGCAGATCATAAAACTATGGATACTATTGAGAAGAAGGGGATTCCAAAACACATACTTGTGTGTGGAGAGTGTACATAGACCACCAAGAGCGGATCATTGGAACCCAAGGGGATGCTGCATGACTCGATGGACGTTTCCAGTGACTCCGACAGCCAGATAGCCTCTTGACAGTTTAGCCTGCTGGCAGGTCTCTCTCGGATCTTTGGCTTGTCTGGAGCATGTCCCTTAAACTCCTGTCCTGTCCCGCCCAATGTTGGAATTCTCTTTTAGGACTACCAATAAATAGCAATCAGGGGCATGGCAGTCCACCACAAACCTCAGCGTGACAGCGTCCAACCCTAGCAGAGAGGGTCAGCAAAGCTAGCTCTTCCGATTCAGGGCCTGGGGCTCCTCCTTTCACAGGCAGCCTCGGATCCAAAAACACTCAGCTTTGCTTGCTCTGGGGGCTGCAAAGTCTGCTTCTCGCTCCTGTTCCGCATCTTGGTCCTGCTGGCTTCCATGTCTCTGTCGCTGCTGTTTCCCGAATTAAGGAGATTCGATGTACGCGGATCTCGGGGCCCAGAGGATGAGCCCTCTTGCTGAGAGTGAGACCCTCCAATCCTGCTTCTGAGAGGGCTCCATCTACTTCCCAGTAGAATGGCGATCACAAGGAACCCTGTTATCAATCACTCACAAATGAGTCCTATCAGCGTCTTCTCGGAAACATTCTTTGTTAGAGTAACAAAGACTATGGCTACTTTTTAAAAAATTTAATTCGATTTTTCTTTTTAAGAAAAACAAAACCTCTTGCTGTGAATTAGGCCAAGGGTTTTAGAGCCTAGGACCAGTTTCACATCCAACAACCTATACACGTCTTCTTTCAACTCATCCACTGCTCCCCCCCCCCCCTCAATGTACCAGCATTTATCCCACTTCCTCCCTGAGTTTCCTGTTTCCATTCCTCTTCCCTACGATAAGGGCTGCCCTTAGATCTGAAATGACTGATGACATGACCTTAAGTCAGTGTGTTCAGTTCCAGACTTGTTACTAAGAGCCAGTCTTGGGAGTCCCACGCATTTCTCTATGACCAGTAAACCTTTTCTCTTCTCTGATTCTGAGTTTTGTTCTACATTTCCCTCCCACTCTCACCAGAGCCGCCTTATGATTTTGTTTTTCTAGAACCAACTCCTCACAGGATATATGACAGGCCACTGACAACTTCCAGGGTTGACGGGCATTGTTGTGGGCCATTGGCTTAAGTGGTGGGCATTGTGATGGGCCATTGAAGAAGACCAGCATAAAAAGACAAGGTTGCCCAGAGTCTAGCTTTAAATGGGAGTCTAACCAGAGCCTTCTAATGTGTCCTTTCAAAGCAGTTGGTAGTGGTTGCCAGGGCACCACCTCATTGGTTTCAGGGTTGAGGAGACTGATGTTTGTTGGGTCCAGTACCTCATTGGACTAATTTTTTTGTAATTTTCTCCATTCTTTTTAGCTCTGGATATGGAGAGATGAATAGTTACACCTTAGTTGACTGCTTGTGAGCTTTTAAGACCCCAGTCGCTACTCACCAACGTATAGAAGGCTGTCTTTGTAAACTCTGTTGCGTCCATTTACCTTAGCGTCTTTCAAGAATATGATCATGAGGCCCTTGGTTTAGGAACTCATTTCTTTGGGTGTCTGGTTAGATCTAAGAAGTTTCTGTCACCTTGTCCTATGCTCCACCATGTTCATGGATATATTTATGGCAAAGGTAAATACTAATAATACACATAGACAAATACCTTTTGTTAAACCTATATATATGTGGGCCTACTCTCCCTCTTCCTCTCCCACCTTAGGTATCTATCCAAGCATCTGCTTATAGATCACCACTAGTGTAGGATTGTGTACATAACAGGATTCCTCTCTGTTGCCTTGAACTCTGGCAAACCTCCCGGTGTCTTCCCATGCCTCTTTCCTAACCTCCCTCTTGTATACTGCCTCTCCTTACCCAAGTTAGCACTTACCTACCCTCTGCTCAGTGACTTCCCTTCTCCCCTCTTCTTCCTCTCTTGTCTTTACTAGCCTTTACTAGAAAGGATTTCTTGATCTTTACTAGAAATGTTTCCTTCAGTGTGAAACTCTTCTAGTCTTTTTATAATAGTGTTTCATACAATACTTGCCATTTTGTGATTAACTAATTTCACTGAGCATAATGTCCTCCAGGTTCCTATGTATTATGAAGTGTTTCACAGATTCTTTATCTTTAATCTTGTGTAGTTTACCATTGTGTGTCTGGACCAAAGGTGATTTATCCATTGTTCTACCGAAGGGCCTTTAGGTTGTTTATATCTTTTTTGCAATTGTGACTAGTGCTGCGATAAAAATGGGTGTATACATAACTATTTTTGTCAGAATTCTTATTTCTCTAGGAGTTATACCTTTGATAGTTAGGTTTATTGTGCCAACCTGGCCAATAAAAACATGTGGGATTAATCAGGTCGCAGTTTGATTGGAGGACAAAGAGATAAATGGCTCAGCAAGGCCTGACCCCGCTCTCTTCTCTGGTGATGGGAGTGTGCTGGAGTGTGCTGCTGCTGTAGCTAGTTCTCTGTCTCAACCTGTGAGCTACACTACCTGTAGGCCAAGCCAATCCGTGGATCGTGTTGCTAGAGCTTGAGGCTCCTTCAAGACCTGCTTTACCACACTGCTGGTGCATACATGGCTTGAGCTTGACGCTGGTGAATCCTGTCACCTTACATTGCTTGCATTTGATATCCCGTCCTGGCCTGCTTCATTAATCTCCTGAGCTACTGACTGTTGGTGACCCACCCTGCTGTTTGCTGCCTGTGGACAGACTCTGCTTGCCTTGCCCGAGAGGAACGACTCTACTGTCTACTTACTGGGACCTGGCAGCCCATGTGAGTTGAAAGACTTCCAGTATATCAACTGTTCTACGGAAGTGAGTTGAACAGAACCCTCTGTACTGCAGTGTGGATTAATTAGCTGCTATATTCCTTCCCGCTGTATGGGTTAGTCTGGGTAGACTAGAGAAACAAATTCATAGACACTCAAATGTGTATAAGAAAAAGCTTTATATACAAGAGCAATTTAATATTGAGACAACATCCAGCCCAGTCCAGATCAAGTCCATAAGTTCAATATTAGCCCATATGTCCGATACCAGTCTATAAAGTCCTCTTCAGACTCATGAAACACATGAAATGATGTCCAATGCAGGGAGATCACAGGCCAGTGGGTGGAAAAGCTTATGGATTCAGTGGCAGTGTAAGCATCTCAGCGCTGGCAGGGGTCTCTACGTGGCTCCTCCAGCTCAGGGCACTGGCATAGCTCCATGTGTCTTCTTAGCTGTAATGTCTTCCAGGGAGAGAGCATGTGTTCCACCTCCAGGGAGCTATTTATCTCTCTAGCGCCTCCAAATGAGGTCATCAAGCTGTGACATGATCGACAGGCTAAACTCCACCCTTCACTCTTAAGTCTCAAATTGACACCAGATTATGTAACGACCACACTGTATAAGCCTATCTATCTATCTATCTATCTATCTATCTATCTATCTATCTATCTATCTATCTATCTATATATGGATAAGTGTTCTGTTTTTGTTTTTCCAGAGAATCCTGCCTAGCACAATACCTAAAAGAGGGATTACTGGATCATATGGTGTGTTAGGCTGGACTCTTTAGAGAAGCAAAAACAGTGATGAGAGATCGATCAATCGATCAATAGAAGGATAGAAAGTGGCTCACACAATTTAGAAGCAGTTAAGTCCAGTCTGGTCCAAGTTCGTGGGTCAGATATTAAGTTGGAGGTTCTTCTTGACTCATGAAGTTGCTGGGGCCACAGAACCCAGGAAGCAGGAAGAACAAAGACAGGTGAAGGACCGGTCAGGCTTGTGGCTGCAGCATTGGATGAATCCAGGTCAGCAGGCAGATAATAGCCCCCAGGGTGAGCGGGTTGATAAAGCAGATGCAGGCCTCAGACCAAGAAGAGGAAGTGAGCTATCTTCCCCTCGGTGCCAATTGATATTAAGCCAGACACAAGTACTTACTCACGGTGCTCCAGGGTTAGTCCTCAGAGCCAACGGCTGTGCTGTGGCGTTGAAGGCATTGCCCTATTGTGAGGAAATGATGACAACTGAGAAAGTCAAGCGTCAGGCCTTTCAAATGAATAATGTTTGGAAATGATTAAGGATCTACCAGCATGCAGGCTTTTATGTTCAGTCAAATCATCAAAAAAGTAGGTTATTATTTCCACAAAATAAAAACCTTTTAAGTGGATTGTTTCTCCATGTGGTATCATCCATATATTTAGATAAGATATTTCAGAAACATTTCACCTTGTCATTGGAAGCATGGGTGACACAATCAAAACGTGACTACTGTTTTCAGTATATTTAGCTACTCCAGGAATAAAGTTATGTAGTAGATGAAATTTTCAAATATTCTTTCTTTTAACTTGACCCAGCAACATTATGCCTGGGATATCTCTGACTACTTCCTATAGACAGCCCCTAGGAAAACTTCACTACTTATACAAAATTTTATCTTGAGTGTGTGTGTGTGTGAGAGAGAGAGAGAGAGAGAGAGAGAAGGGGAGGGGAGGGGAGGGGAGGGGAGAGGAGAGGAGAGGAGAGGAGAGGAGAGGAGAGAGAAACCCTGATGGCACAGTGGGCTGAGCTGCTAACTGCAAAGTCAGCAGCAGTTCAAGGCCATCTGCTACTCCTCGGGAGAAATATGGGGCTATCTACTCCGGTAAAGATTTATGTCTCAGAAACCCAGAGGTGCAGTTCTAGCCTCTCCTTTAGGGTCACTGTGATTCAGAATTGACTCAATAGTACTAAGTTTGGTGTGGGTTTGAGAGTGTGTATGTGTGTGTATACTTTTTATTCTTTAACACAAACAATCTACACATAAACTGAACATACTTGGGAGTTCAAAATTTATTGCAGACCAAAATGTTCATAGCTATGACAAGCATCTAACAAAATGTAAGACTAAATTAAATAGGTTAAATACCATTAAGGTTAAATACCATGTCTGAGATAGATCAATCCGGTAGTCCATTTGGCTTGTGTATTTGGATCGATCATTTTCTTCTGAGTTGTTTAAAAAGAAAGAGTAATTAATTCATCTTTTCTTGTATTTATTTATAGATTTTATTTGTGTTACAGAGATGACAAGATCAGAAAGGATTTTGACATTTTATTTAAGAAAAAGACAATCTAGCTTCTACTTCTGTTTTATTTTACTGGAGCCTGTGAGTAATTTAACTGGAAAACAAAAGGAATCCTTGTGCAACTACATTGTCAAAACACTGAAAGTGATTTCCCTATTTAGGATGAAATGATGTAATGTCTGACATCTGCTTCAAAATAATCTCGCGTAGGGGAAGTAGAAGAGGGTAGGAAGAAACAAGAGTGATCTAACTGGATCATTCTTAAAGGTGTATGATGTGTATATATGGGAGTCATTATAATAAGAGTAAAAAAAATTTTAAATCTTTTTATTATGGAAAATATCAAACACATGTAATAATAAATTAAAATATAAAATTAAGTCTTGGCTATTCTAGTTCTTCCATGGGTTTATCTATTTAGATATGCACAGATGTGTGTGTGTATGTGTGTGAATCAATATGTCCGTCTAATCTTGTTGGATTCCACCCCTCCCTTTTCTTCTTTGTCCCTCCAGCCTCCTGTAAGCATCCCAGTTTGCTTTGTTTGGTGTGAACACTATGCCTCCTCTGTCTTAGTGCTCTTGTAGTGTTTGTCTTGATGGGCTGGGCTAACTTTGTTGAGCATAATATCTTCCAAATGTGTCCTAAGGTGATCGACCCTTTCAGCAAGGCATTTTTAGGGATGCGCATAGTCCGCCATCTGCATGTGCTAGAGTTCATCCATTCCTCACAGATGAGCCTACTGGTGGATCCCGCCCGTTTCTGTCCTATTATGAACAGTGCTTCCCTAAACACAGTGCGTACATATTTATTCATGCTTTGTCCTTTGTGTCTCCGGGTGAGCACCAAGTAGAAAGACTGCGGGTTCTATGGCGCTTACCTGTGCCGTTGTTTAAGGAAGTTCATACCGCCTCACATAGTGGTTGCACAATTTTGCTATCCTCCTACCAGTGTATGTGGCTCTAATCTTTCCACATCCTCTCCAGCATTTGTAATTTTCTGATTATTTTTTTAATTTTCTGATTTTTGAATTTTTTCTATCAGTGCCAATGTCATGGGTGCATTAATTTACATTTCTCTTATAGCTAGTGATTGCAAGTATTGCTTCATATGATTGTGGGTCACCTGGATATCATCTTTGATAAATTCTGTTATTTGTGCCTTCTGCCCATTTTTACTTGAATTAGTCATGTTTTTCTTATTGAGAAGTAGTTTTCTATAGATTTTACTCAATGTGTCATTGTTAATTTTAAAAAATCCAATCTGTGGGTTCTCTTTTTACTCTTTTGATAATGTCTTTTGGTGTACGCAAATGTCATAGTTTTAGGCAATCCGAGGGCTCCATGTTGCCTTCTGAAATTTGAGGGGTTTTATATTTTCATTGTATTTGATAGTGTGCTTATGCCTTGTTTGTGGCCCTTAAATTTGTCCCTATTTTTTCATTGATGACCTTTATAATTCTAGGTTTTGTATTTAGGGCTTGAATCCATCTGGAGTTCGTTTTTGTACAGTGCGAGATCCTGAGTCATTCTTTTGTAAATGGAGACCCAATTTTACTGACACCATTTTTTGAAAAAAAAAAATCTCTTCTCCAATAAAAGTGGTCAAATCCCTTATCAAAAAGCAGGTATCTGCACAGAATCCAGGTCAGATAAACCGCTCATGAACAGAAATGGGAGTAGTGATACCAAGAGGACAGGGAGAAAGTGGGAAGAGAAGAGGAGGAAGGGGGAACCGATGGCAATGATCAACACATAACCCCCCACCCCCACCCCACCCCACCCCACCAGGGGATGAACAACAGAAACTTGGGGTAGGGAGACAGCGGTCAGTGTAAGATATAAAAATAATAATAATTTGTAATTGAATAAGGGTCATGAAGGTGTGGGGGAGCATGGAAAAAAGAGGAGCTGATACTACGGGCTCAGAGAGTAAAGGTTTTAAAATGATGATGCAGATATGCTTAATGCAATTGTTGCATGGATTGTTATAAGAGCTGTAAGAGCCCCCAATAAAATGATCTTTTAAAAAAGATCAGGTGTCTGTAGGTGCTTGGCTTCATTTCTGAGTTTGCTATTACAATCCATTGATCTATATATCTATTGTACCAATAGCCTCTTGCTTGGACTACATTGACTTGGAACTAGGTTTTGAAATCAGTGAGTGAGAGGCCTCCTATTTTGTTTTTCTTCTTGGATGTTAATTGGAAGTGTCTTGAACCTACGTATCAATTTGTGGAAAACTGACATTTTCCTGAGATTATATCTTCCTACTATCCATATAGGTTAACTCTTTTAAAGGTTGTCTTTAATGTCTTTTAGCAATGTCTTATAATTTTCTATGCGTAAGTTTTAAACTTCTTTTGATTAATTCATTCATGATGATGTCATGGTTTTATTGATACTTTAATGTTTTCTTTATATAGTTACATCATGAAGTCATGCTGGTATACACAGCCATCACTGCCTTTGCATACTGACTTTATATTCAGCTATCTTGCTATGATCCTTCTATTACTCTAATAACTTGTTGATAGATTCTTTCATTTTCTTTTATGAAACTAATCACGTCATCTGAGTATAAGGACAGTTTTACTTCTTCAATACTTCAATTTTCAATACGAATGCCTTGAATTTATTATGTTCTTATTGCACTGGCGAGGCCGTGACCACCACATTTTTCAATAGAAGTAGCGATCTAGTCATGATTTTGAAGAGATGATTCCTAAAGTTTCCACATCTGTAAGAGCCTTTCTCGTCAGCTTTTCATAAAGCAGAGCTCTCTTCGGGTTGTTGTTGTCGGTGCCGTCAAGTGGGTTCCGGCTCACAGCGACCCTACCTACACGAGCAGGCAACACCGCCCCATCCTGCGACAGCCCCACAATCGTTCACGTGTCTGAGCCCACTGGGGCAGTCGCTCTGTCAGCCTGTCTCATCCAGGATCGTCCTCTGTTTTGCTGCCCCTCCACTCTGCCAAGCATGATGTCCTTCTCCAGGGACTGGTCTCTCCTGACAATATGTCCAAAGTATGTGAGATGAAGTCATGTCATTCTTGCCTCTAAGGAGCATTCTGGCTATCCTTCTTCCAAGACAGATTCGTTAGTTCTGTTAGTAGTCTGTGGTACTTTGAATATTCTTCACCAGCACCATAATCCAAATACATTGATTGTTCTTCACACTTCCTTCTTCAATGGCCCACTTTCTTTTTTTTTCAATGGCCCACTTTCACAAGCCAACTTTTACAGGCATATGAGACCGTTGAAAATACCGTGGCTTGGGTCAGGCACATCCTAGTTAGTCCTCACAGTCACCCTCTTGCTTTTCAACACTTTAAAGAGATCTTGTGTAGCAGATTAATCCAATACAATGTGTCATTTGATCTTTTGTGTGCTGTCTCCTAGAGCATTGATTGTGGATCCAAGCAAGATGAAATCCTTGACAACTTCAGTCTTGTCTGCATTCATCATGATGGTCCAGTTACTGTACGGATTTTGGTCTTCTTGACATTGAGTTGTAATCCATACTGACTGCTCCCATGCTTGACCTTCATCAGCAACGGCTTCAAGTCCTCCTGACTTTCAGCAAGCGAGGTTGTATCATCTGCATATCACAGGTGGTTATAAGCCTCCCTCCCATCCTGATGTCAGTTCTTCTTCATCTAGTCCCGCTTCTCTGATGATTTGCTCAGGCTACAGATTGAACATATACAGTGAGAGGAGACCGCCCTGACGCGCACCTTTCAGGATTTAAACTCCGCAGTCTGCCTCTGTCCTGTTCACACAACTGCCGCTTGATCCACGTACAGGATCCACATGAACACAATTCACTGCTTCAATTATTCCCATTCTTCTCAAGGCTATCAATAGTTGTTATGGTCCAGAGTCGGCCATAAGAGGTTACTGAAAAACAACAAAAATCAGCACCGGCTCACTGGCCATTGAGTCTATTAGAATTCTTCTCAACCACAATGAAGAGTACAGTTGTTTTGTAGGTTTCTGAGATCATTACTCTTTAGGAGAGCAGAAAGCCTCAACTCTCTCCTAGGGAGCTGCTGGTGGTTTCACACTGCTGACCCTGTGGTGAACAGCACAATTTATAACCCACAAGCCAATAGGGCTCTCAAGGTTGACAGATTCCATTCAAATTTATATTGGGTTTTGTCAAATGCTTTCTCGCATTGGCTGAGATGATTATATGATTTTTTTGCCTTAATATGTATATATAATAAAATATCTATAGATTTTCCAGAAGCCCCTCGGTGTAGTGGTTACACATTGGGCTGCTCACTGTGAGATCAGCAGTTTGAAACCACCAGCCACTCTGCAAGAGAAAGACGAGGTTTTTTACTCCCATAAAGAGTCACAGTCTCAGAAACCCACAGGAGCAGTTCTACCCTGTCCTATAGGGTCACTGTGAGTCAGTGTATGAGACAGGGTTCTCTAGAGAGACAAACCCAGATTGCTATTAATTATTTATATATCTATATCTAGATAGATAGATAGATATAGATAACACAAGAAATGAACAGTTAAATTATATACAGATAGATATATATGCAATACAAGAAATGAACAGTTAAATTATAAAGCAGTATAAATGACTCAATGCAACTCACTCCCATGAGACAGTTGTGAGACACTGGCAGTCCTTCAAGTCTTGAGGGCCGCCAGGTAGTCCTCTGTGGAGAGATTCAGGCTATCCAGGCAGAGGCAGCAAACAGCAAGGCAGGTCACCAACCATCAGTCAGGTCACCAACAGTCAGTCCCCAGCTCAAGAGATATAAATTCCAATTGTGTGGTGAAGCAGGTCTTGAAGGAACCTCAAATTACAGCAACACAGTCCACAGGTTAGGTGTCCCACAGGTAGTGTACCCTGTAAATTGAGGCACAGAACAAGCAAGGCACCGCACATTGGTCCGATGATCAAACAGTGAGAGACAAGAAAGGCGAGGCTCGCTGAGCCATTCATCTCTCTGCCCTTCAATTAATCCTACATGTGTTTATCGGCCAGGCTGGCACAATAAACTAACATCTCGGTCGGCATCAACTTGAAGTCAGTGAGTTAGAGATCTTCTAATATAGAGATAGGTGCTCGTATATTATTCCTGGAATAATTCAGGCTTGGTTACAATATGTTGTCTTTACTCATCATTGGATATTGCTTGCTAATACTTAGTTGTCTGTAATTTCCTTTTTCTGTTCTTCAGTCTGGATTTGGCATCAAGTTTATGTTGGCTTCATGGAATCACTTGAGATGGAATCTCCACCACCTTCTCCTCCACTCTCTTCTGAAATAGATTAGCTTGTATTATCTTGATCTCTTCACTGAAAATTGACAGACTGGAAAACTGTCAGGATCCGGTGCTTTCTTTGTGTAAAGTTGTTCACCATCTTCTTCTTCTTAATTTTATAAATTCAGAAGAAGTCGAAAGGAAAAAAAATGTGCCCTGAGAAGACCTGTGTACCCTTCACCCAGTCTCTCCTTAGGCAAATACCTTGTGTAACTATGGTACAATGTCACAACCAGAAACTTGACCTTGCTACAGGATTTTTTCAGACACAATCTTTTGGAATTGCTCTTTTTAAAAACTCCACTCAATACCCTTGAGTTCCATCCAAGTTATTACATATGTCAATAGTACATTCTTTTTTTTTGACTGCTGTGTAGTATTCTCTGGTTGGCTGCACCACAGGTTCAACCATTGAAAGAAATTTCGATTGTTTCAGTTGAGAGGATAAAACTCCACGGGGAAAGCTTCTATTGACATGCATGTACAACTTTTTGTATGAAATAAGTTTTCATTTTTCTAGAGCAAATGCTAAAGCATATAATCTCAAATATTTTAAGATTATTTGATTTTTAAATTTTTTATTTTTAACTCAATTTTATTCTGTTATTTTCCAGTCATTTTCCCCGTATATACAAATGTTTTATTTCATTGGCATCAAGTTTACTCGCATATGTTTTGAATCGATGCTTTACCAGGAGTTTAGTCCCTTTTCCATTCACAATATTGTTTGTGACTTGTTATTCTCTTCATACTAGATCTTGGCAATGGTATGACTGTTCTGTTAGATTTTTATTTTGGGGGGAGCAAATCCAGACACCACACCATTCCATAGTTCAATCACATCAAGCAGTATTGTACAATTACCACCACAATCAGTTTCAAATAATTTTCTTCCTTCTTGAACCCCTTGATATCAGCTCCTCTTTACCCCCTTTCCCCATCAGACCCCCCAGGAACCCTTATTCTACTTGGTGTCTCTATAGGTTCATCAGTCCTGGGCTTCATCTACTGACGAACCTGTAAAAACTCAAGAGGGCCCCCCACAATGACAAAATACATCAAAGACAAACCCAAATTTTAAAAACAAACTAACTAAAAAGTATTGAAAACCACATCAGGCCCAAAGGATATCAGAAGAGGGATCAAGTGACAAGGTTTTAACTGTTCAAGTCAGGTTTATCGTTTGGATCTCCTATAGTCATCTCTTTGACTCTCTCTGTTTGTAATCAGTTGATTCCCACCCCTCGATTATGGAGAGAGAAAATCACCGGAGGTCTGTTTCCCATGTAGGTCTCAAAACGTATCTTGGTCTTCCACTTTTGTCCATAGCCTTCTGCACACCAGTATCTCACAATTCAAGCTCTGATACCATTCCTTCCTTTGATTTTGGATTATATAATTTACAATCCTTGGATCATGGATGTTGGTGTGCTTCTTCTATGTGGACTTGGTTGACATCTCACTTAGATAGTTGCTTGTTTGGAAACAAACCTTTAAAGTCCCCAGATGCTATTCTGATAGATGGGCACCATCTAATTTCTTCACCACACTTTGCTACAGCACCATACCTCTGTCTTTCCTTCCTGGGGGTGAGTATCAACAGGGCCAGGATGTAAGAACTAGATGGTTCTTAAATTGGATCTAGGGTATAGTGCAAGCCCAAAATCATTCCCAGATCTATGTTATTGTTTTGTTTAACTTTGGGGCCCCTTAGAGACTTCCTTGGTCATTATAGTAAAGAATCTTATCAGTCACCTCTCTGGAGCATAAGGATCTTCCATTAATAGTGTCATTGATTAGCCCCTGGTACTAATTTTTAAAAATAATATGGTTTGATCAAGTATGATTCATTCCATGGAAAAAGTATGATGCCACATGTTTTACATATGTCAATTTAGTTCATATGTTCAAAGGTGCAATAACACAAGATCATCTCAATTGATTTGAGGGAAAAAACATTTTATAAAGTTCATTCAACACCTGTAATTAAAAAAAAAACCAACTTAACAAACTAAGACTAGAAAGGCAAACTTGGTAATGGTTTTATACCAAAAATCTACAGCAAGTGGTACAGTTAATGGAGACATTTGGTACGCTTCCTCTTTAAACTGGCAATAAGACCAAGATGACTTATAATCACTATTGTTTACCATATTACTGGGAAAATGAACAAAGTAATAAAGGGGAGGGAACCCTCACTTCAGCGGTAAAAGGGCTGCTTGAATGTGACAGATGTAGAAGGACCAACAAAACCATCTGAAAGCTATCAGAAGTATTCAGAGAATTCATAAATCAATGCAATGGGAGTGAACATGAGAGGCACGCCATCCAAGGGAGCACGGCATCAACGGGGAAGAAAGGTTTATGGAGCAGCTGGGGTTCGGCAAAGCGGGTCACAACCAGCACGGTGACCACCTAGAACTGTGGACATGCAAAGCAGTCTCCAAATGGAGCAAAGAGGTGAAAGACCAAAGTTGGAGTTAATCCAAGAAAATATAGGCAGACACATATATTTGTAAAGTAGGAGCATATGGAACTTAAATAAACTTAAATCAAAAGCAAGCATCATTTTGATTATATTAAAATTGAGGACTTCGATTCGAAACAGGATACTGTGGAGAAAGCTAGAAGACAGAGTGGGAGAAGATATTTGTAGCAATGAAAACTGACAAAGGATGGATTGAAAGCCACGAAATTCCTGCAGATCATTGACAAAGGCTACGAACAGGCAATTTACAGAAAAAGAAAAGCAAAAGACGAATAAGCATAGGAAGAGATGTCCAGGTTTATTAGTCATCAGAAAAAATGCAAATGAGAGCCATGGTGAGATAAGACTTCACACTATTAAACTGGCAGAAAGAAAGCCGGACCATCTGAATATTGGCAGGCATAGAGGGTTTCTCAGGCTCGGCCGGTGGGAGTACAGACTGGTGCAGACATTTTAGGGATCCGGATAGCTGAATTTAATCATGATAAGGACAAGCATCTGCTCTCATTCAGCAGGGGCTCAATGGTGGCCCAGTGGTAGAATTCCCGCCTTCCATATCAACGGCCTGGGTTTGATTCCTTGTCAAAGCCTCGCGTGTGCAGCTCCCTCTCATTTGACAGTGGAGGTCTGCCTGTTGCTATGGTGCTGAGCAGAGCCTCCATTCCGCCACGCGGGGAGTCACCACGCGTCAGGGGCCTAGCCAATGGCAGCTGACAGCAACATGATCTAACAATTGCCTCCTCTCAGATACCCCAAAGAATATTGACAAGGATCCCAATAACGTCCATCGTAGCTTTGTTTGTGTCTGCAGAGACCATGAGGTATCCGGTATCTATCTCTGGCAGGGGTGGGGGTTGTGTACATGGAAAATATTAGGTGCATGCATACTATAGAATATTATACATTAGGTAGAGGCAATTGACTAGACATATACATACGACTATGGAAAAAAATTAAAGGTCTATTCTCATCAGTTAAACTTGAACACACACACATGCACACAAAAAAACCAATACAGTAAACCCTGTGAAAGCTAGACCCTATGTAAGAGAGAAATCTGTCAGAGAAGAAAAACTCAAATATTTTCAACTTATAGAGAGATGGAAAGGTGGAAAACTCAGAGACCAGAAAAGGCAAGGCAGTCTTATTGGATGCCAGTTCTCACAGGTTTTGCTATATTATTAAAATATTATTGTCATTCATAATCATGGCAATTCTGAAGGTGTACATTAAATAATTGCTTTTGAATGAGGAGAGGTGAATGGTGGGAAGATGGTTCAGCAGTGGGGAGAATACGGGAGACGTGATGGAAAGGTTGAATGGAAGTGCTTTGCTGTTATATATTTCAATCACTTGAAAGTTCCCCGGATAGGTAAATAAAGGATTTGGCACTAACTGTTAAGCACGTGGCTACTAATCAGAAGGACAATGATTCAAATATAACTAGAGGCACCTTGTAATAAAGTCCTGGCAACCTACTTATGAAAGATCCCAGCTACTGAAGCCCCATAGAGCACAGTTCCACTCTGAAACACACGGGCCACCGTGAGTAAGAATCAACAGGTTTGGGTCTTTGGGTAGAATGACCATATGTCCATATGCTGGTCCATTGCCTCCAAAGATTGTCCCTACTTTTACCTTGGGTTTTGTGTCAGCTTGGCAGGGTCAGGTTTGACCCTTGAGGCTCAGAAATCCCCCAGGATGTGACCTCACATGGTGTAGAGAGCTGCTGTGAGCAGCCTATCAGTGATAAGATTAGGAAGGGGTACAACCCCTTTGCTCAGGTCCACAATCTTGCAGCAATTGAAAGGCCACTTCCTTGGGTCTGTGACCTATGTCCCATTTAAATAGTCACTGTGGAAAGCCTGCTTTCTTCTTTCCGGGTCTGACTTCTCTATCTGACTCATCAGCCTCCTGTTCTTTGACCTTGGGCCAACACTCTGCCATGTTGCATGCCAACTCTGGGAACCACCGGCAAAAACATCACTTTGAGGACTATGGTGTGGCTGACCCAAGCCATGGTATTTTCTTTTTTCTTTCTTGTTTTTTTATAAATCATTTTATTGGGGCTCATACAACTCTTATCACAATCCATACATACATCAATTTTGTAAAGCACCTTTACACATTCGTTGCCCTCATCATTTTCAAAATTCGCCTTCCACTTGGGTTCCTGGAATCAGCTCATTTTCCTTTTCTCTCTCCCCCTCCCTCCCTGCTTTCCCTCCCTCATGAACCCTTAATAATTTATAAATTATTATTTTATCTTATCTTATACTGCCCGGCATCTCCCTTCTCCCACTTTCCTGTTGCCCATCCCCCAGAGAGGAGGCCACATAGATCCCTGAGATCAGTTCCCTCTTTCTACACCCCCTTCCCTCCTGGTATCGCCATTCTCACTGTTGGTCCTGAGGGGTCCATCTGTCCTAGATTCCCTGTTTCCAGATCCCATCTGTACTGCTGTGCATCCTCTGGTCTAACCAGGTTTGCAAGGTAGAATTGGGATCATGATAGTTGGGGGTGGGGGGGAAGTGTTTAAGAACTAGAGGAAGGTTGTGAGTTTCATTATTGCTACACTGAACCCTAAGCGACTCATCTCCTCCCCACTACTCTTCTACAAGGGATGTCCAGCTGTCTACGGATGGGCATTGGGTCCCCATCATGCACTCCCCTCATTCACGATGATATGACCCCCCCACCCCTGCCTTTGTTGCTTGAAACCTGGTCCCTTCAGCCCTTCATGATCACACATGTTGGTGTGCTGCTTCCATGTGGGCTTTGTTGCTTCTGGGCTAGATGGACGCTTCTTTCTTTCAAGCCTTTAAGTCCCCAGATGCTGTATCTCTGGATAGCCGGCCACTATTAGCCTTCTTCACCACACTTACTTATGCACACATTCGTCTTCAGCGTTTATGTGGGGAAGGTGATCACACAATGATGGTTTTTGTTCTTTGGTGTCTGCTACCTGATCCCTTTAACACCTCGTGTTCACTTAGGCTCGTGTGCTTCTTCTCTGTGGGCTTTGTTGCTTCTGAGTTAGAGGGCCGCTTGTTTGCTTTCAAGCCTTTAAGACCCCAGACGCTATATCTTTTTGATAGCTGGGCACAATCAGCTTTCTTCACCACGTTTGCTTATGCACACATCTGTCTTCAGCGATCATGACAGGAACGTGGGTATCATGGAACGACCGTTTAGCTGAGCAAGGTGCTCTAGTATTGAGGGAATGCGTGCAAGGAGGCCCAATGTCCACCTGCTACCCTACTACTGAACCTATAAATATATGCACATAGGTCTATTTCCCCCATAATCACAAATATATTTACATATGTACATCTGTATTTAGGCTTCTACGTATGCCCTTTGCCTCCTACTCCTTTCCTCTATTTCCTTACGCTTTCCTCCTGTCCCACTACCATGTTCAGCCTTCATTCTGGTTTCAGTAATTCCTCTCAGTTACCTTGACCTTGGTCACTCCCTACCAGTCCTCCCATCCCCTCCTGGCACTGGTTTTGAACCACTCATTGTTCCCTTGTCCCTGGGTTGGCCAACACCTCCTCCCTTTCCCTACCTCCCACACTCTCATGTCCCTCTGGGACCGTTGGTCCCGTTATTTTCTTCTCAGATTGTTTGTCCAGCCTATCTCATCTAGGTGGACCTGCAGATATAGTAATATGTGCATTAAAATGCAGATGGCTTTGACAGCACCAAAGTGTCACATAAGAACATGGCGTCGATGGCAGCAACACCGACAAGCTAATAAACAAAAGCCACTGACATACAAAATTTAAAAGAAAAGAAAAAGATAAAACAAAAAGACAGCCAAAAAAAATGCCTGTTAGTAGTTCGAGGTCTGTTTGTTGACCTTTTGGAGTGTTTTCCGGATGAGTCTGATGGGGTGCCACGTCCTGGCCCCAAAGCCCATCCTTTATACTCCCTCGAGACCTCCTTGCTCTGCTTCCCCTGCCGCTCCATTGCACGCCCCCAGTGTTTAGCCTCAGTGTGGTGGGGTAGCCATGGTATTTTCAATCTCCTTGTACCCATGTGAAAGCTAAACAATGACTGGAGAATAATCAATACATTTGAATTATGATTTTGGCAGTTGTGTAGATCCAAGATCAGTGGAAATATGGCAGGGCACACTGATAGCTCTTCAGGTTGGTGGCCCACAGGGGCCCACCCTGGAGGCAGACACAGAGTCCCAGAGAGGATGAAGGTGAAGGACCAGAGAGGAAGGAGAAGTTCCCAGAGTCTGACTTATAAAAAGGCCACACCCCCAAGGCATCATCATCAGTCTGTGACCTGATTGATAGATGGGACGCCTCCTACCCTTTGACACAGGTGCACATGGACATGAAATCTAACTGGCACACATACATATCATTCTTATTTTGTTAAATTGTGACTTAGGAGAGATTTTACATATCAGATCATCATTCTTGCATTCACCAATTTAAACAACTTATTGATCCTCCCAGTGGCTTGCTCTGCTTCCCTTTCCCAGCCTTTTTGAACCCCATTTCTTTCATAGCGTATTAACTTCTCCTTCACCAGAGTGGACACCCATCGACCCCTAGCCTACCGCTGCCCTTGCCACCTGGTTCACCTTCCCCTAGTTACCATCAAATTCTCTTTCTTTGGGCATGAAGCATTTTCTTTAAAATTCTTTTCATAACAGTGGTCTCACACAATATTTGTTCCTTTTGTTTTTTACTAGCTTCACTCAGCATCACATCCTCCACATCCTCCAAGGCCATCTATGTCAGGAAGTGTTTCACAGTTTCATGTTATTCTTTAACAACGTTGTGTGTATGCATCAAAGTTTATTTCTCCATTCTTCCACTAATGGCAATTTTAGTTGTTTCAATCTTGTGTTTTTTCTGTGACTTAATTTAAAGGATACACTATCTGTGGGACGCCTAGCCTGTGGACTGTGTTGCTGTAAGTTGAGGTCCCTTTAAGCCCACACGATTGGAATGTAGATCTCTGGAGCTGGGGACTGACAGTTGGTGACCTGGCTGACAGTTGGTGACCTGCCTTGCTGTTTGCTGCCTGTGCTGGGATAGCCTAGCTCTCTCTACAGAGGACTACCTGGCGGCTCTCAAGACTTGAAAGACTGCCAGTGTCTCACAACTGTCTCACGGGAGTGAGTTGCACTGAGCCATTTGTACAGCTTTATAATTTAACTGTTCATTTCTTATATTATGTATCTACCTATCTGTATATAATTTAACAGCTCATTTCTTGTGTTATACATCTATCTATATTTATAAATATATATATATAATTATTAGCAATCTGGTTTTATCTCTCTAGAGAACCCTGTGTAAAACATTCAAAGTTCATGCCATGAGGAAATGACAACTCAAGACTGCCATGTATGTGCTGTTTCCCTACTCTCTTTGCTTTTTTATGACATGTCTAGTTCTGCCTTATGAATGAACACTATTGAGAGTTTTGCCCTATCTCCAACCCCCATAAAATTGTGTAAATAGTGTTCATTCACCTAAATTGTTAATCTGTACAAATCAACCATCCATGTATTTTGATTAAAAAAAACAGTCATATCTATACTTTCTTCTTCTTGGCAGTGTTTTAAATTCTATACCAGCAGCTACATTAACGGTAGTGTCAGTAGAATTACCATAGGCCACACTTGGATATATAATATAGCTTATCGTTTCCTTCAACAAGGTAACAATGTTGCCTTTACAGTGAACTAGAGACAAACGTAACCATCCGTCTATGACTGGGCTTTGAAGTTGCACTTACTCATAGCTCTGATCTCAGCACAATCCCTTTCATGGCACGGCCCTGGTCAATCCCTGTGCCCACGACATGGGCACAAGATGTAAGGGCGACAGCACAGTGCCCCTATCTAAGAATAACATCCGGGGTTTTAAAGGCTTGTCTTAAAACAAGCAGCCATCCAAGGGAGGTGTCAACTAAGTCCACATGTAAGAAGCACATCAGTCTATGTGATCCAAGAATTGTAAATAGTAAAAACCAAAGTCAGAGGAGGGAACGGTAGTAGAGTCTAAGTTCTGAACCCCCGATTTGCACTCGGCTATATATCGCAGGGTCCCCCATATAGATTAAGCTTCAAGTGAATCCCCTTTGACTAGGAACTAGGGATGGGAAAGGCTTTTTTATCAGACCGAGCAGGGTAGTTGACTGTCATGGTAATTAGGCCCCAAATGTGGCACCTTGTCATTTGATCTCCCTCTTAATCCAATGTATAATTGCTCCAGTTTTTAATATTTTCTTACTTTGTTTACTACTGAGGTTTATCTCTGCTTCTTTCAGTCATGGTTGTTGGCCCCTTTGTTTGTGTTTTATTTTGATTTTGTATGTTTTCCTGTATATGAAACCCAGGATAGGTAACCCTATATAGTGGGAACACCTGGATTAGTAGTTTCAAAGGGACATGGCGAGGGAGGTGGGTGACAAATGGAGTGCTAATAACAAGTATGAGGGAGAAGAAATGTCTAGAAATGACTGTGGTGATGGTCGCACAACTCTTAGACATGTGATTGAACCAATGACGTATATGACCTGTGGATTACATGTCAGTGAAACTGTGAAAGTAAAGAAACTAATCAATTAAATGTAAAATAACAGAGAATGGACTTTTTCATGAACTTTTTAAAGTCCCCTTATGTGTATTTTATGTATGTGTGTTTGGGTATATATATATTTGCTTATTATGATATAGGCATTGTTTTAAGCATCCTTAAAACACTCATACAATCAATCTTGACTCTACAGTGTCATTTATCTTCATTTTAGAGATGAAGAAATTAGATATAGCACACACAAAAAGCCCAGACCACAACCATTGGCATCTAGTTGACCCTGACTCATAGAGACCTTATACTGTACAGGGTTACTCTTTAGAGAGCTGATAGCCTCAACTTCCCCCACGGAGCAGCTGGTGGATTTGAATTGCTGACCTTTAGGTAGCAGGCCAGTGCTTATCTGACAGCGTCACCAAGGCTCTTTTCAGACAGAGCAGGATATGTCATTTAGCAACTCTTGCACCGCTGGTAAAGACTTCAATTGACACAGCCCGCTTTACTGGCCAGAGCCTGAAAAACTCCTCTGTATCACAATATCTGCAGAAACTAATGGAATTGCAGAAGAAAATGAAATAATTATGAGACACGAGTTATAGCAAAAATATGTCATTGAAGAAGCAAGAGGTGAGTTTATCTTCTCCTTTCTATACATGATAGACGTCAAAGAAAAGCAGGATGGGCGCTGGAGCAGCAAGAAGAAGTCATTATGCTAAGTGCAGTTTCTGCCTATTCAGGTACCTGACACCTACTTTGCATAATAAACAGCAACTCCGGTTGAAATGATCTATCTCAAGGAAAAAATTTTAAGTTTGCAAATAGCAGCACAGATAGAGAGTGTTTGGAAACATAATATTCACAGTTCTTCTAGGAGGGAAATCATTCTGTCTTGGCTAATTAATTCTATCTCAAAGGATTCATATTTTGTCTACATTATAGAATCTTTGGAGATGGCAAAAATTTCAAATCAACACTCGACTGAGACTGACTGCAAAGATTGGCGGCACTTATTGCATATGTCTAATAAACAAGACTAAAGTGAAACACTCACCAGCCAAACTGAAACCTAATTTCAAAAAATATGTAACCATGTGAAAATGAGAAAAAAATAAGGGTTGCGATTGACTCCATGATACTTATGATTCAGTTTTTGGCTGAGGAATATCTGAAGCTTAGAAGCTTGTCCAAGAAAGTTAATGAATGTGAAAATGGGAGTTTTCTTTCTTTGGCAAGAAACCGTGGCAAAATTTGATACAATTATGGCAGAACATTTCCACAGAATATAAACACTGACACAAAATAATATTACACATTGTTTAGGGATTGAGAGACAAAGGAAAATACTTTAAATCATAGTGAATAAGATCATGCATGACCAAAGGAAGACATGTTAGATATTATTCAATTATTTTAAAATATAATTCCAGGGTTACAGTCCATGGAACAAATAACTGTTATTTTAGATTTTTCCATCACTACAATGAAAATAGATCTACTTATGAACATTTGGGAGGAGTTTTCTAGTAGATGACCTGACTAAGGAAAAATTATTACATCCTCAGAAAATTAAGTCCACACAAAGGAAGCGCACCAGATGTGTGAGCTAAGGATTGCAAACCATAAGAGGTTAACTGAGAGGAGGGATTGGTATCAGCACCTAAATGCTGAACCTTGGTTTGCAGTACGCTGTGGATGACAGTAGGAGCCCCAAATCCACTTGCAAGATCCTTGAGTCCCCAGTGGCTCCTCGCTGTCCATAAACTAGGAATGTGAACAGCTTTAATGTCAGACCAAGAGCAGTGAGAAGTGTCTCTTAGCAGCTGCACTCAGACTGGACTGTTAGATGCCTTGACATTAGAGCTCCCTTTGGACCCACTTTCAATTTACCTTAAAATTTTAAATACCCTGTGCTTTTTCTTAGATTGAGGCCATTCTCTATTTCGTGTCATCATTGTTCCTGGGTTTGTTTCCTGTCGTTGTCCTGTGTCGTTGTTTTGTAGACGTTTCTGTATAAAGCCAGGATGAGTGGATTTATGAAGACAGTGACTGAAATAATAATTATCTGGGGCTACATGAAGGGCGGGTAGGGAAATGAGGAGTCGGCATCAGTGGGTACAAGAAGGAAGAAAATTTTCTAAAGTTGAGGATGGTGATAATTGCACCACTCTTGTTAATATAATTGAAGTATTGAACTTTATGATGTGTTAATTAGAGCTCAATAGAAGTAATTAAAAAAAACAAACCTAAATCTAGGCAAAAATAATCCAAGGGACCATGATCGTGGCAATATCCCCCAATGTACAGGAGAACATAGTTACATTCTAAAGAAGATTCTTGAAAAACCATTTTAGAGAAATCTGTTTTATGTACTTTTAAACTTGGTAGTGAACAACATGGTAAAAAATTCTTTTGACATTAGTGAATTTTAAAAATATCATTATGTATCAGTTTGGATGATAGTGTTTCGATGATAAAATTGAAGTCAGGGCTGAATCCACAATGGGAAGATCAAGTAAACGCCATCATGTCACTCAGAACTCAAGTGGCAACATGCAAAGATTTTGGGGGTATTGTGAATGAATTAGTGTTAAGTGTATAAAATAAAGAAATCAATTCTAAGTGGAGAGCGAATACTTTGAGAATGATTGGGGCGGGGAATGTATGGATGTGCTTTATACAATTGATGTATGTATATGTATGGATTGTAATAAGAGTTGTGTGAGTCCCTAATAAAATGTAAAAAAAAGAAATCAATTCTAGAATGCAATGTAACTGCTAGCAAATTTCAGTCATACATGTAAGATTCTGAGAGCAATTCTTGGCACAGGGTGGAAGCCCACTACAAAAAGCTGTCCTTCCTAAGCAGAGTCAGTCCACACTTTCCTACATTGGGATCCCCAGAATATTTTTCACTCTTCCCTCCCCAGGATCTAGTTGTTCTTAGATTGCATCAGTTCTCTTAGAGAGACTCATCTTCTCCCTTAAATTAGTTTGGGGAGATTCAGTTGCTTTTAGCCAAAGAGCTCTTCAAAGGTAATCTGCTCTGTCAACCTTCACTCAATCCACAATAAAAATGAAAGTAAAACAAACAAACAAAAATATTAGCCCACATTCCCCTTGTGACACCTAGGACCTGTTGGTCCTCTGGCCCTGGCCCTGCCAATCTCATCTGGTGTTGCTCCGCCCTCTGCCCACAGCTCCCTGCAGCTCCCTGAACTTGCCAACCTTTCTCTCTCGGGCCTCCAGGCCTCAGCTTCTCTACTTCTTACTGTAAAGGTGAAACTAAGGAACAGTGAGGAACATGGACATGACAGGACAAGGGAGAGCAGAAACAGAAATAGCTGTGTTCGGTGGGTGGAGCTCCCGGATGGACGAGTTCAGTGACCTAGGCCAACAGGTCAGGGAAGTCTTGCTTAGAGCAGCTGGGGGTGAGGACTATAAAGGGGTGGTGAGGAATGTAGGATAATTAGCATAATGGTGTGGAAACCAGGAGAATTGCTGGTGGACTCCTTGCTGGTGGACTCCTTGCTGCTTTCTTTGAGCCAGTAACATCTGGTTTCACTGGTTATCTTATCTGGCGCCTTGGGGGTGTGCAGGGAAGCTCATGCAGGGCCCGGACTTGCTTCAGCTTAGTCCAAACGGGGGCTGACTACTTCAGACCCGACCCAAACACTTACCTTCAGGAATATCTCTTCCTACTTTAAGAATACTTTTAAGAATCCACAGACATTGTGAGAAGGGCCCAAATCTACACACACACATACACGCACGCACGCACGCACACACACCTCACCTAACGTCTTTCCTGATGAGCAGAAGAGTCTGTGATAACACCTCCGGCCAAGGTCTCCTCCTATTTTACTTCGTACAGTTTGCATTAAGAAAAACTATTGAGATCAGAAGAACTAGATGGTGCCTGGCTATTATTGTTAGGTGCCCTGGACTCTGTCTGACTCCTAGTACAATAGAATGAAACCGCCTGGGCCTGGGCCAAGCTCACAATTGTTCTTATGTTTAAGCCCATTGGTGCAGCCTCTGTGTCATCTATCTTGTCAAGAGTCTTCCTCTTTTCACTGTCCCTCTACTGTACCAAGCATGCTGTCCTTGACCAAGGGCTGGTCTCCCCTGATAGAAATACTTGAGATGGGGCGGGGGAGGGAGGAGATAAAGAGGAGCTACTATCAAGTAGTTCAAGAAGAAGGCAAATGTTTTGAAACTGATGGTGGCCACAAATGCACAATTATGCTTGATCTAATTTAATTAAGCATCTGTAAGAACTCCCAATAAAATGATTCAAAAAAGAAATACTTGAGATGAAGATTCTCTTCTCTCCTACCCTGTAATTGTTACCTCTATCCTTGCCTATAAGGAGCATTCTGGCTGTACTTCTTCCAAGATAGATTTTTTTGGGTTTCTTTTGGAAGTCCATGAGACTTTCAATATACTTCACATGGCTGCCATTACCTACTATTCTGATCCGTAGATAGAGGCAGTAGATACAGCCAGATAGAAAAGAAGAGACAAGAGGAAGAGAATTTCAAATTCTAAACGTATCCAAATTTACTAGACCTACTGAGGCTGGGCAAGTCTCCAGGACTATTCCCAACTCTCTGCCACCCAGTCCCTTTCTGACTCAGAGCGACCCTAGAGGACAGGGAAGAACTGCCCCCAGTGGGTTTTCGAGAATGTAACTCTTCAGGGATAGAAAGCCCCATATTTCTCCCTTGGAATGACTGGCATTTTGAACTGCTGATGTGTTAGTCTGGGTAAACTAGGGAAACAAATCCACTTAAACTCATATATGTATAAGAGAGAGTTTAATATTAAGGGGTGGACATTCAGAAAGCATCCCAACCCAGACCAGTCCAAGCCCATAAGTCTGACTTAGCCCATATGTCTGACACCGATCTACAAAGTCCTCCTCAAACTCACAAAACACACACAATGATGCCAAATGCAGGAGGTTCACAGGCCAGTGGGTAGAAATTCTTTGGATCCAGTGGCGGTGTAAGCATCTCAGCGCTGGCAGGGGTCTCCACGCAGCTTCTCCAGCACCCAGGGCTGCATCAGGAGAAGTCCATGTGGCTGCTCCTCAGGGATGTCTTGCAGGAAGTGAGCCTTGCCAGCTAAGGCAGCCGCGCACTGGTCCGACCATCAGAGAACAAGAGACCAGAGAACAAGAAGGATGAGGCTCGCCGAGCCATTTCTCTCTCCGCCCTCCAATTAAACCGCCCTTCAATTAATCCCACCTGTGTTTATCGGCCAGGTTGGCACAATGAACCTTAACTCTCACAGCTGACCTTTGGGTTAGAAGCCCCACACAGTCTCTACGCCACCAGGGCTCCCTCCGCAAGACCTTGACTGAATGGCGCTTCATGCGCTCACTCAGCACTTGCTCTTGCGGTCAGCTTGAAGATAAGTAGCACTTTAAACTCAAAAACTACAAATGATCACCCTCCTGAAGTGAGGTGGGGAGAAGGAGGTGAAGGGTAGGGAGCTGGGGAAACTTTTGTTTTTCATTTTCACAATGAAAAGTTCAATTATAATATACAGTATAACAAAAATGTGTTAAAACTCTTTTTGAAGCAAAACACAGGCATCTTCCAGAAGGGAACGTCTCACAACTCCACGGCTCCATTCTGGGCAGAGTCGTGGAGAAGGGTGACTGCACCCTCACGTTCCTGGCAACGGTGTTCACCATAGCACGAAGGTACAAGCCACCAAAATGCCCATCAGTAGAGAATGGATAAAGAAACTCGGACACAGACACACAACGGAATCTTGGACATCGCTCAACAATGAGGAACCCACAAAGCACTTCCTGACACAGATGGGCCTGGAGAGCATCAGGTGTGATGAAATTACCCAGTCAGGATACACGTTCCATGAGTTCATGTCGCATCTGGGAGAATACCAAGATAAGGCTTTCCTACCAAAGGGAGCCAACTGTGCAGACAGCCCAGTAGGGGAAGGCAGAGGAGGGAAAATACAGCCCAGGCTGGGCTGTGGAGGGTGTAATGGGAGAGAGCAGTCCGTAGGAGGGAGAAGAGCTATCAGGGAGCTGCTGAGGGCAATGTTGATTAGTCATTTAAACTGTTGATCTGAAATGTAAGCCCCCCTCTAATTTGCAATAAGAATAAAGAATTAAAAAAGGCTGATTGATGGACTGCGTAGAGTGTTTGTGGTACAGTGGGTTCAGTGTTGGGCTGCTAACCACAAGGTTGGCAGTTCAAAACCACTAGCTTCTTCTCAGGAGAAAAATGAGACTTTCCAGTCCTGTAAAGAGTTCTACCCTGTGAATCGGCATCCACTCGCTGGAGGTGAGGTTGGTTTTGTAGTAGTTAATAATGTTGACCCCAAGAATGGTTCTTTTCATCTTAAATGTCGTTGAAATGTGCATGGAACATTTGGTTCTCTCTCCATATGCCCACCCACTGACTCTGAGTGGACCTGCTCCCCAGCTCCGAGACTGTAACCTGAGTGGGCTCAGACCAGCTCACCTTTCTCCCAAGGGCAGTGATGTGTGGGAACCTTTTGGTTAATCGGTCAACACTTTAACCCATTGTGAACCAGATTATTGTCTTCGATTTTGTCTTCCATTCTGCACATTATAAAATATTTGCTATCTGACGCTACAGAAAGAGCTTGTCGACCCAACTTTAAACTAATACCTGACCTTTAGGAAGAGTTCATTAAAGGCTAACAGTTTTTACAAGAAGAGATAAGTACTTTTAACTCTATTTTGTAAAACTGGAATAACCTTAATATGTAAACTTGATAAAGAACATAAAATTGTGTTCAAGTTCATGTTCAATGTGTGTGTACGCATTCATAAAATTCTTCACAATTCAAGATAGATGACCCCTCAGAGACAGTGACAAGAGTAATGGTTCCCTGAGGGTGCGGGAAGTGAAAGGGCGGGAAGATGGGGAGAGGGGAGTTGACAGCATTGATGATTGTATAACCCCACCTGGTGGCATTGAACAACAGAACTGTATGGGAAGGGAAGGAATATATTGGAATGAGTAAGATATGTCTATAAAAATATTATATATACAGGGAGGGTGAAAGGAGGGTGGGATGGAAAGGGGGAACCAATTACAGGGATCTACATATAACCTCCTCCCTGAGGGACAGACGACAGAAAAGTGGGTGAAGGAAGACGTCGGACAGTGTAAGATATGACGAAATAATAATAATTTATAAATTATCAAGGGTTCATGAGGGAGGGGGAGCAGGGTGGGAGGGGGAAAATGAGGAGCTGATGCCAAGGGCTTAAGTAGAGAGCAAATGTTTTGAGAATGATGAGGGCAATGAATGTACAAATGTGCTTGACACAATGGATTGTGATAAGAGTTGTATGAGGCCCCAGTAAAATGATGAAAAAATCTACATATTATAAATACAAAATAATAGCAATTAAAATCCAGCAACAAAGATATTTGCACTATTTTCAAGGTGTTTTAATTTATAAAATGTTCTAGATCACAAAATATGCTCACTTGATGCTGTGGTAGCAATTGTACAATACTGCTTGATATGATGGAACCATGGAATGATATGATATCTGTATAAACTCACAATAAAATGGTTTTGAATAAAAATTTATATTTTATACTCACATAATTAAGCCCTTAAGATTTAATTAATTGGGACCAAAAGGGTATTTGGTGACACTTATCAATTGTCTCTAAAATTTCATAATTAAAATATAGATAAATGAAATGACATTTACAGCAGATTCCCTTATAATAGTCCTGAAATAAAAACTACCTAATTGTCCATCAAAAGGCCTGAAGAACCTCTGTGCTCCTGTGTTGAGTGTTCTCCTTTCTGACTCCTTGCCTTGACTTAGAGCTACCAGCGTGCCTGCAGTGTTGTCAGTGGCGTGGCACACTCACTGTGCCCAGAAAGGAGGCTGCGCTGACCACCTTTCACTAGCTTATGATTTCTGAGCGTCACCTGGCCCACATCCATGTGCACAGGGCATTTAGATAGTAGAATGAAGGCATTACGTCAGGCCGAAGTGAAGATACAAAACAAAACAAACATAGCTGCTATACTTATACTTTTATCTATAGAAGCATATACTTTTAGGCATGCCTTTATACGTTTATATAGTTATGCTCCTATATTTTTTCTTTTTATATTAAAATATCATTTTATTGGGGTCTTGTACAACTCTTATCACAATCCATACATCAATTGAATCAGGCATGTTTGTACATTCTTGCCTTAATTCTTTTCTAGACATTTACTTTCTATTGAGCCCTTGGTATCAGCTCTTCCCCCCCTTTCCCTCCCCCACCCTCATAACCCCCTGATAAATTGTACATTGTTATTATTTTAATCTCTCACACTAACTGCTGTCTTCCTTCCCCCATGTTTTCTGTTGTTCTTCCCCCTATAGAGAGGTGTATGGTTATGTGTCTATCATTGTGATTGGTTCTCTCTTTTTCCCCCTCTTCCCCCTTCCCTTCTGGTATCACTATTCCCACTCCTGTTCCTGGATTGTGTGTGCAGTGAGCTCCATTCCTTTCTATACTTGTGTTCCTGTTCCGGTCTAGTCTGAAATGAGAAGCAGCACTGGGGTCATGGTGGTGGCAGGTGAGGAAGCCTCAAGGAACCAGAGGAGTATAGTCTGTTACATCGATGCTTTACTGCACCCTGGTGACTCATTCCTTCCCTGTGGCCCCTCTGTCTACAGATGGGCTTTGGATCTCTGCTCCACCCGCCTCCCTCATTCTCAACAATATGTTTTTGTATGTTGTATATCTGCTGATGCCTATTACCTGGTCCCTATGACTCCTCATGATCACACCGGCAGTGTGCTTCTTCCATGTGGACTTGTTGCTTCACTGCTGAATGGCGGCTTGCGTAACATCAAGCCTTTAAGACCCCAGACGCTAGATCTTTTAATAGCCGGGTACCATCCGCCTTCTTCACTACATTGGCTTATGCACCCGTTTTGTCTCCAGCAATTGTGTCAGAAGGGTGAACATCTCAGCCTGCTAATTGGTTAGAACAAAAGGTTCTTGTATTGAGGGAGGGTATGAGCAGAGGCCCAAAGTCCATCCCCTACCTGAGTGCATTGCTGTATAAATATATGTACATGGGCCACTACCTCTATTTTTGTGGATTAATGTATTTACATATGTACACACCTATGTTTATACCGCTATCCATTGCTTTGTTTCCTTGGTCCTTTCTCGACTTCCTTTTACCTTCCTCCTGCCCCACTGTCACTTTTCCCTTATTTCTGCCTCTTGGTACCTCCGCTTAGCTAGTTTGCTCTTGCTCCGACACCCCCTACCCCACCTCAGATCCCTATCTCCTCCTTGCTATTGACTTCAACCCCCAGTTGTTCCCCTGTCCATGGCGCTGCCTGCTCCCCACCCCCTTCCCCACAGCCCTCACCTTCCAGGTCTCCCCGGGACAATTGGTCCCGTTGCTATCTTCTCGGGCTTGCCTCCCTGTACCTATCCTATATAGGTAGATACATCGACTATGACAAAGGGTGTACTGGTTTTAAAAAATGAAAATAGTAAATAAATAAGAAAAAATAAATTTAAAAAAAGAGTGAGAGAAGAAATATACAAAATCCTGGGTATGTTAGCTGGCCTTCAAGACTGTCCAGGAGCTGCCCCTTCTGGCCTGGAGCATCCCCTTGGGGGCTCCTCAGGGGCTTCCAGCTCTGCCTTGCTCCAGCTGCTGACCTGGTATGTTCCCTTCTGGGTTCGCTCCATTTTGGGGGTTCAGACCGCGCTGCCTCCCCACCACGTGACCCCAGAAATGTCCTCTGTTGCAGTCTGCTCCAGTAAGGGGACAGCGCGACCCGTGCTGTTGTAGGTGCCCAGTCCCCTCTGTGTCCCATTAGCTCCCCGCAGGGACGTCATCCTCCGAACCTGGTGTGCCAGCCTGGGGTCCAGTGCGGCTCTCTTTCTCTCCCTCCCTCCCAGCCTGCCTCCATGTGGGTGTGGCATACTGGCCTCTCCCCGCAACCTGTAGGTTCAGTGCTGCGCTCCACCACACCCACTTCCAGGGAGGGGTCAGTTTGTGTCTGGTTGGGGCCAGCCCTGTAGCTCTCTCTTTTCATGTATCCTTCCATGTGATCACGCTGTCCTCATTGTTTGGTGCACCATGGTAGGGTCTGCGTGCCCACTCCCAATTCTGTGGAGACAAGATCAGTACTCTCCCTCTGGGTGGATTAGTGCCCTGTTCCCTCCATCTCTGTCATCATTTCACTTTCAACCCTTCCCCCTCCCTTCTTTTCCCATTTTGGTGTTAGACCAACATGTACCTCCTTGGGTTTGGTCCACCCTCCTCCTGATTCCCTGTATCTCGACCTAAAGGTGCTTTTATTTTGTCCTTTTATTGTCTCCTTGTTTCTTTCTTTCTCCCTTTGTTTCTATTAGATGCATTTCCAGACAGACAAAAGGCTGTGTGCATTGTAAATTGTAATAAATATTCCATATACTGCAAAAAATAGCTCTAAGATTTCACATTCTCATAGCCTTGTTAAGAACTGATGTTCTGATATAAAGAAAGAAAGAAACAAAAAAATTTTAAAGAAAGAAACAAGGATACAATAAACTCCGTTTGGGATGGACCATCCAGACCTCTAGCTCACCCTGATCCGGCCAGTGGAATGGATCAGGTGAGGCCGTTTGAGATAGGTCAGCCAGACCGCTAGCTGACCCTGATCCGGCCAGTGGAATGGATCAGGTGAGGCCGTTTGAGATAGGTCAGCCAGACCGCTAGCTGACCCTGATCCGGCCAGTGGAATGGATCAGGTGAGGCCGTTTGAGATAGGTCAGCCAGACCGCTAGCTGACCCTGATCCGGCCAGTGGAATGGATCAGGTGAGGCCGTTTGAGATAGGTCAGCCAGACCGCTAGCTCACCCTGATCCGGCCAGTGGAATGGATCAGGTGAGGCCGTTTGAGATAGGTCAGCCAGACCGCTAGCTGACCCTGATCCGGCCAGTGGAATGGAACAGGTGAGGCCGTTTGAGATAGGTCAGCCAGACCGCTAGCTGACCCTGATCCGGCCAGTGGAATGGATCAGGTGAGGCCGTTTGAGATAGGTCAGCCAGACCGCTAGCTGACCCTGATCCGGCCAGTGGAATGGATCAGGTGAGGCCGTTTGAGATAGGTCAGCCAGACCGCTAGCTGACCCTGATCCGGCCAGTGGAATGGATCAGGTGAGGCCGTTTGAGATGATAGGTCAGCCAGACCGCTAGCTGACCCTGATCCGGCCAGTGGAATGGATCAGGTGAGGCCGTTTGAGATAGGTCAGCCAGACCGCTAGCTGACCCTGATCCGGCCAGTGGAATGGATCAGGTGAGGCCGTTTGAGATAGGTCAGCCAGACCGCTAGCTGACCCTGATCCGGCCAGTGGAATGGATCAGGTGAGGCCGTTTGAGATAGGTCAGCCAGACCGCTAGCTGACCCTGATCCGGCCAGTGGAATGGATCAGGTGAGGCCGTTTGAGATGATAGGTCAGCCAGACCGCTAGCTGACCCTGATCCGGCCAGTGGAATGGATCAGGTGAGGCCGTTTGAGATAGGTCAGCCAGACCGCTAGCTGACCCTGATCCGGCCAGTGGAATGGATCAGGTGAGGCCGTTTGAGATAGGTCAGCCAGACCGCTAGCTGACCCTGATCCGGCCAGTGGAATGGATCAGGTGAGGCCGTTTGAGATGATAGGTCAGCCAGACCGCTAGCTGACCCTGACAAAATAGAGGACCCGAGCCCAAGAAAAGACCCTCAAGGAAATTAGCTGACACAGTGGCTGCAAGAATGGGCTCAAACACAGAAAACCTGTGAGGATGACTATTGTACATTGGGTCACCGCCAGGGGGAACAGACCCCCCCTACCCCCGCAGCTGACAACAACAAACGACATGGAAATTAAAGGGGCAGGGCAGTTTGTGGTGGTCTCTGTGTTCGTTGCATTTGTGTGTGCCCGAAACATACTGACTCATAATAACCCTATCTGACAATTGCCCCAGAGGGTTTCTAAGCCTGTAACCTTTCTACTCTCATAGAGTTACGGTCTCCGAAGCCCACCAGGTCTGCCTTGTCTATTAGGGTAGCTAGAATCAGAACTGACTCAATGGCAGCGAGTTGAGTGAGCAGGCGAAATAAATTCCTTGGAAAGCCTGTGGAACAGTTCTATGCTGTCCTATAGTGTTGCTGTGAGTCGGAATGAGCTGGTGGATTGGAACTGCCCACCTTTAGATTCGCAGTTAAATGCTTAATCACTGTGCCACGTATTAGAGTTTAGATTCTGAGCACCCAGTTTGCAGAAGGCTATGGCCAACAGTGACAGTCCGAGATCCATTTGCAGAGTCCGTATGTGGGATGAAAAATGCGAGGGATGAAAATGCTAGGTAGCCCGAATAGGGACCAAGGCGGGTGGGCGGGGTGGGGGTGGGGTCTCTCCAGATACCGGCATAGGGCCATGGCCAGGGGGCTTGCAGGGAAATCAGGAGTCCATTGGACGCCTATGGGAAAATCCAAACTGAGCATGCGCAGACTAGGACCACCTACGCGCAGGTGAAATTAAACCTAGCCGCCACCCGGGGAACATGACATCGCACAGGTGTGTCTAAACTCAGCCTCTAAGGTCTAACAGTACCCTCAACCACGCCTCCCCAGCCAGTGGGGAGGCAGGAATAAAGGCAGGGCTCACAGCCCAGCACCTCTCTCAGTCTCTGGGAATTTCCTGCTTCCTATGAGCCCTGTTCTGGTTTCAGTCTTTTTTTCACGTGGGTTTTCAAGTTCAGTCTGTGCAGTTCTGCGCAGCCTTGTACACTTTCCAGAAACAGCATGTACATTTTGGAGACAATAATCCCTGAAACTTTCCTTTCCCTCATCAAAATCACTTAGGTTACAGACGTGGTGAACTCTCTCACTGCTGCAAAGCAAGGCACCCCACCCAGAAACCCAACAAGAACTGGCTGCTGGCCTCAGGCAGAGTGCACTGGAAAGTGTATGACCTCCATTGGCTTCTAAGCACCCCAGAGGTGCTTAGGTGCTTGCCTGGGCGTGTCCCTGAAGGAGAGCAGCACTGTGGGGGTGGGGGGGTGGGGGTGTCACACAGCGACAAGTCACGCCCTGATTGCCTGATCAGTCTTGTCCACTCTAACATAGTGATTCCATTCCCCCTTCGGTAGTGCCTCACCTGTAAGTGTGATGTGAATCTGTGTCCATTTCTGATGACCTCGTGCTGGTGGTGTCCCTCAGCCAGAAACATGCTCTCCTTAAATTATATCTGGGATTTGAGTCTCTTTTGTACCCTAAAACGGCCACCAGGGCTCCTTAGGGTGGCCCTTTAGCCCCAACCCTTTAATGTTGTGTAGCAGTATGTTGTAATTTTTCTAAATCAACTTCAAATCTGGGAGGAGAGATAAAGGACAGAGTTTAGAGCAAAGGCCAACATTTAACAGCAATTCCAGAAGGAAAAAAAAATATATATATATACACATATATTTCAGTCCTTTGGGGGATGGTCTTATAATTCTGCCCCTCAAAGGGTTTGGGGTCCCAAGTCAGACATTTCCAGAATGCAAATTTCCTTCCCTCCTCAGGTTTCTGATTAGACACCCATTTGGAGTTACAGACTTTGTCAAGGCACACAGAATGCCACTTGTACATACATTTACATAACTAATGGTAGCCGCCCCAGGGATGCTTCCCTGGACAAAGCCATTCGACCCCTAGGTGATTTGCTGTGTCCTTCTTGGGGGAGAAACGACCAGCCACTTTTAAATAGCAGCTTCTCTTGCCAAATAAAAAAATTAAGATCACCTCCCCAGGTCACCTTCTACATTTTTAATGGCTAAGAGACCATTAAAATCTGCTCAATCTTGCCCTTCTCTGACTCCTCCCCAAAGCTTGGAAGAATCAGAATGTCTCATAAAACTCACAAAGTAGAGACTCAGTCAATATGACATCCTTCTAGGCGTTTCTGAGAACCACTGCTGATGCTGGTAGAACTGTAACTCACACCCGTATGCCGTAGGCCTTGTCTGACCCTCCGTAATTACCTACCAACCATCAAGGACAGAATGCCAGAGAGCGGTCACATGCCCATCTCATCCCCGCAAACTCAGACCCGAGCCTCCTCATCCTGGGTGCTTTTTTGAGTCAACTCTAGGAAGCTCTCGCCCAGAGAAAAGGACATCAAGGTCGGTAGAAAGAGGGCCAGGGAACATGGGGGCAGCTCTCCGTGAGATGGGTTCTCATTGCAGCAGAAAGAATGACCGGGAGCAATCATGAAAAGCTGAGAGGCTGGGCCCTGTGGCTTTCTGTGACACATCGGATCATCATACGGTAGTCAACGAACGTGTTGGCAACTAACACCGCCACCCCTCAGCAAGACTTATCAGATGGTGAGGGGAAACCCACCTTCCTGGGACATACTTGTCTCTTGTCATCAGGAGGGGCCAGTCTTCGGAGAAGGCCGCCACGGTGGGAGAGGCTCAGTGACAGAAGAGAACTCTCCTGAAGGAGATGGGCGGCAATGATGAGCTCCAACACTGTTGGACCAGCAGGACCATTACGGTGAGGATGGTGCAGGCCGGGCTGTGTTCTCTCCTACTGGACACAGCGTCACTGTGGGTCGGAACCAACTCAGTCCCTGCTAAGAGCATCAACGTCAGATTGGAAATGATTCTGTGTAGAAAGTGGTGGTCGGCGTGTAGTACGTAACACCTCAGTTTTTGGCTTCGCACGATGAAAGAATTCACGCCAAAGCCCGTTTTGTGATCCAAGTGGGTTTTCATGAAGGACAAGCACACGCTTCAGGCTTTATGGTCTCAAAGGGGTTCACAATTGGGCATGCGCAACCTTATGGAAAAGAGCGAAACTGGGGGAGGGACACCCAGGGACCTAGGGGTAGAGAGAGCAGGGCAAGAGGGCGTGGAAGCCACAGAGTGAGGGGGCCGGAGCGTAGGCCTGGAGAGGGCGCATTTGGGCCCCAAGCAGGCCTGGAGTGGGCCCTAAGGGGGCACGCCAGGCAGTGCATGTGTGCCCTCACCCTGCGACCTGCTACTGAGCAGGAGCAAGGTAAGCGAGGAAGGCCTTCCACCGCCAGGGTATTTCAAGCCTCTGGCTGGGGAGGTGTGGTTGAAGGCATTGGTTGACCCCATTGCCTGGGTGAGCCCACCTGAGCCTGGGTGCAATTTGACCACTCGGGCCCTAGAGTATGAGCATGCTAGGTTTGGGGGGGTCTTCATAGGTGTCTAATGGTTTTCTTTCCAACCTCCTTTATGGGGGCCTTTGCAGGCCTGGGAGGGACAACCCCCATCCCTAAATCTAGCTACCTACCAAGCATGCCAGCCATCATCAGTGGTATTGAACAATTAGCCTGTTGGGGTAGTAAGGCCACTCTGGTTTGTTGCATTTGTCAATTTTCATGGTGTCGGTACTCCTATTGTGGTCAATTTCTAGCTATCAACTTGGTATCAACCTGAAAATAGAATAATTGACTGACAACTGGCAGCAAGCCAACTCCTTATATCACGGTCATCTCATCAGGGTCTTGACCTTCCACAGCACTGGATACTCTTCCAAAGGACACATAAACCCAAGGTTCTGACACTTTCTGGATCGTTTTTAAACCTTGTCTCTGTCCCACCTCCACAGAACCCAGTTTGTTTGTCTGTTAAATGTTGCTCATAAGGATTTACCTTGGAGCAATGTGGGCAGAGTGGGACAGACAGACACTGGGAGTCCAATAGCCTTGGTTCCTGCTGGTCCCACCACCTGTGGTCCATGATACCTAGCCATGTGGCTTTACCTTTTGGGGCCTCGGTTGTAAAATTGGAATGATGCTATCTGACAGTTATTGTGACAAATCAATAAAGTGTACATAGAGTATGAAACACTCAACAGTTGTGCTTGACTATTCGCAGCGAAAAGGAGGAAGCCCTTTGACAAGCTGGATTGACACAGGGGCTGCAACAAGCAGCTCACCCGTACGAGCAGCTGCGAGGCTGCTGCGGGGCTGGAAGGGTCTCGCTCTGTGGTATTCAGGGTCGCTGTCAGCTGGAACTGACTCAAGGGCACCTAACGACCACATGCCATTATCAAGACGTCCCTGATCGCACAGTGCCTGCTGCAGTGATCAAGTGCTGTTGTGACTCACACGTCCTAAGTACTCACTAACCAACCTCCTTGCATTGAGTTGACTCCGACCCTACAGGGCGGCCCTGTAGGACCGGGTTTCCAAAGCTGTGAATCTTTCCAGGTGCAAAGAGCCTCACCTTTCTCCTCGGAGCAGTTTGTGGTTTCCGGCTGTTGCCTTTGTGGCTAGCAGCTCAATTTGTAGGCCACTGTGTCACCAAGGCTCCTCCTAAATGGGTGGCTTTACAGAACAGAACTTTATTTTCTCACATTCAGGAAGCTAGAAGTCTGCTTCCAGAGTGTGGCTAGTTCATCTTCTCGAAGCTGCCAGCATCCTGTAGGTGCAGGTGTCTCTGTATTCTGTCTTCCTCTGTCCCCACTGTGTGTCTTTGTGCCCTGTCTGCGATTTTCGGAGAGATTAGATTTCAAGTCCACCCTACTCAGGAATGACCTAATTAACATGTGTTAGTCTGGGTTGACTAGAGAAACAAATCCAGAGACACTCATAGATGTGTGATAGAACACTTTATATCAAAGAGTAATTGTATATTAAGAAACCATCCAAGCCCAATCCAGATCAAGTCCCCAAGTCCAATATTAACCCGTATGTCTGATACCTGTCTGTAAATTCCTCTTCAAACTCACGCAACACGTGCAATGATGCACAATGCAGGAAGATCACAAGCCAGTGGGTAGTAAGTCTTGTGGATCCAGTGGTGGTGGAAGCATCTCAGCACTGGTGTGGGTTTCCATGTGGCTCCTTCAGCTCCATCAGTGTAGCTCCATGTGGTTTGTCAACAGGAATGTCTAGCAGAGACAGTGTTTCTGGCCTCCAGTGAGCTATTTCTCTGTCTTGCCTCCAAATGAGGTCATCAAGCTGCAACCTGATTGACAGACTAGACTCCACCCCTTCGCAAGTTGACAGGGGATTAGGTAACTGCCACATAACACAAGAAAGGGAACTCCTTTTCCAAACAGAATTACATTTGCTAGGTGCCATTCAGTTGGTTCCACCCCATAGTGATCCCATGCACAGCCAAACAAGATACTGCCAGGGCTTGTGTCATCCTCACAATTGTTTCCATCCTGAAGTCCATTATTGCAGACATCTTGTTAGCCCATCTCCTGGAGGGCCTTCCTCTCTATCACGGCCCCTCTGCTTCACCAAGCATGATGTCCTCCAGGGACTGGGCTCTCCCGAAACGTGTGCAAAGAGTGTCCGACAAAGTCCTGCATCCTTGCCTCCAAGGAGCACCCTGGCCATGCTTCTTCCAACACAGATCCATTTGTCCTGTTGGCCGTCCGTGGTATTTTCGATATTCTCCGGCACCACAATTCAAATGCATCCATCCTCCTTCAGTCTTCCTTATTCAATGTCCACGTTTCATACACATATGAGGCAGTGGAAAACATCCTGGCTTGCATCGGGTACTATTATATTTACGGGTCTAAAAAACCCAAAACCCACTGATACGGAGTTGATTTTGACTCATAGGGACCCACGATGGGGTTTCCAAGACTGTAAACCTTCACAGGGGCAGAGAGTCTCATCCGTTTCTACATTTACAGTTACAGAGCCAAAACTTCCACACATAGTTTGGAGAGACACAGCTCAACCCATAACACTAATATTTCATTCTATTAACAATCGCACTTCTACTGGGGAGCGGAATGGTTATAGTTTAAAAGTGGCTTAAAGGTATATCAACAACAACAAAACGTGCTAACCCATTAACATGAGAAAGAGCTCGGTGGCCCAGTTCTTTCTCTGAGGCGCTGTCCAGGCTGCTAGAGCGTGCAGTGCTCACGGGTTCCTTACGGTTGGTCAAGGTGACATCGCCCATCAGCTAAAGCGCCTCTGCAGCAGGTACCTGCCCCAAGGCCTCATGCCTACGGAACCAGAAGTCAGGCTTTCTTCAAGACTTTCCTTGACCAGCGGTCTCTCATCTCAGGTGATGTGACTCCAGGGGAAACTGGCCCCCAGCAGAACTATCTGCCAGAATGTTCTCCCAGGACAGAAACACAAGCTGCAGCCCCGGATGAAATTGATCGGATAAACACTGTGATCCACCTGAGCACGTCAGTGAAGACCATCCGGCAACCTTTCTGCCTCCTGGATCCCTGCAGCCAGAGCCTTGTGTACTGCTCTGTCTTTGACCCTCCCCAGGCTGTTGGCATCTGTGATCTGAGTGGAGCTGGTTGCCAAGAGACCGAAGGCATAGATGCCCCGCAGAAACCTGCCTGGCAATATTAACAGGGAAGCAGTGGGTGGGTGGGTAGGGGGACGAAATTGCTGGAAACATTTCCCCACATCAACCAGGTCTGGCTTCCTACGTACCTCTCCCAAGTATGAAGCAAAACTTGGGCAAGTGCCACAGGATGAACAGACTCTCCGTGCCTTATTACCCAACAGGCACTTGCTCTAAGACGGGGTGGAATACTCTGTTGCGAAGAAGCCCTAGGGAAAGAGTGGGCTACCCGTTGGACTGCTAGCCACAAGGTCAGCCGTTTAAAACCACCGGCCGCTTCCATGGGAGAAAGACACGGCTTCTACTCCCGGAGAGAGTTTCAGTCCTATAGGGCGCTGTGAGCTGGCATTGACCGGATGGAGTGAGTTTGATCAGTGAGGAATCCTGGGCACGTGGTGGGCTTTCAGTTGGACTCTCACCACCAAGTCAGCATTTTGGTTTCACCAGCCCTTCTTGTCGCTCTGAGTCAGCCTTGACCGATGGCAGTGTTTCCCAGAGGAGGACGGGGAGGCTATCTTGAAGACTTACGGCCTCAAACCCTAGGGAGTCATTCTACTCTGCTGACGGGCCGCTACCAGGCTGAACAGAGCCGCTGCCAGTCCGAACAGAGCCGCTACCAAGCCGAACAGAGCCGCTGCCAGTCCGAACAGAGCCAATGGCAGCTGGTGTAGTCCACGTGGTTCCTTCGTTTCTCTGCGAGGAAGCTGTGAAAGTAGAAATGTTTAAGCATCTAATCCTAATGAAGTTACAAACATTTTTTACAGTAAAGAAAAAGAAAGCAATTAGTTGCTAACTCTTTTTATCGTAAAGGGTAACATGTTTATAACATTTCCCCATTTTTCTGAAATAATAATAATAAAGTACCTGATACTAATTTGAAGACAAATGTCCCCAAACAGCAAATTTCTGAAACACATTTTGTGATGTTCTGTGTGTACAAAATGCCATCCTAAAGAAAACCGGTATGACTTGCAGATGGAATATACATTCACAACTGCCTTTACAGTAAGAGGCATGTACTGACTTAATTTTGTTAGTGAGCATACCTTCAGCTTTTCTGTACGATTTTCAATCATCACTATGCTATAAAAGTCCACCAAGTGACACTGAAAGAAAGAGGATTTTAAAACAACTTGCCTTTGGCTTTTGAAGGTACCTGTGTGCTAAGGGATAGATGTGCTTTATTTCAGAAATTGACATCATTAAGCTCTCACTGCCATCAATAATTCTGACCCCATACGACAGGGCGGGTTTCCACGACTGTAACTCTTCATGGTGGTAAAAAAGCCTCGTCTTTCTCCCTCAGAGCAGCTGGAGGTTTCAAACTGAGGACCCTGTGGTCAGCAGCCTAGGGTGGAGCTCAGACACCGCCAGGGCTCTATGATGTGCCCGTGTGTTTAAATAGCGCCCAACTTACTGGCATTTTCTCCGACGGGGTCAAGACTTAGCACAGAGCGATCACAACTAGCCTCCAAGATTAGTAATGTAAAGTCCTCCTGCGGTTAGGGTCACAGGTGAAGGAGGTCGTGGGCAGTGCTCGGGGTTGCTGCAGAAGGAGCAGTAAATTCTGTGCTCCTGGTACAAGCAGTTCGGCTGGCTGGCCCTCGGGGACCTGGCTCCGGGCACTGTGAGGAGTGTAACCTGAGCGGCCGTTTTGTCATCAGGACGGCATGGGTCCATCTGGCGAGGGGGACGTGTGCTTGAGTGCCGTGGTCAGGCCTGGGGTAAATTTGGGGACAGCGGGCGAGTGAGGGGCCCTTGGGCTGTGTGTACAAGAACACGTGTTACACCCTTTCTTTACTTTGGGCTGAGCCAAATTAACATTCACAGACTGCTTGTTCTTGACTACCTTTGAAATTGTTCCACCTAATAACATGTTATTAGGTTATTAATAACATTTCACTGGAATGGCACTAGAAAATATGAATGCTAGCAAATGTTTCGCATGTGGTTGTGTGTGTGCGCCTGTGTGTGTGTGTAAACCGTTTCCTCTCCTCCGCTATTGCCATTTTCATTCGCAATGGACACGGCTTGTAAAGGGATTACAGCTACATGTTACACTGAGCATCTCTTCCTGTCGAGTTTCCTCAATGGTCGCATTTCAATATTGATAAGAACATGCCGGTGAGGTATGACTGGATGAACCACACCTCGGTTCTTTATTGATCTGTCACCACATTCAGCTCAAATGTGCCCCAACATTCCAGCTTCAAAAGAAAAATGATAACACTGGAAAGTAGACCCAGAATGTAGTTTGGAAGGACAGAGGGAAATAGTAACACATGAAGGCCTCCCGGAGAGCTGCCGTCTCCAGAGCCCCAGGGCAGCCGATAGAGAAGATGACGGCTCACTCAGCGTGGGAGGCGTCCGTTTACCCAGGGGCTCTTTGGACAGACCTCTCCGAAAGACCAGCCGTGGCCAGCTCTACACTTAGAATCCACGCACAGGAATGATTGTTTGGTTTATTTGTTTGTTTTCAAGCAGGCCCTGCAGGGATTGCAAGTGAAGGGCTTACCAAAGAGGCTATATTTGAAGAAGCCAGGGCTGGAGACCGCCGCCGTGGAAGACACCCGTCTCCAGATGCAAGGCGCTGAAGTACTGAGCAGCTTCGACAATCATCATCGTCAATCCCGTCCTTTCAATTGGCAGCTGGCAGCCTGGTGCTTTAACCCTTTGCACCACCCAAGCTTTCCAGGCATGATCATGAAGCCCACCTCGCTGCCATCGAGCTGATGCCAACCCATAGGGCCCATAGCCCTGGGTAGAAGCGTCCTTGTGAGCTTCCGAGACTGCCCCTCTCTCTGGCCACGGAAAGCCCGCCGCTTCTTCCTCGGCATGGCTGGTGGTTTCAAACCGATGACCTTGTGGAACGCAGCCCAAAGCATAACCTCGGTGCCACCAGAGCTCCTAGCAACAGCAATTAAAAATAAACAAGCAAACTCACTGCCCTTAAGTCCATGCTGGCTCATAACGACCTGAAAGTGTCCTCATGAGTTTCCAAGGCTGTAACTTAAGGAGAAAAGCCCATGTTGCTCCCAATGAGCAGTTGGTGCTTTTGAACTGCAGACCGTGAGGATGGATCACAGCTCACTGTGCACAACCACTACACCGCCAGAGCTCCTAGGAGTAACAATGGCCAGCATTTCATGGCTGCATGCTCACTGAATGTTACATTAAATGTGACAGTCTCGGAAACCTAAGTAACAGTTGGATTCTGTCCGCTGGGCTGCTATGAGTTGGAATCAACTTGACTGCGGGGGGTTTGTTGTTTGAGTCCAGGGAAAGGGCATTCCCCTGCGAGGAAAGCAGGAGCAAACAAGGCGGTGAGATTGTTATCGGAATATGCGTCTAATTCACATATCTTACACTTTCATAGTTTAGTTATATTTTAAAAGGGTTGCTTCTCCACCGTCAGTTCTGAAACATTCTCCTGGAAGTGTTTAATTCTGCTGTGCATGAGGTCGCATGTCAACTTCATGTCATCTAAGAACAACTTCCACAAGTACCCTCTGGCTGTGTACTCATCTCTGCATCTGTGCAATGGACATAATAACAGGACCTACCTCAAAGGCTCTGGGGAGGATGAAATGAAATAATACACTAGAAGCACTTACCTAGTGCTTAGCATATCATAATTATCCAATCAATGTCAGTGAGATGATTAATTATTAGGCAAGCAAGTGTTTGGTCAGCCTCTCTACATTCTATATTATTCACAACCCTCTGTTCCAAGAGATAAATGCCCCATCACTGTGGGAAATGTAAGGGTTAAGTTGGGTCTCAGGAACAAGTGCATCCTGGAGCTCAGAGGCTGCCAAGTTTCTCATCTGCCTTCTGGATGCTGAGCTCTCTCATTCCTTTTTTCTGTGTCCAGCACCTGGTGAACTCATCCTGGGCAGCAGCTACAGGAACGGAACTACTTACAAGGAAGCCAGGGCCATGTGCTCTGGTCCTGGGTATAACTTTCTGAGGGAGGCTTTGACAACGAGGGAGGTGAAGACTCATAAGCCTGGGAAGCAGTGTGGAGTCTTTGGCAGACCCCTATTGGTGAATCACAGCGTAGACCATTGGGATTTTGGAGTAAAGTCTTGCCATCCTCTGCAAACAACTACTCCCCCTTTAAAAAACAGCTGTTGGCCTGTTACTGGGCCGTGGTGGAGACTGAACGCCTCACCATGGGCCACCAAGTCACCATGAGGTCTGAATTACCTATCATGAACTGGGTATTGTCTGACCCACGTAATCATAAAGTTGGACGTGCGCAGCAACACTCCATTGTTAAATGGAAGTGGTATATATGAGATCGGGCCAAATCAGCGCCTGAAGGGACAAGTAAGCTGCATGAAGAAGTGGCCCAAATGCCAACAGTCTCCACTCCTGTCACATTGCCTCCTTTCTCCCAGTCTGCACCTATGGCCTCCTGGATGTTCCTTACCATACTTTAAGTGAAGACCAAAAAAGTCATGCTTGGTTTAGGGATGGCTTTGCGTGATATGCAGGTGCCACTCGTAAGTGGACAGCAGCAGCACTACAGCCCCTTTCTGGGATCTCCCTAAAGGACAGTGGTGAAGGGAAATCTTCCTAATGGGCAGAACTTCGAGCAGTGCACCTGACGGTTCAGTTTGCATGTAAGGAAAAACGTCCAGATGTGAGATTATATACTGATTCATGGGCTGTGGCTAGTGGCTTGGCTGGATGGTCAGGGAATTGGAAGGACCATGATTGGAAAATTGGTGACAAGGAGGTGTGGGGAAGAGGTATGTGGATAGACCTCTCTGAATGGGCCAAGAAAGTAAAGGTAATTGTATCTGACGTGAACGCTCACCAAAGGATTACCTCTGAAGAGGAGGACTTTAATAATCAAGTGGATAAGATGACACGCGCTGTGGAGACTGGTCCTCCTCTTTCCTCTGCCAGCCCTGTTATCGCCCAATGGGCACATGAACAAAGTGGACATGGCGGCAGGGATGGAGGTTATGCATGGGCACAGCAACATGGACTTCCACTCACCAAGGCTGACTTGGCCACTGCCACTGCTGAGTGTTCCATTTGCCAGCAACAGAAACCAACATTAAGTCCAAGATATGGGACCATTCCTCGGGAGATCAACCAGCAACTTGGTGGCAGGTTGATTACATAGGACCACTTCCATCATGGAGGGGACAGGGTTTTGTTCTTACTGGAATAGACACCTACTCTGGATATGGATTTGCCTTCCCTGCACGCGATGCTTCTGCCAAAACTACTACTTGCGGACTTACAGAATGCCTCATCCACCGGCATGGCATCCCACATAGCATTGCTTCAGATCAAGGAACTCACTTTACAGCAAATGCAGTGCGGCAATGGGCCCATTCCGATGGAATCCACTGGTCGTATCATGTTCCTCATCATCCTGAAGCTGCCGGCTTGATAGAACGATGGAATGGGCTCCTAAAGACACAATTACGGCGCCAACTAGGTGGCAACAACTTGCGGGGCTGGGGCAATGTTCTCCAGGAAGCTATATACGCTCTAAACCAGCGGCCAATATATGGTGCTGTGTCTCCAATAGCCAGGATTCATGGATCCAGGAACCAAGGGGTGGAGGCTGGAGTGGCACCACTTGCTATTACTCCTAGTGATCCCCTTGCAGCATTTTTGCTTCCTGTCCCAGCAACCCTGTGTTCCTCAGGCCTGGAGGTCCTGGTCCCAATGGAAGGAACTCTCCCACCTGGAAACACAGCACGGATTCCACTGAACTGGCAGCTGAGACTGTCCCCTGGGCACTTTGCGGTTCTCATGCCTTTGGACCAACAACAGGTCAGGAAGAGCGTCACCGTACTAAGTGTTGTGATTGATCCTGATTACCAAGGAGGAATTGGACTGGTGTTACATAATGGAGGTAAAGAAGAGTATGTCTGGAATCCAGGAGATCCCATAGGCCGACTCTTAGTGTTACCATGCCCTGTTATTAAAGTAAATGGTAAGTTACAGCAACTCAATCCTGACAGGACTTATAATGACCCAGACCCCTCAGGAATGAAGGTCTGGGTCACCCCGCCAGGCCAAAAACCACAGCCAGCTGAGGTGCTTGCTGAGGGCAAAGGTAATACAGAATGGGTAGCAGTAGAAGGTAGTCCTGCCTATCAATTACGACCATGTGATCAATTGCAAAGCGAGGCTTGTAATTGTCAATGTATTTTCTTTGTATGTGATTATTACGTATATTTCCTTTGTTCAAGTATGTTATATCAGATATAATTTGACTCAGTGTGTTTTCATTTATATGTATGATAGATGATTGATGATAAGTATAAGTGTGATTTCATTAATATCTGGAAATTATATAAGTATGTATTGGTAAAGAATTGTGTACAGGTGCCAGGCTGGCAAGGGGTGGATTGCTATAGTTTATTGTGCCAGCCTGGCCGATAAACACAAGTAGGAATAACTGAGGGGCAGAGGGATAAATGGCTCGGTGAGCCTCACCTTGGTTGTTCTGTGCCTCAGTTTAAAGGGGTACACCACCTTGTGGGATGCCTAGCCTGTGGACTGTGTCACTGTAAGTTGAGGTCCCTTTAAGCCCACACGATTGGAATGTTCATCTCTGGAGCTGGGGACTGACAGTTGATGACAGTTGGGGACCTGCCTTGCTGTTTGCTGCCTGGGTATATATAGCCCAGCTCTCTCTACAGAAGGGGACTGTACCTGGCAGCTCTCAAAACTTGAAGGACTGCTAGTGTCTCACTGCTTTAAAATTTAACAGTTAATTTCTTGTATTATCTATCTGTATATTATTTAATGGTTTATTTCTTGAATTATCTTTAGAAATATATTTATATATAATTACTAGCAATCTGATTTGTCTCTCTAGAGAACCCTGTCCAATACACCACAGTCTGAAACACATGACACAGGTATGTGAGAAAGGTAGGGTCAGGAACATTCCCCAGAAAAGGGAAGTGCGGTTGTAGATGATCAAAACAAGTGGTCCCCACAAATGCCCCCTTGCCCCAAAAGTACATCCCTACATATAAGGGAGTAGCCCCCCCACCAAAAAAAACACCCAGGAAAGCTCCACTGGGTTATGGGAAAAACTAGTGTACAAGTGGGTTTCTCATTTCCAAGAAGCTGAAATGTCAATTGATGACAAACCTTGTCCTGGACGTCCATCAACTCCTGAACAGACGAAAATGTCGACAAAATTCATGCACTTGTGCTTGAAACTGACAAGAACGATGATGATGAAGATGACGATGAGGACAACGGACCACTGAAGAGACGGGGAAGGAATCTGGACTGCCTGCAAGCTTGATTCAGCGAATTTTCACGGAAGATTTGGGAATGAGAGCGGTCACTGTGAACCGTGTGCCTCGGGTTCTGACCAGCAGAAAGATCATCGACAGGTAGCACTCCTTGCCTTGAAAGAACAGCTCCCAAGTGACCCAGACTTTCCCCCAAGGTCATCACTGGTGACCACACATGGTGCTAGTCTTATGACCCTGAAACCAAACATCAATCAAACCAGTGGAAGACACCATCGTGACCTCACCCAAGAAAGTTCATCACCTGAAATCAAAGATTAAGACGATGCTCTTCGGGCCACTGATTTTGCCAACACACCTGCTCACGCAGCCATTTTAGTGCATCAGTTTTGGGCCAAAAACAGCATGCCTCGCTTGCCCCACACACCTGACTCACCTGACCTCGCTCCATGGGACTTCTTTTTGTCTCCCCAAATGCAGAGGGACACCAAAGGACAGCAATTTGATGACGTAGAAGAGGTGACGAAAAAAAGCAAGGGAGGTACGGTCAGCCATCCAAACAGATGAGTTTGAAAAATGTTTCCAAAAATGGAATTGCAGATTTGACAAATATATTAAGTGTCATGGAGAATACTTTGAAGGAGAGTACTTTGAAGGGGAAAAAATTAAATACATAACTTTGGGGAAAAATCGTGGTTTTTTGTTTGTTTTTTTATACCCCCTCGTTTATTGCTTTTTTCCATAGTAATAGAATCAATGTATTTAGTGGACAACAATGTCACATGGTGTGATAGTGTGGGAACTTTAGAGAAATAAATCCACAGAAACTCATGTATAGGAGAGAGTTTTGTATAAAGGGTAAGTGTACATCAAGAAAACATCCCAACCCAGTGCTGCCCAAACCCACAAGTCCAACATTAGCCCATATGTCCAACACCAATCTACAAAGTCCTCCTCCAAATCACAAAATACACGGAATGATGCCAACTGCAGGAGGAAAGCCGAATCAGTGAGCATGTGGGCATCTCAGGGCTGGCAGATGTCTCCACACGGCTGCTCCAGCACCCAGGGCTGCATCGGGGTAGGTCCATGCGGCTTCTCCTCAGGAATGTCTTGCAGGAAGTGAGCCTTGCCAGCTGAAGCAGGGAACTGGCTAACGCAGCTGCACCCTGGTCCGACCATCAGAAAGCAAGAGACCCGAGAACTAGAAAGGCGAGGCTCACAGAGTCATTTATCCTTCCGCCCTTCGATTAACCACACATGTGTTTATTGGCCAGGTTGGCACAATAAACTACTTCACATGGTCAGAGTTTCTCTGTCCATCCCTGCCCGCACATCTACAAGGGCCTCTCTCCTTCCTCAACTCAGGTGTGAAAAGCTCTCTGCAAGCGTGGATCAGCTTTTTGTCTCTGTTATCCTGTTATTTCAAGGCAGTGTCATTTGGCTTGGACCAATTTTCATGCAATTTTCTGGCGATCTCGTGGGCACCTCCTGGTAACCATTGCCCTTGATTATTCTTGAATTGCTTCTTGGATGAGTTCTTTCTTTGTGGCTCTGTGTTCTTTCTTTCTGGAACTCCTAGAACTCAGAGATCAGCTCTCCCAGACAGATTGGCCTTCTCATCATTTCTCTGTTCTCCATCTTTTGTCCTGTTGCTCTAGTTTTCATGACATTTCGTTAGCTTCATAGTTAAGTATTCTACTCTGATTTTTAATGCTATTAGGATCTACTGCAAGTCCTGTTTTACTCATTTGCTATGCAAAGCATCATTTTATAAAGAAAAAGGTTTTACACTTTTTTTGCACATTTTCCAAGCTTTAATAAAATGCTTGATAGTATTTTAGAGTTTAGTTTATATATTTTGATTCCTAATGTTTATTAACTTTCAGGGGTGTCTTTTTTTCTTGCCTCTTTTTTTTCCCACATTTTATTAGGGGCTCATACAACTCTTATCACAATCCATACATATACATACATCAATTGTATAAAGCACATCCGTACATTCTTTGCCCTAATCATTTTCTTTTTTTTTTAATTTTAACAATTTATTGGGGCTCATACAATTCTTTTCACAGTTCATACATATACATACATCAATTGTATAAAGCACATCTGTACAGTCTTTGCCCTAATCATTTTTTTCTCTTTTCTTCTTTTACATTTTATTAGGGACTCATACAACTCTTACCACAATCCATACATATACATACATCAATTGTATAAAGCACATCCATACATTCCCTGTCCCAATCATTCTCAAGGCATTTGCTCTCCACTTAAGCCCCTTGCATCAGGTTCTCTTTTTTTTCCCCTCCCTCCCCATTCCCCCCTCCCTCATGTGCCCTTGGTAATTATACATCGTTATTTTGTCATATCTTGCCCTATCCGGAGTCTCCCTTCCCCCCTTCTCTGCTGTCCCTCTCCCAGGGAAGAGGTCACATGTGGATCCTTGTAATCAGTTCCCCCTTTCCAACCCACTCACCCTCCACTCTCCCAGCATCGTCCCTCACACCCTTGGTCCTGAAGGTATCATCCACCCTGGATTCCCTGTACCTCCAGCCCTCATATGTACCAGTGTACAGCCTCTGTCCTATCCAGGCCTGCAAGGTAGAATTCGGATCATGGTAGTTGGGGGGAGGAAGCATCCAGGATCTGGGGGAAAGCTGTTCTTCATCGATACTACCTCACACCCTAATTAACCCATCTCCTCTCCTAAACCCCTCTATGAGGGGATCTCCATTGGCCGACACTTGGGCCTTGGGTCTCCTCTCTGCACTTCCCCCTTCATTTAATATGATATATATATATATATACATATACATATATACATATACACATATATACACATACATACACACACTTATATCTTTTTTTTTTTGCATGATGCCTTATACCTGGTCCCTTGGGCACCTCGTGATCGCACTGGCCGGTGTGCTTCTTCCATGTGGGCTTATTTGCTTCTGAGCTAGATGGCCGCTTGTTCACCTTCAAGCCTTTAAGACCCCAGACACTATCTCTTTTGATAGCCGTCTTGCCTCTTTTAAAAAAAAAATCATTTTATTGGGGGCTTTTACAATTCTTATCACAATCCATAAACATCCATCCATTCATTGTGTTAGGCGCGTTTGTCATTTGTTTCCATCATCATTCTCAAAACATTTGCTTTCTCCTTGAGCCCTTAATATCAACTCCTCAGTCTTACACTTTTATAACACTTCTCCATGGATGATACAAAGTCAAGTCTCCTTTTTCACTTACAAGAGGGTCTTCTCCTGCCCTAGATGGTGCCTAGCAATTAGTGCCTTGGGTCTTAAAAGGCGTATCTTAAAACAAGTAGCCATCTAAGTGAAGTAGTAAGTAAACCCACCCAGAGGAAACACACCAGCTTGTGTGATCCAAGAATTGTAAATGATAAAATCCATATCCAAAAGAGGGAGTGGTATCAGCAGTTCAAATGCGAACATCCTGTTTGCAGGAGGCTTTAACTGACAGTGGGAGCCCCAAATCCATTTGCAGGGTTCCCACCAATTAAGCCCCCAGTAAGTCCCCTCTGACCATAACGGAGGGAGGTGAACAGCCTTGCTCTCAGAGGGCGAGCATGGTAAAATGATTATGGCAGATGCAGTCTGGTTAAAATGTAATATCCTACCCTTTGATTTCCCTTTTGACCCATTTAAAATTATTTTTATTATTTTCTGTTTTCTTTTCAGTTGAGAGATTTTTGTCTAGTCATCATTGAGGTTTTTGTTTTGCTTGCTGTTTGCGTTGTGTATGATTTCCTGTATATAAAACCCAGGGTGGTAGATCTAAAGGGGCAGCGACTACACTGAATACTGCCTAAGGGCACAGCAAAGGAGGAATTAGGGAAACGGGGAGCCAAGCATGAGTACAATAAGAAAATGTTCTGAAACGGGCTGTGGCAATGACTGAACCCCTTTTTTTGACTGAACAAATCTTAATATGATTTAATGATGAAATTGCATTGTGTGAAGTACGACTCAATAAAACTAAAAGGAAAAAAAAAAAAAAGAGGGTCTTCCCCAGAAGAAGCCCAGCTCCAAAGGCAGTCTCAGCTTCATTCATTGCACGCAAAGTTGCCTTTGGGTAATTGCTAAACGGTGGGGTTTTGTGGATTGTGGGACTCTAGTCTGCTAGGAACCATCATGTGTGGAAACTGTGGAAAGAAGAGAGATGTTACTTTACATTCATATGTTGCCTTCAGGAGACACCCTGACACAGCACTATGTTAGGCTGGGTTGTTTTGAGATACAAAACCCGTGACACTCATATGTGTATAAGAAAGAGCTCTTTGTCCAGAAATAATCTTATAGCAAGAAGGCATCCCATGCTAGTGCAACTGAAGTCCAGGGGATGCTAGCTGGAGCCCCCTTCAGGGTCACAGAGCCGATGATACAGAAGAGTGACGTGGGATCCAGGGAGATCACAGGCAGGTGGGTGTAGAATCAAGTGAACCCAGGGTCAGCGGGAACATGGCAGGGCACTGCCAGCTCGCAGGGTCAAGCAGCCTACATGGTGCTGCTCCTGGAGCCTGGCACAGCGTCCCAGCAAGCAGGCAGCCAAAGGGGCAGAGAGGCGTGGTCCCCACTGCCTCGCTCGTAGAAATGCCTCCCCTCCCAGGAAGCATCACCAGGCCCGATTGACAGATTTGACTCCACTCGTGCAACACGTGCAAACAGACATAAAATCGGACAGCCACAAGCACTAATCCAAAAAACCTGTCAAATGAAAAAATGCTTCTCGTCGTAAGTGGATGGCTCTGCAGACTTGGCTGTCGCTGCTAGCTGCCAGCGACTTGGATGCCGTCCATGGCGACTTCGTGTGCGAAGAAGAACTGCTCTGTAGGGTTTTCCGAAGGAGATGGCAGCTGTGCTCCCCTTTGCCATCCAGAGACGCCTCTGCCCACTCTCACATACCGAAACAGGGACCCTGTGAAAGAGGAGCACCGCGCATGTACCTGACGCTCAGGTTCCAGGAGGAATCAGTCGTGTGCTTTACAAGTGTTTCCAAGCTATTGAGTGTTCCCAAGGATCCATGACCTCTCTTTGAATATTTCATTTCCAACAGTTTGCCTTGGAATCCAAGATCGTAAACCTTGGGGCCAGCGATTTACATTTCTAATGAAGACGATTACAAAGTAAACAGAGTGAAGAGTGTAGAGAATTTTCAAACGGAGAGGAAGTCAAGTCAATTTCAAGATGGAATAGACTGCTTGAAATTTGGCAAGAAATGTTTTAAACTTTGAAACAAAATGATACACTGCAGGATAACCTCAAAGAAAATGAATAAACCTTATCAAAATAAAAAGGAAACATCAGAGATTAGTAGACACTAAACCAAAAGGAATCAAGACACGACAAGAAAACCAACAAATGAAATTAACTTTGGAGAAAAAATTGTGTGGAGCGAGGAAAGCAGCAGGGCCACATAAAAAGCACAGAGTGAAATAACAGCAATAAATACTTCCTGACAATTACACCGAAGGTAAATGGATTTATTGCACCAGCCAAGGGGCAGAGCACAGCAGAACTGATAAGAAAATAGGGCCATCAATAGATTTAAGTTGTGTCCAGAAGAGACACTCAGACAGAAGGAGACCAAAATCAAAGGACGAGGAAAAACACTGCTTGGTCCTGCTCCATCCTCACACCGTCCCTGTGCCTGAGCGCACTGGGGCAGCCACATGTCCGTCCGTCTCCTTCAGAACCTGGTGGTCTTCTCCGGGGACTGATTGCTTCTGACAACATAAGCAAAGTGTGTCAGATGAAGTCTTCCCATCCTGGCTTCTAACGAGCACTCTGGCCTTACTTCTTCCAAGACAGATTTGTCTGTCCAGTTAGCAGCCCATGGTCCTTGCAACACTCTTCTCCAGCACCGCAATTCAAATGCGTCCATTCTTCTACCATCGTCCTTATTCGATGTCCAGCTTTCACACACTGTACATGTGGTGCGATGGAGAACCCCATGGTCTGGTGCAGGCATGCCTTCGTCCTCAAAGTAGCATCCATGCGCTTCAAGACTAAAGCAGCGGTTCTCAACCTGTGGGTCGTGACCCCTTTGGGAGTCAAACGACCCTTTCACAGGGGTCGCCTAAGACCATCAGAAAACACATATTTCCAATGGTCTCAGGAACCCAGACACAGTTCCTCTATCGGTCTCCAGGCGGGTCCGCCCACATGCAGATATGCTGATCTGGTAGAAAGAAGCTATGTCAACCTTGGCTTTTTACTCATACTGTTGCAAAATGTAGCAATGTAGTTTACTGTTGTTATATTAAGACTGTTACCTACCACCACCACCCCACCACCACCACCACACCCACCCCACCCACCACCACCACCACTTCCCACCACCACCAAAAAAAAACACTGTTACCCGTGCTTCCCCAAGCTTCAAGACAAAAGTTAACTTATTTGTCATTAGAAATAAATATTTCACAATATATAATTGCATATTGTTTTTGTGATGAATCACTATGCTTTAATTATGTTCAATTTGTAACAATAAAAATATATCCTGCCTATCAGATATTTACATGATGATTCATAACAGTAGCAAAATGGTAGTGATGAAGTAGCAACGAAAATAATTTAATGTTTGGGGGTCACCAGAACGTGAGGAACCGGTTAAGGGTGGTGGCATGAGAAAGGTTGAGAACCACTGCTCTAAAGAGGTCTTGTGCAGCAGATTTCCCTAACGCAGTACAGCTTTTGATCTCTCGACTGCTGCTTCCATGAGCACTGATTGTGGATCCAAGGAAGACAAAATTGTTGACAATTTAAGTTGTGTCCAGAAGAATCTTTGCTTCCATCTTTGCTCCATTTTGGATGCTGTCACCTCTTGGTCCACCTGTGAGGATTTTGGTCTTCCTTACGTTGAGCTGCAGTCCACACTGAAGGCTGCCACCTCGGAGCTTCATCAGCAAGCGCTTCAAGTCCTTCTCGCTGTCAGTAAGCAATTTGCGTCATCTGCGCACAGCAGTTTGCTCATGATGCTTTGTCAGGGGAAGCCAGCCCCTAACACATCATTACTGGTCCGGTAGGCGCAATTGTGCGGCGATAGTAAGTAAAGATCATAGTAAAGTTACAGAGAGCATGAGAGATAGAAGTGAAGTATTGAAATAAATGGAGTCAGACACGATTCATAGCAGCATGCTCACCTCTGCCCCACTTGGTGGTTCACGTGGAGGGAGGGAGAGATATTTAATCCTAGCCCAGGCTTTTATCTTCTCTGGGGACTTGCAAGCCCCCTAATCACAGGTGAGGACATTCGTCACAGGAAGGGGCTGTGCCATAGGTAATACAGTAATGAGAGGGGGTGGTCTAGGGACATACACACAATAGGAAGAGGAGGAATTGGGGGCATACATGTGACAAGATGAAGAGACCCTAGATTCAAGATGGCGGTCTAACTTTGGTCATCCTTGGGCGGGTCTGACCTCTCTGGGGTCTCCTACAAGGAAACAGACAACTACTATCCTTATCAGAAGGGAGTGGGCCCTATTTGTTGTGGGATAAACAGTGGTGACTGCTTGCTCTAGATGGCTGATAACCCTTGGGAGAATGACCCCTGATCTACTCCTGATGCCCTCCAAGTGTATAGTCATTCGCAAGTTTGGCATATATTTGGGGGAGACAGCTTGGGAGAAATCCTTCCGTTTCCCACAAGCCCTCCTCCAAATCCTGATGCTTCCCTTTCCTTCATCGACTGCAGCTTCTCTGGTGATTTGCTCAGCACACAGATGGAACAGTATGTTGAGAGGACACCACCCTGACGCACCAGATTTGAAACCATGCAGTTGCCCCTTGTTCTGTTCGCACATTCTCCTGCAGAATCTGTAAATGGATCAAGAGGCAGCTGTGTAAGATAAATAATAGCTCAGTGGACTCGCTGGCTGCTGATTCCACAGGCTGCCGCTTCTTTCAGCCTCCAGGAAGGAACTTGCCACCATGCTCTACCCATACCCAGCGCTCACCCCAGAGCAGAAGAAGGAGCTGTCGGACATTGCCCATCGCATTGTGGCCCCGGGCAAGGGCATCCTGGCTGCGGATGAGTCCACCGGAAGCATTGCCAAGCGGCTGCAGTCCATTGGGACCGAGAGCACCGAAGAGAATCGCCGCTTCTACCGCCAGCTGCTGCTGACCGCTGATGACCGGATGAACCCCTTCATTGGGGGCGTCATCCTCTTCCATGAGACTCTGTACCAGAAGGCGGACGACGGGCGCCCCTTCCCCCAAGTTATCAAATCCAAGGGCGGGACCGTGGGCATCAAGGTCGACAAGGGTGTGGTGCCCCTGGCAGGAACGAACGGCGAGACCACCACCCAAGGGCTGGACGAGCTGTCTGAGCGCTGTGCCCAGTACAGGAAAGATGGCGCTGACTTTGCCAAGTGGCGCTGTGTGCTGAAGATTGGCGAACATACCCCTTCAGCCCTCGCCATCATGGAAAATGCCAACGTGCTGGCCCGTTATGCCAGCATCTGCCAGCAGAATGACATTGTGCCCATTGTGGAGCCCGAGATCCTCCCCGACGGCGACCATGACCTGAAGCGCTGGCTGAGAAGGTGCTGGCTGACGTCTACAAGGCCCTGAGTGACCACCACGTCTACCTGGAAGGCACTTTGCTGAAGCCCAATATGGTCACCCCTGGCCATGCCTGCACACAGAAGTTTTCCCACGAGGAGATTGCCATGGCAACCGTCACCGCACTGCGCCGCACCGTGCCCCCTGCTGTTACCAGAGTCACCTTCCTGTCTGGAGGCCAGAGTGAGGAGGAGGCGTCCATCAACCTCAACGCCATCAACAAGTGCCCCCTGCTGAAGCCATGGGCCCTGACCTTCTCCTACGGGCGAGCCCTGCAGGCCTCTGCCCTGAAGGCCTGGGGTGGCAGGAAGGAGAACCTGAAGGCGGCCCAGGAGGAGTACATCAAGCGAGCCCTGGCCAACAGCCTCGCCTGCCAAGGAAAGTACACTCCCAGCGTCAAGCTGGGGCTGCAGCCAGCGAGTCCCTCTTCGTCTCTAACCACGCCTACTAAATGGAGGTGGTGTGAGGCTGCCCCCTCAACACTCCAGGCCCCCCGCCCCCTCCCATGCCCACCTCTTGCTGGGAGGACACCACCTGGGCTCCAGGCCACGCTTTCCTCTCACTCTCGTCGCCCTTGTGACAGTGGTGTGCGGTGTTGTCTGTGTATGCTAACTCCATCGCCCTTTCCAGCTCACGGCCAATAAACAGCGGTTTAAGGGGGGGGGAAATAATTGCTCAGTGAATGAAAAGTCTGCTTCTCTCTTCAACTATTTGTTTATTTTACTTTGAATTTGCACACGCGAGAGTGTGTGTGCGCGTGTGCGCGCGTGTGTGTGTGCGCGCGTGTGAGTGTGCGCGCGCGTGCGTGTGTGCGCGTGTGAGTGTGCGTGCGTGTGTGTGCGTGTGTGCGAGTGTGTGCGTGTGTGTGTGTGTGTGACATTTGGTCTCGAGTTACTGGGCCCATTTGTGAGCTTTGTAACAAATGGAAATGGAATCCATGGAATCCAAATTCTTTTCTTTTCTTTTTTTACATTTTATTAGGGGCTCATACAACTCTTATCACAATCCATACATACACATACATCAATTGTATAAAGCACATCCATACATTCCCCGCCCCAATCATTCTCAAAGCATTTGCTCTCCACTTAAGTCCTTTGCATCAGGTCCTCTTTTTTTTTTCCCTTCCCTTCCCTCTCCGCCCCCCTTCATGTGCCCTTGGTAATTTATACATTGTTATTTTGTCATATCTTGCCCTATCCGGAGTCTCCCCCCCCCCCTTCTCTGCTGTCCCTCTCCCAGGAAGGAGCTCACATGTGGATCCTTGTAATCAGTTCCCCCTTTCCAACCCACTCACCCTCCACTCTCCCAGCATCGCCCCTCACACCCTTGGTCCTGAAGGTATCATCCACCCTGGATTCCCTGTGCCTCCAGCTCCCATATGTACCAGTGTACAACCTCTGCCCTATCCAGCCCTGCAAGGTAGAATTCGGATCATGGTAGTTGGGGGGAGGAAGCATCCAGGATCTGGGGGAAAGCTGTGTTCTTCATCGGTACTACATTGCACCCTAATTAACCCTCTCCTCTCCTAAACCCCTCTATGAGGGGATCTCCATTGGCCGACACTTAGGCCTTGGGTCTCCATTCTGCACTTCCCCCTTCATTTAATATGATATATATATATACACACACACACATATACACATACATACACACATACACACATATATCTTTTTTTTTTTTTTTTGCATGATGCCTTATACCTGGTCCCTTGGGCACCTCGTGATCGCACTGGCCGGTGTGCTTCTTCCATGTGGGCTTTTTTGCTTCTGAGCTAGATGGCCGCTTGTTCGGAATCCAAATTCTTAGCACAAAGTCTGAGTCAGCGGCCTGGACCACTCTGCTCTGGTCCTGGGCTGGGGTCAAATGCCCATCCTTCTCCATGGCAGGGGCTCAATCCTCAGATGACCAAGGCTTTTTGCTGGGCAAGGAAATAAACAAAAACAGTGGTTCTCAAGTCCAGCCTGACCCAAACCCCGTATTTGTCAGATTAGAACTGTGCTCCATAGGGTCTCAATGGCTGTTGTTGGCACTGACATTGTAATGAAGGTTTCGGCTGTGAGTCAGGTGGTGGTGGTGGTGGTGGGGTCCCGTTTCAGACCATCAGCTCTGCATTGAATCGTTCAGATAGACATCAACCGGCTCCCCAATGGCTGGCTTTGCTTTGCTTTAAGTGGACTCGCAGGCCTGTCTTTCTCCGCCACTTGAGTTACTAGCTGAGCACACTGGCCACGGTGTCCCCAGGAAACCCCAAACTGTGTCTATGAAGGATACAAAGAACCTTAAATGTTACCTAGAAAGTAGCAGCTGAACTTTCCATCTCTTTCCTCCCTAAATGTGCAGTCTTGATTTTTATTTGTTGCAATATTTAGTGAATTTACTCCAATGAAAGGAACTTAAATTATATAGAACTGAAGACAATAGAACTCCATAGATGGTTAAAAAGCCCCAAACAACCTCCAAAACTCACTGTCACCAAATCAGTGGTGACTCGTGGAGACGCTCTGAGGGTTCCCGGGGCTGCAGTTGTTTGTGGCAAAGAAAGCCCAGTGGTCCTCTCTCTGAGCTGCTGGTGGTTCTGAACTGCTGGCCATTTGCATCACAGTCCAATGCATAAGCACTACCCCACCAGGGCTCCGTTATACCATAGAAAGTGAACATAAATTAGCTAATGCCAACATTTCCAGGTAAGCATTCAGACAAATCTATATTCATTTCTTAGATAGGTCTAGTGCAATTTCAAACTTTTATTTTTATTTTGTGTTGCATAAGCCCTTTGTCACAGACAAGTTCTATCGTTGTACTCCTTCTTGGGCCCACCCCCCGGTAAGCCTGGACTGGCCAGTCGTCTTGGTGTGCTGGCCGGGTACACAAAGGCCCCAGCAGTGGCACAGCCCTCTGTGAGCGCACACCCTCTTCAGTTGCTCGAGGCAGGGCTTCAGGGCACTTGTTGTCCAACCCATTGGCCAAGACCTGACTGTATTTGCCTCCCTCACAGCCCGTGGCTCTAGAACAGTCTGGAACCTTGTGCTGGTGTGGATTCTGCTTACCGGTGATCACACTCTTGGCGAAGGTGATGTGTGCCCTCCTCCACACCACAGGAGTATGTCGTCACCCCACACACCGTTCATGTTTTTGCCCCTGCCCAGCAATGCTAGTGCCCGGTCCTCACACAATGGGCTGGAACTTGTCAGGGAGCAGCAGAGTGGACAGTGGCAGCAGTGGCAGCCTGCGGGCCTTGGGTGGAAGCAACCTTAAGATAGAAAAAATAGATATATTATGTATTGGCTCTTTCTACATTTGTAGCCCCCTCCAAAAAAAATGTTAGTGTCTTAGAGCTTAAAGTCCAAAGCAGTTGGTGTGTGGAAGGCCCTAGCTCCATTTTGAGTTGTGACAAAAGGTCACATGCCATTTGGGGGGGACCGGCACCCACAACCAAATGGGTCCTAAGGGGTGGTTGTGTAACTGAAGGGTAAATTACAGAAACCTCAGACAAGACACGTAAGGGATTACCTCTTCCAAGGGCCGGATCAAGAGAGAGTGCGAGTGAATGTATTCTCTCATAGGTCTATGTAATCCCAGGCACACAAGCCACGTCATACACATACCTAACAGAAAGGGGAATACACTTGACAGGAAGGTACACATGTAACAAGATGGGCAGGTTCCAGAGTTAAGATGGAGGCTTAGCCTTGATTGGCTCTGAGTTGGCTGGACCTTATGTCTCTGTGCTCGTCTCCAGGGGAGCAGTCTATGATCCTTTCAGAAGGGAGTGGGCTGTACTGAGGGTGGGGCGGTCTGATCGCTCTTGGTGGAAGATACCATTCAGGTAGATAACAACCTTCAAGCATAAGGTAGCAACCGTGTGCTTGCAAGCACCGTCTTAAAATTGGTATTATTTCCCGGGGGCATTGTGGGGAATAATCTTTAGTTAGGAGAAAGTGACTGGGATTGATCTCCAATGCACGAATGCGAAGGCCTTCCTCCACCAGAGTCTGGCTCCCTGAATCTCAATGAGAAGCATCCAGAATTGGACTGCATACACTCTCTGCCTGGTTCTCAGTTTCCCACAGCAATTAAACCAACCAGACAGCTGAGACCACTCCCTAACTTGCTTGGCCCTGGGTAACCCTGTAATTCCACAGCTTGCCCAATAAATTGGCCCTGAGGATGTGAGAGATGTTGTTACAGGATGTTGAAATACATCCACCTCATAGACTGCCCATAATTAACCTGCACTTCCCTTCCTGAGAACCTGTTCCCTCTGAGCCTTTTCATCCCTGCCGAGGACCCCACCACAACAAGACACTATCGGTTATAACCAGATTCGTCCCACCAAAAACGCCCAGAAAGAGTTACAATCTACAGTTAGCTCTGGAATGAAAGGGCATTGGTAAAAATCGATAGTTGGCAGAAAGGTGGCACCAGACCAATTTGGACAACATGGAGAGCCAAGGGTCCAAGAGGTCATTTCCTGGCCAGGAGTCATAGCCCTGCCCCAATGCATATTCATGACTATTGATCAGAAATACAGTACATATTAATAATCCCCTCAATTTACATCCTGGTGTAAATCGTCCACATTCATTGGGAGAAAGATGAGGCTTTCTACTCCCATGGGGCAGTTCCACTAGCTATGAGTCAGAATCTATTTGATGGCCATGAGTTTGGTTTTTGGTTTGCTACACATAAAAAGTGCAAATCCTCTTTTTTGGGGGACGGGGGTGGGGGTGTTTTGCCTTGGCAGGCTGCTTGATCAGCTAAGTAAATCTTCCCCCGTTCACTTTCACCCAGTCTCTGCCTTTGTTTCTCAGGCACCTAAGAAGACCTGGGCTATAATATGGCTAATATTTAGACAAGTCTGGGACACAGGTAAGAAGGAACAGCTGCACCCTCACCCTCAGGTAGAATGCATTCAAATTAGATTACACTCGGTCTTGGGAAAAGCCTCAGAAGAAACGGTTTTGACTTCAGGCTTGCATGAAGCATCAGAAAACTAGCCCGGGCAGTTTATTAATGATTTATAGACCAGAGCATCATTCAGGAAGCAAGCAAAGGTCATTAAAAACACAGGAAAGAAAAGATCAAAGTGAATGTCAGAAGAGACTGCAACTGGCTCTTGGTCACAGAGTAGCTCAGGCACATGGGAGAGAGGATGGAGGCAGAGAATGGAATAGAAAGCTTTAAAGGGCAGCTCCAGAAGACAAAGTAAAACATCATATTGAAATGTGCAAAAACCTAGAGTGACCGAATTAAAATGGAAGAGCATGCTCTTTCATCTTAAACTGAAAGACCTGTAGAAACCATTCAAGCCTCAAGTTGTAATTTTAAATGAGTATCTGGGTAAAATATTAAATGATACAGAAAGCATAAAGAGAACACACAGAGTCACTGTACCCAAAAGAACTAGTCACCATTGCACAAATTCAAGAGGTAGCATGTGAGCCAGGATCAATGGGACTGGGGGAAGAAGTTCACGCTTCACTGAACGCATGAGCCAAAAACAAGGCTCAGGAATTGGTGGAGCACCCATAGAAATGTTCAACAAGCTGATGAAGCACTGGAAGCACTCACAGGCTGTGCCAGGACATGTGGAAGACAGCTACCTGGCCAACTAACTGTAAGAGTCTAGTTATGTACCCATTCCAAAGGAAGGTGACCCAACAGAATGTTCAAACTACAAAACAATATCACTGATATCACATACAAATTAAATTTGCTGAAGATCATCCAAGAGTTGTAATGCACACCAAAAGTGGCAATTGTTTATTTTCATCAGCGGGTACCTCAAGTCCTTCTCATTTTCAGCAAGCAAGATGGTATTGTCTGGGTGTAGCAGGTTGTTAATAAGCCTTTCTCCAATCCCGATGCTGCATGCTTCTTCATTTAGTCCCACTTCTCTGATGATTTGCTCAGCAATCGACTGAACATATATGGTGAGAGGACACAGCCCTGATGCATACTTTTCCTGATTTTAAACCATGAAGCAGCCTCTTGTTCTGTTCACACAACTGCCTCTTGATCCATGTAAAAGTTCAGCAAGAGCACAATGAAGCATTCTGGATCACTTCCATTCTTTTCAAAGTTGTCCGTAGAACAGGATGTTTAATATTGAAACGCAAGGCTTGGATTTTCTTCTTCTGTTCTTTCAGCTTGAGAAAGGCTGAGCACATTGTTACGGACCTTGCAGTCAGTTCTGACTCATAACGACCCTGTGGCAACAGTGCAAGACACAGCCCCTCCCGTGCCATCCTCGCAATTGTTGCTGGAGCTCCTTATTCTAGGCACTCTGTCAGTTGATCTCATCGAGTGTTACTAGCGCTCACATTCTGAGCAGAAGGCTATGCCTGACAGTGAAAGCCCAAAATTGAATTGCACAATCCCCACGTGGATTAAGCTTCCTTTGAATTCCTTCTGACCATTGATCAGGGATGTGAAGAGTGTGGTAGAGAGCACTGGAAAGTGGATGACATCCACCCCTCTCCAGCCAGCCGAGGGAGGGGCAGTTTTCTTTTGGGACTTGCCTGGGTGTGTCCTCGATGGAGATCTCCAGACTAGGAGGGGTCCCCTAGACACGAATCATATTCTGATTGCCATGGTCAGAAGGATCTGGGTCAATCTTGTGAGCTCTTCAGTTTCACACCAAGTATGTGTCTCAATCATGGTCCCAATCCCATTTCCGTAGTCCCATCTATAACTAAGATGTATCGATCTTCTGCCAATCATGCTTTGCTTCCTCTGACAGTTTTCTTTGCCCTCCCATGTCCTGCTTAAGGTTCTGTGTCTCAGAAAACCCTTAGCTGCATGGTGACCTCATGCTAAGGGTCTCCCTTATCTGGATGAGGGTGGTCTGTCCTGCTTTAAGACTAACCAAATAAAGGTTCTCTTCAGATTCTATTGGAAATTTGGAGTCGCCTTTGTATTTTAAAAGAAGAGTCATCCTCTTTTTTGTTGACCGTCTACTTTTGCTCGGGATTGGTCTCTCCTGATAACATGCCCCCAAAAGGCAAAAACTAACTTTTCGGGGACCCCGCATCTCATTCTGACTTGACGCAGTTGGACTTGAAAGGTTCCGTCTACAGTTAGTTCTGGAAAGTGACCAGATTTGGGAGACACAGAGGCTTGGAATCAAACCTAAGTTCTGACACTTTTGCACCCAGGTAAAAAGTGTTAACTGATCACATTGCTATCTAGTAGTTCAGTATTGACCTTATCCACATTTTAATCATAAAGAATGTTTGGTGGCAACTTTAAAAGGATTAAAAGACTGAAAATTACACTGCATGAATTAGGAGTTCTTAGAGTGCAGTGTGACTCTCTAGAGCCTTGAACGTGACCTGATGTCTACCACATACTCACAGGCATCGTGCGGGGTCCAGTGTCTTCAGCGCTGTTCGCAGTTTGAGAACAGCTGTGTTCCGTCTTTTCCATGTCCTCTCGTAAACTCGGAAAACCAATGCCTTACATGTCACAGTGAGGACACAGTCTCTCCCGGGAACCCACTCAGCCTCCTGTTTGCCAGACATCATCATCCCAGTGTGCATCCTCGGGTGAAGGATAATGAATGTGTTTTACAGGCTGATGCAAAGTCAGCAGTACACCTGTGCACACTGTGTGATGGGAGACCGCTGGCAACGTCTGCGTGACTCTATTGCAATGCATTCTGTTGTGTGAAACAGGCACCCAATTCAAACAGGCTGAAACAAGAGAGACACTACTTCACAGCGTAGAAGGCCTAAGATTTCCCAGAAGACTTCTCCTGGACTCTCACATTCATCCCACAGAGTAGCATGTGGTCACATAACCTTTATTTAACCATCACTGACAAGTGGGATGGGATTCCCATGATTTGCTTGGACACACCATCTGATTTGGGTGGACGATAAAACCACAGGGCTAATTCAGGTAGTAGATTCAGTTGCTCACCTACCACTCGTCCCCTGGTGAGTGAATGCTCGGATTAGACCTTGGCTCTGAAGCAAGGCAGTGCCAGGTTCCAGTCTGCTCTCAGGACACACAGGTGTTTGCTTGACAGACTTATTGGTTGGGAGGAACTAAGCTCCATTTGATCTGGATCACAGAAGAGGGGGGAGTTGTGGAAAGATTCAGGGAAGCTGCAGGAAGGAGTTCCGGTCTGCAAAGGAATCCATCTGCTTCTCGGCAAACGTTTGCTGCTCTAGTGGACACCACCGCTATTTTCTCTTTCCTGCTGTTTTTGTTGTTGGCTGTCACCAGGAGGCTTTGCCACATCAGGGCAACAGAACAAAACAATGCCTGATCCGGCACCGTCCTCACAATTATTGTTTATTGCTATTATGTATTATTATGTTTATTATGTCATTGTTGTAGCCCCCGTGTCAACCCATCTCCTTGATGGTCTTCCTCCAAGTCACTAGCCCTCTGCTTCACCAACCTGAGGCCCTTCTCCAAGTATGGGTTCCTCCTGATGACGTGTCAAAGTGCACGAGACAAGTCTCGCCATCCTCGATTCCAAGGAGCATGGCGGCTGTGTTTTATCCAGTCACGTCCTCACGCCTCTCTTCTCTGTGTCCACGACCACGCTGCAGCTGTAGTGGTCTTCCTGGTAAACGCGTGTGGGGGTTCAACCCAGATTCCCTGGGATCTCTTTTCCCATTTCGGTGTGCTTCCCCCAGTTGGAGTGCTTTCGTTGCCAATGGACCACAGCCTCTTCTGCAGAAGATGGTACTCAACTGCCGGAGCCACCTTTGCTGGCAGAGGTGGATAGCTGGGAATGGCTGGTTGATGTCTCATCAGGTGCCCTGGAGCCAATTCGGACTCGGAGGGACCCTTTGTTCGGCCTGGCTCTGTGCCGTGCTCATACTGTTGTTCTGCTGAACCCGTCATCAGCTACTGTGCCATCTACCTCACTGAAGGATTCCTCCTTTCCACGGGCCCTCTGCTTGACCAATCCTAATGCCCTCCTCCAGGGACCGGTCTCACCTGGCAACTGTATGAGAGTTTAACTTCTTTTTTATTTGTTGTATTTGTTGCATTCCTTCCTACCTTGCTAGAAAGTAAACCTCCTGAGAATAGAAGCCACTTCATTTTTTATCATTTTATTGAGGGTTCTTATGGTTCTTATCACAATCCACACATCAGTTGTAGCAGGCATATCTGTACATGTGTGGCCATCATTCTTTTCTAGATAATTGCTTTCTATTGAGCCCTTGGATCAGCTCCTGTTTTCCTCTCCTCCTCCCCTAACCCACCCTCCTGGCCCCTTGATAGATTATAAATTATTATTATTTTCATGCCTCACCCTGAGCACTGTCTCCCTTCCCCCATGGTTTCCGTTGTTCGTCCCCCTGGAGTGGGGTGTGTGGTTGTGTGTCCATCGTAATGATCGGTTCCCCCTTCTTCCCCTGCCCCCGCCAAGAGTTTAAAGTCTTAGCGCACTGTTTGCAGAAAGCAACAGTGGATGATAGTGAAGCCCCAACCCCATTTGCACAGACCCCACATGGATAAAATTCCACTGAATTTCTCGGACCATTGACCAGGAGGTGAATAGTCTTGACCTCCGGCAGAGTGCATTGGGAGGTGGATTAGCTCCACCCCTCCCCAGCCAGCCCAGGGAAGGGCAGTCTCCCTGACGGGCTTGTCTGGGTGTGCTCCTTGACTGAGATCACCATGCTGAGGGTCGCATGGTCGTAAGTCACGCCCAATCGGTCACGCTCCAACTGCCTTGGTCGGAATGCCCTGGACCAGTGTCTCTGATGAAGTCTTGCCATCCTTGTCTCTAAGGAGCACTGTGCAGTACAGATCTGTTTGTCCTTTTAGCAGTCCATGGTACTTTTTTCAATATTCTTCTCCAGCACCACAATTCAAAGGCATCGTGTTTCCACGGTCTTCTTTATTTAATGTCCAGCTTTCACATGCCTGTGAGGCAATGGAGAATACCATGGCTTGAGTCAGGTGCTCCTTAGCCTTCAACGTAACGTCCTTTCTCTAAAGAGATCTCGTGCAGCAGATTTACCCACTGCAATGTATCTTTTGATGTCCTGACTGCTGCTTCCAGGAGCATTGACTGCGGAGCCAAGGAAGACAAAATTCTTGACGACGTCAACCTTTTCTCCATTTATCATGCTGTCACCTATAGGCCCAGTTGTGAGGACTTGTTGTCTTCCTTCCTCTGAGCTGTCATCTCACTGAAGGCTACAACACTCGGGCTTCATCAGGAAGTGCTGCCTCACCACTTTCAGTGAGCAAGGTTGTATCATCTGCGTAGCACAGGTTGTTTCTAAGTCTTCCTCCAATCCGGATGCAGTGCTTTTGGCAGTTTTATTGGCACTTCATCCACATGTTATAGAATCCAATCATGCAATCATATCACGCACTCTTCTTCATGTAACTCAGCTTCGCTGATGATTTGCTCAGTGTAGAGGTTGAACAAGTATGATGAGAGGAACCAGCTGTGATGCACACCTTCCCCGATTTTAAACCACGCCGTACTCCCTTGTTCTGTTCACACAACTACTTCTTGATCCATATACAAGTTCTGAATGAGAACAATAAATTGTTCTGGAATTCCCATTCTTCCCAAGGTGACCTGCAGTTTTTTATGGTCCAGACAATTTAATGCCTTTGTATAATCAATGAAAATCAAGTAGGCCTCTTTCTGGTATTCTCTGCTTTGAGTCAAGATCCCTCAACATCATCAGTGAGATACAGTATATCCCTGTTCCACGTCCTCTTCGGAGTCCAGACTGAACTTCTGGCTGCTCCCTGCCAATGTGCTGTTGCAACCTCGGATGATCTTAAGTAAAATGTTGTTCGTATGCATTATCGATGATATCCTTCGACAGGTTAAGCATTCCGTTTGGTAAACTTTCTTAGAAATGGGCACAAATATGGAACTCTTCCAGGCACTTGGCTAAGTAGCTGTCTCCCAAATTTCTGGGCACAGACAAGTGAGTGCTTCCAGTGTGCCTTCGGTTTTCTGTTTGGCTAGTGCATTCGGTGCGGCTTGGACTTCTTCCCTGAGCACCTCCAGGTCTTGCTCGTGGTAGATGTCAACTCGCTCTTCCCATTTTTTCTTGATGCTTCCTACATTGTTTAATATTTTGCCTACAGAATTTTTCAAAATTGCAATTTAATTTTTTTCTTGCATTCCTTCAGTTTCAAATATGTTGAGCATGATCTTCCATTTGGGTTTTCTAATTCCATATCCTTGTACATTTTGTCATTATGTTTGGCTTTGTCTTCTCAAGCTGCCCCTTCAAATTTTCTATTCAGCAACTTGACTTCATCCTTTCTTCCATTTGCTTTAGCTGCGCTATGATTAAGAGCAAGTTTCAGAGTCTCTTCTGACATCGCTTTGATCTTTTCTTTCTTTTTAATGACCTTTTGCTTTCCTTGTGAATGAAGGTCTTGATGGCCTCCCCCAGCTCATCAGGTCTCTGTCATTAGTGGTCAATGTGTCAAATTGTTCTTGAGGTGCTCTAGAAATTCGGGTAGGATAGACTCAAGGTCGTATTTTGGCTCCTGTGGACTTGTTTTAATTTTCTCCAGCTTTATCCTGAACTTACACATGAGCAATTGATGGTCTGTTCCACAATCGGCCCCGGTCTGGTTTTAGCTCTGATACTGAGCTTTTCCATCGTGTCCTCCCACAGATGTAGTCAATTTGATTTCTGTGTATTCCATTTGAGGAAGTCCATATATATAGTCATCTTCTGTGTTACTGAAAAAAATATATTTGCCATGAATAAGTTGTGGTTTTGCAAAATTCTATCACGCAATCTCCAGCTTCATTTCTATCACCAAGTCCATATGTTCCACCTACTCCTTCCTCTTTGTTTCCAGCTTCTGCCTTCCAATCACCAATAATTATCACTGCGTCTGGATCTCATTTTTTGATCACTTTCTGACTGAAGTCACTGAGAGGATTCTTCAATGTCTTCATCACTAGCTTTTGTGGTTGGTGTACCAATTTGAATATTGTGTTGATTGAATTTCCTGGAAGGCAGATGAATACAATCTGGCCACAGATAGCACTGTGCTTCATGATGGGCCGCGCAAGAGTCTTTCTGACAGTGATCGCTGGCAGATAAATCAAATGATGTTCTAATTAAAATGGCCAACACCAGTCCACTGCAGCTCACTAGTGCCTAGGGTGTCGAGCTGCATGCATTCCATTTCATTTTTCACCACTTCCAGTTTTCCTAAATTCATACTTTGCACATTCCAAATTCCAATCATTAGAACATACCCGCAGTTGTTTCTCTCTACCCTGCGTAAATGAATCAGCAAATGGAGATCCTGAAGGCTTCAGCCCACCCCCGGGCTTTACCTGATTCACGTCACCGTGGTTGACTTCCCTCCAAGAAATGCTTTCCTCTTCAGTCACACTTCGAGCGCCCTCAGATCTGAGGGCCGTCTGAAGGCAGCATCTTCCACCTGCTCCGCGTCCTTTGTTGTGGTTCTCAGTGTCTGACTGTGCTTCTACGCTCTGCAGAAGGTGTTCAGCCGCTGCTTCCTCCGAAGGGGGGAACGAGTCCTTCTTTCTTGTCTGTTCTCCGTCTGGAAACTCTGTTGAAACCTGCTCCCTTTGGGTGACCCTCTGGCATTTGAAAAACCAGGGACAAGCTTCCAACATCTCACAAGCCTCCACTGTATGACACTCTGACACAGAAGTGGTGGGACCATCCTTGGAGGATCAGCAATTAAGTGCTTGACTATCAATTGGCCAGAAAAAAGCCTGGCAAGCTTCTTCCATAAAGCTGCCCATTAAGCACTGATAGACCAGGCCTACTCTGACCCATAGGGTTTCTGTGAGTTGAAGTCAACTTGGGGACACCCAACAACAGCCATCAGTGTAAAAATTCAAGCAAAATGGAACACAAAGCCAGATTCAATTTCACAAATCCCACGTCAGCACCCTAAGACTTCCCTTCAGAAAGACCTTCCCACCCTGCCTGTGAGAGCATGCCCCTTCCCTGCCTAGAGCCCTTGAGTGACATTTCCTACTGCGCTTGGAATAAAATTGGAACTCTTTCCTGTTGCTACAGGTACGGCCTGATCCGGCTGTGCCCAGCACTTTGCCCTCATCCTGTATTCCCCACCCCTCTCTCAGCACCCTCAAGCTGTGCAGGAGCTTATTCTTCACCACCTAAGGGCTTCTGCCTAGCCCATTTCTTCTCTCCAGAATGTTCTTCTTGTCCCTCTTTTCCTGGCTAACTCCGACTCACCCCGGAGTCCCCAGCAGAAGAGCTTTCTGCTAGCTTCAGGCTGGGTGACATCTTCACAGCGTCTTCGACCTGTGGAGCTTTCATAGGTCATTAATTAGGCATGTCATGAACTCACACTGGTAATCATGCTTCTAATTGATGAATTTGTCATCCGTATGTCTACCTGTTTCATGTCTTTCCCCCCTCCCTTCCCCCACCCCTGTCTGATTGATCCATTATGTCCTGAGTGAGCAGCACGGGGTCAACCAAGGAAGAAAGGTACTGACCGAATGAAGAGAACAGTGGGAAAGCTGTCAGACTAGAGGCAACACTGTTCATAGGCTTTGCTCCTAGGCTGTGTGGTGGGTGACGCTGCACCCCTCAATAAGATACGTTGAAGTCTTAACCCTTGGTACCTGTGAACATGAACTTGTTTGAAGATAGCGTCTTTGAAGATGTTATCCGTTATCATGGGACAAAAGGAGTCCTGGTAGCCCCATGATTAGGCCTGGGACTGCTCCATGCAAGGTCAATGGTTCAAACCTACAAGCCACTCCTCAGGAGAAAGATGCAGTCACAGAAATCCTAGCGAGGGTCATCATGTGCTGGCATCAACTCATTGGCAGTGGATTTGGTTGTAGTTATCCTGGAGTGGAGGGCACCCTAATCCAATCTGAGTGGCCTCCTTCTGAAAGAGCAGAGACACAGAAGATCATGTAACAATAGCCAGACTGCAAGCCAAGGAATGCCCAGGGCTTCCTTTGTCCCACTTATTGTTATTGAGTGGCTTCTGACTCAATGCCATCCTACAGAGAAAGAATGGAATTGCTCCTCCAGAAGGCTGGTGAGGATACAAACCTTTCCTGAAGCAGGCTGCCTCTTGTTTCCCCTGGGCTCAGCACTCAAACCACTGTGTCAATGTTAGTTGTCAGGTGCACCAAGACAGCTCCCACCCATGCAACCCTATGCAGAACAGAGCGAAACACTGCCTGGTCCTGCGCCATCCTCACAGTGTTTCCTATGAGTCCCTTGATGCAGCCACGGTCTCAGTCCATCTCACTGATGGCTATGCTAAGCAAGGTTCTCTAGGGAAACAAACCCGGCACACTTATGATTCTATACATACAGCGAGAAGGAATACAACAGCTAATTAGTCCACACAGAAGTACAAAGGGTTCTGTTCAACTCACTTCTGTGGAACAGTTAATATACTAGACGTCCTTCAACTCATGTGGGCTGTCAGTTTCAAGGTCAAGGAAGCAGACATCAGAGTCCTCCCTTGGGCAAAGCAAGCAGAGTCTGTCCACAGGAAGCAAGCAGCAGGGTAGATCACCAAGAGTCAGTAGCTCTGGAGCTTAATAAAGCAGGCCTGGATGGGATATTGAACACAAGCAATTCAAGGTGACAGGATACACCAGTCTCAAACTCAAGCGATTTATGCACCAGCAACATGGTGTTTACCAGGTCTCAAAAGAGCCTCAAGTTCTAGCTGCACAATCCATGGGTTGGCTTTGCCCACAGGTAGTGTAGCTCACAGGTTGAGGCAGAGAACTGGTTATAGCAGCAGCATGCATGCTCCAGCACGCTCCAGTCACCAGAGAGCAAGGGTGGGATGGGGCTGGCAGAGTCATTTATCTCTTTGCCCTCCAATCAAACTGCAGTCTGATTAATGCCACATGTTCATATTGGCCAAGTTGGCACAATAAGCCTATCTATCACAAAGGCCTTTCCATTTTTCCCTGTCCTTCCACTGTACTAAACATGATGTTTTTCTCCTGGGACTGGTCTCTCCTGACAATATGTCCAAAGTATGGAAGATCAAGTCTTGCATCCTTGCCTCTGAGGACCACTCTGGCAGTATTTCTTCAAAGACAGATTTGTTTGTCCTTTTAGCTGTCCATGATACTTTCAATGTTCTTCTCCAGTGCCACACTTCAAATGTATCTGTTCTTCTCCAGTCTGCCTTATTTAATGCCCAACTTTCACTTGCACGTGATGCAATGGGTAATACCATGGCTGGGGTCAGGAACATTTTAGTCCTCAAAGTAACACCCTTCCTCTTCAATACTCTGAAGAGGTCTTGTGCAGCAGATTTACCCAATGTAATGTGTCTTTTGCTCTCTTGACTGCTGCTTCCATGAGCATTGATTGTGGATCCAAGCAAGACAAAATCTATGACAACTTCAACTTTCCCCCCATTTACCATGCTACCTATTGGTCCAGTTGAGGATTTTGGTCCCTTTTGGTCTCTCACCAAAGATGTTGTCTTCCACCACTCGTCTGTCAGTGTGTCGTACAGTGGTGGCTTGTGAGTTGCTGTGAAGCTGGAAGCTATGTCACTGGTGTTTCAAATGCCAGCAGGGTCACTCACAGAGGACAGGTTTCAGCGGCGCTTCCAGACTAAGACCAGACAACAAAGAAGGCCTTAGATCCTCACTTTGGAGGAAAAAGCCACTTACAACCTTACGCAGAGCTTCAAAGCATTTTCAAATACGTGTCAATAGAGTCCCATTTTCAGGTCCTTGAGTGGTTAAGTGGTGCTTCACGCGAGCTCCAGCCACTGGTGTCTTCACAGCGAGAAGGCTGGGCTCCCTTGAAGGGTGATGTCAAAAGGATGATCGCCTTTGACCCTCTGCTGATGTCCCTATGTTTGTGATTGGCATGAACCACGAACAGTATGACAATTCCCATATTGTCAGCAATGCCCCCTCCTGTACCACCAACTGCTCCCCCCCCCCACTCCCTGCCAACGTTATTCACGACAATTTTGGGGTCATGGAGCGAGATTCATGACCCCATTCATACCATCATTGGCACCCAGAAAACTCTGGATGACCCCTCTGAGAAACTCTGGCAAGCCAGCCAGCTCCCAGGCTGCCCAGAAGACCGTCCCTGCATCCTCTGGTATTGCTGGGGCTGTGGGCGGGGCTATCTAGAGTTGTTGAATGGCAACGTCCTGGCATGGCCTTCCATGCCCCCAGCGTGTCGGTCGAGGATCTCACCTGCCGTCTGGAGAAAGCTGCCAAGTGTGATTTGATACATCAACCACGAATGACCGAAGATCTGGTGAGCTGTGGGGTGGCATCAGGAACATGCACGAAGTCAATTAAAAGACAGGAAGGGAAGGAAAATCCAAGTAGATGTCAGGTAAGACACTGAAGCTTGCTCGGAGGCGAAGGCAACTGGAAGAAATAATGAAATCAAGGAACTGAACAGAAAACGTCAAAGGGCAGCTGAAGAAGACGGTAAAATATTATCATGAAATGTGGAAAGGCCTAGAGTTAGAAAACGGAAAATGGAAGAGCAAGCTCTGAATATTGGAAACTGAAAGAACTCAGGAACCAATTCAAGCCTCGTGTTGCAACACTGAAAGATTCTCTATGCAGATGGCACAACTTTGTTTGCCGAAAGTGAGGACGGCTCGAAGCACTTGCTGACAAAGACCAAGGATCGCAGCCTTCAGCATGGATTATAACTCATAAAGAAGACCAACTGGACCTCACAACTGGACCAACAGGTAACATCATGGTAAATGGAAACAAGATTGAAGTTGTCAATCAATACTCATAGAAGCAGCAGTCAAAAAAAGACACATCGCCTTGGACAAATCTGCTGCACATCATCTCTTTAAAGTGTTGAAAAGCAAGGATGTTATTTTGAAGACTAAGGTGTACCTGACCCAAGCCATGGTGTTTTTAATTGCCTCATACACATGTGAAAGTCTTGACATGGAATAAAGAAAACCGAAGGGAAAAATGATGTATTTGAACTATTGTGTGATTGAAGAACATTGAAAGTACCACTTACTACCCAAAAGACCCCAAATAGATCTGTCTTAGATGTACAAACAGAATTCCCCTAGAGGCAAGGATGGCAAGACTTCATCTTGTCTACTTTGGACAAGTTTGCAGGAGAGCTCGGTCCCTGCAGAAGGACGTCATGCTTTGTAAAGTGGAGGGGCAGCAAAAAAGAGGCAGGCCTTTCATGAGCTAGATTGACCCAGTGGCTATGGCAACGGGTTCAAGCACAGGGACAACTGTGAAGATGGGGCAGGTTGGGGTCATGTCTTTTCTGTTGTACAGAGTTAGGGTCACTATGAGTGGGAACTGGCTTGGAGTCACCTGACAACACAGGGGTAGGAGGGAAGGAGGAGAGGAACTTGTTCTTTGGTGGGCATTGAGTTTATCTTCATGATGTTAGCATACTTTGGTAAAAGGTATCCAGAATAACTGTAGAACATCGAGACTGTAATCCTTGCATTATAACTCTAGAACTCCTGTATTGGCAAGTGTTTTGGTGAGTTTAATTTCAAAACACACACACTCACAAAGGGAACCAGATCATATCACTCATCTGTTCAAAACCTCCCAATAGTTCCTTAAAGTCCAAACCACTCTCCAAATCCCACTGAAACCAAAGATCCAACCCACTGCCACAGAATGGATTCCTACTCATAGTGACCCTACAGGACAGAACAGAACTAACCGCTTGGTAACTGCCATACTCTTTAAGGAGGTGGATGGCCGCATCTTTTGCCCTCAGAGTGGCAGGTGCCCCTTTATGGTTAGCAGCCAAGCTCGTTGATCACTGCCCTGTCAAGGCTTCTTCATGTCCCACAAAACTCGCTGCCATCTAGTCCTTTCAACTCAAAGCAACCCTATAGGAAAGGGTAGAACTGCCCCTGTGGGTTTCTGAGACTAAGACTTTAAGGCAGTAAGAAACCCCCTCTTTATCTCAAGGAAAGGCTATTGGTTTTGAACTGGTAACCTTGAAGTTTAGCAGCCCAACATGTAGCCCACTACACTACCTTGAATCCCATGCCCCTCGAAGCCTGGCTCCTCTCTGGACCCATCGTGATTCTCTCCTTCTCTTTCACTCTACTGAACTGGCCTTCCTTGTTTTCCTCATGCAAAATGTGCTCCCTCCACCTGGGAGGCTCATTCTTGTGCTCAAATCCATTCCAGCTCATCATTCCTGGGCTCCAGTGCTCCTAACTGCAAGGCCAGCAGAGAAGAGAGCCCACTCTGTCCCCCCCCCCCCCGCTTAAACAGAAATCAAAGCTGACTTTCCTGCACCCGAGTTGCATTCTGGGCACATCCTTGAAACAATCCCTGTTACCAAAGATGCTCTGATTGGTTAAACTTGAGTCACATGCCCATCTGAAATTAATGGAAGTGTGCACTGAGTGAAAGAGGCAATTCCCTGTGGAAAAATTAGGGTTACCAGAAGGCTGAAGTAATGCTGGGCAGCCAAATAACAGATGTCTGCCATCAGTGTTTGCACACCCATGACACATGGGAAGTGTTTAATTAAAAAAATAAGTCAGATTGCATTGCCTACAGGAACCCCATGGGATCACCTTCATCAGCATCCATTCATTTAATAAAATTGTACTGCTATCAATTCCAGACTGGCTCCAAAGGGACCCCGCTACTCCCTTGGATCAAAGTATGATAATGTAATCGGTTATGTGGCTTGTTTAGAGCAATGGCTGGCAGTCGTTCAACAATATATTGGACTTTTATTAGCACTAGCGAAGAGCTTGGATTGCAATTATGAACACCACGGGCAGTCCCTCTCCTCCAGAAGTTTATATTCCAGTGGGAAAAAGCACAGAGAGTGAAACAGGCAGTTCAACTCGAATGGAGTACAAGCAAACCATTCAGAAAGCTGGCACCTTCCAAGGACAAACATTAAATGGCCTGGAGCTCTCCTTAGGAGCCCTGGTGGCACTGGTGGCTGTGCACTGTGCTGTCAACCACAGGGCAGCGGTTCAAACCTACCAGCTGCTTGTTGGGCTCTGCTCTCGTAAACACGGACAACCTAGAAGCCTTGCCTAGCCTCAGGAAGGGGTGGAGTTTAGTCGATTGCAGTGAGTTGGGTCTTTGGTTTGGAGGCTTTTATTTATGGAATATGGCTTTGTGTGTCATTGGAAATGTTACTTGTGTGATGATTTTCTGAAATATAAATCCATGCGTTGCATTTACTAGACTGGCTAAAAGGCCAAAGACTGACAGCGTGAAGTGCTCAGGAGGACGTGACGCGGCTAGAAGTCGAACTGGTGGGGCTGCAGTGTGGTGTAACTGTTTGAGAGGACTGCTTGGTGATTTTTTTATCAAATGAAACACAACTACTCCACGACTCAGAAATTCCACTCCTTTAACCAAGAGAAACGAAACGTTCCCTACAAGATTTGTATAAGAATGCTTATTCTCACTGCCGGTGAGTTGATTCCGACTCATTGCACCCCTATAGGACAGATCAGAACAGTCCCTTTGGCTTTTTGAGGCTGTAAATTTTACAGGACTGGAAAGCCTCATCTTTTTCCCAAGTAGCAGGTGGTGGGTTCAAACTCCTGACTTTGTAGTGTTTTAAAACTTTATTAATAATAGTCTCAAGATAAAAAATAATGCAAGACTCTGTGTTAGTCTGGGTTGACTAGAGAGACAAATTCAGACACTCATATGTGTACAACAAAGAGATTTATATATAAGAGGAATTGGATATTGATCAAATATCCCAGCCCAGTCCAGATCAAGTCTGATATTAGCCCATATGTCAGATACCAATCTATAAAGTCCTCTTCAGACTCACGAAACACATGCAATAACGCTGAATGCAGAAAGATCACAGGCCAGTGGGTTGGAAGTCTTGTGGATCCAGTGGCATTGTAAGCATCTCAGGACTGGCAGGGGGCTCCACATGATTTATTCAGCTCCAAAATTCCAATTGCCTTAGGGTAGCTTCATGTGACTTCTCCTCAGAAATGTCTCACAGGGAGTGAGCCGAGTCTGTCTGTCTGTCTATCTGTCTCTCTCTCTCTCTCTTCCTCTCTCTCTCTCTCTCTTTCTCGCCTCCAAGGAGGAAATACAGGAGTTCCCAGAATTCTCAGGAGTCCATGCCCACACAGAGACCTCACTGGATATACAATGATTGACAGGCTAAACTTCACCTTTTCACTCTTAATCCTCAAACTGACACCAGATAATATAACTACCACAGACTCTATCAAGAGAAAATGGTGTAAGCAAAATAATGTTATATAATCAAATCCTACTCATCAGTGAGAGGGAACAAACTACTGATACACAGGATGGCGTGAATTAATCTCAGAAAGCTGCTGCTGAATGGAAGAAGCTGGACTCGGAAAAGTACGTATCGTATGTCTGAATTTATAGTAAATTCTAGAATACAAAACTTTATGGTGAGAGAAACTGGAATAATGGTTGGCTGGGGTCAGGTCTGGCCAGGGGTCAGGTCCATTGGGAAGACGCCCATGGGAACTTGTTCCACCAAAACTGAACTGTGAGTGGATTGGGACTCAGTGACCCTATAGAACAGGATGGAACTGCCCTGTGAGTTTCCAAGATTGGAACTCTTTATGAGCGGAGACAGCCTGGTGTTTCTGCTGAGCAGTGGCGCCTGGTTTTGAACTGCTGATCCTTGGTTCAGCACTCCACCACCAGGCCTCCTCTGGGAACTTGCTAGGCAGTGGAGATTTTCTAGAGTGTGGGTTTTCTAGAGTGTGGGTTATGGGAGTGTTTGTATACCTCACAACACCTGGGATTGCATATTCATGGTGTGTGCACACTGGTGAATGACTACCTCTCCCTTCTTCATTGGACTGTCTTCGCAGTGGTTAGCCCAACTGGTCGACCCAATCCCTTTTAGTTGGATCAATTTGGTTCTTGTGAGGCTCACACCAGGAAGGCCTTGATTTGAATGGTCACCTTCCACACTGTGAGAAATAAAGTCCAGTCTTCAAAGGCAGGGATGCCTTTGGACTGGGTGGGCTGGGCGGGTGTTCCAGCACCTCTAGGAAAAGGATGCTGGGTCCACGTTCCCGCCATGCCTCCAGCTGCCATCCTCTTGTCCTGGAATCCTCAGTGACCCTCCAATAGCATGTCGGCCTCCTCCCTACAAAGAGGAAACTGAGTGCTCACAGCTAAGCCTGGAGCAAGCCGGCTCCGGGGCAGCCGCGGGTGTCAGTTTTCCCAGGCTGAACCTGAAACAGGACCGGCGGAACCGGCCGGATCGCACGCGGCAGGGCTAGTCTTCCTCCCCAAGGGCGTGCGGTGGGGGTGGGGCCCAGGGCTGTCCCCCCTCCCCAGCGCTGAGTCAGCGACCTCGATGTGGGCGTGGGGGTGGGGGGCGCCCCAGAACAAAGAGTCCGTTGGGCTGGGGGCGAGATGGGAGCCGCGTTAAGAGGCAGGGTGGTATGGGGTAGGAGGGGCGATCCCGGGAAAAAGCCCGCGGCGGGGAGTGGGCGGGGGACAGGCCTGGACCGGAGGACAAGAGCCTTGGAAGAGGCGATCGGGGCGCAGCAGGACTGGGAGGGGGATCCGGGGTGGGGGGCTGGAGAAGTGACCGAAGGGGCTGGAGGCCGTGTCGGTGGGGGGCGGGAGGGCCGGGAGATAAGGGGAGACTATCTGGAGGGACAGGAGGTATGAAGAGGGGCCGGCCAAGCAAAGGAGGCGCGGTGAGGGGCTGCAGGCTGGGAGCCGGGGTCCAAGCCTGAGAGGGGGTGCCTTATGGGGGAAGCAGACCCGGAAGGCCCCCGCCCCGCAGCAGGAGTGGAGGGAGCAGGGAGGGGCGGAGGCGGAGGCGGGGCTCCTGCCCCGAACAAGGGAGCAGGGTTTTGGGGGAGTGGGTGTACCCCTATTGGGTGGGGAGGACATAGGCGAGTGGGTCCTTCAGAGCGTTGGAGTCGGGCTGGCTCCCAGGGTTCTTGGAAGCTGGTCACTCTGGGTCCCTGCCTGCCGGCCTCCTCCCAGCCAGAGTGCTCCCCAGGCTGAGAATCGCGGGGCCTGGGTGCTATGCACCCTGTGAGGTGTCCGTGACCGTTCTTTTTGCAGGATCCGTGGGAGAGTGGGTTAAGGACCTGTTGTTCACCGTCCCTGGGCCGCGAGTCTGCTGGGCAGCCCCGACCTGGAGGCCTACCCCCAGGCTGCCGTCCTCTTTAGGGGACCCTGTGCCAAATATTGTCCCCAGGATCTACATGGAACCTTTCTGGGAGGACTGTGCAGGAGCCCCGTGGTGTACTCGAGACGTACTGGACTGTGATCCACATGTTTGGAAGTTCGAAACCGCTAGCCTCTCCGCTTGGAGAAAAGCCAGGTTTTCAACTCCAGTAAAGTTGCAGTCTTGGAAACTCACTGGGCAGTTCTGCCCTGTCCTATCGGGTCGCCATAAATAGGCATGCACTCGACGGCGCTGAGTTTGGTGGAGGTTTTTTCGTTGGTTTGTTTTGTTTTTTAAGAGGAAGTGGCAGAAGGAGGGCAAAGTTGGAGTCGAATTTAGCAAGCGTGTTCCTGACTCCGAAGCTCATCTTCTCAGCCACCATGTAACTACTGTTAGTTATTAATGCTCTTATTCACGTAGCCAAAGGCAGTCACCGTCACTTCCTCTGCACTGAACGCATTACAGTTGCCTCACGTTGAGTTGGAAGACAGAGAACATGAATGAAAACGCTCAGTGAAAATTATGATTTGTGCGTTGGTGGAACCGTATATGAGACTACATGAATAAAAACAAGCGGAGCGGCGAAGGCAGGGAAAAAGCAAACAAGAGGGCTAATCTGGACTGGGCAGCGAGTGCACGCATGTGCCGGGTTCTAGGTTACACCCTTTGTGATTTGATTTGGTCTCCTGCACACTTAAGATCTAGCTCAAAGATATTTTTTACTATTGTGTTAACTAAGGTCCCTTCAGCTGCAAGTATCAGAAGCCTGCTACTAGACATGAGTCCCCGCACCCCATCCCCTCCCTAGACACACTCAAGTGGAGGAGAGGCTACACCACGAGACTAGCCGTCCACTCGCTGGGTCCAAGACTCAAGAGAGATTTTCGGGACTCTGTCCCCTCAGGCCTCCGTGCAGCCAAACAAACAGCTGCAGGCTTTCCTGGCTTTACTACTTTCACACCCAGAAGAAGAGCCGGCGTATTTTCCAGTGACTTCACCGGAAGAGAAGCCTTCGAAAGGAATCTGATTGGTCTTGTACCTATCCTGGAGCAAAGCTCTCTGAACGGTAATTGGCCAAATGAGAGTCACGTGCTTCTCCAGGAAACAAGGTGCTGCTCCCAGATCAACCACATGGAATGGGGAAGGACGGGAAGTGGGTGCTATGCAGCCAGTCTCTGCCTGCAAAACCCTGCTCAAGCTTTCTGAGCTCAGACCTATCTATGTCTGGGCTGTTTCTTCCGTGGTAGTTCACTCCCTGCTTTTCCTTCATTGTCTGCCCGAACACACACCAACATCCACGGGGAATGGTGGGCTCTATTGGAGATTTGGGAACCACAGGGAAGGTACATGATGGTTTAAAATGTGTTGTCGTTTGTTGTTGCTGTTAGGTGCCATCAAATCAGTCCTATGGTGACCTTTGTGCACAAGCGAAGGAAACGCTGCCGAGCCCTGCACCAGCCTCACGATCGTTCCTAAGCTCAAGTCCATGGTTGCAGCCACTGAGTCCATCTGTCTCCTTGAAGCCTTCCTCTTTTCCACCGCCCCTCTGCTGTACGGAACACAGTATTCTCCAGGGGCTGGTCTCTCCTGACAACAGGCCCCAAGTCTGTGAGATGAAGGCTCGCCACCTAGGCCTCTAAGTCGCACTCTGGCCGTACTTCTTCCCAGGGAGATTCTTGGTCCTTTATCAGCCCATGGCACTTTGAACGCTCCTTGCCGCCACCACAGCTAAATGCATCCATTCTTCTTTGGTCTTTTTATTCACTGTCCAACTTCCACATGCATATGAGGCCATGGAAAATACCCTGGGGCTTGGGTTAGGCACACCTTAGTCCTCAAACTAACATCCCTGTTTTTAATACTCTAATGGGGGCTTGTGCAGCAGATTTACCTAATGCAGTGCATCTTTTTTTTTTTTTTTTGGCAGTGCATCTTTTGATCTCTTGACTGCTGCTTCCATGAGCACTGACTGTGGACTCAAGCGAGACAAAATCCTTGATGATGTCAACCTTTCCTCCATTGATCATGATGTTGCCTACTGGCCCAGTTGTGAGGATTTGAGGCTTCTTTACCCTGAGTTGCAATCCACACTGAAGGCTACAGTGCTTGATCTTCATCAGGAAGTGCTTCAGGTCCTCCTCACTTTCAGCAAGCAAGGTTGTGCATCTGCATATTGCAGGTTGTTAAAAAGCCTCCTTCCAATCCTGATGCCACGTTCTCCTTCATATCATCCAGTTTCTCTGGTGATTGGCTCAGCTCACAGATTGAATAAGTATGGTGAGAGGGTGCCATTCTGCAACACACCTTTCCTGATTTTAAACCAGGCAGGAGTCCCTTGTTCTGTCCACAGAACTGTCTCTTGATGCATATGTGGGTGTTTGTGGTCACGGAGGGGACCGGACACCCACGTGAGTGGGGCCGTGCAAAGAGGGTGGATGGAACTCTCATGTGGACAATGGGCAGTTTTTCCATCCTGCTAGGTTTAAAATTAGCCAACTCACTACCCGAAAGGGGGAGCTCACTACTATCAAAAAAGAAGGCCCCTGAGTGGACTGCATCCTTTGGACCCCAAGATCCATGTGTACTGATTCTCCTGGATACAGGAGGCAGAGATCTGTGACACCAGAGATGGGCATCTGGGACATGGCAACAGCAGAGTCAGCAGAAGCAGAGTGATGGGCTTCTCGGTCCATGGAGCAAGAAAGCTGAGGGCCTTCAGTCAAAGACTTGCTGGCAAAGTAGGTTTCTTCCAGGCTCTTAATCCACGGGTCAAAGTTGCTAATCTGCACAGTTAATGCCAAGTGTCTTCAGACCAAGGCTTCCTGGCAGAATGGGCATTTATCAGGAGAGCTGCACTTGGTCAAACAGAGCAGAGGCCAATGTGCCATGGGGCTGAGAGCAAAAAGAGCTTTGTAACATTTGCCCAGGCAGATTGTGAAGGCAAGGATCAGATTGTGAAGGCAAGGATCAGATTGTGAAGGCAGTGAGCACGGCTGAAAGGAGGCTGTCATGACAGGGGAACTGTATCCTGAGCTTTCCTGGTCCTCATTTGTAACCAGATTCACCCTAATAAACTCCATGATAGTAAGTATGGTCTGGGTGTTCTTTGTGGCCAATGCAGCGGACTATCAAAGTCATGAGAAAAACAGACTGCCGTGAGAGTCATGATTGGTAAGGAAAGTTGGACGATGGAGGCCTGTCTGACCTCTGTCTCAGAGGAATCAGCCTTGGACTAATGTGCAGTTGATTCTTCTTCCCCCTTGTGAAGTCACAGAAGGTCCAGTGCCCTCTCCACACGGTTTTCACAATGACCCAGTGAGCCGATGGTGGTGACTGTTCCTTGGCACAGGAATTAAGCGTGTGGGAGCAAGAGTTCTCCCAACGGGAATTGGCATTGCCATAAAGACCATAACATACTGCTTGACCCCAGCAATCATGGGAAATCGTGGTTTAAAGGAAAACAACACACAAGCAGAAAACAGCAGCTGCTGGGACAGGTGTGAAGGAAGGGGAGCCCTCCATGCCTGCTGGGGGGGCGGGGCGAGAAAATGGTACAGCCCCTGTGGAAAGCATATGGTGCCTGCCTGAAGAAGCTGGAAAGTAGAAATGCCATATGATCTCGTAGTCTCCCTACTCGGCTACATCCCAGAGGAATAAGAGCAGCAACAGGAGAGGCACATCCATCTTCATCCCGACACTAGTCCCAGCAGCAAATGCACACACACAGCCGAAGCCTTCCGGACGCATGTCAATGGGAGAATGGATGAGCAAACGGTGGCCCAGTTGCACCGTGGGATACTCAGCATGCCTCGTGGAAGGATAAGTGTGCATCTGCGGCAGCATGTTCAGCCTGAGTAAACCGAGAGGACATGGGGCTGGAGCCAGTCATTCACAAAAGGATCTATATTATATGTGACCAAGATTGTAAGATGTCCAGAAAAGCTTGTCACACAAAAAGAAACATTCTTTGATGGTAAACAAGGGTGGGAGGGAAGGGAGTGAACACACACTCGCTCGTGTGAAGGGAAGACAATATAAAAGAAGGGGAGAGGAAAAAGACGTAGGGGAAAGGATGTTAAGCAGACTGGCTCAGCGCTTGGCCTCACCCTGAAATGTCCTGGGTTTTGTTTTGTTTTTTGCCTCTTATTTCCCCATTTTCTCCTCCTCTTCTTCTTTTTTAAAATCATTTTATTAGGGGCTCATACAACTCTTATCATAATCCATACATACATCAATTGGGTAAAGCACATTTGTACATTCATGGCCCTCATCATTCTCAAAGCATTTGCTCTCCACTTAAGCCCCTGCCATCAGCTCCTCATTTTCCCCTCCCTCTCTGCCCCCCACTCCCTCATGAACCCTTGATAATTTATAAATTATTATTTTGTCATATCTTGCCCTGTCCGGCATCTCCCTTCACCCACTTTTCTGTTGTCTGTCCCCCAGGGAGGAGGTCACATGTAGATCCTTGTCATCAGTTCACCCTTTCGAACCCACCCTCCCACTACCCTCCCAGTGTTGCCACTCACACCACTGGTCCTGAAGGGATCATCCACCCTGGGGTTCCTGTGTTTCCTGTTCCTATCTGTACCAGTGTACATGCTCTGCTCTAGCCAGACTTGCAAGGTAGAATTGGGATCAGGATAGTGGTAGGGGAGGAAGCATTTAGGAACTAGAGGAAAGTTGCCTCCTTCTCTTCTTCTATTTCCCCCCACCCCCCAGTTTTGAGAGCTTACTAGGGAAATGACTAGGTGCCCACAAGTCAGGGTCAGTAAACAGTAAGGATACAGTATGGTCCACAGCAACGCCTCTCCTCAACCAGGAACCAAGTCTCTCTGGTCCTCAGTCTCTTAGCCACGTGGTCCCTTAATCCCTGCCTTCTGGGCCAGAAGGCCCACCTGTCCCCCTGCCTCTCAGTCACATAACCTTGGTGCTGCTCCTTTGCTCTGTCCCATTGTCTCTGTCTTGGCACTCTAGTCTCTGGTGCCTCTGGTCTCAGAGTCCACCACTTTGGCCAGAGATCTGGAACATGCTCTTATGCCTCAAAGATAGCTCATCCTCGTAGCCAGGGGGATGGTCTCCCTGTCTTCCTTTGTCTTCCCTCTCAGGTCAAATAATTACATTTCTTCCCTTTACACACACACACATACACACACACACATCACTCCGTTTTTTTCTCTTCCTTTCGGGATTTCATCTCCCACTGCAAACAGTTGTAGCACTATTTTTCTGGAGTCCTTCTCAGAGCGAAAGAATTGGTTGCCAGGTGTTACGCAGCTGTGGCATTACGAATTTGGCCTTACTCAATGAAAGATCCCGTCTGGCCTTTGCCTTTGGCGTCTGGGAAGCAACCTGTGCCATAACTGATGGAATGTCTTTCTTTGGGGCAGAGTCCGGTCCTACCAGAAAGACTAGATATGGAATTTAGGGTGGGGACTTGGATCAGAGGACCTAGAGATAGAGTTCAACCACCAGTCAGGCCTATGAAAAGCAGGCCTAATCGCAATTGGAACACAGGCTCAGCTAGGCGTCAGTGGCTGGTAAGACTCGGTGCATAGTGTCAGACACTAGAGCAGCAGCCAAAAAAACTGTAACACAAAACCATATCTCTTTGGACTAGTCTGCTGGAAAAAAGGCCACTTTAAAATTTTTAAAAGCAACATCAAGTGATCCAAAATCGATGGCAAGGAGGGTGCAGGAGGCCTGGTAGGATATGATCAAGGGCAATGTAACTGAAAACCCAAATGAAGGCTGAGCATGATAGTGGGACAAGAGGACAGTAAAAGGAAATAAAGGAAAGAGCTAGGAGGCAAAGAGCATTTATAGAGGTCTAAATACATGCATCTACATATGTAAATATATTTATATATGATGACGGAGAAATAGATCCATGTGCACATATTTATAGGTTTATTATAAAGGTAGCATATGGACATTGGGCCTCCACTCAAGTACTCCCTCAATGCAAGAATGCTTTCTTCCATTAACTTGGTATTCCATGTTGCTCACCTTCCCCACACGATCACTGAAGACAAAGCGGATGCATAAGCAAATGTGGCAAGGAAAGCTGATGGTGCCCAGCTATCAAAAGATATAGCATCTGGGGTCTTAAAGGCTTGAAGGTAAACAAGTGGCCATTTAGCTGAGGAGCAACAAATCCCAAATGGAAGAAGCACACCAACCTGTGTGATCATGAGGTGTTGATGGGATCAGGTATCAACAAACAAACAATCATATCATCATGAATGAAGGGGAGTGCAATGTGGAGACCCAAAGCCCATCTGTAGGTAACTGGATATCCCCTTACAGAAAGGTCTCGGGGAGGAAATGAGCCAGTCAGGGCTCAGTATAGCATTGATGAAACATACAACTTTCCTCTACTTCTTTAATGCTTCCTCCCCACCACTATCATGATCCCAATTCTACCTTACAAATGTGGCTAGACCAGAGGATGTACACTGGTACAGATAAGAACTGGAAACACAGGGAATCCAGGACAGATAAACCCCTCAGGCCCAATAATGAGAGTAGCAATACCAGGAGGGTAAGGGAAATGTGGGGGGCAAAGGGGGAACCGATTCCAAGGATCTACATATAACCCCCTCCCTGGGGGATGAACAACAGAAATGTGGGTGAAGGGAGATGTTGGACAGTGTAATATATGACAAAATAATAATAATTTATAAATTATCAAGGGGGAGGGAGGGCGGAGAGGGGAGGGAGGGGGAAAATTAGCTGGAGTCAAGGGCTCAAGTAGAAAGAAAATATTTTGAGAATGATGATGGCAACAAATGTATAAATGTGCTTGACACAATGGGTGTATGCATGGATTGTGATAAGAGTTGTACAAGCCCCCATATAATTATTTTTAAAATAATAAATAAATAAATGCATTTTTTTTAAGTTTTGAAAAGCAAAGATGTCACTGTAATGAGTAAAATGTGCCTTCTGTGATCATGAGAAATGATGACCGAAAAAGGGACGCATTTGAACCAGGGCACTGGCAGAGAACAGAACAAACACACACACATCTATCTTAGAAGAACTGGAATCAGAAGGCTCCTTCAACGTGACGACGGTGAGACTTCGACTCACTTATCTTGGACACATCATCATGAAAGACCCATATTTGATAGAGGGCCAAGGAAAGTGAGATTGATTAACACAATCCCCACAACAATGTACTCAAACACACTGAGGATCACGAGGTGATGTGAAGCTACACCAGGCGATGTTTCATTGTTGGACTGCAGGTCATCCAGACTTGAAAGTAACCACCCCTTACCGCCATGGTAACAACATTGCCCCCCCATGACATGAGAGATGAATGCCCCTCCGGAGCAAGAGGACCACGGTTGTTTTGCGAGTGTTACTTCATGTGGCCTCTTCCTGACTGGTTTCTTTCCTTGGCTGATTTTCATCTGTGACCTTTCCTTGTACCAACCTTTCCCCGTGCGCATCATCATGCTCCATGAGTCCCAAGTCTCCTTGCGATGAATCAGCAGACCTAGTGAGGCTTGGGGGACTGCCCAAACTTGTCGCTGGTGTCAGAAATGAGGGCTGTCTTGGGACTCATCGTCCTAAATCCTCTCAGTTGCCCTACACCTTTGCAAACACTGAACCCAAAGCTAGGTCTGTCTGCATCTCCTCACTGACTGCTATTGAAGACGACACCATTAAGTATTTTTCTTTCATAAAAACCATTGAACTTGGTACCGGTACTATTCAGATTTAAATGAAACGTGGTTTTGACACATTCAGGGTTACCAAAAATGAAATAAAAACCTAAACCCAAATCAGCTGTGGTTGAGTTGAGTTTGCCTTGGGCTGGCTCCGAGTGTGCAGGGAAGAATTTCACGTCATTGGCCTGTGAAGCTGTGATCTTTCCGAAGCAAATTGCCTTTCTCCCGAGACACCACCGGGAGAGTGCAGACTCCCCGTGAGCAGCGAAGCATGTAACCCTTTGTGCCAGGCAGGAACTCCCTACAGCTATTGGCTGAGCTCATTTCACTCATGAATTGTAGCAGGGGTTATTCATGGAACATATATTTGCAGAACTTTCTTTTTAAAAAAAATTTTACTGGGGGCTCGTACAATTCTTATCACAATCCATCCATCCATCCATTGTGTCGAGCACATCTGTACATTTGTTGCCATCATCATTCTCAAACATTTGCCTTCTACTGGAGCCCTTAATATTAGCTCCTCATTTTCCCCTCCCTCCCCCTTCCCTCTCCCTCATGATCCCTTCATAATTCATAAGTTAGTATTATTTTGTCATATATTACACTGTCCTACATCTCCCCTCTCGCCCTCTTCTCTGTTGTCCATCCCCCCAGGGAGGAGGTTATACGTAGATTCTTGTAATTGGTTCCTCCTTTTCACCCCATATTCCCTCCACCCTCCAGGCATCGCCACTCTCACCACTGGTCCTGAAGGGGTCATGTGTCTTGGATTCCCTGTGTTTCCAGTTGCTATCTGTACCAGTGTACATTCTCTGGTTTGACCAGATTTGTAAGGTAGAATTGGGATCATGATAGTTGGGGGGGCGGGGAGGAAGCATTTAAGAGCTAGAGGAAAGTTGTATGTTTCATCGTTGCTACCCTGCACCCTGACTGGCTCATCTCCTCCATGAGACCCTTTAGTAAGGGGGTGTCCAGTTGCCTACCAATGGGCTTTGAGTCTCCACTCTGCACTCACCCTCATTTACAATGATATGATTTTTGTTCTTTGATGCCTGATACCTGGTCCCTTCGACACCTCGTGATCACACAGGCTGGTGTGCTTCTTCTATGTGGGCTTTGTTGCTTCTGAACTAGATGGCCGCTTGTTTATCTTCAAGTCTTTAAGACCCCAGACACTATATCTTTTGCCTGGCTATTTGCAGAACTTTCAATATGTGTTAAGTAAACTATTTACTCAGTAGAAAAGACCCAAAATTTTCCCTTAATGGAACTCTCCATCTGGGGGTGGGGGAAGACAGAAAACAGTCATGAGTTGTATATAGGAGGGGGCTTCAGAAAGTTTATGGGGTAGTGGTGGAATGAAACTAAAAGATCATGACATTTCCATAAACATTTGACATCCTCTTGCAATTATAACTGAGTAGTGCTACAGAGAAGGGTAGGATGCTGTGTTAGGCCAGGTTGTCTAGGGAAACAAATCCAGTTGCCCTCATATACTTGTAAGAGGAGCTTTATATCAAGGAGTAATTATGTATCAAGAAGCATCTTAGCCAGCCAACTCAAGTCCCTAGTCTGACACTAGGTGACAGGTCCTTCTTCAGACTCACGCAGCCACATGCAATGATGCAGAATGCAGGAAGGTCGCAGGCCAGCGGGTGGGTGCAAAGTTGTGTGGGCCCAACGGCAGGGCTCTGGCGGCAGACAGGGTCTGCCAACAGAGGTGAAGGCAGAGAGGGAAGAGGAGCATCCTAGCGCCTCCTTGCGAGAGGGCCATGCCCCCCAAGAGGCACCATCTCATAGCGACCCATGATAAAGGATGATTCTGACCTGATTGACAGGTTCCCTACCCACACCTACTCTTTCACAAATCTTCACGTTGACCTGAAATTATGGAACTTCCACAGATGCTCTGAGAACTTACAGTCAGTGATCACGACCTTGTCATTTCTCTCAGGGGAATGCTTGCATTGAGATCTGAAAGGTGGACAGACAAATTAGACAGAAGAACATTTTAGACAGGAGAACCTACATACGCAAAGGTCCTGAGAATGATATCTTCAAGGGCTTGAAAGGACGCCAACGTGCCCCATGCACACATGAGCGAGAACCGGCCTGAGATAAGGCTGAAACGATGGCCAGAGCCTGCTGGATCTTGCCCAAACCCACAATCTGAGGTTATAGCGGTGTGCACAGGGGCTAACAACGACATCAGAAGTTATTTGTGTGTGTCTGTATAAATTAAATTAAGGGATGTGCTAAAGAGTGTATGCTTGTTATGTATTGAATAATGTTCCCCCCCAAAGTAAATTGTAAACACTAACCTCTATGTGAGTGGTTGTAATTCCATTGGGGTTGTTTTGCTATGTTAATGAGGCAAGATTTGTGCAGGGTGTATCTTGAGTCAATCTCAGCTCCAGCTCTGTGGATCTGCAAGCTGAACTCTCCCAATTAAGTGCTTAGAAGCATCCTACTCTGCAAGTGAGTCACTTGTCTTAGGGAGGAGATATGGCGGGTAAGATAGATGCCAAGATACATCGAGATCTTCAAGGAACCAGGAAGCCTGAGCTGAAGAGACAACGACCTTCTTCTAGAGCTGGCTCCCCTGGAGCCAGCATCCTGCATACAGATATCTAGCCTCCTAAAGGTGAGAAAATACATTTCTGTTTAGTAAAGTCATCCATTTGTGATGTTTCTGTTATAGATAACTAAAACAATAAACTAAGACAGTATAACGGTGTCCGACGTATAGCAGATCCTTAAAAGATGGTAGCTTCACATGGTATTGAGCTAAAATGTGGGTTTGTTTTGGACAGGGATTGCAACTATTCCTTCTCCGTGTCTACAGGTCCTCCATGGAGAGGGAAGACTCAGCAGATGTTTGTGAGTTAAGCTGAAAAATCCTTGAAAGGTGCAATTCCATCTCAGAAATTCACGAAAAGAAAGAGCCCTCTGGCCACGATCAGGAACGGGAATAGACTTGACTTGTTTGGGGAAGGAGACAGACTACAGGAGACAGTAAGGGGAGTGGAGTGTTTGCATCATCTTGCTCGTGGGGTGGTTGCCTCCACAGCACCTACTCTTTCACCTTCCCACTTGGAGATTGTGGTGGAACTAGTCTACCTGGCTTGGCTGTGGTGATTGGCTCAACGTGAGCACATGACCCACCCCGATCCAATCAGGGTGAGTTTTGTAAATCAGAAAGGCCTGGTGGTGATATCGTATCTCATCTCCAAGAGTACTGCGTGCCAGCCAATCCAGACAGTGAGAATCTCTTCTGTATTCAACTTTGGAGACAATAACCTTGTACTTCCGCTTCGGGGGAGGGGGCGGGGTGGCCAGGGGTGTGTGTTGTTTTTGTTATTTGACTCCTGAGGCTGGGGAGTTGGTGAAGCCAGTCTGGGCTTTGAATGCTAGGGGGAGGCCAGATGTCAGTCCTTCTAGTCTTTCTGATAAGGAGCTGCGCCAGCCTCGGACTGTGTGTCTTATCTGACTCACACCCCTGGAACAGGCACAGGCCTGTGGAAGGCCGAGAGCATGGGGTGCAGTGTCCGTGGTGAAAAGCAAGGGAGCCAACAGTGGAAGTGTGGGGTTGGTACAACTGCCCAGATCTCGGAAATGGCGAACAGCTAGCTAGTCGCCAGATTTCAAAGTAGACCCTGCAGGCCCCCAAATCCAGAGGAGTTGGGGTGGAGAAGGGATAGAACTCTTGTCAGGTGCCCATTATAGCCCAGTAATGATTGGTGCTCCCATCTGTGTGGTCCTATTTGATCTCCATAATGACCCATGGCAAAGGCTGGTCATGACATCCGTTTTGTAGATGATGAAACTGAGGCTTGGCATGATGGAGTTAGTGAAGGAGTCAACAGTAGTCCTTCGGTTTCTATTTGAACAGCATGTTCTTTCCATTAGATTCCCACGATCCTCGTGGAAAGCCATCCTCAGAGACAGGACTGGCGGAGACAGGCATAACCTAAGAGCTGCAGCTAGTCTGGTATCTGAGCGCTCTTGTTCCCGAATCTCCCCATTATGTTATCCAGTGCCCAAGAGATATCTGTTGAGAGAAGAGGAAAAGAGGGTGAGGGGGAGAGGTTAGAGGAAGGGTGGAGATGGGAAGGAGGGCTCTTTTCTGATGGATTTGCTTGGTATTTGTCTTAGTAACCTCGTGCTGCCTGCTGCGGCAGCAAGAATACCACAGGGAGATGTCGTTAAAGAACAGCAATCTGTTGTTTTGTCAGCTGAGAGTGCTTCTCTCCTCTCAGGTGTGTCTTGGCTACTTATAAATGTATCCTCACATGGTGTCTTTTTTTCTCTTATGAGAACCTGTGTCTGTTCTGCTCTTTTGCAGAAGACACCACTGGGAGTGTATTAGGTTTAGGACCCACCCAACTCCAGTACTGGCCTCATTAACATAAAAGAAAACGTTACCTCCAATAGGGCCATCTTCTACAGATACAGGAATTGTAAAGCTACAACATAAGCTTGGGGGAGACAGAATTCGATACATAACAGCCTGTCAAGGCCTTCACTTTGATCTCATGCTCTTCTGTTTTGGGGTCCCCACTGCATCTGGGACACAGTGCTCAGTCCTACAGGTTGCACATAGCTCCGTGGGCTTGCACGCACGGATCTGAGCTTCTTCCTGGAATGTCCTCTTCTCTTTGTGATGGAGACCAGTAGAGGTTCCCGCCCTCTCTAGTGATGGAGACACAGCAGAGCCTGCCAGCTAGACGGCATTTGCTAGACGCCATTGCAAGACGTGGACCTGTGAATGCACTCAGCAATAGGATGTGGATCCAAGCGGTGTGTCCCTTCCAGCTCGGACTCAGCACTAGTCTGCCTTTCCCACGGTTTCTTCCTGCTTTCTGCCGGCTGGACTCCAGGTGGGACGGTGGCCCAGCTTCCACAGGAAGATGGCAATGTCCTAGGGAGTGGCAGGGCCGCGCCATGGCAATAGCCCTGGAGAGCCGCAGAGCTGTCAACCAGCCTATTTACATGGGAACTGTAACATGAGAAAGACATGGACTAGCCTGTGCCGTCAGCTTCCTCTTGGTTAATCTCTGGAATGCCCGCGTAGTGCAAGTAGTTACTGTGATCTTATTGTTTCAGCTGCAAACAGAGAGGTTGGAAGTTTGAGTTCAGACCCGTCACTGAGCTGCCGCCAAGGACTCAGCAGGCTCCCCCTGGAGCCCCTCACTTCCCAGTGCTCCATTCCCCCTGCCTGCCTTCCCTCACCACCGCCAGAGCCTCCTCTCTTTCGACCCGCAGAGGGTGATGACCTGCTTCCTCCTGGGACTGAGGATTTTATCCATATAAAAATACAACAGCGAAAGGCAGGAAGCCCCTTATGACTGTCCAAGGGATTGCTGATGATTATGATAAAAGGGAAACTAGCGAAGGCGTTGAAGAAATGTGCCTGCGGTGGTACTGTGATGGAGCATCCAGAATATGGCGAAGGGAGTCAGCCACAGCTGAGCAGCACAGGAACACAGGCCGTTTCCTCGTGGAGACTGGCCTGGCTACGGACGACCAGCTGAAGGTTCACGTAGCTTCGGTGCTTGTGGCTCAAGGAAGCTGAAGTGAGGATTTCATTGCTAGGAGTAGAAGCATTCCCTCTGTCCCTTGTCACAAATTTAAAATCTCACCGCGTGGGGTCCGCTTTTAACTTGGACCGGTGTAACGCTTTCATGTAATAAAGTGAAAAGAGCCACACAAAAAAAAACAAAAAACAGTTTGAGTTCCCCCAGCAGTGCCTTCTGTTGGGGAGAACCACTCGCGCCTTAAAGGAAGATTCATAAAATTTATTTGGCCTTAAAGAGGCATTTGGGAAAGGGGAAAAAAAAGGCATTTGGATGGCAAATCGCCAGCTGATCTAGGTGAAAACATGGTGATCTGAGAGAGTGGGTCCTGCGAGGGAACAGATGTAGGGGGAGGAAGATGTTAGTAAAACAGTTGATTTGCTAGCTTTGATTGAGGCTACAAACTAAAACCCAAACCAAACTCACTGCCATCAAGTCCACCCTGACTCATAAGACAGGGAAGAACGGCCCCTGTGGGTTTCTGAGACTGGAAATCGTTATGGGAGTGGAAAATCTCATTTTTCCGTCAAGGAGTAGCTGGTGATTTTGAACTGCCAATCTTGCGGTAGGCAACCCAGCTTGTGACCCACTACACCACCAGGGCTCCTTTGAGTCCACAAAAGAGAGGGTTAAATGTAGAGAAAGAATTGTAGTGATAGAAATGTTTAAATGTATTTAGGAGGGTTATAAAATTTATTGTCACATAAGATTTACAATGTATTATTTTCAGACAGGTTATAAAAATGTCTAAGTTGATATGAAACATTCTTTGGAACTGGTAATAAGAATTAATACTAAGACTTTCTTTAAAATTGTTTGTTTAAGTGAAACCTTAGTTGCCTAGGAAATTTTACATAATAGTCTACGTACAAGATTTTTTCCTTGAGACTTTTGCTTCGATATCCTTATTGTGAACAGAATCTTTCTTAAGGCATCATGACCCCAGTCCTGCCTTTCACCTCAGGCTAGACTGAACATGTGCACAGGTACAGATAAGAGATAAGAGCTCATGACACATGGAATCCACCAACAGGAATGGGAGTAGCGAAACCAGGAGGGTGGGGAGAAGGTGGGGAGAGGAGGGGAGGAAGGGGGAACCAATCGCTATGATGGGCACATAGCTGCACACACACACACACACACACACACACACACACACACACACACACACACACCCCGGGGGAAGAACAACAGAAACCATGCAGGAAGGGAGACAGCAGTCGGTGTAAGATATGCAAACAATAATCATAATTTATCAAGGGACCATGAAGGTGGGCGAGGTGGACAGGGTGGGAAGAGAAGCTGACACCAAGGGCTCAATAGAAAATAAGTGTCTAGAAGATAAACATGGCAACATATGTACCAATGTGCTTGATACAATTGATGTATGGATTGTTACAAGAGCTGTAAGAGCCCTCAATAAGATGTTTTAAATATATATATTAAAACTACTTTACAACAATGTGTCTGTATTTTAAAAACCCCTCCTTGAGTGCATTCCTTCCACATCGTGGCTGACTGCAAAGAAAATATCCCCTTAGTTGTATGGCTTCCAGCAATTCTCAGGGCCCGGTAATGGAAGCTTGTTAGGGAAGCAAGCGTGGATTCTCAAAAAGGCAGTTGCATTTTAAAAAAAAATCCAATTCACCAAGAACTGAGTTAAATTTAATTGTTCCATTTTGGTCAAAAAAGCCTATATTAATTTCTCCTTTACATGCATAAGAAAGGCCTGGCTATCTCGTGTGTGTGTGTGTAATTTTATTTTGAACTGGAGATAGCTTGCAGAGCAGACAATCAGTTGTACACTCAACAATTAACAGACATTTTGTTTCAGTTGATGGATTTCCCTCACTTGATTGGGTGACCACTTCCCCCACTCCCTCCCTGTGCTTCCTGGTTCCATCCCTCCCTCGTCCCTCACCCTCAGAACTGGTCCTTGGGTAAATGCTGCCGTCTTGATTGTAAAAAGTTGGCTATCCGAAGGTGTGCGTACTTCACGAGTGTTACTGCTCCTCTTACAGACCCATTTATTATTGGACTGAAAATCGAGCCATAGGGATGGGTTCCGTTCCAGACCAGAAGGATGACTAGAGGCCACAGCCTTGGGGGTTCACCAGGTCTTTATCTGACAAACAAGAATGGTTTCTTTTCTGACTTTAACCTGCTCCATCGGAGATCTTCTAATGCGATCCCTTTCAGAGCAGTTCATAATGACAGCGGGGCTGTCACTATCTAGGGTTTCAGGTGTTGGGATCGCGGACACTGTTATTTGCGTGGCTCATTGTTCACTGGATTGGTTGCTTCCACCTGTGTTTTGATTTGTATTACTCTTCTTTCTTCTAGATGGGGAGAGGCCAACAGTAGCACCTTAGTTGGTGACTCACAAACTTGGAAGACCCCAGTCCACTACTCACCAAACTAGGATGTAGACATTATCTTTGTGAATTATGCCATTGACCTTCATGGCCCCCAAGACGGTTGGCCTGATCTCTTGGCCTGAGCTCTTCACTCTCTAAAGTGTTTGAGTCTAAGGACCTTTCATGACTTGGCTCCCTCTGTGCTCCACCACATGCACAAACATCCTGTATCAAACCTGTACATAGCCGTGCATATCCCCTACTCTCCCTCCCACACCTGTGCAGCCTGCCTTTCCATCCATGCATCTACTCACAGATCGCAGGTAATGCAGGATTGAGCATGGATCAGTATTGACCTGGGTTGCCCTTAACTCTTGCAAATCTCCCCGTGTCTTCCCGGCCGCCATCATTCTCTTAGTGTGGAGTGCCTGCCCCACCGCCCAAGTTAACATGTGATTTTGTCATTGAAAGTCCTTCAAAGACATATGTTGGTCTCCATGCGTCAGAATCAGCTCATCGGGAGCTAATTCATGGTTGTTCTCCATGTCAGTTGTCGTGGTCAATGTAAGGCGGTTTCTCGTCGCTGCTTTGATTTGTCTCCCAGATGGCTAGTGATCACAAGCCTTTCTTCACATGGCTGTTGGCCATCTGGATGTGTTCTTTGATGAGGCAACTAGTTGTTTGTGGAGTTTTTTTTTATCATTTTATTGGGGACTCGTACAGCTCTTATCACAATCCATCCGTTCATCGTGTCAAGCACCTTTGTACGTATGTCGCCCTCATCATTTTCAGAACATTTCCTTTCTACTTGAGCCCTTGGTATCAGCTCTCTCCCTCCCTCGTGAACCCTTGATCATTTGTAATTTTTTTCATGTCTTACACTGACCAAGGTCTCCCTTCACCCACCTCTCTGCTAGGACGCCCAACCCATAACCAGTACACCCCAGAGCTCCTGGCCCGTCCTATGGACCGTTGTTACAGCTCTCAATGCAATGAGCTCCGATTATGTGTCTCTTCCACTAGGATGCGGCTCCTCCAACACGGAGATAGAGTGCTCATTGCTGATGTCGGGTGGGTATTGGCTGAAAGCAGAGAATCCCGGAAAGACATTTACTTGTGTTTTATTGCCTATGCAAAGGCATTCAGTCCAGAGATTGTGAACTCGGGTTGTGCCCCAGCCCCTTGACTCCAAGGTTTATGAGACTGTTTTATTTCGTCTCTCACGCTCTGTGGAGGCCCGTGGTGCTTCCAAGATGTTTGTGCCGTCCTAGGATGCAGTGGGAAGATGGCGCTTCGGTGCTTATGGTCAGCGAGGAACCTGAGTTCTCGTTTGCGCTGAATTCCATTCACAGACATCCTTTTCTCCTGGTTCTCCTCCTCTGGTTCCCCCTGCATGCAACCAGGTCCGGAACGCAGCTCCTCCCTCTGGTTTGCACAGGCCTCCGCACACAGGCGATCGCAGGGGGCGGGGGGGGGGACCCCAGCTCCTGAAGATTTGGGGAGGCCAGGGGAGGGTTGCTGTCTTGGGTATCTTGTGCTGCTATAAGAGAGATGCCACAGGGGCAAGCGGGCCTTCTGTGCTCACAGGGCAGGAGGTGAGCAGCCCGAGTCTGGGGGAAGGTTCTTGTGTCTGTCCTTTCGCTCTGGGGGGGATCTTCAGGTGGCCCGGCATCTTTCCTCCCCTCCTGCGCTTTCTCTCACTTACTTGCTTACTCTCTCTTTCGATCTCAAAAAGGTGGACTCAAAAGACACCCTCTATTACGCTTTCCTTATTAATATTACAAAGACAGCCCATTTCCAAATGGGACTGGATGAAGAGCCGTCGAGGCTGGGCTTTACAAACGTACGTTTTGAAGGGGACACAGTTCAATCCACAGCTGCTTCAAGGTCTAAAGTTGGTTCTCATTTTATTTTCTCTCAGCTGTATGTGAGCTTCCTTGATAGGACTTGTCACAATTTATAATGATTCTATTGCTCTTTTTTACTTTTGTTTGTTTATTCTTGTCTGCTTTCTCCACTGTAAGTGCATCAGGACTGGGCTTGTTCATTGTGTTTGCAAAGTCTAGTACTGAAGTGGACGAGGAAGACTACTGGGACCCCCAGCGGCGTAGTGGGTTGCACATTGAGGTGCTACTTGCAAGGTTGGCGGGTTGAAACCACCACCCTCTCCCAGGAGCAAGATGAGACTTTCTACTCTTGTAAAGATTTGCAGTCTCAGACATCCACAGGGGCCACTCTACTGTGCCCTCTAGGGTAAGGTGACCAGATTTTCACATTGGTAAAGCGGGACACCAGCGGGACACCATTGATAAAACTCATATCCTGGCGAAATAGCCACATGGCAGCCGAAAACCATATACCCTAGCTTGTCGTGCATTCTTTCCAAAAATTGGGACTTTTTAAAAAATGCCGGGGGACACGGGAAAAATTGTTAAAAATCAGGACTGTCCTGCCAAAAGCGGGATGTCTGGTCACCTTACTCTCAGGTCACTTGGAGCCAGAATTGACTTAATGGTGGTGAGTCAGGGAGACGATTGTCCAATGAGTGAATGTGAACAGCAGACATCTGTCCTCAAAAGTTCTTTGTTCACTAACTAGTTTCACCACTCAACTCACCCCCTGGAAGTTTCCCAGGGCCTCTCCCTGTCCCTGTTCTCACCCGTCCTGCAAAACCTCCAAAAGCCTTCTCACCTGCTGGGCTGCATATTTTCTGTTCCAGTTCCCTGGTTAACCCACCTGCAAATCCAGTTCCTTAGAGAATTCAAAGTCATTTAAAGGCCTATTTATGGGGCCCTCCAGGGGAGGACACGCCTGTAGTTGTACATCATTCCCTTTCCTCCAGCATTCTAGTTTTACCTCAATTAGCTAGAGTCGGGCACAGAGTAGGAGGTGAGGCTACGTGTCGTGCGTCAAACCCAGGCAAATGGAGAGCACTGCTTTGGGATGGGAGACTTGGAGGGTGGGGCAGATTCTTTATAAATCTCTGATTAAGAGATAGGGATGGTCAACCTGGGCTGGCTGTTGGTCGCTTTGCCAAAGAGATTATGGCAGAAGTGATACCATGTCAGTCCTAAGCCTAGAGAACCCTGGGTTTTGTGTGGTTGGGTTTTTGTTTGTTTGGATCTAGACAACTATTTTCAATCAATTTGGGGCCCAAGGAGACATTTGGCCATGTGTGGAGACAATTTTGGTCATCACTACTCGATGTGTGTGTGTGTGTGTGTGTGTGTGTGTGTGTGTGTGTGTGTGTGTAGGGGTGGTGGTTATTACTGGCAGCTAATGAGGAGGGGCCAGAAATGCTGCTGAACACCCTACAGTGCACAGAACAGGCCCTGCCTGCACCCGACAGAGAATGAAACTGGTTCAAAGAGTCACTGGTGCTGAGTTGGAGAAACCCCCGTCTGGAGAAGCCCGGGGTCTTCCCTCTGGTCCACCCCAGCAGGCCCAATCTGAGTGCTCACCTCAGAGAAGCTACTCCTTGTAGCCCCTGCAGCCACCAGGGCCCCGTTAGCAGGGCACAGAATGCACTGCCTTTAAGCAGAGCTCTTTGGGTCACGGTATTGGCTGGGCAGTCAACAGATGCTTGTTGGCTTGAAACACAAAGTCGTTTGAGCCTTTCTGTGAAGCTGTGGCTTCGGTTAGGTGGCAGGCTCCGCCAGGAGTGGAAATGACCGTGAAGGGCCACTCGGCCTGTACTGCTTGCCAAGGAGGTGGTGGGCTTCCTGTCACTTCTGGTGTGCAAATTGAAACGCCATGACCCAGGTGGGTATCGTCCAATGCAAAGCTTAACAGCACAGGCTTTTACGTCTGAAAGATCCTGGTTCAGGTCCCAGCCTTGCCACTCACTAGCTGTGTGACCTTGGGCAAGGTATGTAACCTAAGCTTCCACCGCTCTCTGGTGACCTGGGGGTAATAGTATCACCCCTAGAGGTTGTGGTGAGGCTCAAATCACAGCTTTCTGGCAGAGGAGGAGCTTTCTGAAAATGGTGCCTATTCCGACAAGGCTGTGCCAGCAACCACGGGTGTCAACTACATGCCCGCCAAAGTTCCTTAACTCTGCAAGTCACCCCACTCCTCCGCCTTTATACAAGCTGTCTTTTTGTTTAGAATGACTTTCTCTGCACACATAACTTCCCAAACACTCGCTTCTGGTCCTCTCGCTTCTCTGAAAGCACAGGGCTTCGTCCTCTTTCCCCCTGAGCCCCTCACCCGTGGTCACTTCTCCACTATGACGTCAACTCTGCTCCCACCCACTCTGAGAGCTGCCCCTGGGGCAGGGACTAGGCTACCCAGGGACTTGTAGAATGAACCCGTGCATCTGATTGTCTTAGGTCCAGGCTTCTTCCATAAATAGCTAGAAAGTGCCCCGCATGTGCCAAGAACTGTGGACTCTCTGCAATGAGCAGGAAGTTCCCCTTCCCCCTGCGAACCCCCAGTTCTGAGGTCTGGAGTCCGGGTCGCTGGAAGAGTGAGAGACCGACAGCCGATTTCTCCTGCACACTTGTTGGGCTTCTTAAAAAGTAATGTCAGAAGGATTACAACAACATTCAGAGTTCCTGTGGGTGGTTTTCAAATATGTCCAAATATTCTTTGAAAACTCTTTCCTCCGAAGGCGGAGTCCTTCCCATCGGCACGTACTGGAACGTGTGACTCACTTTTAACGAGCAGAACACGGTGGAAGTGTGTGACTTTCCAGACTACGTATTCCCCCTGGTTCGTTTCTCTCTCTCTCTCTCTCTCTCTCTCTCTCTCTCTCTCTCTCTCTCTCTCTCTCTCTCTCTCTCTCTCTCTCTCTCTCTCTCTCTCTCGTTGAGAGAGTGCTCCAGCAGCTCTCTGGAGAGGCCTCCAGCATCGGCCATGTAAGTAGGCAGTCCTGGAAGCGGGTCCTGCAGCCCCAGTCAGGCCTGCATGTGTGTCTCGCAGAGTCTTCCCTGCAGCCTCGTGCGAGACTGCACCAACACCACCCAGCTAAGCTGCTTGTGAATAGCGGACCCATGGAAACCCAGTGAGAACCTGTTGGCTAATTGGAGCTATTCAGTTTGGGGGGATGTATTCCGCAGCAGTGGAAAAGGAATGGACTCTTCCAAGTCCTAGAGCGGTGGTTCTCAGCCCTGGCAGGGCATCGGCATTGCCCAGTACTGCGGGGAGGAGAGAGCAAACCCGGGGGGAGTGAATGCCGACTCTGCCGTTTGCCGGCTGGTAGTAGTCAGACTGTGTGGACGATGGCAAACAATGGACAGGGTTGAGAGGAACGGGCATTCCAGAACACTTCATTGCGCTCCCGCGGAAGCTGTACATGGATCAAGAGGTGGTCGTGTGAAAAGAGCAAGGGAATCCTGCAGGGTGTACAATCAGGAAAGATGCGCAGCAGGATGGTAACTTCCCAGCAGACTAGTTCAATCCATATGCAGAGCAAGCCATCCGAGAAGCTGGATGCTGTGAAGACGAATCAGCATCAGGATTTGAGGAGGCTTATTAACAACCAGCGATGTACAGAGGACACAACCTCGCTTGCTGACAGTGAGCAGGACTTGAAGCACTTGCTGATGGCGATCAAACAGTCTAGCCTTCAGTGTGGATACAGCTCAGTGGAAAGAAGACCCAAATCCTCACAACTGGACCAATAGTTAACATCGTGATAGATGGGAAAAGGATGGACGTTGTCAGGTGTTTCATCTTGCTTGGCTCCACCATCAGTGCTCACGGAAGCAGCAGTCAAGAGAGCAGACGATGGGTAAATCTGTTGTAAATCTCTTCCAAGTGTTGAAAGGCAAGTATATTACTTTCAGGACGAAGGTGCCTGACCTCGGCCACAGTGTTTTCAAGAGGCTCAGATGCATGTGAAAGCTGGATATTAATAAGGAAGACCGAGGGAAAATGTATGCATTTGAATATGGTGTTGGCGAAGAATAGTGAAAGCACCATGGACTGCCAAAGGAACAAGCAGATCTGTCTTGGAAGAAGTACAGTCCGAATCCTCTTGAGAGGCAAGGATGGTGAGACTTCATCTCATGAACTTTGGACGTGTTATCAGGAGAGACCAGCCCTAGAGAAAGACATCACATTGGATGAAGTAGAGGAGCGGCGCAAAAGAAGAAGGCTCTCCAGGAGATGGTTGACACAGTGGCTGTACCAGTGGGCTCACACAAAAGAACCATTGGGAGGGGTAAGGTCCAGAAGTCATACCACATGCCGAGGGGCCTCCTGGGGTATTGATGTGATTGTTAGCATCAGATGTGTTGGAATCCATAGAAATCGTGGGGTTCATACATCCAGGGTCAAATCAGTCAACCTAGACCAACGGACACCAGAAACACATAAGGCAGCTGGAATCAAAAAGATCTTGAAAGCAGCCCCGAAAGTCTTGTTCTTCTTTTTTTAACATTTTATTAGGGGCTCAGACAACTCTTATCACAATCCATACATATACATACATCAGTTATATAAAGAACATCCGTACATTCTTTGCCCTAATCATTTTCAAAGCATTTGCTCTCCACTTAAGCCCTTTGCATCAGGTCCTCTTTTTTTCCCCTCCCTCCCCGCTCCCCCCTCCCTCATGAGCCCTTGATAATTTATAGATTGTTATTTTGTCATATCTTTCCCTATCTGGAGTCTCCCTTCCCCCCTTCTCTGCCGTCCCTCTCCCAGGGAGGAGGTCACATGTGGATCCTTGTAATCAGTTCCCCCTTTCCAACCCACTCACCCTCCACTCTCCCAGCATCGCCCCTCACACCCCTGGTCCTGAAGGTATCATCCACCCTGGATTCCCTGCGCCTCCAGCTCCCATATGCACCAGTGTACAACCTCTGCCCTATCCAGTCCCGCAAGGTAGAATTTGGATCATGGTAGTTGGGGGGAGAAAGCATCCAGGATCTGGGGGAAAGCTGTGTTCTTCATCGGTACTACATCGCACCCTGACTGACCCATCTCCTCTCCTAAACCCTCTATGATGGGATCTCCAGTGGCCGACAAATGGGCCTTGGGTCTCCACTCTGCACTTCCCCCTTCATTCACTATGGTATATATATATACACCATATACATACACACACACATATATCTTTTTTTTTTTTTGCATGATGCCTTATACCTGGTCCCTTGGCACCTCGTGATTGCACTGGCCGGTGTGCTTCTTCCATGTGGGCTTTATTGCTTCTGAGCTAGATGGCCGCTTGTTCACCTTCAAGCCTTCAAGACACCAGACACTATCTCTTTCGATAGCCGGGCACCATCAGCTTTCTTTTTTTTTTTTTCTTTTCTTTTCTTCTTTTACATTTTATTAGGGACTCATACAACTCTTACCACAATCCATACATATACATACATCAATTGTATAAAGCACATCCACACATTCCCTGCCCCAATCATTCTCAAGGCATTTGCTCTCCACTTAAGCCCCTTGCATCAGGTCCTCTTTTTTTTCCCCTCCTCCCTCCCCATTCCCCCCTCCCTCCCCATTCCCCCCTCCCTCATATGCCCTTGGTAATTTATACATCGTTGTTTTGTCATATCTTGCCCTATCCGGAGTCTCCCTTCCCCCCTTCTCTGCTGTCCCTCTCCCAGGGAAGAGGTCACATGTGGATCCTTGTAATCAGTTCCCCCTTTCCAACCCACTCACCCTCCACTCTCCCAGCATCGTCCCTCACACCCTTGGTCCTGAAGGTATCATCCACCCTGGATTCCCTGTACCTCCAACCCTCATATGCACCAGTGTACAGCCTCTGTCCTATCCAGCCCTGCAAGGTAGAATTCAGATCATGGTAGTTGGGGGGAGGAAGCATCCAGGATCCGGGGGAAAGCTGTGTTCTTCATCGATACTACCTCACACCCTAATTAACCCATCTCCTCTCCTAAACCCCTCTATGAGGGGATCTCCATTGGTCGACACTTGGGCCTTGGGTCTCCACTCTGCACTTCCCCCTTCATTTAATATGATATATATATACATATATACACATACATATATATATATACACATACATACACACACTTATATCTTTTTTTTTTTGCATGATGCCTTATACCTGGTCCCTTGGGCACCTCGTGATCGCACTGGCCGGTGTGCTTCTTCCATGTGGGCTTATTTGCTTCTGAGCTAGATGGCCGCTTGTTCACCTTCAAGCCTTTAAGACCCCAGACACTATCTCTTTTGATAGCCGGGCACCATCACCTTTCTTCACCACATTTGCTTATGCACCCATTTGTCTTCAGCGATCCTATCATGGAGGTGTGCAGTCAATGATATGATTTTTTGTTCTTTGATGCCTGGTAACTGATCCCTTTGGGACCACTCGCTCACTCAGGCTGGTGTGTTCTTCCATGCACCATCAGCTTTCTTCACCACATTTACTTGTTCACCCGCTTTGGCTTCAGCAGTTGTGTTGGGAGGGTGAGCATCATAGAGTGCCAATTTAATAAAAGAAAGTATTCATGCATTGAGGGAGTGCTTATGTAGAGGCCCAAGGTCCTTCTGCCGCCTTAATACTAAACCTATAAATATGGACACATAGATCTATTTCTCCATCCTCATATATATATTTGCATGTACATGTCTTTGTCTAGACCTCCATAAATGCCCCTTGACTCCTAGCTCTTTCCTCCATCTCCCTTGACTTTCCTCCTGCCCCGAAAGTCTTGTTCTTATGCAAGAAATCCCGGTGGCTTTTGAGTGGAAGATAGAGAACTATCCTGGACATTTTCAAGTGGCAGTAGAGGCGCCATCAAATTGGTTTCTACCCACGGTGACTCAGTTCACCACGGAATGCAACACTGCCCTGAAGCTGTACCATCCTCACCACTGTTCCTGTGCTTACGCCCGTTGCTGCAGCCGCTGTGCCAGTCCATGTGGCCTTCATCTCTCTCACTGCCTCTCCGCTTGACCAAGCATGGTGGCCTTCTCCGGGGAGCAGTCTCTCCTGACAACATGGCCAAATGCATGCAAGATCCGGGACCTACTAAAGCAAGATTACTCTAGGAAGCCGGTCTTCCCGAGAATTTTCAAAGGCCACAGATGGATCAAGCGGTGGAATTTTCATCAGAGATAAACGTGAGAAGAAGAAATGCTATGATAGAAATGCTTTCGCTATTATAAATATTCCCTCCTCTGATGCTCCCCTCCTTCTCGGCAAACTGCTGCGGAGAAAAACAAGTCAGGGAAAGAAAAGAACAAAAAGAAAGAGTAAAAGAGAGATAAGGAGCCAGGGGAGCCTTCAAACCCTCTGATAGCTGAAAGGCTGCAGAGGAAAGAAGATAGGCAATTGGAACTTAAAAGAAGTACCAGCCCTAAAAAGACCGCAGAGCCCGCTGTCAGCCTTTCAGGACTTGTGGCCCTGCTGAAGCACCAGGAGCCAATGGGACTCAACCAAGGCGCCAGCCCTGAGTTATCATCTGGATATCTTTGGGCTATGATCTCTAACCTCTGGCCCACGACTGCCATGCCCCCATCTCAGAGAACATCCACTGGACCAGCAGCTGCCCCAGGTCTACAGTAACCTCTGGTGAGCTGGATTGAGTCACTGACCAGACCACCACATCGGGGAAACCCACAAAGGAGCAGCTCTCCAAAGACTCCGTCTTATCACTGTTTGGTCCTGAGACCATTCAGCAGCAGACAACAGTTCGGCTGCCTGCAGCTCCTAACCTTACAGGAAACATAACAGAACACAAACACAACAGTGGGTGTGCCAGGCCTAATGGGGTATGAGAAATGCACAAGCTGGTGTGATGCCACTTCTCCGAATATTGTCGGGCCCCAAGGAGGAGGAGTGGGGCAAATGGCTGTGTCCCAGGGTACGTGTGGTATACGGAGAGGTCAGCAGCCCCGGTGGAGCCGCTCACAGATGAATCAGCAAATGGTTGGCCTGGTGAGCTTTGACCAGTCCCCCCTACGCTCCCCCCCGCCCCCCGCCCAGCACAACTGCAGGATGGACCGTCCAGAAGCTCATCGAGTCTCATTCCCAGGACACAGCTTTGGAAATGAAACTGCAGTACAAGTGTCATTCAGAACTACCACCAGATAGTCCATGCTGAAACGCCGCTACTTCCTCTGTTTATTCATGTACATACCTTCTTTCCCCCATTCATTCATATGAAGAATTCTCTGATAGATCATGTGTTTGTCTTTATTGATTAAATCTGATGTGGTGAAAAGCAGTTTTGAAAAAACCATTTTGTATGGGTGCATAAGCAAATGTGCTGAAGAGAGTGGATGGTGCCCGTCTATCAAAAGATATAGTGTCTGGCGTCTAGGCTTGAAGATAAACAAGCAGCCATCTAGCTGAGAAGCAACAAAATCCACATGGAAGAAGCACACCAACCTGCGTGACCATGAGCAGTCGAAGGGATCAGGTATCAGGCATCAAACACCCAGAACAAAAAAATCATATCAATGTGAATGAGGGGGAGGGCAGAGTGGAGACCCAAAGCCCATCTGTAGACAATTGGACATCCTCTCACAGAAGGGTCACAAGGAAGAGATGAGCCAGTCAGGGTGCAGTTTAGCACCGATGAAGCATAGAATTTTCCTCTAGTTCTTTAGTGCTTCCTCTCCCCCACTATCATGATCCCAATTCTACCTTACAAATCCGGCTAGACCAGAGCATATACACTGGCACAGATAAGAGCTGGAAACAGGGAATCCAGGACGGATAAGCTCCTCAGGACCAATAATGAGACTAGCAATACCAGGAGGGTAAGGGTAAAGTGGGAGAAGTAAAGGGGATTTGACCACAATGATTGACATTTAGCCCCCTCCCTGGGGGACAGACAACAGAAAAATGGGTGAAGGGAAACAGCAGTCAGTGTAAGACATGAAAAAAACAATAGTTTATAAATTATCAAGGATTCATGAGGGAGGGGGGTTGGGATAAGCAGATACCAAAGTCTCGAGTAGAAAGAAAATGATGATGGTAACATATGTAAAAATGTGCTTGATGCAGTGGATGGATGGATGTGATAAGAACTGTAAGAACCCTCAATAAAATGATTTTTAAAAAAATAAATACTGTGAAAAGAATTGTATCAGCCCCAATAAATTGTTAAAAAAAAAATAAAAAATAAAAGAACAGCATGCAGCTGTGAAAAAAAATAAAATAAAATAAAATAAATAAATAAATAAATAAATAAAAGAAAAAGCATTTTGTGCCAAGGGCAGCTTGGCTTATCTTTCTCATGATTTCATAAACCATATACTTTGAGAAGCTGTTCAGTCAACTTGTGTAATGGGTTTTATTCAATAAAATTATAGTTCAAATATTTGCATATAAGGAAAGTGGTTATCATGTTAGTAATACCTCTAATAGTATAAACTCTGTCCCCAATTAGCCAGTAATCCTGTAGGTAAATACCATGTGACAGAATGTTGAATCATATAAATAGAATGTAAATATATCACTGAGCACTGTTTGCTTGTTTAATTATTTTATTGGGACTCATACAACTCTTATCACAATCCATACATATGTCAATTGTATAAAGCACATTCGTACATTCATTACCCTCATCATTCTCAAAACATTTGCTCTCCACGTAAGCCCCTGGCATCAGCTCCTCATTTTTCCCCTCCCTCCCCATTCCCCCCTCCCTTATGAATCCTTGATAATTTATGTTATTATTTTGTCATATCATACACTCTCCGATGTCTCCCTTCACCCACTTTTCTGTTGTCTGTCCCCCAGGGAGGAGGTCACATGTAGATCCTTGTAATCTGTTCTCCCTTTCTACCCCACCCTCCTCCCTCCCTCCCGGTATCGCCACTTTCACCACTGGTTCTGAAGGGATCATCCGTCCTGGATTCCCTGTGTTTCCAGTTGCTATCTGTACCAGTGTACATCCTCTGGTCTAGCCAGATTTATAAGGCAGAATTGGGATCATGATAGTGGGTAGGAAGGAAGCATTTAGGAACTAGAGGAAAGTTGTATGTTTCATCGTTGCTACACTGCACCCTGACTGGCTTGTCTCCTCCAAGACCCTTCTGTAAGGGGATGTCCAGTTGCCTACAGATGGGCTTTTGATCCCCACTCCGCACTCTCCCTCATTCACAATGATATGATTTTTTGTTTTTTTGATGCCTGATACCTCATCCCTTCAACACCTCGTGATTACACAGGCTGGTGTGCTTCTTCCATGTGGGCTTTGTTGCTTCTCAGCTAGATGGCCGGTTGTTTACCTTCAAGCTTTTAAGACCCCAGGCACTATATCTTTTGATAGCCAGGCACCATCTGCTTTCTTCACCACATTTGCTTAAGCACCCATTTGTCTTCAGTGATTGTATCAGGGAGATGAGCACACAATGATATGATTTTTGTTCTTTGATGCCTGATAACTGATCCTTTCAGCACCTTGTAATCACACCGGTTGGTGTGCTTCTTCCTCAGCACTGTTTTCTGGAATATCAAAATTCTTTGATCACATCATTCAGTTTGCTGTCCTGTTATAATAATGTGAATAACAGGAAAGTGTTTACTGGGAAAAAGAGAATCCTGGATGTTACTATAAATTTAATGTTTAAAAACCCCAAGATAGATAAATAAAGAGAGCAACTGCGAGGATGTTGCAGGACCGGGCGGTGCTTCCTTTTGCTGTGCGTAGGGTCACCGTGAGTCAGAACCAACGCAATGGCACTGAACAACAACAACTTTCTGTAAGTGACTTAACATCTGCCATCTTCAGTTTTGTTCTTTTCTGTAAAACAGAGATATATTTCCTCACACTCTTGGGGGCTGCAAGTCCAGGGCTTCCACTTTAGAGAATAGCTTTCCTGCCACTCTCAGCTTCTGGGGGCCCTGGACAATTCCCAACATTCCTTGGCTCATCCACGGATCCTCACTTGCTGTTTGCCTGCATTAACTCCGCTTTGGTGTCTCCATCCACGGGTAACTGGCTAGCTGCCATCAAATCTATCTGACTCACAGTGAGCCTGTGTATCACAGAAGCCCATCTTGTCTCTTACTGCTCTCCTGATCCTGCATCACCCCAATGATCACCCGCATGTCAGTCCATCATTGCAGCCACAGTGCCAGCTCACTTCAGGGAGGGGCCCTGTCACCTCTGCTGGTGACATGATATGCTTTCACCAAACATGATATGCCTTCCAGGAGGTGATTCCTCCCGATGATAGGTTCAAAGAAGACAAGTTGGATAATGATTTATTGTGATCCATCAAGACTTTCATCTGCTAAAGTTTGGAAGCAAGGATGTTACTTTAAGGACTAAGGTGAGACTGACCCAAGTCATGGTATGCTTCATTGCATCGTGTGCAAGTGAGAGTTGGACACTGAATGAGGAGGATCAAAGAAGAGCTCATTCATTTGGACGGTGGTGCTGGAGAAGAATATTTCCAATGCCATGGTCTGCTTAAAGGACAAACAAATCTGTCTTGGAAAAAGTATGGCCAGAGTGCTCCTTAGAGGCAAGGATGGTGAGACTTCATCTTATGTATTTTGGACATGTTCCCAGGAGAGAGACCAGTCCCTGGAGAAGGACATCATGTTTGGTAAAGGAGAGGAGCAAGAGAGCGAGGAAGGCCCTCAAGATGGACTGGCACTGTGGCTGCCCCAGTGGGCCCCAGCACAGCAACAGTTGTGAGGATGGTGCGGGGCCAGGTGCTGTTTTGTTCTGTTGTGTTATGAAACAAAATCAATAATGTATGAAAGTAGATTGTCCAGTCTTTCTTCCTAGCCTTGCATACTCTGGAAGCTCTGATAATACTTGTCCAGCATACGAGGGGATACCCCACTCTACCCCCAAAAAAGATGGGGAAAAGCTCATAATACGCATTTTTCTCACTGGGCGAGCATCAAGCAACTCATTCTGAGTTAGTACACCCAGTGGTGTCACCTGGGAAGGTTCTTTCCAGTCAGTGAATTTTTTTCATAAAATCAGTTTCACTCAAACCTTGTTTTTTGTGATGGCCAATTTAAGAGAACAGCATGCGACTGTGAAATTTTGTTTCCTGCTTGGGAAAAATGCTGCAGAAACTGTTGTGATGTTGAAGACAGCATACACGGAAAGCCTATGGGAAAAACTCGAGTGTACGAGTGGTTTTCTCATTTCAAAAAAGGTGACATGTCAATTGATTACAAACCTCATTATGGACATGTATTATCTATATATGTATATATGAAATATAACAGCTAATTAGGTCACACAGCAGTTGAGAGGGCTCAGTTCCACTCACTTTCCTGCAACAGTTAATATACTGGAAGTCCTTCCATTCATGTGGGCTGCTGGGTCCAAGGTCAAGGAAGCAGACAGCAAAGTTTTCCCTCAGGCCAGGCAGGCAGTCCGCCCACAGGCAGCAGATAGTAGGATAGGTCAGCACTAGTCAGTAGCTCTGAGGCTTAGCAAAACAGGCCCTGATGGGGCAACAGTATCCACCAGCCTCAAGCTCAAACAATATACACACCAGCTGAAGTCGGTCTCAGAGGAGCTTCAAGTTCTAGCTACACGATCCATGGGTTGTCTTGGCCCACAGGTTGAGGCAGAGAACTAGCTAAAGCATCAGCAGGCTCCAGCACACTCCTGTCACCAGGGAGAAAGAGGGGGATGGGACTGCAGCTGTCTTTATTTAGTTTGGTCCTCCTCCAATCAAGCTGTGACCTGATTAAACCCTGCCCACACGTTCCTTTTGGCCTAGTTGGCATAATAAGCCAAACAATCACAGGACATCTGTCAACTTCCCCAAAAGATGAAAATGTAGATAAAATGTGTGCACTAGTGCTTAAAGACCAACGATGGACCATTGAAGAGATGGGGAAGTTACCTGGACTATCTTGGAGCTCGGTACAGCGAATTTTAACAGAAGATTTGGGAATGAGAAGGTTTGCTGCGAAATTTGTGCCTTTGGTTCTGACTGACCAGCAAAAAGAGTGTTGACTGGAAATATACCTTGCGCCAAGTGAAATCAAAGATCATGACGATGCTCCTTTGTTTCTTTGATGTGAGGGGATAATACATTTGAAGTTCATTCCACCAGGTCAGACTGTTAATCAAGCTTTCTATTTAGAGGTTCTGAAAAGATTTCATAACAGTGTGTGACCAAAAAAGGCCTAATTTGTGGTGGACGGTGGGGTGGGGGTGGGTGGGACGGGTTTACCACCACAACAATGCACCTGCTCACACAGCCATCTCAGTGTGCCAGTTTTTGACAAAAAAAACAACAGCATGTCTCTCTTGCCCCACACACTTTTCTCACCTGACCTCACTCTGTGCAACTTCTTTTGGTTCCCAAGAACACAGAGGAGCAAGAAAGTACAGTGATTTGAAGACACAGAGGAGGTGAAGAGAAAAGCGAGGGAGGTGCTGTCAGCCATCCAACCAGATGAGTTTGAAAAATGTTTCCAATAATGGAATCGCAGATTTGACAAATATATTGACAAATGTATTAAGTGTAATGGAGAGTACTTTGAGGGGTGATAAGATTGTTTTGTAATAAATACATACATACACACATACATACATAGCTTTGGGGGAGGATTCTGGGTTTTTTTGGGGGGGATGCCCCCTAGTAGGTGAACCTACTGGTTTTGAAATATCAGCGGAGTAACTGTCAGCATTGTAGACACACACGTCAGTCACCACAGTAAGACAAAACAAAGATGGTAACAATGTAGTTGAGCTGTTTAGGAAGATGAGAAGATATATGTCAATTCTGCCTAGAATGTGGACTATGAGAGAAAGCTAAGCTCTCGCTTGTCTTTTTTAATTTTAGAGCCTGGGGGTCTAGAACCTGCATAATAGCTTCTCAATAATATTCCTTGGTAGAGAATGAAATCAGTAAACCAAGAAACAATGCAAAAATTCTAATTAGTAACAGTTCCCTGGTTTTCATTCCACCTTCTTCCTTAATCTCCCTCTCTGGCTCCTTCTAATTGTCTCCACCTCTACCCTGGGAAGTGCCCTAGGACCCAGCTTTCACTCAGCCCTGTCTGTCCTACTCTCTCTCCATGACTGCATCCATTCTTGTGTCTTAAAGCATAATCTCAATACCAATGCTCCCAAAGCTTTATCTTCAGCCCAGGACTTTCTTCTGGACTCGTTTCTTGTACCCAACTGCCTCCTTGGCACGCTGCTTGACTGCCTAACAGGTATCTCAGACTGAACAGGGCCAAGGTCAAAATATGGCGATTCTTCCCCAAATCTGCTGTGACTGCTGTCATCTCCATCTCAATGGCAAGTTCATCCTTCTACGTGCTCAGACCCCAAACTGTGGAGTCCTTCTCTGCTTCCTTCACTCACCCCCCAAGTCCAATCTCCTCTTGGCCTTTTCCTCAAAATACATTTGGAATCCAGCCTTTGCCACTCTGTTCCCTCCACTGCTGCCACCAGCATTTCACCTGGAGTACTGCAATGACCTTCCACCTAGTCTCTCTGCTTCCGTCCTGGACTTCTCAGCCTGTCCCCTAGAGAGGAAGCAGAAAGATTCCTCCCATCACACTCACAATGAAAGTCCTACACAATTCTGATATTCTGATGTCCTCCCCTCTCTCTGGCTTCGTCACCTACTGCTCATTTTCCTTGCTTTCCTCCAGTACTAAATCACGCTCCTACCTCAGGACCTTTACACTTGCAGTTTCCTTCGCTTTCTACCTAGCCTTCTTTGGGCCTTTTAACTATCTCTCTCATGTCCCTAGCTGATCTGACATCCAACTTACCAGCCTTGACCCTGGTCCCACATTCCCTCTCCTGCCCTCTTTTTCTTCAGGATACTAAGCTGATCAACCCTATAGCTTGTCGTATATCTCTTCCCAATGGCAAATCTCCATGGGGACAGGCATTGTTGTCTGTTTTATTCACTGCTGTAGTCTTAATTCCTGGCACATAGTAGGTGCTTAATAAATATTTGGAAGATAAACTCAGATGCTTGGGACTTAATGAATTAAAAGCTAGTGTGCATTGAAATGGAAGGAGTCCTGGTGGCGTAGTGGGCTAGGCACTGAACTGCTAACCACAAGGTCCGCAGTTCGAACTCACCAGCCACGCTCTGCCAGAGACAGATGAGACTGCCTGCTACCTTTTAAAGTCTCAGAAACACCAAGGGGCAGTTCTGCTCTGCCGTACAGGACAGGGTCGCTATGAGTCTAAATAGTCTTGATGGCAGTGGGTTGTGCATTTAAGTGAAAACATAATTCTATTGCATGTAGGTTTGCTCCAAGTGGGAGCTGACTCACCGCCACCTAACAGTAACACACAGGTAGAGCCCAGGAATGGATATTTTTGTAAGGCACCCCCAAACCCTATCTGAGACTGTCAGAAGCGAAGAAGTCCACGCATACCTCAAACTCCAGTCTGGTCCCTTTATTCTATAGCTGACTTCACTGGGACCAGAGGTGGAGGAGCTGGCCCAGGCCATGGAATGAGCTAAAGGGCAAAGGAAAGACCAGAACTAAGTGTTGGGCTCTCTTCCAGCTCCAGCTTGCCTGGGCCTGCTCAGTCTCCTGCCAGGGCCTGAGAGGGCAGCTTCTGAGTCCTGGATTCCCAGCAGCCCAGAGAAGGGTATGCCTCCCAGCTGTGGGGCAGGGGTGGCCCGGTGTGGTGGTGGTTGGTGACCCCCCCCCTCCAGTTTATTTTGATGCACAGAGACCATGTTACAGACTAGAACCACCAACCTTCTGGTTAACAGGGAAGCATGTACCAGGGCTCCTCGGACCATGTCTGACTGCCTTTATTTCCACCAGGAAACAGAAACCAAGGATGGAAAAAAAGGTTGGGGAAGGGCCCTTAGGGCTGAGCACCACCATCCCTGAGAAGCCTTCCTTTCCCAAAACTTGGCCTTGGATCAAATTAATCCATTGCCAGGGCTTGTCCCCAAGTTTCCTCTCTCCCCCCACTCATTTTCAGTTGTCTGAATGCTCTCACATGCTGGGCGAGAAGGTCAGTAATTGGTTGGATGCACCCAGAATGTCTCAAACCCACTCACCAGAGGCATTCATGAAAATCCCCAATTCCTATCCCTTCCTTGGAGAGATCAGGTTTGGTGTCTGGAATGGGGCGCAGGAATCTGAATTTTAAGGGATTCAGGCCTTGGCACTGGGTCCTCTCTCATCTCTAGCCCAATTCTAACGCACTGACAACTCAGAGGATGTTGATAAACCCCAGGCTACTGCTTTAAAAAGTGAGTTGGGTGCCTTCATCGTTCTAACAGTTTGTCATACTGTGGTGCTGGGGGCGGGGGCGTGGGGTCGCTGATGCCCTCAGGATCTCAGGTGACCCTGGGCATCCGTGGTGGACAGATGCGCTCTTCTGCATTCCTTTGGGAAAACGCCCTGCAGAAGTATCCCTCCTTCCTGTTCTTCTCCCAAGAGGCTGTAAACTCCTAGAAGTGCAGGGTCAGTTATTAGCGGTTGCAGGTTTGTAGCCAGCAGAGCGGTATGCTGGTCTCAGCCTCTCTGGCTCTGTGAGTGGGACCTTGCTGGGGAGACATCGGGGCTTTGGAGTCCTATGAGAGCTGAGGGAATCCTGGTTCCGATTCCTTCTGTGTCGTGTCTTACAACAGGAGGACAGGCGTGGAAACAGTCATCCACCCAGCAGGAAGGTGCCAGGTGATGAGACATCTGCAAGCCGAAGTGTCTGGAACAGGTTTCCTGGAGGCCCTCCTCCAGACAGGTCTGGAACGGAATGAACCTCCGCATCCGAAACATCAAGCCCTTGCGATCAAAGGGCAGCCTTTGCCCGAGGAGAGCAGGCAGAGGATGGGAAAGGTGGGGTGGAAACCAGAACCCCGGAGGGGATTGCAGTGGATGAAGGAAACTGCAGTGTGCACATACTGCTGAAAGTGAACGGAGGATCCACCCTTCTACCTTCAACCACCCAACTCACAACAAACTGTTAAAAACGAAATACAGGGGAGGGACAAAAGGAAAATGAGCTGATTCAAGGAACCCAAGTGGAAGGCGAATTTTGAGAATGACGAGGGCAACGAATGTATAAGGGTGCTTTACTCAATTGATGCATGTATGGATTGTGATAAGAGTTGTATGAGCCCCAATAAAATGATTTATAAAAAACAAAATAAGCGCAATGCCTGAAGTGACCAGAAACTCCAGATAAGAATGATCTTGCTGACTGGGTTTCATGTCCGTGTACTTCAGGGGGCTGGTGCTATTTTGAGGTTCAACTGTGTGGGTCCCTGTGTAAAACACGGCTGGTCCTAGGCCATGCTCACCACCCTCACTGTGCTGGACTCCACCATTGCAGCCACCACGGTGTTGACATATCTCAGGGGTCTTCCTTTTCTCCCCGACCCTCAACTTTGCCAAGTCCTCCTCTGGGATTAGATCTCTTCCAGTGATGTGTCCAAAAGGACATGAGACAAAGCCTTTCCATCCTGGCTTCTAAGGAGCATTCTGGCTGTACTGCTCCCAAGACCGATGTGCTTGCCCTTCTGACAGTGATGCTGCGTTCAGTATTCCTCGCCCGCCCCAGGAGTCACATGCATCTGTTTCTTCTCTACTCTTGGCCATTACCCAGCTTTCACACGCCATTGAAAATACTGTCGCCAGTGGATGGATGATGAGAAGAATTGTACGAGCTCCCAATAAAATTATTTTTTTTTAAAAGAAGAAAAATTCTGTCGCTTGGACCAGGTGCACCTTAGTCCTCAAAGTGACATATTTGTTCCTTCACACTTTAAATCAAGCCTTTCCTCACTCACTGCCATGGAGTTGAACAATTCTATAGGCAGGGGAGAACTGCCCCCTATAGGTTTCTAAGACCATACATCTTTATAGGAGTAGAAAGCCTTGTCTTTCTCCCTCAGAGCAGCTGGTGGTTTCAAACTGCTGACCTTGCAGTTAGCAGCCCAGCGGGTAACCACTAAGCCACCAGGACTCCAAAATTAAGTCTTGAGGAGACTACCAGTGCAGGGTTCCTTCTCCAGGGAAAGGCTTTCTTTCTGCTGGCTCTGGAAGGTCTCTCTTGGAGCTTCTGCTCTTGGGTGATCTTCATGTAGCTTGGCATCTTTCTTCCCTCTTCTCTCTGGACAAGTTTGCTTCCCAGTCTAACAGGAAGGAAAGGCCTTCTACTTTAGAGAAGTATCCAACAGAACCCCTACGGATCACAACAGAATGCTAGTCAGCCCGGTGCCAAAAGTTGATCCACAGGTTGGAAGGCTCAGAGGATCCAGGGCCACCCCAGTGGATTCGAACCTACCACCATCATGAGGTCATGTTTGGTTCTGTTCTGTATGAGTCAGAGTCAACGCGAGGGTAACCAACCACCCCCACCCTCCGCTTTATGACTCAACAGTTGTTGGGAAGAGAGGTGGACAATACAGGGATTGTTCTTCTGCAAGGGGTTGCTTGGGGGAGATGGCTGGAGTCCATCGGAGCGTGCTCCGGGCTCCGTGGGAAGACCAGCTTGACTGGTTCCGCCCAGTGGCAAATGTGGGATTTGGACTCGAGGTCCCTGACTCCCCACGCAAATCTTTAGTCGCCAGCACCAGCCTGCTCCCGAGCTCCAAATGACATGCTGGGACTCTTGGCCTCTGGGTGAAAAACCCAGCCAGGAGCAAGATCCACATGACACACGTGAAAATCTCAAGGCCTCTGCTAGATAAAGTACTGTGGGAAACAAAGAAGGAACAGAGAGTGCATTCGGATGAATCCTTTATTCTCACAGGTTAAGAAGTTTGGCAGGCTGGGTTTCCGGGGTGGAGGGAGGTCTTCCCCCTCGAGTGGGAGACAGTCCCAATCACATTCTCCTAAGTAACATTGTCCCCCACTATATCCTCCCCTAGTGTTGCCTTCAAGCTACCTCTTACAAGCACATGGCTGATTGTTATCTAGCCCACTGCTTGAACTAGAGCTGGATTGCTCTGTAGGTTCTGAAGACAGCCACTCCCTTACCTGCCCCCCTCCCCCACTGGTGCTGGGTTACTCCTCCAATGTACTCAGGGACCTTTAGGGTTAGGGTACAGCCCAGTTTGTATGTACATGGTTACCTGTAATTAGGGGGGCTTGAACACCCCCCAAGTATATAAATCTGTTGGAAATATATTCTCTCTGCGTGGACCTGCTCCTGGAGTCCTGGCGGTCAAGGTGAGCCCTTGCCTGCTTTATGTTGCCTGATGTCTCTTTATCTTTCCATTACACTGCCAGCCTTTGGACCCATTCAGTTGTGGGGGCTGGTACCCCACCAAATACCATCCTGCTTTCCTCGGGCCCTCTGTTAGTTCTCTTTAAAGGACATGTCTAGGTGAGCCATTTATGTTCAAAATCTTTCCGTCGCTACCCACTGCCGTTGCACAGAATGGATGCGCTGACATTTAGGGCAGCCGTCACTGGTACCTACCAGCCATCCCACAGGAGGAAGATGGGGCTGTTTGCGCCCAAAGAGATTAGTCTGGAAAACCCAAGATAGGGCAACTATGACTTGGACTCGACTTGATGGCAGTCAGTTTAGTTTGTTTGGGTTTTGTCTGCTTGTAATAACTAGATACAGGAAGACCCAGTCTTGGTGGCACAGTGGTTAAGCACTCGGTTGTTACCCCAAAGGTTTATGGCTTGAACCCATACCTGCTCCGCAAGGAGAAAAAGTGACAGCCCAGGAGACACAATGGAGCAGCGCCACTCTCCTAGAGGTCCAGGGTGCTCAGAATGGACTTGATGGGACACAGCAGCTGGATACCGGATTAGAAGATGCTCCGCAGCAAACTAAAAGGTTGAGAGTTCAAGTCCTCCCAGAGGCGCCTGAGAAGCAAGGCCCGGCTATCTACTTTTGAAAAACTAGCCATTAAACACCCAATGGAGTACAATTAGCCTGTGAAACACAGGGTTCCCAGGAATCAAAATTGGGATTCCCGGATGAAGTGCCTTTTCTGTGACTCTGGTGAATGAGCTGTTGCAGGTGTGACTAGATTATCCTAGTGGGCCCAATTTAATCACAAGAATCCTTAAAGGCAGACTATCTTGCTCAGCCGTTGTCATACATGAAATTGGAAGGTGCTGCAGATGGAAGGGCTCATGGGCCAAGGAACACAGGCAGCCCTCTCATTGCCATCAAGTTGATACCGACTCACAGCGACCCTACAGGCCTGGGTAGAAATGCCCAAGAGTTTCCAAGACTGTAACTCTAGACAGGAGTAGAAAGCGCGCTTTCTCCCAAGGAGTGGTGGGTAGTTTCGAACCGCTGACCTTGCAGTGAGCAGTCCAACATGTAACCACTACACCACCAGGACTCCTTTGCAGGAGGCTGTAGAAGCTAGAAAAGTCACAGGAACAGAATCTCTTCTGGAGCAACCAGAAGGAATGCGGCTTGGCTCACATCTTGATGTTCTGCAAGGAAGGCCCTGAAAGAATCAACTTTTATTGCTTTGTCACTAAAGTGATAATGTGTTATAGCAGCAGCAGACAATGAACACAGCTCTTCTCACACTCAACACCAGGGCTCCTCCTACCTCCACCCTTGCCCCTGCTGTTGAACCCGCCCACCTGGGATAGTCTGATCCCATGTCCTTTAAACGCCTACTAAAGTAAGGATTGCCTATCATTCCACAGGGCCTCAGGATCACCCTTCCGCCTGCTCATCCCAGGGGGCTCACCAGTAGACCAGCAAGCTCAAGGACAATCAATGTCTGTAATTTCTTTCCTGGGGATCCCAGGTGCCCATGTGGTTCACGTCCCAGAGTGGCCCACAGGGGTTGACATAAAAGAACTAGGGTAACCTTACGTAAGAACCTCAGTTTCGGACCCCCTAGCTGCATCGGGGTCTCGTGACAAAAATGCCCATTCTACCACGGTGCTGTGGATGGGCGGGTGCGGCTCTACTCGTGTTACCGGGGAAAGAGTTCCAAGCTGCAATCACAACTGGAAAGAGTGAAGGTAGAACATGGAGCCGTTCGCGTGTGCTTCCTCAACGGCGACTTATGTAAAATGTAAAGCACCTAGGGAGGTTCCGCTTGATTGGTAACGTAAAGGTTAGCAGTTCAAACCCAGTCAGCAGGGACTTATTCCATAAAGGCCACCCCAGGGAAACCCTCTGGCACAATCAGTCCTTACCTGTAGCACAGGCGGGTCACTGTGAGCAGCATGACTTCGTGGTACTTTATATATGAAAAACGAGATTGTTGAAATTTGATTCACAGCACCTCCCTGTGGTTGAGCAGAGACCTCGATGGAAGCTGTCTATACAGTAGACCACCCGGACTTTCTCCCGCCACGTTTTGAACTGCCCAGTTTTTATTAAGCAACCCAACTTGCTTGACTGTTTGTACCCCCCGTGGTGATGTTAGCAGGTCTTGCTGGCATAGTGCTTATGCATTGGGCTGAAATCCACAAGGTCAGCGGTTCAAAACCACCAGGAGTCCCAAGGGGGCTTTCGACTCCGTAAATAGTGATAATCTCGGGAAGTCCCGGGCAGTTCTATAGACCCTGTCCTACAGGACTGCTACATGCCGGCGTGCCGCGACGGCAGTGAATTTGGTTTGGGTTTGGCTGTGGCTAAGTGCCATAAAGTTGGCTGCGAGAGAATGGAACACTGGCTGGTCCTGTGCCACGCATAGAACAATATGGATTCTGGGGCTGTATTGCCAGGAAAAGGCCCATTATGCTTGGGGTGGCACGTAGGAGCCATGCCCGACAGCTCATCCGGAAGTAGCCATGCAGCCGGACTGTCAGGAGGAGGACACAACCAAGAAGAAAAGGCTATTCAGAAGCTTAAACTTTGATGATGACCATGCCAAACCTACCCCTGCCCGCCCCACCATGAGGGACTTCTCCCTGAGAAGCCCAGCTGACTCACGGGTCAGGAGAAGAGGAAGACAGAGAAGAAAACACCATCTTTAATCAACCCACCTGCACAGAGACCAGGGATTACCCGCCTCGCAAGGTCCGAGTGAGAAGGGTCCGGTCCCCGTGCAAAGACCATCTTATAAAAACAAAAGGCTTCAAAGCACCGGTGGCGAAACCCGTTGAGTAGAAAGAGGGAGGAGGGTGAGGTGGGAGAGGGGAAGCTGACAGTGGGCAGCAGGTGGGAGGAAAGGAGACTGGAGGCAGGAGCTGGTGCAGTCCGAAGGAGACTGCTGCCCTCTGGAGCTGCCTCACCAGCTGGCTTGGTGGACCATCTGGGACCTCGGTGCTCCTGGTGGCCAGCAGAAGTCCTGGGCTGGCTTTAGGGCACAGCACTGTAGATGGGACAGTGTGAGTGTGGTCAGAGTTCCACGCTATTTGGCCTCCCAGAGTAGAAAATGCTAGGGCCAAGCGTGGGGATCAAAGACAGAGTGGTCCCCATGGCCAGGCCAGGTAGGCAGAGGTTTGGAGCTGGGGCTCCCTCCAGTGTCCCAGCCTCCATTCTAAGCCAGATCCACTCCCCTTTCACAGGCATGGCACAGAGGCCTGACTCTCCTCCCTCAGGGGTGTCTGTGGAGTAAGCCTGGTCTCTATATTACCCCAAGGTAGGGTAGGGCTCCTGGCCCTCCCACACCCCCATTCTGCACAGGCTCCACTTGGGAATCACAGGTCTGCCATCTAGTGAGGTGGGTGGAGCCTTCTGGGGTTGGTGGACAGGCTGAGGGGAGGGGGGTCAGAGGTGCAGCAGACCCAGCCTCAAGGACCTAGAGGGGTGGGGCAGTTGAACTGTGCCCGGCTCTCCTTTACTAGAGGAGAGAGCTTGAAAGGTGTGCCCACTGTGGTCAGAGGCTGAATACAGGGCTCTGGGCTCCGTCCATCTGGCTCCCAGCGAGAGAACGGGTATATTGCTTTAAGAGAGGTGTTGGCAAGTGGTGGCAATGGTGTGTGTGTGTGTGTGTGTGTGTGTGTGTGTGTGTGTTTTGGAGATCACGTGGATCCTAGAGTGCGCCAGCTGGAAGGGGATTTAGAAATGAGATTCAGAGATCACCAGCTTTGGGTTTGGGGAGTCTGCAAAAACACAAAGTGCAGTTCAAGGCCTGGCTCCACCAACTGCCTGACGGTGTGGATTTAGCAAACGGCTTCCCATGGCTAGGCCTCGGTTTTCACATCTGCAGAATGGGACTAGCAATTCCAGTTTAGCCCAAGGAATTGGGAGCCAATGAGAAGGCTAGAAGGACTTCCTCCTGCTAAGGGATTATTTAAATTAGTGAAGGCCAGCGAGACAGAGGCCTAGAGAAGACAAAAGCTTTGCAAAATGCCACATAAGAGTCCGTGACAGAGTAGGGCTCCTGCTCAGTTCGAGGTATCTCTCCCTCGCTGGTGCTTGCGTGCGTATGGTGTCTGTCCCTCCTGCTTTGTCTAGGGACAGAAAGCAGGATGTAAGTGGAGGGTGAATGGGAGAGACAGGGGAAGGAAGAGAGGCCTCAGCTCACACCAAGGCTGCGATTAAAAAAATTTACAAACCCCGAGATCCCCTTGCCCCCCCGCCCCACCCCTGAAGTCCGAGTTGCAAGGGCCAAGTCCAAGGCCAAGTCTCTGGCTGCAGCTCCAGGTGGGGCCGGCACGGGCTGCAGTTGCTCCGCGAGCCGCCAGAGGGCGTGGCCGCCCGTCTTGACCGGAGTAGGCCGCAGCGGCTGTCCGTTAGGCCTCCGAGTGAGCGGCGCCAGGGGAGGACGCGGGGCAGAAGCTACCCCGACCTGGAGGGAACAAAGGCGGGTTGGGATTCAGAGAGAAGGCCCTGAAGGTACAGGGGCAGTGAAACCCAGCTGCCCCTTTCCGCTGCGCACGCACCCCCCCCCCCCACTAACATCCCAGGCCACCACCACCTCCGCCCCGCCACCCCTAGCCCCACGCCAGGACCCACGTGTACAGAGGCTGCAGTTGTAAATGCGACGTCTTCTGGGGCGCCTGGTAACCGTAGGAATCAAAGCCGCCAATGAAGTCAACTGTGGGCGGGAGGTGGGGCAAGATTAGGAAGGTTTGGCTACGGGGGTGGGGTGGGGTGGGGTGGCGGTGGGGGCTTGGAAGGTAGGAGCGGGGCGTGCATAGGAATCTGCGTCTAGGGTCCTGGTCGGGAAGCATCTGAAGCGCAGGGCTCCACGCTCGGGGACAAAGCTGGAGGAGGCGGGGCACGAGCCAGACTCCAAACAGAGAGGGGGCTTTAAGGCGGGGTGGAGCCTTGCCCCGAGGGGGTGGAGTCAGAAGGGCAGTGCGGCCTCCCAGGGAGCAAGCCCCAGGAGCTGGGCGGGGCGAGGCGAGATTAGAGGAGCTGGGCAGGCAGAGGTGGGGTTTGTAAAGTCTAAGTAGGGGCAGGGCCGACGTAGGGATCTTGGAATGGGCTCCTTCCTGGCCGCCAGTTGGGCCAGCCCGGGTCCCTCCCGCCGCAGCCGTTCGGCCCCTGTCCGAGGTGCTGAAGGCGCGAGGGCAGCGAGCAGCCGCGTGTCAGTCAGCACTTCTCCAGGGGCGGGGCACGGCACTCACAGCTGTCCTCCTCTTCCAGGAAGACTTTGCTCACGTAGCAGGCGAACACAAAACCGAACAGCTGGGAGAGGGGACAGGGCAGTGCGTCAGAGAGGAGAGGAGGAGATACCTGTCAGACCTGGCTGCTGGGAACAGGTGTCAAGCCGAGGCCAAACCCATAGAACCACGCCAAGTTAAACAATGAAGTTAAAGTTGAAGTCAAACATACCCAGTCCTGTTCTCTGTTCTGGGAATGTAAATTTGGATGAGTAGTTACTTTACCTCACCGGGGAAGGGGAGAGGGGGTGGAAGGGGCTGCTTCTCCCAGTGAACTTGGATAAATAGCACATCTTGTTGTCAGGAGGCTCACGTGAAGTTACATGGATTAAAGTGCCTGGAACAGGGCTCGCCCAGCGTACCTCTTCCAGAAATGGAGCTACTACTAGTTTGGGACCATTTCCACATCGCCAAGCAGTCTCTTTCATCCTGGAAATGCTCTGAGATGGGTTCTGTCATTCCTCTTTGTAAATACGGGAATGTACTTGGAGAGGGCAAGTTGACTTGCCCAAGGTCATACATGGGGAGTAGTGGGGATGGAAACCCACCCAAGAACGACTCACGGTCTGATGTGCCATCCTGTCCTTAGATCTGCTCCCTGCCTGCAGAAGGACAGGAGCAGGGGCAAAGGGAGGAGCTTCAAGGTATGGCCTGAAGACCCAGATCCCTCCCTCTCTTGACCAGCACTTGGCACCCTCCCCCCCACCCCCCGGGGTGGGTGGACAAGAACAGGAAGCCAGACTAGAAGGACTCACTGCTAGGAATATCTGCAGAGCGCTGCTGAGCGCCTCAATGTAGGGGTAGTCAAGCAGGCAGCCGGTGACAGAGATGACGTGGTGGTCCTCCAGGGCCAGGCGGGAGTTTAGGACGGGTGTCACCAGGCAGCCCGGACCATTCTCCATCCACCAGGAGCGGTGCAGGGATGTGTTGAAGGTCATGATGAAGTCCCGGTCCTGGGGGCAGAGGGGCCTGGGATACTGAGCAGGGAGGAGAAAGAGATACTCCCCAAGTCCCAGGAGACACTACGGAAGGCCTGCTTCATACTGGGACTCAGAGAGGGCAGCCTCCTCAGCAGGTCTGATGGGGAAGAGCTTGGGAGTCTGCATCTGTCCACGTTTGACCAGTAGATGGCACTAGATGGACGTACAGACTTCACTTTTCCCATGCCTGGAATGGAAGGGGCAGCTGCTGATCCAGGACTGGAAGGGGACACTAACAGTGAGTGAACAGGTCAAATTGCCCACTGATTGGTGAAACCCTTAATATTGGTCCCATTCATGGCCCATTTTGCCTCTCTCTCTCCCTGTGTGTGACCCTGGGTAAACCTCTGGTTGCTTTGCTCTCCAGCCTCTCTCTATCCAATGGAGGCAGGGCAAGCATCAAGCAGGAGCTCTCAGGCATGGGCATGCTCAATCCTCATCAATCCACTCACTCACTCACTTACTCACTTATTCACACATGCACTCACTCAACCACTGTGTGCTGCTCAGGGGCGAATAAGCCCTTAGATGTCTACCATCTCCTCCTCTCAGCAACCTCGGGAAGTTGGGGTTGAAGTATCCTCCATTTGATAGAGGAGGAAACGGAAGCTCGGTGAGGTGAAGGCACTTACCCAGGTCACGCAGGAATGTCAGAGCAGGGATTTGAATCTAGCTGCATCAAATTACAAAGCCCGTGTTCTTATCCACTCCGTGTGTGTGCACATGTATGTGTGCACGTGTGTATGTGCACGCGCACCTCCTTTAACTCTGAAAATGGACACTGTCTCCCTCTGGACTTGCTCTCTTCTCATAATGTCCTCCAAGCGAAATACACTTTCTGAACAAGTTCTCCAGCTGACAGGAACCAAACCCACTGCCCTGGAGTCCACCCTGCAGGACAGAGCAGCGCTGCCCACAGGGTCCCCAATGCTGTCATCTTCACAGAAGCAGACTGCCAAGTGGCTGGTGGGTTTGAACTGAGGTCTCTGGGTTCGCAGCTTGGCTGCTTAAACACAGTGTCCCCAGGCACTCCCCACCCCCACCCTCTACCCAAAGACATCCAAGAACCAAACTCACTGCCATCAAGTTGATTCTGACTCATAGAGACCCTGTAAGACAGGGTGGATTTCTGAGGCTGTCACTCTTTGACAGGAGTAGAAAGCCATGCCTTTGTCTTTCTCCCACACACAGAGCAGCTGATGGTTTCAAACTGTTGACCTGGCAGTTAGCAGCCCAATGCATGACCACAATGCCAGAGCTCTTCCTATATGATAGTCCCTTTGATTGTCCTTGAATGAATACTAACAAGTCTCTTAACCTTTGGTGAAATGTTGCTCAGAATTGGGCCCACCCCACTCTCTGAGGTCTGAGCCGTACCAGGGCCACAGCCCTTTGACATGCCTTGCTCTGACATTTCTGTCGCTACTGGAGGGGGCGAAGAGTGACACAGAGCCCTGGTGGCATGGTGGTTCAGGTGCTCAGCTGCTAGCCGAAAGGTGGGTGGGAGAAAGTTGGGGCAGTCTGCTTCCATGGAGACAGGGTTGCTGTGAGTCCGGAGTGACTTCAAGGCAGCGGGTTGGGTTTGGGGAGAGTTGCTCTCTGGGCCACTACCTACTACGGTGTTTTCCGGAGCTTGTGATCAATGGGGCCCACGCCCATCTTCACACAAACTTCTCTGCAGCCTGATCGGCTCCACCGTTTGTTTTAAAGAAATGCAGAGGGGGCAGGAGCAAACTGGGGGAGCAGCAATTATTTGATTGTGTGGAGCGTCCCAAGAGATGGTGGCCCAACCCCGCCCCCCACATGGGATCCCTGGGGAAGCAGTAGGACCTCTATCTCACGACACTGAGAGGCCTGAGGCTTACCTGGGACAGCTGGCCCACCTCCAGGTAAAAGCAGATGATAAATGCGTTCCAGCCAACCCAGAGCACCAGCCAGGCTGCATACTGAGAAAAACAGAAGTGGGGTCAGAGGCAGGCCTGGGTAACAAGGATGGGGTGCGTCGGGGGAAATGGAGTTCAAGGGTTGCGCAGTTCTACCCTGTCCTACCGGGTCCCTGTGAGTAGCCATCGATTCGATGGCACTGAGAGTTTTCTTGGGTCACCTCCTGACCTGCTGGTTCTGAATCTGCTTCCAGAAAGAGCTCAGGAGTATTTTAAACACATTTTTTCCTAAGGCTTACCCCACCTTGCACAGGCTAAACTCTGGCGAACCAGCTTTAGTGTTTTCAATGATCCCTAGAGGACTGTGACATGAGCAAATGACACTTAGAGACGGCAAGCCACTAGAGGGCCGGGACCCTGCCCACCTTACTCGCCACTGCAGGGTGGTGACGAGCTCAGAGCAGGCCCTCGGGTGGGTGGGTTTGCTAGAAGTGCTGCATGTCAGGCCACAGCTGGTCGTCGGAAGTGGGTGTCAGGGGCATGTGGGAGGCAGAGGGCAGACATTTCCTATAGTGGGAAGGGAGGGCAGAGGGAAGGAGGAAGGAGGGAAGAAGGAAAGAATGGGAGAGCGCTGCCCTACTGAAGAAGCAGCCTTCATTCTTCTAAGAGGTTGCGATCCTTGTGAAGAGGCAAGCCTCAGGCTGCTGGGAGCCGCCGATGAGAGAGACAGGAAGTTATCCCACAGCCTGGTGGCTGAGAATACAAGTGGGTACATCTCACACTCAGCTGTGGCTGGTGGAAGGGATGAGGGGGTGAGGGGGTAAGGGCAGGGCAATGGGTGGGGGGAGCATATGGGAAGGGGTTCCAGTCCCACGTGGTTCCTGGAGGCTCTCACTACTAGGTCACACCCTTCCCTCCTGCCTCGCTCTGCAGACTACACTGACTGACCGAGGCCCCATGGCACAGCCCCGACCCCAGCTCTTCCTCCACCAGGCTGGATGTGGAGAGAAGGGGCTGGCCTGTCAGTCCTCCCTGGTCCAGACGTGGCCAGTTCTGGGGAGAAACGTGCCTCCTTCCCTCAGTGACAGGCCAGGGAGGGGGTGGGAGGTGCTTCAGGAGTCTGTTATTTCCACTCAAGGCCTGTACCTGTGGGTTCAGCGGCTGTCCCTTGGCAGGGAGTCTTGCTCACACTGGTGTCGGACGCTCGCCTGATAACAGAGAAGGGCTCCCTTCTCGTACCTCTGGTGAGAGAGTCCTTAGGAAGGGCCCTGTTTACCTGGTGCCCCAGAGCTTGCCCGTGGGAGAGTCTCTAGAACGAGTAGGAGTGGGCTCTGGTGACAGTGTGACATGGGGTGTCACTGTCACTGTGGGTGTCCAACATGTAGGCAGTGAGTTTACGTCAAAAGCCTTTTCCCTCAGAGAGGCCTGGGAAAAGATCATTCCAGAACAGCAGGGGCATGGGTGGGTTTGGTTGGAAACAGAAGTTTGATGGGCCCCGGGAGGCTGGCTTGGAATGAGGAAGGTAGGAGAGAAGTGGGCACAAAATTTAACTCCTGACATGGAAGTGCAGGCCGGCTGCCCTAGGCCAGGCCGTGATGAGCACGGTGTGCAAGGGCAGACCCCAGCCTACCCGAGGGTCAAACCCAGCACAGTAGCCAGCTGACCAGGACATGCTGCCGACAAACTTAAGCCCAGGCCCATCTCGGGCTCCCCTCTCACACTGGCTTATGGAGGCTGCCCAGCCACCTCCAGAAACCTCACTCTCCTCATCTGGGGCACGGAGTCGAAGACACACCTCACCGGGCAGTTGTAAAAAAGAGGGAAAGCTCACACAGCTCTAGGAGCACCTGGTATGTGGCAGGCGCTCCCTAAAGGATACCTTAAGGCTTGGATTGTCTCCAGAGGAAATTCATGAATAGAATACCAAGTAAGCATTGGGATTTGGGGCATCCACCCCAATGGCTAAGACACAGCAGGACTCTGGATGCCTGGAGCAGGAGTGGGAGATCTAGCGGGGGAGGGGGGTGTGGTGGGCAAGGAGGGGCGGGTAGGGGTCAGGGGAAGAGGCTAGGTTGGGAGGGACTGGGTGAGCCGTACCAGAATGAGGTACCGGGAACGGTACTGCACTGTGCCAAAGATGCCCAGGATCACGGCCATGATGTGCAGGAAGTTGGCTAGGATGGGGGCCCATTGGTAGCCCAAGAAGTCAAAGATCTGCCGCTCCAGCGCAGCCACCTGTGGGGAGAGAGCAGTGGAGGTCACTGTCACAGGGACCTCACCGAGGGTGCAGGTGACACCAATGACCATGGTGAGCAGTTCAAGGGCCGCCCCTGCTCCTGGCTAATGGAGGGACGCTGGCAGGTGGGGACAAGCCTAGGGGTGTGGGAAGAGCCTGGTCACCATTAAGGGAGGAGCTAGAGAGACTGGGCAGCCAGGGTTGAGGACACCTCCCTTTCCTCCTCCGAGGCCATCCCCATGGCCAGTTCACGCTCAGCACCTTCCCCACGCGGAACAGTCAGCACCCAGACCCTCTCTCCAGCCCACGCCCATGCCAACGCGCTGGGGACCAGGGTAAAGCCACTGAGCCAGTCACTTCTGCCATAGACTGTTCTGGCCCAGGCATTCCTGCCCATGGGGCACAACAGAGAGGGCTTTTCTCCGCGCCACCCCCCTTCCCGGGGGAGCTGCCAGCCAAGTCTTCCTCGCTGTTTCCAGGCGCGGTGGTAGGATCCGTCCATCCTCATGCTGTGCTCGGTCAGGGGACTTGCTTTGCCCTGAGACTTCAGCAAGCTCCATGCAAGCAAAGGCTTGAAAAACGTGTCTGCCTTGGCGCTTGCTCCCTGGCTTCACTTCCAGCCCATAGACCAGCGTGTGAACGAGTCCAAGCTAGCCTCCCTTGGGGCGAAAGGCTGTGTTAAGAGAACCCAGAGAGCCCAGGCCACAGCCAGGCACCCATCAGCCTGAAGAAGGAGGTCTCTGAGCTCATTCAGAAACCAGCCAACCCACCTATGGGCCGTGAGCACCCAGAAGACTCCCTCCCCCGCTGACCCAGTGCGTGGTGAGTTTAAGAAGCTGGCTCTGTAAGGCCCCTTAGTGGTGCTGACATCTGTTCGGCAGCGAAAGTTGACAGAGGAGTCGACCAGCACGCCTTCCGAGTGTCAGCATTCAGATGATGCCTTTGGAACAAGGTGCCCTGGGTCCTTCTTCTTTCTGACCATCCGGCCTCCCAGGTTCTGGTGACAGAAGCCACCTGGTTTGGAATGGCACCTCCCACACAGTCTGCCCATGTGATGTGGGTGGGACTGGGGCCATGTCCAGTTTGGGGGCTAGGCATGTCATCTAGACTAGCCAAATAATCAAAGACACAGCCACGGGCCCAAGGATGCGAACTCACTCGCCTGGGGCCCTGGCCCCGAAAGCCACCAGAGGTAGGTGCTGGCTGGTCACCACGAAGGTGGCCAGAGAGGCTAGGAAACCAGAGTTGTTCTCTCCTCCTGGGGTCTCTGAACGGGGGTGGGGTCAGCTGGTAGCTGCCAACGGCCCGTCTGTGCCACTTCTCTCAGGGTGGGCAGCCTGCCTGAGGAGGGAGCCGCCCCGAAGGGACGGGGAGAGTGGGGAGCAGGAGCGGTCAAGTGAAGTGCGTGCTGAGGTCATCTTCGGTCTTGCAATGAGCCACGCTGAGAGCCACTTCTCTCTCCTTGTATTGCCGGCTCTTAACCTGCAACCCGGAGGCCTGGCGGGAGTAGCACTGGCGGGAGTAGCACTGGCGGGAGTAGCAGGGCAGCGAGGAGGTATGGCAGGGATGGAGGGGAGACTCTGAAGGCTTTCGTCTGGTCCCTGGCAGGAAGGCAGGAGTAGAGCTACTACTGCTGCTACACAGATGGCAAAGTTTGGGCAGAGACCAAGGAAGCAAGGGGGAGAGGGGAGCGGGGTGGTGCCAGGCCCAATCCTGGCACCCACCCAGCCTGTCTCTTGCGAGTGGCTCCCCTCTGAGGGGCTCTGGAGATTGTAAAGAGCATTCCAAGTTCATCTCTCCCCGGGCCCACCTTGGCAGAAAGGTAGGTCTGGGCTCAAGATCTTATTGTGAAGTGAGCAGGAGGCTCAGAGAAGGGAAGTGACCAGCCCAAGGTCACACAGCAGGTTGGTGGCAGAGCTAGGCAGCCGTTCTGCCTGGCTCTGCCATCTGTCCCAGCTTGGCGCAGACTACCACCTTCGCAAGTGGCATGGACTTGAGCGTAAAGAGGTGTGGCTTCTGGGAAAAGGTCTGCCACTGGCTCCTGGGTGGCTCTGGGGTCTCAGGTTCCTCTGTCAATCATAGAAGGCGTGGGACTAGATGACCTCCAGGGGCCCTTCCAGCTTCGCCATCAGTGACTTGCTGACCCTGCAGGAGAGGCATCCCGGCTTGCTCGGAGCCCACTGCCAGGGTCTCCTGGGTGCTGCTCCCATTCCCCCATGCTCCTCCCTTCTGTCTCTTCCCCTCCCACCCGGACTCAACCAGGCCCTCCTGTTCCAGGAGCCCGGTGGGTGGGCTGGGGTCCAGCAGGGTGCTTTCACCCAGCGGCTCCCAGGGGAGGAGGTTCTGATCAGAGGATGGAGGAGAGGCTCAGGCTCGCAGTGAAGCTGGGGAGACGCCCTGGCAGATACACACCTAATACATGACATCCCCACGCCCACCCCGCCCCTGTTGAGAGCCCTCCTCTGCTCTCCATGACCTGAGTGAGGACCGGGCGGGCGGCATGAGGCCAGAACCAGAAAAGGAGGAAACCCTGTTGTGACTCCAACAGCTCAAATCCCTGCTCTGCTGTGTGACGTAGGGCAAGTCCCTTTCCCTCTCTGAATTTATTTGCCTGACTATGAAGACGGAAGAAGACTTCTCCCCTGAGGACTTGCGGTGAGGCTGAAGTCCCACAAACCAGCAGACAAGTAGCCTCACTCAACGGAGGCTAATCCATCACACAAGGGGAGACCTCCAACGAGATGGACCCACACAGTGGCTGTGACAATGAGTTCAAGCACAGGGAGAGCTTGGAGGACGGTCCAGGCCAGGGCACCGTTCCATCTTCTTTCACACAGGGCTGCACTGGGTCGGAACAGACTTGGTGGTACCTAACAGCGACAATTCCTGGTAGGCTTAGGGAAGTGTCTTCATTTCCCATCAAAAGTCTGCTAGGATCTGGCCTGATCCTTTATTCTCTGTCGACTCCTCCCCCCAAGCAGCTGAAACACTTGCTGCCACCCCCCCTCCCGCCCCCATTCCTTTTATTGAAGTCCTCCTGGGTCTTTACCTATAAACCCCATGGTCATGGAGTTTTCCAGGACAGCTCCATCCCTTCCTCCTGGGAAGAGCTCCCTGACTGCCCCGGCCCACAGGGCCTGCTCTCCTTCCATTACACACAGAGCACAGGCTGTCCCTGTCATCCAGGGCACTGAACAGCCAGCCAGGCTTCCATTCACTTCCGTCCATGGTCATTCCCCCACACGCCGACCACTGCCAACACCCGGCCCCTCTTCACCCCCTGGAGGTCCTCGCTGATTCATTCACAGAGGGAGCACTCAGTGTGGGGCTCAGAGCTGGTGACAAGGCCAGGTGACCAGGGCCTACAGAATGCCATCTCTCTGACCAATGAGAAGTACGCAGATGGATTTAAACTGATCTTTTTCACACATTGAGATCCAGAATGTCAGACCTAATAATAATAATGTATAATTAATCCAGGGATCACAAGTGAGGGTGGGGGGAAGGGAAGGAAAAAAGAGGAGCTGATAGGAAGGGCTCAAGTGGAAAGAAAATGTTTGGGAAATGATGATGGCAACATAGACACAAATATGTTTGATACAATTGATAAATGGAATGTTAAAACAGCTGTAAGAGCCCCAATAAAATGATTTAAAAAATTAGTTCATAAAGTGTGGTTCTCAGATCCAGAGTATCAACCTTACCAGTGATCTCGTTAGAAATGCACATTTAGGAGACAACAGACAGTGTAAGATATGAAAATAAAAATAATTTATAACTTATCAAGGGTTCATGAAGGCAGGAGGGTGAGGAAGAAGGAAAAAAATGAGGAGCCAATACCAACGGCTCAAGTAGAAAGAAAATGTTTTGAAAAGCATGATGGCAACTTATGTACAAATGTGCTTGACACAATGGATGTCTGGATTGTTCTAAGAGCTGCCAATGCCAGGGGCTTAAGTGGAGAGCAAATGTTTTGAGAATGATAAGGGCAATGAATGCACAAATGTGCTTACCACAATTGATGGATAGATGGATTGTGAAAAGAGTTGTATGAGCCCCTAATAAAATGATTTTAAAAAACAAACAAAAAAGAGCTGTAAGAATCCCAATAAAATGATTTATTACAATTAAATAGTATTTTAAAAATTAAAAAGATCTCAGACATCACCTCTATGCTAAAAGTCCTGGTATTTTCCACTAGAAAACCAAGTCAGGTATCTCTAGGCATTTGCGACAGTGAAATGCACATAATTAACTGGCACAAATAAACACACAATAGGAGAAAACATGCTCCCCATTGGGCTGCCCCATTTAGAAAGGGTCATCTAAAGACAGTGGTCTTGCTGTGTCTTTGTTACACTGACAGAGGAATTGTGTGGGGGCAACAGTGCGCTACCCCTTGGGAATAATTTCAATGTATGTGCACTGGGGGTGGTTACCTAGGGGGACACTGACACCTGGTCAGTCTGCAAGTCTGGTCAGACTAGCTTCTGGCCTCTCTCCTCAGTGGACCAGAAGGAAACCTGCCGTGGGCAGAAGGTTTCTGATTTCCAAGAGTGTGTGTGTGTGTGTGTGGGGGGGGGGGGGCGGGGAACCCTGGCCAACCATTCCACTCAACCTTCCTACTCAGCCAAGGGCTCTTTTTAAAATATGCATCTGGTCAAGTTATTCTGTCACCAAGCAACCCACAAGAAGGTTGGGCAAATTATCTGGCTCCTGGGCCCACCAATACTGCAGCCACACAGGTCCCCAGGCATACAACCTCCCACCACCACCACCCACCCCTGCCAAAAGAACCGAGTCCCCTTATCCTTAGCCCCAGAGCAACAGATGGCAGCCAGTCACCCAAGCAGCCTTGTCATCATCTGTAGGCAAGAGTAAGTTCCACATTCCTGACCCTCAGTCCTCTGTACCCTTGGCCTCCCCGCCACCCAGGCTCCATGCTGCTTTCTCCTGACCTAGCCCCCACTGACCCCTCCACATGTCAAATCAGGAAGTGCCTCTCTATTCTCAACTCCTCCTGAGAGTGTGGGGGGGGGGAGGGGGGAGAGACTCAGCACCTTCTAGGTCCAGTCACAGGTATTTTCAATCAGAAAACCAAGTACAAGGGGAGGGAGGGGAAAAAGAGGAGCTGATACCAAAGGCTCAAGCAGAAAGAAAATGTTTTGAAAGTGATGATGGCAACATATGTACGAATGTGTGTTTAATATAATTGATACATGGATTGTTAATAAGAGCTGTAAGAGCCCCCAATAAAATGATTTACCAATAAAAAAAATTTAGCCTAACTTAAAAAACCCAAGTCCAATCTCTCAGGATCTCTGTGGCCACGAGCAACTTGTGCAGCCAGTGCGCCCATCGGGATAAACGCAACACAGCCTCGGTGTGGTGGCTGGTATCGTGGCTTCCCCTGCAGCCTTCCTGAGCGCCTCTGCTTCTCCTCTGTCCTCCCTCCTGCTCCTCAGGCCCAAAGGGGAGTGGGTGGATGTCCTCTGAGAATTGGCCAGAGCCCTGCAGGCCTGGCCCTGGGGTTGCACTGCCCTCCTGACCACTGGGCTCCACCTCCTGCCTCTTCCTTGAAGTGGGCTTGGCCCCTGCTTGATCCCCATTGACTGAATCCTGAGCCACCCCACCCGGCACCCTGACCTGCAAGTCTCCCACCGCCTTCCCTCTGCTTCTCATTAAAGGCCACCCTCTGGGCTGTGCCTTCATTTGTCACTGCTCTGCTTTTGACAGGCCCCTCTGTGACCGCGCCAGTGCACACAGGGCGCGATGGCTGTCATCTCCTGCACTCGGCCCCCTGCCTCTGCCCCTCCACTCGCTCCCACACTGCAGACCACGGGGTTTTCACTGGTTGATTTTTTTTCTTTGAAAGTACATCACCAGGCCGTTCTCCCTCATTCATTTAACGGAGGAAACGCTGCTGAAACCTGTCTGGCCCCCTAGCAGTATACACGTCTTGATGGACTGTGTGTACGTGTGTGCACGCGTGTGTGTGCATGTGTGCACATGAGGGGCCCCGGGCCCCTCACGAGCTGAGCCCCTTCTCTTGCATCAAAGACCCTGCTTCCTTCTCTGTTCTCTGGCCCACCTTCTATCATCCCCCTTGCCTGGAAACTCAACTTCCCCCTCTCCCCGGGGGTCCTTCCTGCTGGCTCCCCAGACTCAGTTACCTTCCCAAGCCTGGTGTTTCACAGTGGCTCATGTCCTCTTTCTAACGAAGACGACACTCGTTGACAACGAATGGGGTTTCAAAGGTCTCCAAACCCTCATTTGCTGCTCACTCAACCAACCGCCCAGTATCACCTGGTGTGCTGCCTGGCCGCTCAACAGCTGTCACTGAGGCCACCAGTGACCTCTGACCTCTGGCCACCAACCCCAGCAGCCAGATTGCAGTTCTCATTTCCTCATCTCGCCTGACTTCCTGCCAGGGACGCGGCAGCTCAATGGCCAGTGGGGTACAGAGACCGCCTGTGTGGGTTAGAATCCAGGTGCCACCAGCTAGCTGACAACTCCGGGCAAGTCACTTAACCTCCCTGAGCTTTGGCCCACAAACTGGGCAGGGGCCACAGTGCCTCCACCATCAGGCTGTGCGAAGGAGGGCTGAGATATGAGGCCCCACAGCACTCCCACTGGCAGGCATGCACCCTCTCCCGGTTTACCTGCTGTCCCGGGCATTAGAAGGCAGGCTCCGGAGGGCAGGGAGTCCTGTAAATAGCTGTATTTCCCATGAGAACAGCGCTTGTCCTGCGCAGGTGTTGAATTTAAGCTCCATGTTAACCCTCGCTGGCCCCTGCTGTCACTCCATTTCAGGTCAACATTGGGGCAGACCGGGCCCCCCAAATTAGAGTGCAAGGCCAGCTTCTTGCCCCCTGAATATGCCACAAATCCCAGGAAATGCTTCCTGGGGCACTAGACCACCGGCCCTAACCCCTTCATAACCAACTGCCCAGTTGGATGCCCTAAACTCACGGTCCATTTTCATGTTGTGGGGCCACCCTCCACCTGCCGTGTGAGGTAGAAACCACTTGAAACTGTTCTCCACTCTGCGATCACCCCAGGGACCAGCGGCCATCAAGTCCTGGCTCTTTGAGCGTCTACCTTTCACACCTGGCCACTTCTCTCCATCCACCTCCATCCTCACCTGGCCAACTGAAAGGTTGCATGGGCAGCCTCTTCCCCTGCACTCTACATCAGCCCACCCCACCCCTCTCCTCTCCAGAGTGCAGCCTCCACCGGGCTCCCCTGCGGCCCCTCCCCCTGCCCTCAGCTCCCTACCCCCACCCCTGATTATTTATTTATAGGGTAGCTGCCAGCTGAGGGGATGCAGTTGCCATGGGAACCTTCAGACCCGAGTCAGGGCTGCCTCTGTTCTCAGTAGGATGCTCTTGTCTGTCTAGACGCCAACCCCAGGAGCCTAACACCAGGTGGGGGGCAGGGGGGGGTGAAGGATGAATAATGCAGATGGGCCCACCCCATTCCCAGGAAGCTGCCTAGGGGAGAGTGTGGGGAGGGGGCTGGGCTCTGGGCCACAGAGCCCATCAGAAGTCTCTTGTGCCCAAGCCCTTGCCAGCCAATTCTGCAAGTCAACTACTTCCCTGGCCCAAATTCCAAGGCCTGTCACCACGGGGCCAGCCGTAGGCACAGAAGTCAGGCTGTCTGGGGAACGGCCGGGTTGGTGCCTGGGAAGTTTTTGGAGAAGGTTTAGTCCAGCCTGGCTGTCTCTCCCCTTGACTGTGGTTCACTCAGGGCGGAGGCTGGGAAGAGCTCCTTGGGGTCGGGGAGTTGCTAGCTCGCTCAGCCACGACCCTCCACCTGCGGGAGCCGCAGTTTCCCCGCTGAGGAGTCAGGCTGTGGACCCCCAGCGCAGGACTTGGCATGCGGTCAACACTCGGGGCAGGGTAGCAGTCTTTCCTGCCCCCTTCAGCCTCCCCCACCCCCACTTTTCCCAATGGATTTTTGAGGCAGCTGACAAAATTAAACTCGACTCAGCCCTTCATCCGTGAAATGAGAGAGTGGGGCTGGAGCCACAGACAGGAGAGCTGGAAGGGCCCGGAGATCAGCTGGTCCAACCCCCTCATTAGGGAGGTGAGCAAACCCACAGGCAGCTGATGGGGAGGGGGTGGTAAGGCAGTGACATGTCCCCCTCCTGAGATCAGCCCCTACCTCCAGTCTGGTTTCTGTCTGAAGCAACACCGCCTCCTGGCCCGCCCCAGCCGAATCGGGCTGCAACAGAGGAGGATGGACTGAGCGCACCCATTGTCAGAGGGCGGCCAGGTGGCCTTCACAGGGTTGGGGGGATGGGCCTGTTGTGGACTCAATTAGTTGAACAAGTAGTTCTTGAGCACCTTCTAAGTGCCAGGCCCCAGGCCAGGTGCAGAGGGTACGGCAGTGGCCAAGCTGGCCAGAGAATCACCAAGGAGACAGGTACCCTCTGGGAATTGATGGAGACTGCTCAAAGTGGGCTGTGGAAACGCCACCGCCACCCACACCACACACACTCAACACTCCCCCCCTCCACTTCCCTCCCTTCCCTCCCCCCCACTCCCCTTCTCTCTTCCCTTCCTAGGGCCTGTTCAGTTCTTGTCTCAGCCTAGATCCTAGGGAGGGACAGGCTTCCCAGGAAATCTCAGCTGGGGATCCTGTCCCAACACTGAGCCAGCAGTCCCTGGAATGCAGTCAGTGCTGAATAACTGTGTAACAAATGAATGAATGAATGAATGATTTATTACGCACACGTGACTGGGTCTATCTGTTAAGTGAAAAAAGACAAACTGCAGAACAGAAGAAGCTGGTCCCATTTGTGTCTAAAAACCCTGGCAGGCTGTTTGTAAATGCCGCCCCCCTCTCTCTCTGGGGAGCTGAGGGAATGGAAGACAGGAGGCTTTTAAATAGACACACTTCTGTTATCTCTGGAAGTGTTCAACAACAAAGTTGTTTTTTAGGCCCAAATCAACCAAGCCCCCAGTCATGGAGTTGGTTCCACGCAGGGACTCCGCCCAGGGTTTCTGACACTCACAGGGCTTCGGAAGCCGTGCGTGAAGGGTGGCCAGCCTCCTCCCACTCCGGGACATGCTCGTGGGTTAGCCCAGCACCCAGCTCACAGCAGAAAGATGTTCCTCACGTTTGACTCACGGTCTCAACTATAGGAATGAGCAGCTCAGGGCGTCCGCTGAGGGCAGGTGCACTCGGTGGTCCTGGGCAAGTCTCTCCTCCTCTGGGCCTCAGTGTTCTCATCTGTACAACGGGGGCTGAGGTCGCTCCGAATCACTGACTAGGCTGCTGCAGGCGACTGACCCTGAGACCTAGTGCCTTCTGCTGATGGCGTCATGGCCCTTCTCTCCAACCACAAAGTGAACTCGCTGTCACGGACTCGATGCCGCTCACAGAGACCCTGGAGGACAGTGTAGAGCGGCTGCCCCTGCGGTGTCTGAGACTGTAACTCGTCACCCTCTCGCTCTGGCCCTCACATGGCCACCTGTCACAGACGCAGGCATCCCCTGGGCTTCCTGAAGTCACACAGACAGCAAGTGGCAGATCCAGGATCTGCGTCCTTGTCTGCACCCACTGCTCTTCCGTGTCCTGGTCTGCTCCCCAGGGATGGCCAGGGAGAATGAACAGAAGCTGCTCAGGACCCAACAGCCTCTTTCTCGTGAGCCTCCCCCTCCCCCGGCCTGGCCCAGCCTTAGTGCTGTCACTGCTCAGGCTCACTTCCTTCCCGACCCAGCTCTGAAACCCCCACTGTGCACACGGTGGGCCCCCACCTGTCCTCGTGCCTTCTCGGGGCAGGCAACGGAAGCCCTTTCCCATGACAAAGCGAGCCAATCCTCACTCTCTGCCATCGAGTCGATTCCAGCTCCTGGTGACCCTATAGGACAGGGTAGAACTGACCCTGTGGGTTCTCAAAGCCCTGCCTCTTTACGGGACTAAAAGGCTCACTGCTCTCCTTCGGAGCGGCTGGCGGTTCCCAACTGCGGACCATACAGTGAGTAGCTCCACCATAACCACTACACCACCAGGGCTCCTTACTCTCTCAATGGGTTAAGGAGTTCCTAGGTGGTGCCACGCAGGTGTGCCGAGAGGTCGGAGGTTTGAGTCCACCCACAGGTGCCTTGAAAGACAGGCCTAGCCATTTACTTCAGCAGAACCGCAGCCACGACGACCCCAAGGAGCAGAGCGCCTCTCTGACATATGCAGGGTCACCAGGGGTTAGAAGTGACTCAGTGGCAGCTGGATTGGATGCGGGTTTTCTCAACGGGCCATGGAACGGTTCTTATAGATTTAACTACACACTCAAGTTCCATCTCCGAGATCCAGAGAGGTGAAGGGCCTTTCCCAATTGGGCATGGAGGAGCGGAGACTCCAACCCTGTTTGGGGGCAGCGTGGCACTGGCCGTGTTGGCATGCCTCCACACATGGGAGCTCACCCTTCAAAGTCTCGCTGAACAGCACCTGCACTCAGACAGTCAGACTGTCAGACAGTCCTCTCCCTGCCCCCGGGACAGCTCCCCACATGCCCAACACCCCCACCCCACCCCCTCCAGCTACCATCTGCTTCTTACACATGGAGCATCTCTTCACGCCCTCCTGCTGTGGCCCCAGCTGGGCTTGGGCCTGCTAGGAAGCAGCTGGTCACTACCTTTCTGGTAATTAGCCCTCAGAGATGGCAGCAGCTTGGAGCTGCTCTGTTGGGGAGGTCCAGGACCATGGCGGTGGCGGACACCAGCCAGCCTGGGGCCTTGTCAGGAGGCAGCGGCTGGGGCCAGCTTGTCTCCATGGCAACCCGCCCTCTGCAACACGATGACTACTGACCCATCCCCAACCCTTCCTCAGCTGGGGGGTTGCTTGCTGGCAGAACTAGCCCTCCTTGTACACCCAGAGCTGGCAGTTCCATGAAAACGACGCCCACCCCACAGCAGGCTAATGAGCATGCATCATTTGCATAAACCCTGGGCCTAAAACCCCAGGGTGCTACCGAAGGGAAGTCTAAACAAAATGAAAGGACTCCACCCCATCTGGCCCAATATTCCATCTGGTCCAAACCATCGCGCCTTCGTTCCCGGCTTCTAGAATGGGGACAAGGATACCTATTTCCCAGTGGTGTTGAGAGCCTGGGCATCTTCTGGATTCACTCCCCAGCCAGCCTCGGGCCCCACCCCTTGGACCATCACTCCCAGAGGTCCTCGCTTTATGCTGTGGACATAAAACTCTTAGAGGTCCACGCGAGCCCAGAGAGGCTGTTCTGTGGACCTGGGATTGCAACACCACCGGCCACCCACCTAACCTGTCCCCTCCCTAGATTCTGGGTCTGTCAAGAAGTGGATTAGAAGCTTGAGAAGGCTTATCAGGACCAACTGCCATGTGCCAGTACATCCATGCCCAGGAAGCAGACGTGTCTGACCGGGCTCTGGCCCCCAGCACCACCATTGGAAGCCAGGAGAGGAGGCTGAGGGCAGTGGGACAGCACACTGGTTTTGTCACTCACCAGCTCTGCTATCTTGGGCCTTATCATCCATAGGCACCACAGAAACCCCATCTATAAAACGGGGGTAAAACTATTTCCAGACTTCCTGGATTTGTAACAGAAATTAAAGGAGACCTTATCAGGTTTGCCATAGCGATGCTACAGGGCACGGTAGAGCTGTCCCTATGGGTTTCTAAGACTGTAACTCTTTACGGGAGTAAAAAGCCTCATTCTTCTCCCAAGTAGTAGCTGTAGGTTTCAAACTTTTGACCTTGTTGTTAACAGCATAACATTGGGCCGGCCACCAGGGCTCCTATAAGGTGACCATGAGTCAGGATCAACTGGATGGCAGCGAGTTTAAGGTATATCAAGTGCCTGGCATGGGGACTGCCCCAGAAATGTTAGCTATCAACCAGGAAAGAACTGGGACCACCTACACAGTCCAGGGAGGACTTCACAGAGGAGCTGATATTTGAACTTGGCCTTGAATTGACCATAATGCTGCAACATTGGGGACACTCTGGATGTCCCTCTAACAAGGTACAATAAACCATGATGTCACCACACCTGGACATAACGCAGCCAGGCCAATATGATGTGGAGAGAGGCAGTGTGTTAAGGCACGTTGGTGACCACCACTCGGTCAGTTTGCCAGCCTGTGGAGGCTTGTGTGCTACTGTTAGGGTGGATGTCAGGTCACAGGGTGGAGCTTCCAGGCTAAGAGCAGGAAGAAAAGCCTGACAAGCGATCTGCTTCTAAAAATTCACCTATGAAAACTCAGCGGGCCCATGGTGTTAACAATCCCAGGGACAAGGGAACAACAAGTGATCCAAATTGGTGGTGAGGAGTGTGTAGGAGGCCTGGTAGGGCGTGACCAAGGGTAATGTAACAGAGAGGAAATACTGAAACCTAAATGAAGGCTGAGCATGATAGTGGGACAAGAGGAAAGTCAAAGGAAATAGAGGAAAGAGCTAGGAGGCAAAGGACATTTATAGAGGTCTAAATAATGGCATGTACATAAGTAAATATATCTATATATTAGGATGGGGAAATAGATCTATGTGCATATATTTATAGGTTTAGTATTAAGGTAGCAGAAGGACATTGAGCCTCCACTCAAGTACTCCCTCAATGCAAGAATACTTTCTGCTATTAAATTGGCAGTCTATGATGCTCACTTTCCTGACACAATCGCTGAAGACAAATGGGTGCATAAGCAAATGTGGTGAAGAAAGCTGATGGTGCCTGGCTATCAAAAGATATAGCATCTAGTGTCTTAAAGGCTTGAAGGTAAACAAGCGGCCATCTAGCTCAGAAAAAACAAGGCTCACATGGAAGAAGCACACCAGCCTGTGTGATCACGAGGTGTCGAAGTGATCAGGTATCAGACATCATCAGAACAAAAAATCATACCATTGTCAATGAGGGGGGGAGTGTGTAGTGGAGACCCAAAGCCCATTTGTAGGCCACTGGAGATCCCCTTGCAGAAGGGTCTCAGGAGATGAGCCAGTCAGGGTGCGATGTCACAACAATGAAACATACAACTTTCCTCTAGTTCCTAAATGCTTCCTCCTCCCCCACTATCATGATCCCAATTCTACCTTACAAATCTGGCTAGAACAGAGGATGTACACTGGTACGGATAGGAATTGGAAACACAGGGAATCCAGGGCGGATGATCCCTTCAGGACCAGTGGTGTGTGTGGCGATACTGGGAGGATGGAGGGAGGGTGGGTTGGAAAGCGGGACCCAATTACAAGGATCTACATATGACCTCCTCCCTGGGGGACAGACAACAGAAAAGTGGGTGAAGGGAGACGTCAGACAGTGCAAAATATGACAAAATAATTTATAAATTATCAAGGGTTCCTGAGGGAGCGGGGAGCGAGGGGAAAAACTGAGGTGCTGATGCCAGGGGCTTAGGTGGAGAGCAAATGTTTTGAGAATGAGGGCAATGAATGTACAAATGTGCATTACACAATTGATGTATGTATGGATTGTGATAAGAGTTGTATGAGCCCCTAATAAAACGCTACAAAAAAATTTAAAAAGAAAACTCAGCGAGTTCTAAGAGTGCACTGTTTGGGACAGTGCTGGAGGCCGAGTCACAAGGGGGGGAGGCCCTGCACCATGACCCCAACAGCAGAGTCAGGCACGGCACATGACTCCAGAGCTGGCCACCACGAGTCAGAGACAGGCAAGGACTGCAAACGGCACGATGCTGTGTTTGTGAAGACGGAGGAATAAGAATCTGTTGACTCTGGGGCCTGTGATGATGGTGAGCTTGGCGATTCAATCCATATGCCTTCATCGGGTTTCCACATTCTTATTATTCTAATCGGGTTTGGACCTCTCCCCCCGCCCACACACACACTTTTTGTTGATTTAGATAAAAAATGTACAGAGCAAATTGGTCTTCCATTGGGTGATTCACACCCATTTTATTTTGGGACCCCAGTTGCAGTCCCACAATGCAACAGCACTCTCCCCACTTCCTCCCTGGGCTTATCCTTCCCAGCCACCCTTGTCCCCTACAGCTTCCTGCGACCTGAGCTTCCTCCCTGGATCCCAGTTGACCTTAGGTCTAAGGAGTGTATCCCTCCACAGGCTTGCCCATCCCATTGGCTGAAAGTTGAGCCAGGGGCGTGACTGCAGTTTCAGGTAGAAGGTGGTCTAGAGGCCATCGTTTCCAGGGCGTCATTGGTTTATAAGGGAGAGAAACCTTGAAGAAGAAAGTGCTCTCTGATAAGTGAGAGGACAACCCTTGAGGTGTATATGAGAGTGACCACTGCGCGGGGTTGCCTGGACTGTGGGTTTCTCAGAACAAGTTAGCATCCTCAGTGACTTGGGGGCCTGGGCAGACCTGGAAGGATGAAGCGAGGGGCAGTGGGTGGGCAGCAGGTTCCCTAGAAGCCAGGGAGACATGGACACGTTAACAAGGAAGTTGGGTGCTTGGGACACAGTGCTCTATGGCTGGGCAAGGGGGGTGGCTTTAGAGCTTGGTGCTCAGGGGGAGAATGAGGCTTTCCCAAGCTGCGGACAAGGACCAGACCCATTCTCCATTGTCTTCTCCAGGTTCCAGCCATCTGTCCACTCTGCCTCTGCCCATGACCCCATGTCTAAACTGCTGGGGCAGCCCCAGTGCCGCCCCACAGATGCCAGGCCCTCCAGCAGGCTCTCAAGTGGGTCCTGGAGGACCGAGAAATGAGTGCCCTCCCACAAGCAGTGCTTGGACAAGGACGGGACAGACGCCCATGCTGGCAGAGAACGCTCAGCAAGAGCAAGGCTCTCCCAGGAGACGCTGGCTACAGACAAATGAACATTTGGATAAATAAAATGGTGATTAATCAGATGCCCCAACTAAGTACAATGAATGCTGCCATATAATTAAGCCAAAAACTCGTGGCAGAAAGCACTTTAATGGAGCAGGCACTTAGACGGGGAGAATTAATTAAGACGGTGTTGAGAAGTTCACGAGTGGTTAAGAAAGGGTGGAAGTGGAGTGGGGGAGACCAAGCTGTAAAAACAAACGGGAGTTCACATCCGCCTGGCTGGTGAGCAGGGCCAGAGAGTCCAGTGGTGTCGGCTCAGGCCCTGGAGGCAGGCAGGCCTGGGATGGAGAGTCGGATTTCATGTACAAGCTGTGGCACACAGGAAAGTCACCTCTAGGAGCCTCAGTTTCCTCGTCTGTAAAAATAGTAACATCTGGAGTGGTCCAAGAAGTCAATAAAGTAATGTAAGTTTAAAATAAAACAAAACAAAAAGACTCCCCGCCATGGAGTCGATGCTGACTCACAGTGACTCCACCCCCCACCCCCCTTTGAGTTTCTGAGACTGTAACTGTTTACTGGGGGTGGCGGGGTTAGAAAACCCTGTCTTTCTCCCCAGGAGCAGCTGGTGGTTGATGAACTTCCAACCATGCAGATCGCAGCCCAACGCATAACCACTACACCACCAGGGTTCCAGTGTAAGTAAAGACCTTTGCATCTAGTAAGTGTTCAAAGCATTATCACCGGTGAGCCATGCCATGTCTCCTCTCTGGGCCTTCATAAATGACATCTGGACAATACTGTCCTGCTTTCTTCAAAGAGAAGTGGGAAACTCACGTGCCGTCACAGTCATGAGAGCAACGAACACACAGTCATGTGATCTCTACCCTGCTACGTGATGCGCCCACAGCAGCCATGACTGGGATAGCGATCAAACCATGTCTTGTTGTTCCCTGAAGGTCTGAAGAGGGTCAAGGTTAAAAGTATGGGTTTGCGTCCCGGTTTTAATACTTACTAGCTGTGTGACTTTCAGTGAGTCGCTTAACCTTTCTGCGCTTTTATAAAAGGGGGTTGATGATGAGTATGGATGGGGTGCCTCACAGGGGTGTCGGGTGGACTCGGGAGTGATTACGAGCACAGCAGGCAGCCTGGCTGGCTCAGAGCCACGAGCGAGGGTTAGCTGTGGTAAGTGTTGCCTCTGGCCTGAAAAGGGAGCAGGGCTGTCCTCACATGCAGACCCCTGTGCGGCCGGGCAGCACTTCCCCACGCCCCTCCACGCACCCACTCTCCTTGCTCTAACATTGGCTCATCTTTCTATTTTTTTTTGTAAAAATATAGGCAGCGCCAAATGGACCATTTGAACAATTTCTACATGTACAAATCAGGGATTAATCTTTCTATCCATTTCCAAATCATCCTGCCACCATGAGCTTGAACGCCCCGCACCCCCGATGCTTCGGCCTGACCTGGTTGCTGCCGCCCATTCGTTCGGACGCAGATCAGTCTCTGGAAGAGTACAAAGCTCAGGCTGACATACTCATTGGGCTGATCTACTGTCTGGGTCAGAGAAGACTTCGGGGGGATGGTTTGGACTTGAGGTTTGAAAGATGACCTTGGGACAATGATTTTGGAGGTCCACCAAACCTCCCTTGCTACAGAAAGCTGGGGTCCCACTGCGGACCTGCCATTCCGGTCTTCACTGTCCCCCCGCAGGATTCTCCTAGAGAATCCTCGATCAAAAGGTTCGGCACTGGTAGTCAGCCTTCATCCGTTCTTCCGGCTCCACGGCCCGGGAGGCAACTGGTCAAGGAGGCAACCTGACACGAATTCCATTTCCTCCTCCCCAGTGGAGACTCAGTGTAGTCTGAGTGACCCACGTACTAGCTTTTAGACCCTAGTCGCCATGTGAGCCCCTCGGAGCTACCCTCCTCCTCCTTTATTCACCAAGCATCCGTGGGCACTGACCGTTCCTCGGGTACAGGGAGGGGCAGTCCCTGGCCTGCCCGCAGCTACCCTCAATTGAAGGGGCACGTAAAACTGACCTCCAGCCAAACGGACAACCTTCCCACCGGCCACTTACACCAAGCTGTCCCGCACCAGCTGATTCTGTCCGTTTCTTTCTTAGCATCTCCCAACTCTGGGGAAACTGAGGCTCAGGGAGATGGGGCGGGGCTGGGACTGGCACGAGTCAGTGGCAGCCCGGATTTGAACACAGACCTGCTGGGCCTCAAAGCCTGTCCTGCTGCTGCCCGCCCCCTCTCTGCTGTGCTCGTCCGCTAGCCTGCATTGCTGGCCCGTCCACGGCTGCCGGGCACCGGACACCCCACCCTGCTGAAGCCCATGGCCCTCCTAATGCGTCCACGTGCGCGAGCCGGGGTGGTGACCCAGATGGGTGCTGTTCCCATGCCTCACTCACAGCCACGGAGTCAATGCCGACTCCCAGTGACCCCGCAGGACAGAGCAGACCGCCTCTGTGGGTGCCGGAGCCTACAACTCTCTCCCGGGGTAGAAAGACTCATCTTCTCCTCAATCCAAACCCTGTCCCGTCATTTACTGCCCCTGCGCCCTCGGGCGAGGGTCTCGGGCTCCCTAAGCTTCCGTCTTCCTCATCGAGAAAACACGGAAAAGAATCGAACGGGCTCGTTCATGACGATGTAAAATTGCAGGGCACCAAGCACGACGCCTGGCACCGGAGAAGCACCAGTGCAGGCAATGCCCATCTCTAGCTCCGCGGGGTCTGCGCCCCGGCTCTCCATGCCCTCCCGGTTGAGCTCTGCCTGTGAGGACCTTTCTCCGTCCCACCGTCCTTCTGTGAAGAGTGCCTCCATCCGGTCTAGAGCGGCAGTCTCAACCTTCCTCACGCCGCGGCCCTTTCACCCACTTCCTCATGTGGTGGTGACCCCCCAATCACACAATTATTGTCGTTGCTACTTCATCACTGTCATTTTGCTACTGTCATGAACGGGGCAACCCCTGTGAAAGGGTCGTTTGATCCCCAAAGGGGTTGCGACCCACAGGTTGGGAACCGCTGTTCTAGATCAACCCTGCATTCTAAAGTTCCAGCGGCTCACCAAGCCCCTCCCCTGCTATGCTCCTGCGTTGAGAAGACCCCGTCATTCCTCACCTGCGGACAGAGAACACTGCCTTTGTGGGCTGAGTTATTCCTCAATGGGTCCTGAGCCCCTGGGCCCAGTGACTTATGCCCTCAAGGTGCTTGCTTGTGTCTAAGAAGTTTGCATGACTTTGCCCCTGTATGCTTTACCACATTCACGGATACATTTGCAGCGAAGATAAATACCCCATAAGATAGCCCCTGTCAACCCTTCTATATATCCATACACATATATATGTTCATATTCGCAAGCGTCTGCCCATCCTCCCTGCGTGTCTTCTCCGCACACCTACTCACCGAGGAGCCCTGGTGATGTAGTGGTCACATGTTGGGCCAAGGTTTGCAAGGTCGTCAGGCGCTCCTCGGGAGAAAGAAAGGCGGTCGATTCCCGTAAACAGTCCCAGAGTCCCAGCCACTCGCCGGGTTTCTGTCCTGAGTCAGCATCGACGTGCCGGCAGTGAGTGCTCACGGAGTGTCGTGGGTGCAGGATTGCACATCTTACAGCAGTGGCTTCTGCTCCCTAACTCATACTTGTCCGGTATCTTCCCCGCCTCTGCCGTTTGGAGGCAATCTTCCTCTTACTGTACACGGCCTCTCCTTATCCAAAGTAACGCACATCCACCCTCTAGCCTAGACTCAGACATTGTGCATTCCACTCTCTGGGTAGTCAGGGGTGCTTGCGGCTGAGGATTCTCATTTCGCATCATTCCCCATCATCAATAAAGGCCCTGAAAGCCTTACTCCATTCGCATCATCAGGGTCGGCTCCACCTGGACGAGGCCACGCCTTCTCAGTCATGTTTGCAGTGCTCCCCCACGACACCCCCCGCGAGGGCCTCCTCGTGTGGCAGAGGCTCTGACAGTGGTTTGCTGTGGCCAGTCCCTCAGAGTGGACAGCCTATTTGTTCTCTGTCATCTCTTCCCAGACTGGAAGCTCCATCGAAACCCATTCACTACGGGGGCGACCCAGCTGGCATGTGGAATTCCGGTGACACAGCTCCCATCCAGCACCCAGTAGCACATAAGTCACCACAGTGTGACAGACTGACCGCCGACAAGGGCACCTTGGAAGCGAGGACGGCGGGCCTCTGGCTCATGTTCTTTGGACGTCGTATTAGGAGAGACCCGCCTCTGGAAAGGGGCATCGGGTCAAAGTAGAAGAGCAGCAAAATGGGAGGAAGATCCGTAAGGAGAAGGAAGGCCGCAGTGGCCGCAGCGGTGGCTCCAGCTTCACAGCCGAGAGAAGGGTGTGGGATCGGGCAGTACAGAGTTGCGATGAATCGGAAGTGACCCCTAACACCCACCCTCTAGCCTGTAACTTCTCCTCCCATCCCCGAGAATTATCAACGGTTTTCTTTTTTTCCCCTTCATGTAAAAACCCTCTTGACTTTCGTAACAGTGGTCTCACATACTATTTGTCCTTTTTGATCAAGTGTTTCTCTGAGCCGAATTCCTCCAGGGCCGTCCAGCTGACGAGGTGTTTCAGACATTGTGGGGATCCTTCCGCAACATTCCCTTAGGTGTGTGTACCCAAGCCGGCTTACCCGCCCTCCTGGCGATGGGTGCGTAAGCTGTCTCCATCTTTTTCAGTATCGTTTCCACCAACTTTTTGAGTTCCCTCATCCAACCACTTCTGCTTTATCATAGATCTTGTATCCTAGAACTTTACTAACGTGTTTTTTAGCAATACCAGTTGTGTGTGTGTGGACATTCTTTAGGATTTCATGATCTACATGTAACCTCCTGTCGTCTGGGAATAGAGATAGTTTTAGATCTTCCTCGTCAGCATAGACACTTTTTTGCTTCCTGCAGTGTTGGCTAGAAGGGGCCGAGCTGCCACCTTGTCTGGTTCGAGATCCGAGGAGGAAGGTGTTCGTTCTTTTCACCATTAAGCGCAACGCTAGCTGTGGAGATTCCGTGGACGCCCTCCATCTGCCGGAGGAAGCTCCCTCGGAAGCCTGGTTTGCTCCGTGTCCCCATCACAGAAGGGAGCGTGTCACTGCTGCCTGGGCTCGCCACTTCATCTCCAAAGTCTAGCGTTGCGCCTGACATCGACGGGCATGTATTGGTTGAAGAAATGAGGCAAGAGGGGAAGGGACACACGATGGTGTGTTAGAACCCGGCTTTCCCCAGATCCTTTCTACAGCGATTCCGGCTGCCCGTGTCCTTAAACCTTGGGCTTGCACCCTTTCTCCTCACTCACTCTTCTCAACCTTGACCCTGGCCGGACCCACAGCCTTGAGTTCTGTTGTAAATGATCCCTGTTTCCACAAGTGGAACCAGGCTCAGCGGCACCGAGTGGTAGACTAAGCTACACGACCTGTGCTAAGTGGAGTGTCAGCATCTGAGCCCAGTGCTGGGCACCCTCAGGCTGCACGCAGAGGATATAGATCAGATGCCTCATGGCCAAGCATCTCTGCTCTCCTGATCTAGGGAGGACCATCCAAAGAGGCTCAAGTTCAGAGCAGAGAGCCAGCTGCAAAGTTCTTCAATGAAAGCCGTTTCCCAGGAGTCTGTGGAACACTTCAGTCAGATGCTCGTGAATCAGCTAAGGCACCGAAACTAAAGTTCCTGCTGGAGGTGGTGGTGAGCCACACTGTTTAGGAAGCAGTGTGGTTTGTAAGGATGGGAGTCTCGATGTGGCTGTAGATACTGGTGATGGTTCCAACATGCTGACTGCAATTGATGTTGCTACCTTGAACCCATGAAAAACACCGAATTGGCAAATGCGGTGTTATGTATACTTTTGCAACAATAAAATATCCCCTGGAAAAAAAAATTCCCAGATGTCTCCCTGGAGGTGGATGGAGTCTGCGCCAGGGGGTCCCCAGGTGGGGTGTGGGTGGGCCTTCCCTCCCAGCCCAGGCTTCCTGTGAGAGAATTGTGTGTGTGTGTTTTGTTGTTGCTGTTGAGAATCTACACTGCAAAGCATGCTCCGGTCCAACAGTGTTAGCACGTACAACTCAGTGACCTAAGGACAGCTGGCCCTCAAGAGGTGGGGCCACCCTCCCACCAGATCCACCCACCTCCTGGATGGCCAGAAGGTGACAGGTGATGATTCGAATTTTACAGATGAGGAAACTGAGGCCCTAGGCGATCCAAAGACTTATTCTAGGTCTCAAATCCTAATTTTCTACATCAGACAGGATGTGGGAGTAGGGTCAGGGTTGGGGGAGAGACACAGAAAGTCAGGAGGCCTTTGTCTAGAGCAGTGGTTCTCAACCTGTGGGTCGTGACCCCTTTGGGGAGTCAAACGACCCTTTCACAGGGATCACCTGATTCATAACAGTAGCAAAATGACAGTGATGAAGTAGCAACAAGAATAATTTGATGGTTGTGGGGGTCACCTCAACATGAACTGTATGAAAGGGTTGAGGTATTAGGAAGGGCTTCAATAAGCTATAGATTCCATGCAATGCCTATCTTTTCAGAATTGGATTAGCTGGTATTAAAATTCATATGAAAATGCAAAGGGACCCAGAATAACACAACTAATCTGGACAAAGAAGGGTAACATTGGTGGATTCACATTTCTGATGTCAAAATTTACTACACAGTGATAGTATTCAAGTCCGTGTTGTCCCAGACAGACAGATCAACCCGACAGGATTTCGAGTACAAACAAAAACTCATACATTTTTGGTCAATTGGTTTGACAATGACATTAACATTGAACTTAAAAAAGAAAAGGCTTTCCCAAATAGTACTGCACAACTAGCTATCCATATGCAAAAGGATGAAGTCTCCACTCCCTATTTGACACCATATACAAAAAAACAACTCAAAATGAATCAGAACTAAACCCATAAAAACTCTTAGAAGAAAAGCTTGGAGCCAAGTTTCTGGGCACCCAAAGCATCAGCCATAAATGAGAAGTTAAAGCTTTTCTGAGCATCAAAGGACACAATTATGAAGCAAATAAAAAAGATAACCCATAGAAAGAGGGGAAAATGTTTGCAAATCATTATCTGATAGGGGCTAGTATGCAGAATATATAAAGAATCTTACCACTCCATAGCAAAAAAAGGCAAGAACCCAATTAAAATGAGCCCAAATCGAAATTCCTCCAAAGACATCCAGAAGCACAGCACAAGAGGATCAGCCTCAACATGGGAGTGCATATCAAAGCCACCCTGAGATGGCACTTCACACCCAGCAGGGTGGCTGTAATCAATGGCTGTGAGGCGGAGAGACTGGAGCCCCGACTGGTGGGGATGTAAAAGGTGCAGCTGCTATGGAAAACAGTTTGGCAGCACCTCAAAAAGTTAAACAAGGAGTTACCATATGTCCTGGCAATTCTACTCTTCGGGATGCGCCCAAGAGAACGGAAAACAGGTGCGCAGACAAAAATGTGACCACGCACGCTCGCCGGAGCGTTATTCCTAACAGACAGAAAGTACAAACATCCCAAGTCCTCATCAACTGATAAGTGGATATGTAATATGTGGCACAACCCTCTCACGAGAAAAGGCATATGGAACTGGTAACTCGCCAGACAATGAATGGACTTTGAAAAGCTGAAGGAGCCAGTCGGTCCTATGTCACATGGGACCGAGGGAAGAGTCTCGAATAGGCAAATCCACAGAGGGAGAAAGTAGACGTGTGTTTGCCAGGCGCTGGCGAGAGGGGCAGAGAGCAGCGACTCTACTGAGCATGGACCTCCTTTGTGGGGTGATGAAGATGTCCCGGAATTAGACAGGGATGCTGGTTGTGCAACCCTTGACAATACTAAACCTCACCAAACCATACACTTCAAAAGGGCGAAGCTTATAGTGTGTGAATGTTATCGCAACAAAAGAAACCAATAATTAAAACAAAAATCATAAGAGTTGTAAGAGCTCCCCCCAAAAAAGATCTCAAACAAACAAACAAAAAATCAGATTTATTTGTAGGATATGAAGACTCTAAAAAACTGCCCAGGTACAGTGCCTGCCCTCTCGGAGCTTATACTCAGCAGGGAGAGTAAAGATATCAATCACGGTGTCCAAACACACGCAAACCCCCAGAGCACAATGGCCGCTGTGCTCGGTGCTCAGGTGGACTGACCATGATGGTGTTGGCTGGGGTCGGTTTTGCAAGGAAGTGATGCTGTGACAAGACCCAGGCGGGGAAAGACCCCGGGCACAGGACCCCTGGTGGCCAGGAGCTGGGCCAGTAGAGAGGTGGAGAAACAACCCAGGTGTCTAGCCCAGGGGAGCCTGGGAGTGTTACACACACACACACACACACACACACACAATGGGCTTGACTGCTGATAGGCTGGAGAGTCCAGTCTACGCAGATGTGCCCCCGGAGCCCTGGTAGGTAGGACGGTGGGTCACGAGTTGGTTTCTAACCCCACTTTAAGCAGTTCAATCACACTCCACTCCGCGGGAGACAGACGGATGAGGCTTTGTACTCCGGTAAAGAGTTGCACTCTCGGAAACCCAGAGGCAGTTCTACTGTGTCCTGTACGGTCACTGTAAGTTCGCATCACCTCCATGCATTGTGTTTTAGTGGAACCCCCTGCCAAAGAGAGGGCCACTGGAAACCCTATGGAGCTCAGTTTTGTGCGCGCGCGCGCTCTCACACTCACACACACACACACACACACACGTCTCAAGGAGCCAGAATCCACTTGGTCACTGCTGTTTGTTATGTTTTATTAGATTACTGCACAGGGGGAAGGGCTGGGGGCTGCTGTGGCCCACAGGCGGATGCCAACTCTTCAGAGAGCAGCCTAGAGGGGAGGAAGGGGCGCCAAGCCTCCCAGTTGAAGTATCAGATAGCCACATCTGGAAGGAGAGAGGGGGTGGGGGGTTGGGTTCTGGTATGGCTAAGGACACTGACATGGAACCCAAGGATGTGAGGGAGAAACCCAATTCCCTGATGTGTCGCGATGCCTCCTGATGCTCCCAAGAAGGAAATACTGACTAAAATCCAGCCTCACTGCCATGGTAACAGTAACCACTTCTGGCTGCCCCTCCTTCTGACTCTAAGCCAGGTGGGGAAGTCTGCCTAGCAACAACAGTGGGCTCCGGGGGCCAGGGGACAAAGGTGCCTGCAGCCCCTCTCTACCAGAGGCTGGAGATCTCCCTTCCCGTGATTGGCCCAGGCCTGGGTGCCGAGGCCAGTGCCACCACTTGTCCTGCCACTGGGGACTCTCAGCAGCATCCAATATCCGGACGTACCCTCATAGCTGACTGTGCGGTGTGGTGGTTAGCGCCATGGCACAGGGGAGGCCACTGAGGGTCAGAGCCCCTGCCCTTAGTGCCGTCCGTACCCTCTCCGGAGGCGAACCTCTCCAGCAGAGTCACCCCTAAGGCCCCTGGGCCCAGCAAGGAATACCAACCAAACCCACTGCCCTGGTCAATTCCCACCCCCAGAGATCCCGCTTAGGGCACCAGAGCCTGTAAACCAGGGGTTCTCAACCCTCCTCATGCTGCCACCCTTTCATACAGTTCCTCATGTGGTGGGGACGCCCAACCATCACATTATTTTCGTTGCTACTTCATCACTGTCATTCTGCTATTGTTATGAATCAGGCAACCCCTGTGAAAGGGTCGGTCTACCCCAAAGGGGTCGTGACCCACAGGTTGAGGACCGCTGCGGTAAACCTTTATTGGCACGGATGGCCTCGCTTTCCCGGGAGGAGTGGTGGGTGGGCTGCAACTGCTTTGGTTGGCAGCCCAAGGGAACAAATCCACAGTGCCAGGTCTCCGGAGATGGCAGTGGGGTGAAGGGAGAAGGAATGGGGGAGTGGACACCCGCCCCCACCCTTCCCTGGTACACTTCTCTGTGCAGGCATGGCCTGAGAAAGCATCTTGGCAGGGGCCATCTGAGGCCTGTGAGAGCCAGACCTGTCAGAAGGGACTGCTGGAGGGGCCCTGACCTCCATCCAGCCCCTCAGGGGCCAAGGCTGCAGGAAGGACTTCCTTTCAACTTGCCTGCCTCTGAATCTGAATACGTAAGTGTTCGCAACAATGGCCAGTATTTTGTGTGCACCGACTGTGCTTTGTTCCCGGAGCTTTGTGGGGACCATCTCATCTAGCCCCTCACCAGAGGGCTCAGGGTTGAGTCACCACCCACCTTCAACAGAGGGTGCTCCGGGGCGGGGAGGTGGACTCCCCAGCCTGGGATCCCAAGCAGACCCTTCCACCGCAGTCCCAGAAGTAGCTTTTGTCCCCACCCCCAGGCAGGTGGAGGAGATGGAAGGGGAGGGGAAAGAGCTTTGTGGGGGGCAACCCCAATAGTGGAGCTGGCAGTAGCTCTCACTCCCGGGCTCTGGGCCAGAAGGCAGCTGGTGGCAGCCAGGGGAGAAAGAGGTGTGGTGTCTGTGCTCGGAAGCAAGGCTGGCGGGAGGCCCTTCCGGAGGGCGGGCAGCAGGCACGCCCACAGACAACAAGCTCCTTCCGGACCCACTGTGCGTATATTCCGAGACAGGTATTCCCAGGACGGCTTTCATGTTCACCCCAGGAAGACACTCATCCACTGCCATGGAGATTCCCGCTCAGAGTGACACGCTAGGGCAGCAGTTCTCAACCTGTGGGTCGAGACCCCTTTGGGCATCGAACAACCCTTTCACAGGGGTCGCCTAAGACCACTGGAAAACACATATCTCCCATGGTTTTAGGAACCAAGGCCCCGCTCCTCTATCTGTCTCCAGGCGGGGCCGCCCACATGCAGATATGCCCACCTACGAGTACCCAGCGTGAAGACTGTGACTCATGCTGCACGATGCTTCAAGGCAAAATTTCATTTATTTGTAATTAGAAATAAATATTTCACAATATAGAATTACATAGTTTTTGTGATGAATCACTATGCTTTCATGATGTTCAATTTGTAACAATGAAAATACATCCTGCATAGCAGATATTTACATGACGATTCTTAACAGTAGCAAAAGGACAGCTATGAAGTAGCAACAAAAATAATCTTATTGTTGGGGGTCGCCACGTGAGGAATTGTAAGAAAGGGTCGCCGCATTAGGAAGGTTGAGAAGCACTGATCTAACTGAATTATGGATTGTTATAATATCTGTCTGAGTTCCCAATTAAGTGATTAATAGTAAATTTTAAAAATTTACTCCAGGACAGCGCAGAACAGCCCGTGGGATTTCCAAGGCTGGCATCTTGATAGACGGCGATTGCCACGTCATTCTCCTTTCAAATCTCTGACCTTTCGGTGAGCAGCCGGCACTTCAGCCACTGCGCCGCCAGGGGTCCTGCCTGAGGCCACTAAGGATATCGCTAACACCTAACTACAGGCCGGTGAGCTCACTTGCATCGTAGCATGCTTTGCTTCATTTCATCCCCACAGAACCTACCAGGTAGAGCCTGAGGTCAGGGGCACTCTGGACATTGGCAGACGGAAGCACAGGGAAGTGCAGGTCCAAGGTTGCATGGCCAGTCAGGATTTGAACCCAGACCCTCTAGACTCCACAGAGCACATATAAACAGACAGATACTGCTGCCAGGAGAGACCAAACCAAAACCAAGCTCACAGCCATTGAATTAACGGAGTCCATTATTCTGACTCATAGCGAGCCTGTAGGACAGACTAGAGCTACGCCTATGGGTTTCTGAGACAGTAACTCTGTACAGCTGGTGGTTTCAAACTGCTGACCTTGCAGTTAGCAGCCCAACCTATAGCTGTTAAGTCACCGGAGCTCCTTTGCCAGGAAGGACAGTGTGTCTCCATTGACCTGAAGAGAAAAGTGAGTCCTTGTGTGAAGTCTCATAGCTCACAGCAGTGTCTGAGCCCCATCTCCTGGGAAAGGCGCCCCGGCACCTTGTCCATCCCCAAGCTGATGACATCTCAGACAGCCCCAGAACAAAGGTGCATGCTGCTCGGTAACTCCTTGGGGCAGACTCTTGCCCATGGCAGGTCAGAACTGAGCAGAGAGCGCTGGCCGCCTCCGCCCATCTGTGGAGCTCATTTTGGGGCCGGTATTTTTGTCTGGTGACAACCGAAATCACACACCCAACCCTCATTCTCCCCAGCAATGGCACCTGGCTGTTTGGAGGCTGCAGCTCATGAAGGGCCCAGGAGCCAAGCCCACCAGCCTCTGCTAGGTGAGGAGGGAGACAGCCTTTCCTTGGCCTCCCTGGGCCTCAGTGCTCCCATCTGTACAAAGGGCGCCAGTCAGTACCTTTCCTGCGGGGGGCCATCTCCACACACCTGCCCTGGAAGAAGAAGCCTGCACCTGAGGGGCAACAATCTGGGGATGGCGGCTACCCTTGTCCAGCTCGGTTAGCTAAGCACCACGGTGCGGGGCCTCAGGCTTCTTGGGGAATCTCTCACAGAATCTGCTTGGTAGCCCTACATGACAAAAACATGACCGCTGCCGTTTTACAGGTGGAGAAACCAGGCTCAGGAAGGTGGAGTGACATTCTCGAACCCACATTCCTACAGATTACTCACCCCCTCAGTTTCCTCTTCTGCAAAATGGGCTGCGGCCTCACCACCACTCAGAGCAGCTGGGAGCCCAGCACATGCACCAAGCGCTGGGTCACAGCAGGGCCCCAAGTCCCAAGGCCACTGCCTCTCTTACCCCCATGGCTGGGGTGCAGATGAGGCCAGCCTGTCAGGGACATTTGCCACGCAGACTGAGCCCCAGAGGCCTCTCACTTCAATTGAGAACCCCTTTGTCCCTGGGGGCCTGTCTTGGTGATGACAGCTCGTGGCAGCTTGGGGACTGCGGCTCGACTCGCACAGCTCTCCCTGGGTCCTGACCAGCAGACCGGGCAGTGACAGACTGGAGCAGCTGGCCTCACGCCCTGGAGGCAGATCAGGTACCTCGAAGCTTCAGCCACCCCCCAGGCCAGGCCCATCTCTAAGGTGGTGAAGGGGGGGTGGCGCTGAGAGATTGAGGCAAGAGCACAAAGGGGGTCTACACACTTAAAAGTTACAGGCCAAGCTGACAAGCTTGCAGATGGACGACCAGGCTTGGCTTCACATCGCCTTGCCTCCTGGGAACAGCACCATGTGGGGCAAGCCAGCCCTTCTGGATCCTTCCAGAAGCACAGGTCTGAACACCTTAAGACACCTGTCTACCTAAGCAACGCTTCTCCTGCCCCTTCCACAAACTGCCGGCTCCCCTCTATCTTTGGGCTTGGGGGCACACACCCACCCACACCCACACCCACGTGGCCAGACTGCTCTCTGCAGAAGTTACCCTGGCTTGGCACCCTGGGGCCTGGGATTTGAGTGGACTCTAGGTGGAATTCAGTATCTGGAAACCCAAGTTCACATCTGTGTCCACTCTGGAAGCATGGCCAGTGAGTCCTCCCTCTTAGCTCCACTTGGTCAGCCGTGAAGGAGGGCAAAGTTCCTGCCTGGCAGATTCTCGTGATGAGCGAACGCAGTGGTCACTGACAGGGCCTAAGTCTGGCAGAGGCAAGCAGTTCAATCCCCCTCTTCCTGAGAAGCCCTCCCGGTCACACCATGCAGTCCGCAGAGCGCCTTCCACCCCGATTGCTGCGGTCAGTGGTCCTGGGGTTGGCTCTGACTCACGGGGACCCATGTCTCATCGCACAACCGGTGCTGCCCCATCATCCTCATGATCACTGGTAGGTTCAAGTCCACTGTGGTGGCCAGTGTGTATTCTGAGGCCCTTCCAACCTAGGCGGCTAATCTGCCATAAAACATCTGGCAATATCCAGTTGTGATCAGAAACGGTCTTCACTGGCTGATTTTCAGAAGGAGACCATCAAGCCTTTCTTCCTTGTCTCTCGGAATTCGGAAGTACTGCTAAAAACTATTGTGAAGTGAAATGCTGGTGGCCTAGCTTCCAGCACCAGGGGACACACCAGGCACCACCGCTCCACAATCTGACTGACGGTGGTGGTTTTCTGAGACGGACAGACCCCAGAGAGAAGAGAAAGTGAGCTTGCTCCCCACCGCGACAGTAAGGCAGATACTGCCATAAGGGGAGTGGCAAGGATTTTGGGGGCTTCTCAGTGCCTACAGAGGTTATGCTTACCCTAAGCCATAGTCTATGGAGTGAGTGATAGCATTATTAAAAAGTTGGAAAAACTGTGGGAATGATCAACATGTGGCCCCAGGACACGAAGGGTGCTAGCAAACGGCACCTATCGACTTGCTACAGGGTCACCACAAACCTCCATGGACAGTCACTCTCAGTGAGCACAGGACGAGGTGGCCTCCAGCTTTTGCCACATCCCACAGGCTCCCCTCTGGAGCAGGGAGCCCCACCAGGGCCAGGACTTGGCCACGGCCACTGCTGTCGCTCAGTGCCTGCCACAGAGGACGCCCCCGGGGGTCTATACGGCCGGCTAAGTAAAGTATGAAGCTTCGTTATTGTTTGCCTGGGCTTTCGGTCTGCTCGTGGGGTTCACTCCAATACCCCCGCCCCGCCCCAACTGAGTGCTCAACACAGTGCCAGGCTCCAAGGTCTGGGCGGTTTGGGCAGCTTTCCCGACTGCAAGTAGCTCACGGTCTCAGGAGAGGGATTAGATGCGGATATAGGAACAGAATTAATGAAAGCCTGCTTGCTACCTGTCATCATGGCGACATGGGGCGGAGGTGAGGCCTGAGCCCAGAGGCCCTCCGGGGTGTGGCGGGGATGTTCCCAGGAAGACAGGATGGGAGCGCTGGCCGGGAGGAGACAAAAGGAGTACCTGGTGACACTAATGGGCACCTTTAAAGTCTGACCTGGCCATCTGCCTCCCCAAAGTCACATCCTTGAAGATCCTACAGAGCAGTTCTCCTCCCAGCGAGGCCAGGCAGACTCCATGGTAACTAGCAGCAAAGAGATGGACGGAGGCCCTGGCTCGTGCAAATGGTTAACACACACACTCTACCACTAAGTAAAAGGCTGAGGGAGGTGCCAATCCTCTCAGAGGTGCCTCGGAAGAATGGCCTAGTGATCTACAGGGGAAAAAACCAGTTACCAAAAGCCCTAGAAAGCACAGTTCTACTCTAGACACATGGGGTCGCCACCAGTCAGATTCAACTCAGTGGGCAACGGGTGTTTTGGTTCTAAGGAGATCATAAAAGAAAAGTCTTCCAGGGGCAGGGGCAGCAAATGGCATCAAGGCAGAGAGGTGTAAAGGCCTGGTGTGCTCAGATCAATGCAGCTGGAGCTTAGGGACATGAAAGAGCAGGGAGCGGAGGCTGATAAGAAAGCCGAGGTCAGCTTCCGGGTCCCTGGAGTGGAGATCAATAGATCAATAATCTTTAGTGTGTGGCATCAGCATCGCTGCTGGGGATTTGTCAGATCTGCAAATCCTAAATTCCCCCAAGGCCTACTAAATGAGAAACTCTGGGGGAGGCCCAAGCATGTGTGTTTTATAACAAGGGGTTCTGGGGCTCAATGATGTCTGAGAGCCCCTGCTCCCCGAGGAAGGCCCGGAGGAGTCCAGGACCTGCTTTAAACAGCAAGAGGAGAATCAGAATCGCACAGGATTAAGATCCCTGTCTCAGTCCATCCAGAGGTAGTGAGTGGCCCATCTGGGAGGGTTTGAGACCAGATTCCCAGTGGAAAGCTAGTGCGTCCCTGGCCCCTTACCTGCAGCTGGACAGGGTACAATCCATCTTCATTTCTAGCTTCATGTGAGAGGGAAGGAGCCCACTGGGAAGTCAGAGATCCCTGCTGGCCACACAGCCTGTTGCCTGGGTGACCACCTGTCAGCTAGTTACCATGGATGCATGCCCTCAGGTAAGGCAGGGCAGAGAAACCAAGAGCCTGGTCATTCTCAGGGCACCCCATCCCATTCCCAGCTGGAGGCACTACTGACCCACAGCTCCAAGTGGGGCCCACCCAGAGACCACACTAACTTGTCACAGACCCAAGGGCTGGGGGTGGGGGGGCTGTCTCCTTGGTTATGACCTGGGATCCTGTATCCATGGTGACCCTCTCTCAAGAGGCCAAAGACCTTAATCTGCCAGGCCATCAACTTCTTTTGCCCAGGCTGGGTCTGGGGACAGTGACCGGGCCAGCAACACAGGGCGTGAGGAGGAGCAGTCGGACCCAGTGTGCTGCCAGTCAACCAGGAGAGGTCTGTGCCAGGGTCACATTAACCAGCTCCCCAACCGCGAAGCACAGAAGGACTGGGGACCAACCAGGGGCTCACGAGAGACGGGAAAGGCAAGGGGGCAAACTGCACCCTTCAACCTGGTCCTGGATTCTGCAAGGCCTGGATGCCAAGTGTGCATCAACGTGGCACTACCTGGGGCAGGTCGGTCACTTTCGGAGCCTCAGTTTCCTTGTCTGTACATAAGAGATAACCCGAGTGTCTACCTCTTAGGGCGACTGCAAGAACCACAGGAGAGACTGCAACTGAAGCAAGCAGCACCTTCTTGTAGCAGTTGGTCCTCCGGGTCCTGGGGGGCAGTGGGGGAGTGCCCACCCTGAGCCAGCCAGGGCCTCTCTGCACTGGTAGGACAGCAGCACCAGCCCCATAAACTCTGAGTGCTGGAACAGTTATTACTACTAGTCATCATCTGCAAACAGATGGAGTCCTGCCTGGCAAGTCGCTTCCTCCAGGTAATTTACATTTCCCATTGTTGTACTCCTCATTCACTAGTTTGCTCAGCGGGTGCTTTCTTGAGAGCACAGCCATGCTGGGCTTCTTGGCTTTCCTGCATTGTCTGGCCCAGGCCCTGGCAGTGAGCACTCAGCAGGGACGGGACTTGTAACTCACCCACCCTACCTCAGAACGTGCAAAGCTTGAATGCCCCCAGAGACAAGCCGCTTAGTCCCCACCAAGGCTGGCTGAGTGTCCTGATCTCCAGGGATACTCCACCGGAGAAGAGCGGGCACCAAATGGGCAGTGGCACTAGCTGCGACTGCAGGGAACTCCCAGGGTAACCCCCACCCCCACCCCATACCCTAACAGCCAGCCCCTCTTCCCTCCCGCCAGGAGCAGATAATAGGAGTGGTTCTAATTATGTTCTAATTGCTTTCTTCCAGGCAGTTTCTCTGGAGCCAAGGAGTTCAGAGTTCATGAATAAATGAAGAGGGAGGAAGCGGGTAGGGACGTTTATTGATCCACAAATCTCTACATGCCAGTGTCTGCCCCACAAATGCTTGGGCATGCAGCTGCGTGCAGTTTGGAACATATACACACACGAACACACATGCCACAGCCTCAAACCTCTCTCTCCAGAGGATTCTCACTGCCATTGAGTGATGCCAACTCAGAGATCCTATAGGATGGGGTAGAACTGCTCCTGTGGGTTTGCGAGACTAAATGTTTACGGGACTAGAGAGCCTCATCTTTCTCCCTCCGAGCAGCTGGTGGTTTCGAACTGCTGACCTTGTGGTTAGCAGCCCTATGCATAATTGCTACGCCACCGGGATTCCATTCCAGAGGACTAATGGGGTGTAAAAAAAGAGAAATAAACTGTCTTTGGGTTCAGACGCCTCCCCTGACTTGCACTGTGGCCATGGCAAAATCAGAGGCCCTTTCTGGGTCTGTTTCCCCACTTACATAACTGATGCCAGCTCCCACTCCAAGAACCACCTTTGTAGCACGTCCTCTGAAGGAGACATCTACACAGAACCTTGAGCTAGAACTCTAGACAGAGCACTGGCTCCTGGTTGTCCCCTGCTTTCAGATGTCTGAGAGAAACTGGTCCCATGGCTGGTGGCTCCAGGGACTGGGAGACCTGGTAGGGAAGCCCAGGGGCTCTGGGCCCAGAGATATGCCCTGCTACTCCCCAGATGTGAAGCCCTGGGGAAGGCACTTAGGCTTCTGAGCCTCAGTCACTTAGTCTCATAAGTGGGAAAAACAGATGGTGTGTTTTGATGGCTCACCCAGGGTACAGGATGGCCTTTTCTGAATGCCTGGCACAGAGTAGGCACTTGGTAAGTAGTGGCTGTTATGGAGCACCCCATGGCACTGGTGGGTAAGAGTCAGACTACTAACTTCAAGATCAAGGGTTCAAACCCACCAGCCACTCTCTTTGGGAGCAAGGTGCCCCGCCCCTGTCTATGCTGGTAGAGAGTTGCAGCCTGGGAAACAGGGTTGCTGTGGGTCAGAAGCGACTCGGTGGTGGTGGGTTTCTGGTTCTGGATGGTGCAGATGATCAACATGCTGAGCTGCTTGCTACCTGAAAGGTCACCACTTTGAGACCGCCCGTGGGCACCTTAGAAGAAAGGCCCGGTGATCGCCTTCCCAAAGATCACGGTCATTCAAAGCCAGGGGAGCACGGTTCTAATTCATGGCAACTGTTGTGGTGTGAAGCTGCTCTTGTTAGTATTTCCAACATCCCGAGCGAGGCGCAGAGTGCTGCCTTCATTCCTGAGAGAGCCCCCACCCCCCTCCCGGGTAGCGGACCTGCGGTGATCGGCGGTACAGAGCAGCATGTGAACCCAGACTGCCTGACTTGGGAGGGAGCCTCCTGACCAGTCATGTTCCTCCACAGTCTGATCCGTGTGTGGCCCAGGACTGGCACACAGCAAAAAGCAGAAATAAACTCACTGCCATAGAGTCAATGCTGACTCACAGCGACCCTACAGGATGGAGTAGAACTGTGGGTTTCTGAGACTAATTCTTTTGTTTTACCCTGCTGTTTATTATAGTAAAATTACACATAACTTATTTCATCCAGAATGCAGTCCTCCCAAAAGCACATCCAAAAATCATCACTGCCATTGGGTCATGTCCTTTTCAACGTCAGCGTAACACAGGAGGACCGAGCAGCACTGCCCATATAGGTCTGTGAGGCTGTAAATCTTTTTAGATCATTTTATTGGGGGCTCTTACACTTTTCACAATCCATCCATCCATTGTGTCAAGCACATTTGTTGCCATGGTCATTCTCAAAACATCTGCTTTCTACTTGAACCCTTGGTATCAACGCCTTATTTTTCCTGTCCCTCATGAACCCTTGACAATTTATGATTATTCTTTTGTCATGTCTTACATTGTCCGACGTCTCCCTTCACCCACTTTTCTATTGTCCATCCCCCAAGGGGGGGTTATATGTAGATCCTGTAACCAGTTCTCCCTTTCTACCCCACCCTCCCAGTATTACCACTCACACCACTGGTCCTGAAGGGATCATCTGCCCTGGATTCCCTGTGTTTGCAGTTCCTATCTGTACCACTGTACATCCTCTGGTCTAGCCAGATTTGTAAGATAGAATTGGGATCATGATAGTGGGTGGGGAGGAAGCATTCATGAACTAGAGGAAAGTTGTATGTTTCATCATTGCTACACTGCATCCTGCCTGGCCCGTCTCCTCCCTGAGACCCTTCTGTAAGGGGCCGAGACTAACTCTTTCGGGGAGTAGAAAACCCCGTCTTTCTCCCTTGGAGCAACTGGTGGTTTTAAACTGCTGACCTTGCACTTTGCAGCCCTACTCACAACCACTAGGCCACCAGGGCTGCTCACAGTAGGTCTCCATAAATGCCTTTCTTGAGCAAAGCACGAGGGTAAGACGAGGCCCCGCTGGCGGACGGACTGGACTGATTTCCTGTAGGTGCTGGGCCTAAGGGACTGCAGGGCTACGTGCCTTCTCAGTGGCTAGGCCAGACGGCCTCCTGCGATGGGGAAGCAGGAATGGAGAGCCTTGGTACAAGCTCATTTTTATCCCTTTCTTTCTACAGAGAAACCTAAGTGAAGACTCCTGGCTGTTGGCATCGGCCACACCCTGTTCTGCTACTCACTACCTGGCTATGGGCCTTGGGGCGAGTGGCCTCAGCTCTTTGAGCTCAGAGTCGCACCTGGGAAACGGGGTTAATAATTAGGGCAGTTTCAAGGCTAATCAGAGACGGTGTATGGGGCGCCATCTGGCACAGAGATTCAGGGTGGATCTTGGAATCAGACTGGGTTAAGTACCCCAGCACTGCCCCTGCCTGATAGAAGTGCTCTAGCCTCAGAGTCTGAGAAAGTGGGGATTCTGTAAAATAGATACGATGACTGTACCTATCAGCCAAGGGGGGGACTGAGGGTGAGCGAATGGCATGAGGCATGTCGAATATGCCCCATACATCTCTACAAGACTACACCAGGCCTAGAGACCCTGCAGGTCATTTATATGTAGGGAAATAGTGCCCCAGAGATGGGCTGGGACTTGCCCAAGGTAGCAGAGCTGGTTCACAGCACAGCCAGGCTTACCTGGGAGCCGAGTGTATGCAGAGCCCCCGCTCGGGATCTCAGCTTCCCTGGAAGAATGAGATGCTTAAATGGCTGACCACAAGCCCACCCACAACACCGCTGTCCACCTGCTCGTGGCTTGAGGACTCTCCCCCTCCCCATCCTCCCTAGTTGCTTCAAGGCTGGCCTGAACCTGTGGAGCTTCCAGCAGGGCGGTGTCAGAGGGCAGGGAGAGCTGACTTGCCTCGCTGGCCTGCCTGGATGGGCCCTCCACACCAGGGCTGGATACAGAGGCCTCAGAGACAATCCCGGGCCAGGGACTGGAACATCATTTGTCAGTCCTGCACGGTGGTGGCGGGCTTGTCTCCATGGCAACAGTGCAGTGTGAAGGCATCCTGGCATCATTAGGGAGTGCGCTGAGTAGTATAAACAGAGGCTGCAGTAGATTACACGCCTATTATGAGCAGTCTCGGGCTCTGAGCACTGGTAATTATGCCTAATTGTGCATTTAATTGTGTAATTGAAAACCCACATCTCTGGTTCAGGTTGGGGCTGCAGAACCCCACCACTGCCACCACCCCCAAGTAAAATCCCAGAGCCACCTTCTCTTCTAGGGCAAGGGGTGATCAAAGCAGGCAAGGGGGTAAAATGCCAACAGACCCCTTGGCCCGCCACATTTTGTGTCAGGAGTCAGCCAGGCTCTGTGGGGTGGGGTGGGGTTGAGAGAGACCACAGATCATGGGCTATTGGCTCTGGAAGGGCTGTCCACCACTTCTTCCTTGGGCGGGGAGGAGAGTGAGGCCAGAGGCCAGGAGTCTGCCAAGGGCATGCAGCATTTCAGGAGCTGGGCTTGGCATGGGTTCTGAAGGCAGCCAGACTGGGGTCCAAACCATGGTTCTGCTGCCTACCAGTCATCTGACTGACCCTTGAGTGGGTGTGTTCCTCAGTTTCCTCATATATAGAATGGAGATAAAAATAGCAGCTCCCAGGCTCAAACAGGCTATTTTCATTTTTCATAGTAGAGTTCTCTCTGTTGACACTCTTCCCAGGGCCCAGCGCCAGCATCTTGTGGCTCCTGCAAACTGAGGCCAGTATTAAACCTTCACATGGCCAAGGGCTCTTGCCGCCTACGCACAGCTTCCTATTGTGACGACCAGCCCTACCCTACATAGAACTCCTCAGACCCGGGCAGAGACTAGAGAGGACAGGGCAGCGAGTGGGTGCCATCACCTGGGGGCTGAGGGCCCACTGCCGGGGCTTCATAACTCAGATGCACGGGTGGGGGTTGATGGGCGCCCTCGTGTCTACCCTGACTCAAAGTGACCCAGCAGGATGGACTAGGACTGTCTCAGAGGGGTTCCTAGGTGGTCATTTTTACAGGAGTCCTGATGGCACAACAGTTAAAGCACTCAGTTGCTAACTGGAAGGTCAGCAGTTCCAACCCACCAGCCGCTCTGCAGGAGAACGATGTCAGTCTGCCTGCACGGAGGTGACAGCCTCGGAAACCGTGTGGGGCAGCTCCACTCTGCCCGGCAGGTTCGCCAAGGGAAGCCCCTTTACAGGGGCAGGGCGCCAGGGTCCGAGCTACTGACTATTCATTCGCAGCTGAGCACTCAACAAGAAGCCACCAGGACTCCTTGTGGGCGAACTAAGACAACGACAAAACGCACTGCCACGGAGTCCATGCTGTCTCAAGGCGACCCCCTGTGGGTTTCTGAGGCTGGAACTGGTGCAGGGAGTACAAACGCCAGTCTTTTTCCCAAGGAGCTGCTGGTGGTTTCGAACTGTCCACTGTGCGGCTCGCAGCCTGACGTGTAACCAACACCACCGGGCTCCATTTGGGTACCTGGTGGCCATTCTTAATCCCTTCCCATGCGAAACCAAACTCACTGCCGTCGAGTCAATGCTGACCCACAGCAACCCTAGAGGACAGAGCAGAGTTGCCTGCCCTGTGGGCTTCAGAGGCTGTCGATATTTACAGGCACAAAGAGCCTCATGTGGCCCCTTTGGCGCAGCTGATGGGCTCGAACTACTGACCTTGCCACTAGTAGGGCAACTCAGAGGCACTCCACTACCAAGACTCCTCTCTGTCTTACACCTCAAGAGTATCTGGTCTTTGTGGAGTTTAAGACACTCACCTATAATGGTTAGGGGTTCATGACGGATGAGAGAGAACCTCTTGGGTCTGAATACCAAAGAAGCCATGTGGGCACCTGGGATGGAGCTGGTGTGTGGCTGTCAGGCAGATGGAGAAAAGCAATCACCTGAGGCTCCGACAGCGTGACGGTGGGGTGGAGGGCCCGAGCAGGCCCTCAGAGACAGGGCTCTCCTGTCCTCAGAACCTCTGACCGCGCAGACACGGCTGCCCCAGCAACTCGGATCTCTGCCAAGGAGGAAAGGAGGCCTTTGCTGACTCAGAGCTGGGAAGGGCTTTGGAGAATGTGAGTCCTACTCTCTCCCTTCACAGAGGGTCACAGGAGCCCCGAGAAAGCCAAGTCTTCCTGTCAAACTCACTCTGGTTTTTTTAAGTAATTTTATTGGTGGCTCATACAACTCATCACAATCCATCCATCCATCCATTGTGTCAAGCACATTGTACATTTGTTGCCATCATCATTCTCAAAGCATTTGCTTTCTACTTGAGCCCTTGATATCAGCTCATTTTCACCCTCCCTCCCCGCTCCCCTCTCCTTCATGAACCCTTGATAATTGACAAATTATTATTTTGTCATATCTTACACTGTCCGACGTTTCCCTTCACCCACTTTTCTGTTGTCCATCCCCCAGGGAGGAGGTTATATGTAGATCCTTGTAATCGGTTCCCCCTTTCTACTCCACCTTCCCAGAATCGCCATTTTCAGCATTGGTCCTAAAGGGATCACCTGTCCTGGACTCCCTGTGTTTCCAGTTGCTATCTGTACCAGTGTACATCCTCTGGTCTAGCCAGATTTGTAAGGTAGAATTGGGATCATAAGGTAGAATTGGGATCATGATAGAGGAAAGTTGTATGTTTCATCGTTGTTACCCTGCACCTTGATTGGCTCATCTCCTTCCCACAACCCTTCTGTAAGGGGGTGTCCAGTTGCCTACAGACGGGCTTTGGGTTTCCCAAATCCCCTCTTAAGCCAGGTCCCATCCTTAGAGTCTAACACAGCATTACACTGGCATAGTCCCAGCCACCTCCACTTGACAGAGGGCAGAGCCGAGGGCAGAGGCTCGAGCAAAGGCCCCACAGAAGCATCAGGATCAGTGCTACAACCCGGGCTCGGGAAAGAGGCAAGCCCATCTCCTGTCTCATTTCCTAAGCATATGGGAAGGGAGAGGATTTGAACCCTGTGTCAGCTCCTCCGTGGCACATTTTATCTCAGAGGAGCGCCAACCACGCTCTGAGACAGGCTGTCCTGGTCTTGAGTTTAGGGATGAGCGAGTGAGTGGATACTCAGAGAGGCTCAGCATCTTGCCCAAGGTCACCCAGCTACGAAGTGGCAGGAGTGGAATTCCAACCCCCGTCTGATTCCAAAGCCCAAGCTCTCCCCACGCCACCTCCCTGGCTCTTGATGTACCAGCTGCTGAGCAAGGCAGCAAGGACCCCTAGTGGTGCAGGGGCCTAAGTACAGGGCAGCAAACAGAAAGTCCAGCAGTGCAAGCCCACCACCGTGAACAGGGCGCACCCAGACACAAACTCACTGCCGTTGAGTCTATTCTGACCCAGGGCGACCCTATGCTAACAGAGCTCCTGGGGGGGGGGGGGGGCGGGCGCTGAAGGAGTCTGTTAAAACCTCTGATCACAGATCAGACTTTGCTTGCTTTACCACCTCTCTCCCTGTCCCTCTTCAGGGCAGTGCGGGGACACTGGGTCTGGAATCCTGACCTGGAGTTTTTAAAACCAAGTCTTGTCTTCTCGCCACCCGCCTCCTCACCAGCCAACCAGGGGGCAGATTCTCATGATCAGAGTAGACCCAGGTTTCAAAGCCTAAGCCTTTCTCCTGGTCGCTCAACCGAGTGCCCTGTTTGCTCGGTTACGGTCACTTCACTCCTCTGAGCCTCCGTCTGTCCTTCTAGAAATGGGTGGAGGACCAGGACCGTCTCACAGGGTTGTTATGAAAGTGGGTTCATCCTCGGTACAGGCTATTTCTTCCCTGGGGAATGTTTCCCTCACCTAACTCATGACTCCCTTATGTGGTTAGGGTGGGAAGAGACAACCAGGGGCGGGGGTGGGTGTTTGAGCAGGCGGCTTGGATGATCTGCTATCCACTAAGAAACCCCTTGTAACTCGTGCTAGACTGATTCCTCCACCGTCCCTTCACCCAGTACCTTGAAGTCCTCTGAGGGGACCAACGCAGCATGCCTGGCAGAGCCACACCGAGTCCTCGATCTGGGTTTGAATCTCATTCAGCATCTACTACAGATGTGGGCACGGATAAGTGAGACAGTGACAAGAGAGGGAGAGTTTGTGAAAATGCCTAACATGGTGCCTGAGGAGCCCCTAGTGGGAGAGTGGTTACACACTGGGCTGCAATGCACAAGATCAGCAATTCAAAACCACCAGCTGCTCCAAGGGAGAAAGATGGGCTTTCTACTCCCATAGAATGGCAGTATCAGACACCCACGGGAGGGCAGTTCTACCCTGCCCTATATGGTCACTATGAGCTGGACTCGACTCGATGGTAGTGACTGAATGCAATATAGTGCCTGGGCTGCTAACTTCAAGGTCAGAGATTCAAATCCACTCCAAAAATCCAGCCGTTCTTCGGGAGAAAGAGCAGGCAGTCTGTTCTGGGAAAGATTTACAGTCTCTGAAACCCGACACAGGGAGACTCTGAGTCAGACTAACTCAGTGGTAGAGGGGTTAAATTAGTATGATTAACATGACTCATCAGGGCCCCAAATCCTCACGGCTGGTATTAAGTAACATGATGAATGGAGGAAAGGTTGACGTTGCCAAGCAATCTGTCTTGCTTGGATCCACAATCAGTGCTCATGGAAGCAGCAATCAAGACATCGAAAGACGAGTTGCAGTAGGTCAACCTGCTGCACAAGATCTTTTTATAGAGGACTGAAGCACAAGGATGTTACTTTGGGGACTGAGGTGGACCTGACCCAGGCCATGGTATTTTCCATTGCCTCATATGCATGTGAAAATTGGATGTTGAATAAAGAACTCCAAAGAAGAATGAATGGATTTGAATTACAGTGCTGGGGAAAAATATTGAAAGTACCCTGGACTGCTAAAAAGACCAACAAATCTATTTTGGAAGAAGAATGGCCAGAGTGTTCCTTAGAGGCAAGGCTGACAAGGCTTTTGTCTTGCATACTTCAGACATATTGTCAGGAGAGTCCCCGGGGAAGAATATCATGTTTGATAAACTGGAAGTGCAGCAAAAAAGAGGAAGGGCCTCAACGAGATGGATTGGCACCGTTGCCCCAACAATGGGCCAAGGCCTAGGAACAATCATGAAGATGGCGAGGACAGAGCAGTGTTTCCTTGTGTTGTGCACAAGGTCCCTATGGGTTGGAGGCAACTCGATGGCACCTAACCCTAGATAAAGAACTAAGGCTCTAAATGTTTATGGGAACGAACCCAATCACTAAACTCTTTAATCCAGGCAGCGGGACAGCCTAAAGTGACTTGTCCAAGTCTCAAGGAAAATAATCCCAGCTAGTCATCCAATGGCTGAAAAGGACACTGTGTGGGGTTAAGTAGACCCCCAAACTCCCAGAAAACAAAAAACCTCACTCTGATTGAGTTGCTGCCAACTCATAGTGACCCTATAGGACAGAGCAGAACTGCCCCTACAGGTTCCCGAGACTGTAACTCTTTACGGGAGCAGGAAGCTTCCTCTTCCTCTCATGGAGCAGCCAGTGGATTCGAACAGCTGACCTTGTGTGGTTAGTGGCCTAATGCCTAACCCACTAGGCCACCAGGCTCTTTGGCTAACGTAGAGGGCCAATGAGAATGAGAAAAAGCCCACAATGAGAAGGGCTGACCCAACAGCTGCCACAATGGCCCCAAGCAGACCAGGGATCACAAGATGGTGCAAGAACAGGCACAAGATGGTGCAAGAACAGGCACTGCTACCTACACACACACACACACACACACACACACACACACACACACACACACTGCTACCTACACACACACACACACACACACACACACACACACACACACACACAGAGTAATTGACAACAGCCAGAGATCCTCCCCTGGGCCGGATGAGGTGCTCAGCCTGGTGGTCTGCCCAGAAGTCACTGGACCCCAAAGTGCTGAGTTGGTGTTCTGACTTCCTCAGAGAAGACTGGGGGGGCTCCCAGAGGGCAGGGATTGGTTTGTTTGTTGTTGGTTTTTTTTTGAAAGTCATAGAGCAAGGCAACCACATCTGTCTGATCCAAGATGGTGCTCCTCACCGCAGTGCCAGCTCTCTGAGCAGCTGCCACCTACAGGGGGCTGCTGTCAAAACAGTAACTTCAAGTACTACTTTGCAAAGAGTCCTCCTGCGACCACCACTTCTACAGACCCTCTTCTCCACTCCCCTCCACCTTGCTCTGCTACCTCTGAAGGGCTCTGGGGGTATGCTTTGCCTCACTCTGTTCACTCACCAAAGGCACGCATCACCCCATTCCATGCTATCTAAGGCGGCGGGGAGGTTAAAAAGGGCTCTGTGCCCTGGCCAGTGTCTGAAGGGCCCGAGACAGACACTTACAACCAGCGTGGCCCGTGGACCTCAGCCCCCAATCAGTGTGAGGAGCTGGCAGCTGCAGCTGCCTGGGCGCACAGGCCCCCACCCAGAGCTGTCTCCCTCCAGCCCTCACCGTAGCTATCGCTAATAACGACATCAATCAGGTTGACCACGTTTCACACCATTACTCGCAGCTCAGCAGGAAGCCAGATCCCCCGCCCCCTCACCCACTACCTTCCAGAAAGCAAGCTTTCCAGAAGGGAAGAGACAGAAGCCAGTGTTTGCTGAGTGACTGCTCCATGCTCTGCACTGGCTGCAGACAGCCAGGCACTTCGGTGAGGTCCGGATGACACTCCCGTCTTCCACAGAGGAAGAGGCGGGTCCTGAGGGCGGCAAGCATGTGATCCAAGGTCACACAGAACTGGGACAGGAGCCAGCTGGCCAGCGATGTGTCACTGAGCCCTCAGCGGGCTTGCAGTGCCAGGCCCGTGCGGGATCCTGTTGAAACCTGGGAGGAAATGAGGAACCTGCGGCTGGGCGTGGGGTACAGAGCTGCTGCATGAGGTTACACTCACCGGTGAGTGGTGACCGGAGGAGGTGCAGGGGAGGGAGGGGTGGCTCAGGGCAGACCCCCTGGTTCTGTCACTGACTAGCTCGGTGACTTCTCACCTCCCTGCGCCTCAGTTTCCTCATCTGAAAAAGGGGATCATGAAAGCACGAGCACTCTACATATGTAAGCTCATTTGGTTAAATGAGGTGATGCCTATAAAGTGCTGAGCCCAGGACTCCAGCAACAGAGTGATGATGACGACGAAGATGAAATGGATGATAATTCCCAGGGGGTAAAGCCGGGTTCGTGAATTTACAGGAAGAACGGAGTGGCCAAGTGGTTTCAGGAAGGGAAGACTCGGGCAGGGAGGGGAAAGGGAATTCCAGGATGAATCGGGTGAATAATGTCACAAGATGATGCACCAAGGAGTACTCGGAGAGCAAAGGACCCAATTAGTCCAACAGGATGGAAGGGGCCCAGAGTGCACTGGAACCTCCATGCCAGCCCCACACTCTCCCAGGGTCCTAGGAGGGCAAGGGGCCAGGGCGTTGGAGAAATGAAAAGCTGAGGTCCAGCCCGGGGAAGGGTCCCCAGGTGGTACCCACAGTTTGATGAGCTGTTCACTGACAGGTAGGCTGTTCGGAATTCTGCTTCCAAAAAAACTTATGCGAATCATTCTTCTTTGTAACACATGAGGTCTCCATGAGTCTAAAGCAATTTGATGGCTACGGGGTTTTGTGCAGTTTACGCTGGGGAGGAGACTTGCCCAGGTTCCCAGGAGTCAGTGTCAGAACTGGGCTTGCATCCAGGCCTGCCGCCTCTCAGTTCGGTGGCCAGCTAACTACCTGCTGCTTCCCACAAAGGAAGGTGCAGGGACACCTGGATATGCCTGGGCTGTGCTTTCGGGAAAGCCCTGTGTGCCATCAAAACATGACAATGACAGTAAAAAGCAAGGGTTTCCTGGGCACCCACCCTGTGCCAGCCACAGGGCTCTGCACACTGCATTTCATCCTCACAACACCCTCGGTGTTTCTCATTGTGGTTTGGGGAGAGTTGAGTGAATTAGTTTTCCATTCAACAATTTACAAGGTTTGCTTCGTGGCATTCACTGCATCCTAGCAATGCAATAGTTTGCCTTCCTTCCTGCCTCTTCGTGCCTTGAGCTTTGTTTTTGGACGAATGATGCCCTTTTGGTCTGTTTGGTGGATGACTCAGGAGGATGATCCAGAAGAGAATACTACGCGCTCTATAGGCCTGTCTGTTGTTTGACTGCAAGATGGTCCCGTGGGGTTGGGGTCAGTTCCAGATTTGAGAGGTGTCTAAGGGCCACAGTCTTGGGTGGGGGTTACACCAGTCTCTATTGCACCAGTAGTATTTTTAAAATTAATTTGAAATTTCTTCTAATAGTCTCCGAGTCTGTGCAGGACCTTCCATGATCTCAATTAGAGCAGTAGATGGTAGAAGCGGGGCACCATCTACGTCTCCTGGTCTCAGGGCAGGGCAGGCTGTGGTTCCTGTGGGCCATTTGTCCTTCTGACTAATTATTTCCTGAGTCTTTGATTTTCGCTCTCCTTTCCTCCCATGGGGGAACTGAGATACTGTTTTGAAAAGTGGTGGGTACTCCCTAACAGACAGCGAGACTGGTTTGCGCAGCTCGTGTTGGAGCCAGGACTCAAACCTAGGTCGGTCCTGTCAGATTCCAGAGGTCTAGCTACTTAGTATTCCTACTCTCCTCTTGTCCACCTGAGTGACAAAAGCCCAGCTGCCTCTCCAACCCCCCAACTCGCCCCCTATCACAGCCTCGCCTCCTCTTCCCACACAAAACAAGCCTATCCAACGACAAACCATTGTTTGGAATCGGCCTGTTTGATTGTCATGATTAAACTCCATTGGATAAAGAAAAATGACACAGTTCTTCCTCTTACGCGTTCGGCTAGAATCATTCAACAGCCTCTTCCTTCTCCAGTCTCTCGATGTTGGAAGAGCAAACCTGCCTAGGCTCCCCCGTCACCTGGGGCTGGAGATGAGTTCCAGCATCCCGGTCTCACTTTACACTTACAGAAGCTGCCAGGCAGCAGGGGCTCTTGGGAGTTAGTAACACCTGGAGGGGCCTGCTCCACAATCAGCCCGAGCTGTAAAACCCTGGGCAAGTTACTTCACCTCACCTAGAAAATGCCAACACGAATAATAGCTTTATCCACCACTACCACTTCCGGGTGACATGTCGATTCCAACCCACGGTGACCCTATGGAGCAGGGTCGGAGCGTCCCGGTGGGTTTCCAGGGTGTCATTAAAGCCCGTCTTTCTCCCATAGAGTGGCTGGTGTTTTGGAAGGCTGACCTTGTGGTTAACAGCCCAATGGGGAACCCATTACGCCAGCAGGGCTCCTGGTAAGAGCTCTATAGGATTATTACAAAGCCCCTGGGTGATCCAAAAGGCTGGCGCCCAGCTGCTAACCAAAGAGTTGATAGTTCAAATTCACACCGCGACACCATGGAAAATAGCCTGGCAATTTGCTTCTGTCAAGATTATAGCCAAGAAAGCCTGGTGGAACGCAGTTCTACTGTGTAACACGAGGTCGCCAGGAGTTGGAATGGACCAAAAACACAAAATAAAACCCAGTAATGAGGCTTCAATGAGTTCACACACACAGAAGCACTGACCCAAACTCCTGGAACCACTGTGTGCTCACCGAGGCTAACCCGGGACTCATCAACAGAGAGGGGGCAAGGGGAGAAGGGCGGAGCATAAGGGGGAGGAGCCTTAGCTTATCTCCTGCTGTTTGATGATTTACTGATTTATTCACTTCTAACCATGCGCGTATCTTACTTTACTGATAAATAGAAAAATGAACCAAACCAGTCGACAAATGAAAAGACACTGAAAAAGAATGCGTCAGAGATCCTCGGGACGACTTCAACACAGCTTGGGATTTGATGTGATCAAAGAAGGACGATCCGACTAGGAAGCAGGAGTTGCCGAACACCCCGTTCAGTCTTTTATTCTACAGCTGTTCATGGAGGGCCAGGCACTGGTCCAGAGGCCGGGGATTTCACAAAGAGCAAAACCAACACTTTTTGCCCTTCTGGGGTTTCAGCCCTACCTGGTCGTAATTACTCCCCTCTACAAGTCTTGGGGACAAGCAACGGGCAGAGAGGCAGCCTGAGGGGGCCCAGCCAGAGGCGTCAGTTTCCCAGTATCCAGAGCTGGGGCAGAGCTGCATCCCCCAGGGCCCGTGGAGGGCAGGTCTGGGGGCGGCAAGTTTGGCACGGGGTCCCCCAAGAGGCCAGAAGCAAGATGAACGAAACGTGGTGCACATCAGCCTGAAAGCTGTCTCCTCCGCCATCCCACATGTACCTGGCCAGAACGGAGGCTGAGTTCAGCCCATGGAGGTCCCCACACTGCTTCTAAGCCCCTACTTGGTGGGCGTCAGAAACAGGGTGGGTAGGAGAGCAGGGGTTTCCCCTTAACTTCCCTCCAGGGGGCCTAACCAGAGGGGCAGAGCTGGTGCCCCTCAGTCCCAGATTCACTCCACTGGCCTCCCTGAGGCAAGGTCCCGAGTTCCCTCAGCTGGGCGTGGGTCACCGGGTGCTCCAGTCCATCCCAGGCCACTCAAGCGTGCCCGCCCCCATCAGAGCCAGCGGGCTGAGGAGCTGGTCAGCCCGATGGAGCCCCCAAGGCTCTCATGACCATAGCCAAAGCAGAGCGGGGTCCCCGTGCCGTCAGGGTTATGACCTGGCAGCTCCAATGCCCCCTTTCAGGGGCGGTGGCTCTCCACCCCCAGGCCTGCGGAGTCAGGAGGGGGAAGGAAGTGGGGTCGGCACAAAGGAGGCACGGATGGAGGCTCTGAAGTCTCATAGTCCAAGACACAGATGGCGAGGGATCGGAAAGGACCAGAGATCCGGGGACTCGCGCCGAGCCCAACCCGGCCGAGGGACTCACCCTTGGGGCGGAACACTCACACGGGGGCGGGGACGACCCAGGCAAGGGGCGATCTGGAGGGAAACAGACGGAAGGGACCTGGGCAGAACCACCGGCCAGCCTCGGACACACCCCCGCCCCAGCGCGCGTCCCCGACCAGGGCCGCTGATCCCACGCGGCGGACTGACGCGCCGAGCCCGTGGAGCCGGGCGGGCCGCCGGCGCGCGCAGCGGACGCACTCCGGGACCCGGGAGCCGTGGACAGCGCGGCGAGAAGCGCACACAAAGAGACAGCCCGGCCAGCAGGAGCAGGCTCCGCCCGTCCGCTCGGTGACTCCCGAGCAGCCCCCAGCCGGCGCTCGCCCCCGACACACACCCACGGAGCCCCCTGCCCGGCCGCACGCCCCGGGACCCCGCCCCGCCGCGCCCCACCCGGCCCCGGCCGCCCGGCGCTCACCAGCTGCAGGCAGCAGAAGGCGACCAGCGTGCAGCGCCCGCTGCACTTGCCCATGGCTCCGGGGACCGCGCGGGCCGCCCGCCCCTCTAGCTCGGCGGCCGCCGCCGGGTCCGCGCCGCGCGGGCTCCGCGTCTCCCGCTGGGCGCCCCGGGCGGCGGCGGCGGGGCCGGGCGCTTAGGGCCCGGGCAGGGCGCGCCGGGTCCTCAGGGCGGGGGCCGGCCGGCCGCGCGGCGAGTCCATGGTCCGTGCGCCCGCGCTCAGGCTCCGCCGCGCCCGCCTCCTTTGTCTGGCCGGCCGGCCGCCAGGCGCGCTTCCTGCCCCGGGGCGGCTGGCGGGCGGGGAGCGCGGGGCGCAGGCACCGGGCGCAGCGCAGCGCAGCACTGCCCAGCTGGGGCGGCCGCCGGGCGCTCGGCCGCCAAGGCTTCCCGGCCCACCACGTGGCTCCGCGCCGCCGCCACCTAAAGAGAGGGCGGGCGGGGCGGGGCGGCGGAGGGGAGGGGAGGGGGCGAGGAAGGGGCGGAGGCGCGGGGAGCCGCTCGGGGCGCAGGGGGAAGAGTGCGGGCCGGGCGTCAAAGCTGGACGCGGCTGCTTACTGGCTGTGTGACCCTGGGCCGATCACATCCCTTCTCTGAGCGTCAGATTTCTGACTAACGAAGTAGGGAGAACATTGACCCTGTCGGCGTTGAGGCGACGCTGCGCTGTGGCCCCGTGAACAAAGCATTTGGCCCTGCCCCTGGCGTCGGGAGGCTTCAGGAGCGCTCCTCTCGACACGCACGGGCTTCCAACCTCGGCTTGCACCCCTGCCCCGCGATCCGCGTCTCATTGGAGCCTCTCTCCCCTTCCCGCTGGCCACGTTTCTTTCCCTGCCTCGCACGCGCTCCGGGGGAACCTGGGGGCTGGAGATGAGCCCCCACGGAGCTTCCTGGCCCAGGACAAAGACAGGTCCCCAAGGGCACACTAGTAGGAAAAGTGGAGGTGGAGGTGGAGGTCTGCTCAGGGGGTTGGAGTCAGCACCGGAGGCTGGCTGCGAGGGAGTTTGTTTTTCAAGGTTGGTTTTTTTTTTTTTTGGCGGAAGGCCGCCATCTGCAAACATACCCTCAGACCTTCAAGTGCAACCCACCCCAAATCCGTTTGACGATCCCCGTGCCCCCCCCCCCACACTCTGTCTCAATTTCCCATATTCATCCTGGAGCTGAGTCATCCTCAGGCCTGCTCCATCTCATCTAGTCCATTCTCCTTCCCGTTCTGTGCACTTTTCAAACTAACATTAATTAAATATCTTATTGTCAAGCTCCCAGGTGCTGCAAAAGGTTTGTGGCTCAACTACTGACCTCCAGGTTGACACATCCAATGCCCACAAGAGACCAGCCCCCTTCAAGAGTCCAGTTAAGAACACCCGGGGGATCAGAGGCCCTGTGTAACCCATGGGGTCGGGCGTTCGGATCCCGCCACTGCAACAGGTCTGTGGTTCACTGTGCCAAGGGAGGAGCCCTGGAGGCATAGGGAGAAGTTGGGTAGTTCAAAACCACCAGCCACTCTGTGGCAGCAAGAGGAGACCTTCTCCCATAAAGGTTCAGTCTCATACCCCCCACAGGGGCCGTTGACCCCTGCCCTCTCTGAGTCACTCTGAGTGGGAACCGCCTGGGTGGCAGTGGAAGAGGGTAAGTGAGTGACGAGGAGAGAGTTTGCTGGAGAATAAGGAGATGAACCCCCACATTCAACCTCTGCCCGCATTCGTGTGAACCAGTCTGGAGTTGTCATTGAAACAAACATATAGAAAAATGCGTAATGATAAATTCTGATGGTCGCCTTGAAGGACAAGGAATGGTATAAGAGAGACTATGGAGGGGCATAGTTTAGGTTTAGAAGCTGGGAAACTCTCCTCCAGGAAGGGACATGGAGGCTCCAAGTACCAGCAGGAGGGCAGGAGAGGCAGAGGGGAGAAGAGACTTCCCTTCCTCCCTGCTCTCACTGGCCCTCTGGCTTCAGGAGACACTGGGACTCCTGAAGTTCTAGGCCCAGCAGGGCCACTTGCTGCTCACATCATAAAACCTCAAGATTATTATCCTTTACCTGGACCGACTACCTAATTTGCAGGGCCCAGCGCGAAACGAAAATGTGGACTCCTTCAAAATGGAAGAATTTCTAGATGGTGACAGAACCGAGCATTAAACAAAGCGTGGGGCTCTATGGAACTACAGAGATTGCTGTGCACAAACCCATCTCACTCATCTGCCTCCTCCACCCCTGCCGCCGCATGACACTTTGTATCTGAAAACACACAGGATATTCCCACAGTTGAAACTACATGGCTGAGATTTACTTGGACTGATCAAGAAGATCGAAGATGGCAGTGGTCAGTTTTCTTGGTCATACTTGGCAAATAACAGCTGTGACCAACCAGGTTCCACCCAAGCCAGCCTTGTGGGAGTCTGTGAAGTCCCTGAAATCATATGCAAAGCTTTCTGGCGACAGATGTGCCTTTTACTGGGGAGAGGGTCCAGAGCTATTGTCAGGCTCTCCCACGAATCTGTTTTCCCACAAAAGAGTCAGAACCACCCCCAACAGAAGCTCAGCCCAGATGTAACGCTCTAACAGATATTTTCTGCGCTCTCTTCCCGATATAGCTCCTGCCAGATCTTTCTGCGACGCCAACGGTGTGATTCAATGATAATTCTAGGAGTCACCGTTTATTCGGAGCCAGGCGCTGCCCTAAACATTTGCCATGCATATTTCATATGATTCTTATGTGGATTCAGCTAAATCAGTGGCTCTCAACCTTCCTAATGCCGCGACCCTTTCATACCATAAAATTATTTTCATTGCTACTTCATAACTGTCATTGCTACTGTTATGAATCATCATGTAAATATCATATGCAGGATGAATTTTCATTGTTACAAATTGAAGATAATTAAAGCATAGTGATGAATCACAAAAACAATCTGTAATTACAGATTGTGAAATATTTATTTCTAATGACAAATAAGTGAACTTTTGTCTTGAAGCATGGTGTAGCATGGGTAACAGTCTTCATGCCGGCTACTCATAGATGGGCGGATCTGCAGGTGGGCAGACCTGCCTGGAGACAGAAGAGCGGTGTCTTGGTTTCTAAGACCATTGGAAATATGTGTTTTCTGATGGTCTTAAGCCACCCCTGTGAAAGGGTCGTTAGACCCCCAAAGGGGTCTCGATCCACAGGTTGAGAATTGCTGAGCTAAAGCCCTTGGCAGTGTCTTGATTGTATCAGGTCACGTCCATCGGAGACACCCCTTTTAGTTTGTCTCCTGGAACCTGAGATGGCCTGTCTGACCTCAGCAGAATTAGTCTCTGTGCCTGAGTCATTCCGCTTCTTCTAAATCCTAACTGGTGAATCCATGCACACACCTTGAGTTGCTTATTTGTGCTTTGGGTAGTTGTTTTCTGCCTAGAATTCACCTCTTATGCTTAGTCACCTTCAAAACCTAACTCACCTCTCACTTCCTCCAGGAGGCCTTCCTTGCCACTCTGCAGTCTAGCTGAGGTGTCCTCCCTGGGGTTCACACTGCTGCATGCCTTTTGCTGGGAGACTTAGTTAACTGGTGCAGGTCTACCATAAATACCACAAGAGGATTTAACAAACAGAAATCTCTTCTCTCGTGGGTTAGGAGGCTTGAAGTGGGAATTCAGGATATCAGCCTCAAAGGAAGGCTTTCTCTCTCTGTCAGCTCTGTCCTTGTCTCCTCTCAACATCTGTGGACCCAACATTACTTGGAGATCTACATGTATCTGGTATCAACCCGAGACCCTGGGGTCTAGGATGTTCTCAGCGCAGGGACCCTGGTCCAAAGGGGGAGTTCTGCTTATGGCTCTCTTTGTTGGTGGTGCTGAGACCCCTCTTTCTCTGCTCAATTATTTCCCTTATTATTTCCTGTAAGGTAAAAGGTGATGCGTGCTGAACCCCAGGGAAATTTTGCTTTGGATCAGGACAACTGATTGGCAGATCACATTAGGAAGGATTATAATTGGCATCATTATAATTGCCAAACCACTAAGAATCAAGGCCAAGCCAAGTTGACACATTTTGGTGGGGAGGATTCAATTCTTCACACTGGGTATGGTGAAGTGAAATCGCTTTTCTATTCATAGTCTTGTATTCCTAGCATGCAAATAAGATGTAGAGGACTCTTAATGTGGGGACTGGTCAGCTTTGCCCTTCTGCTATATAACAGTAAGTCATCTCAGAAGCAGGAACACAGGACTCCTGAGACCATTAAGAAAGAAGAGCCACCACGAAAGGCATGCAAGATCCCTGCACAAAGTGGTAGCAGACTCACTGAGACCATGAGTCAGAGTCCAAGATCAAGAGACAGCAAAGTCGAGAGGTGCCTGCCAGCATGGCTGAGAAGAGACACGGGGAACAAAAGGACTGTCCTTAACATTCTGTAAACTCTTAGCTTCTCTAGTAAACCCCATAATCATGAGTACTGTCTAGGACAGTGGTTTGCAACCTGCCTCATGCTGCGACCCTTTCTTATAAAACCTCATACAATTGTGGTGAACCCAACCATAAAAATGATTTTCGTTGCTATTTCATAACTGTCATTTCACTACTGTTATGAATCAGGCGACCCCATTGAAAGGGTCACTCGACCCCCAAAGGGGTCGGGACCCACAGGTTGAAAACCGCTGGTTTAGGCATTCCTTATGGCAAAGATTGACAAACCCAGAGGAGCTGCAGTGTTACGGAGGGATGGTTGGTGTCAGAATAAGATAAAAAAGGGACTTCCGTCCGGGCCTGGCCGCGGCTCGGGCTCCGTGGGCCGAGGTGGGGTGGGTACGGAGGTGGCAGCTGTGGGAGGCGGTGGCGCAGGAGGCCGGAGAGCTCAAGCCCGGAGTAGTCCTCGCGTCCCGGGCCGCGAACCCCGAGCCTGCGCCGCACCGAGAGGCGAAACTGGCCGGATGGGCCCCTGAGCCCGCGTGGAGCCCCCTGGAGCTGCGACCAGGATGTTCCGCTTCATGAGGGACGCGGAGCCGGAGGACCCCATGTTCCTGATGGACCCCTTTGCCATTCACCGCCAGCATATGAGCCGGATGTTGACAGGGGGCTTTGGGTACAGCCCCTTCCTCAGCATCACAGATGGCAACATGCCAGGGACCAGGCCTGCCAGCCGCAGGATGCAGGCTGGGGCTGTCTCCCCCTTCGGGATGCTGGGAATGTCCGGTGGCTTCATGGACATGTTTGGGATGATGAATAACATGATTGGGAACATGGAACATATGACTGTAGCAGGCAACTGCCAGACCTTTTCCTCCTCCACGGTCATCTCCTACTCCAATACCGGCGATGGTGCTCCCAAGGTCTACCAAGAGACGTCAGAGATGGGCTCTGCACCAGGCGGGATCCGGGAGACTCGGAGGACTGTCCGGGATTCGAACAGTGGCCTGGAGCAGATGTCCATTGGGCACCACATCCGAGACAGGGCTCACATTCTTCAACGCTCCCGAAACCACCGCACAGGGGACCAGGAGGAGCGGCAGGACTACATCAACCTGACGAGTGGCGGAGAGAGACCTCCCGATTCCGGCAGCAGCGCCCTCTTGAATTCCGACGGCATGAGGCGTCAGGGGGCGGGGGACGAAGGGCTGAGGGGCCTCCCCGCCTGGCTATACAGGGACCCGAGGACTCCCCCTCCCGACAGTCCCGCCGCTATGACTGGTGAAGGCCCGGGTCCTCAGCCTCTCCTGTACAACCGCGAGAGGCTGGGACATCGCCCCCTGAGAGAACTTGCCCCTCTCCAACTCCCACCCCCAATTTAATATTAATTAATAGGCAAGCCGGCCCCCACCTCTCCCTGGGGGCCTCAGGGCGAACGTTCACAGCCCCTTGTACCTACTTCTGTACGTCCCTTACCATGATGTGTCCGCTAACTTGATTTTTCATTTTGCTGCTCCCCCTCCCCCCCCCTCCCCCGCCATGCAGTGAAGGAAAGGTCTGTGGAGGTAAGCTCTGGGTGCAGGAGCCTCCTGGGCCTTCATCCACCTCTTCCTCAGAGCCCCCGCTCTAGGGGCCATTCATTGGTCTTTGACCAGGACTGTGGAGGGAGAGGACTGGTCTCATTCCCAACTCCTTCCTGTCCCACCCACCCACACACATAACAAAAGTCTTCCCTACACCCTCCTCTGCCTTTATTTTTGATTTGTGCAACTTGTAACTAGGTGTTTACGGAATAAAGAAGGATGGAGAAGAAAAAAAAAAAGATAAAAAAGGATGGAGGATGGAGGCGTGGTTGACCTCTGCCCGATGGGAATCATCCTTGGGCAGAGATGGAATTGGATTCTCTGCCTTTGTGTAACTAGAGGTCAGATGTACTGGGATTTACTGCACTTGTCTGTATCTGCAGTAGAATGTGACTCCACGAGGACATGACGATGACACAGACTCTCTGTCTATTGCACAGGGTCTGGAACTTGGCAGGAGTCCATGTTTGGCGACTACAGATCCAGCTCTTCCTCACAGTCTAGGACCTTAGCCTACTTGTGCCTCTTCGCCACGGGCTTGAAAGGAAGGCAGCCTGGTTGGAGAGAAACATCTCTGCCAGGCAAGTAGTGGGGGTGGGCGGGGAGTGGTGCCAAGAGCTGGTGATGACCTCAGGAGGGACTTGCAGCATGACTGAAGGATGACTAACTCCTGGACTAGGGAAAGAGGGGGCAGAAAATGAAGCAAGATTTAGAACTAGACTAGTGAAGGACAGAAATGATTCAGAACAGACCCACGCTTCCTGAGGGAGAAGGCAGGATCCCGATCGGTCCAACAGACAGGGTGGAAGGAGCTGACGAAAGGGGGAGGTCTGTGGGCTGTTAACAAGTTCCTCCCGTGTCCTAAGTCCGAGCTAGTCACAGTGTCTGTGTCTTCGACCATCAGTTCCTCTGTGGGTCAAAACTCGGAACCTTTTGCAGCAAGTTCGAGTTCCCTCAGCGGATTGCTGAATGGGGAACTCAGGGACTCCCCTCTCTTGCAAGTTAGAAGATTGAACACACTCACGGATTATAAAAAGGACTAGCTGCCATCGAGTCAATTCCGTCTCATGGAGGCCCTGTGTGTGTCAGCGTAGGACTGTGTGCCATTGAGTCTTTGGTGGCTGGTTGTTTTAGAATCAGATCACCAGGCCTTTCTTCCAGGGGGACCTGAATCCCCACACTTTCAGTTAGCAGCTGAATGTGTTCATGACTGGGCAGCACCCAGGCACTAACTGCAGCCAACACACATTAAACACTGTGGCAGGCATGGTTTAAGCGATATCTTTTCTTAAAATTATACTTTACTGGGATTATCTTCATGTATCATATACTTTAATCATTCAAGTATATTAAGGGGATTTGTCCAATCATCACCACAAGCCATTCCAGAATATTTTCTTCTGGAACTCTGGCATCAGCTCTCTACTTCTTCCCATCTCCCCTCCTCCCCACCCGCCATGACCCTGGGTGATTATCAATCCAATTACCATCTATATAGAGCCACCTATCCTGAATGTTTAAGCAATTTGGATTCACTAAATCTCATAATAGCCTTTTGAAGTAGATACTATTGCACCATCCCCATTTTCTAGACGAGGAAACAGGCTCTGAGTGGTTAGATAATTGGCCCACGGTCACAGAACAAGGAAGTGGCAAATACCCGAATTTGAGACCAGGCAGAGCTCCGCGATCAGTATCAAACTTTTCTATCTTAGCCGCAGACCCCTTTCTTCAAAAGAAGCCATATAGTTCGTTCTTTTGGAACATGTCATTGTATTTTAGGTCTAAGTTTACATGGCAAATTAGTACTTCACACAATAATGCTGTGGTGGTGCAGGCTGTGTGTCACTTTGGGCCATGATTCTCAGAGGCTTGGCAGTTATGACATAATTCAGCAGTGACATAGTGATGGAGACCTCCCCCACCCCGCCCCACCCCACACACTTTGTGACCTGCTATGATGTAATCACTTCCATGATGCGATCTGCTTTGAGGGTGTGCCGTCAGCCTCTGGACTACTAACGAAGGTTCCAGGAGGGCTCTGGCTTGCTCGGCATCCTGCTCGTCACCAGCTGACCGCCAGTTCTTCACGGCGGCCTTGCAGCTATTTGAATCGGGAGAAGCCTCCTGCCTGGTGCCTGACCCACAGATCTGGGTCTACAATCACACTGACCAGTTTCTTGAGCTCAGTCTCTCTCACAACACCTCCCCCGCCCCCCCACACACACACGCACACACACACACACACTTCAAAAGCTCATGGACAATGGAATTGAAAGATGAGGAGATAGCGGAGCTGTTCCACAGACTTTTGGAAGCCCCCTCAGATACGTGCATATTGGCTCCCCTGGTTTTGCTTCTGTCAAGGAGCCGCCGAAGACAAACTGAACACACATTCTGCAGCAGTGGTTGCAGCCTTTGCAACGTCTCAGCTCCCTACCAGTCACCACCCTGGGCTCACTGTGGCCTTTTGCCAGTTTTCCTGCCTCCTCATCTTCATTTTGGGCCGCATGTTGCCCTTTTGTTCTTTGTCGCTCTGGGAGGACCTGCCTCCCCGGTGTGTTGTTAGGTGCCTTTGGGTCGGTTCTGACTCAGAACAGGCATGAATGTGTACAACAGGCGGAAACACTGCCCTGTCCTGCCCCACCCTCATAGCTCTTCTTAGACTTGAACTCATCGTTGCCGCCATTGCGTCAATCCATCTTGTCGGAGGCCTTGCTCATTTCCCGGCCCCTCCCAGGTATGATTATTTTAGAGGCCAGTCGATTGGTTGAGAGGTGACCTTCCAGGCCACATTGGAGGAGGGTCTCAGGTCTCTCTCAGACAAGAAGTCTGGACTTCTCATGAAGTTGCGTTTTGTTCTGCGTTTTCTCTCTTTCTCACCTTCTATTGGGTCCCTGGTCTGAATGTTTCATAGTGGCCTTCACGCGGCGCTGGCTAGTTCTCCTGCTCTCTGGCTCGAGGAGGCTGTGGCTCAAGTGGGCCGATAGTGATTTGGACTAATTGGTCCACTGTCCTTGGCTCTGAGTGTTAACGACCAATAGTTGTTTCTTAGATGGCCATTTGCAAGCTTTTATGGCAGGATGCTACTCACCAAATGAAGATGCAGGATGCTGGCTTTATGGTCTGTGTTCTGACAACTGATGGTGATGTCCCCACAAGATTGTGATCTTCAGCTAAGCCTCCGTTTGGCTACATCTGAGAAGTTTCCATAGATATGTTTCCTATGCACGCTATTATACCTACGGACATACAAATTTATATATAAATACATAAATTATACCTGCATGTGGAGGCAGTCCCATATGACTTCCTACACCCAGCCAGCATACATATCTGTTTATGCATTTGCACACAAATCACTGTTTGTTATTAGTATTGTCGCAGGATTGTATATGTTTATAGCATGTACTAGGAAAAAACAAAAACACCAACTGCCATCCAGTCGGTGCTGACTGAGAGCGAGCCTAGAGGATAGAGTAGACCTGCCCCTGTGGGCTTCCAAGACCGCCACTCTCCAGGGGAGTGGCAAGCCTCCTCTCCGCTGCCCTTCGTTCTGATGCCCGTCCATGTGGTGGTGTTTACCGGTGGTGCTGTTGCTGGTATTCGGTGCAGCCAAGTGGGTTCCAACTTAGCGCAACCCTATGTGCATGAGGCACTGCCTGCTCTGACCCCGTCCTCCTCATGGCTACGTTGGGGCCCATTACTGCAATCACTGCGCCGATCCTTCTCCTCCAGGTCCTGCCTCTTTTTCGCTAACCCTGGACTTTACCAAGGCCAATGTCCTTTTCCAGGGAGGGTCTCTCCTGATAACATGTCAAAGTAGATGAGACAAATCCTTGCCATTCCCACTTCCAGGGGGCATTTCAGCTCTGCTTCTTCTGAGACAGATGTGTTTGTTCTGCTGGTCGTCCTACATGGTGCTTTTCAATACTCTTCTCCAACACTATCGATTTGTCTCCAGTCTTCCTTGACATGCATATGAGGTGACTGAAAGTATCAGCACGACAGATCTTATACCCAGCAGGATGGCATTCCCATGAATCCTGTTTGCAAGTTCTCAGAGGTGAGTCCACCCCCCCCTCCCCCCGCCCCCTGCCTTCTTACCCAGACCCAGGCAGGGAAAGGCCATTTGGTGCAAGTTAGAGACTTGGCTAGAGGAGCCACTGTAAGTAACCCACTGCCCTGCAATGTGATGTCAATTACATTATTCAGTAATCTCCACTTCCTCTGGGGCCATCTTCTTTGGAATGGCTCGGAGCCTTAATTTTCCCGAATGCCTTCATTGCAGCTTGTACCATTGGTGCTTGTTCACATGTTATCTCTTGAAATGGTTGAATATCAACAATTCCTTTTTTTTTAATATTGAAAAAGTTTATATTTAGCATTAGCCAGCTGGGCTCACTTTAGATGATTCCAATTGTGTTGGCAACATCTAAAGCGTCATAGTCAGGAGCCAGTCGAACATATGCCTTCTTCTCCCCGTCAGGCCTGATCAAAGTGTTGACCTTGGCTACGTCAATGTCACAGAGCTTCTTCACAGCCTGTTTGATCTGCTGTTTGTTGGCCTTGACATCCACAATGAACACAGTGTGTTGTTATCTTCGATCTTCATGGCAGACTGTAGTCAAGGGGAACTTGATGGCATAATGGTCCAGCTTATTTCTCCTGGGGGCGCTCTTCCGAGGGTATTTGGGCTGCCTTCTTAGTCTCAAGGTCTTGGGCTGCCGGAAGGTGGGTGACGTGCGGATCTTCTTTTTTGTGTGGCTGTGGACGCCTTTCAGCACGGCCTTCTTGGCTTTTAAAGCCTTTGCTTTGGCTTCCGTTTTGGGAGGGGCAGGAGCTTCCTTCTTCACCTTTGGCGCCATCTTCATGAAAAACTCAACAAGTCTTTTTGGCACGGTGACTCTGTGTGTTCCTTCCATCTTCTTTTGAGGTTTCCTGCATCATTCAATATTTCCCCCAGAGAATCCTGCAATATTACAGCTCGAGGTTTGAATTTTTTCTTCAGTTCTCTCAGCCTGAGATACAGAGTATATTTTCCCATGTTCGCTTTTTAAGTCTAGGTCTTTGTCCATCTCATTATGTACTACTTTACTTTACCTTCTCCTTTTTTAAAATTTTTTTTATTTTTCCCTAACCCTAACCCTAACCTACTTTACCTTCTCATGCTGCCCTTTGAGACGTTCCTTTCCATTCTTTCGTTCCTAATCTCTTCCATTTGCTTCAGCTACTCTGTGTTCAAGAGCAAGACAGAGGCTCTTCGGACATCCACTTTGGTCTTTTTTCTGTTGTCTTTTTCGTGTCCGTTTGCTTTCTTCATGTGTGGCGTTCTTGATTCCATCCCACAGCCCAGCAGGTCTTCTCTCATTCGTGTTCGGTGAATCAAATCCGTTCTTTGACATTCAGGTGGGATGTATTCAAGGTTGTATTTTGCTCTTGCTGGCTTGTTTTGATTTTCTTTAGCTTCAGTCTGAATCTTCATATGAGCAAGTGCTTACCAGAGTAGCCACTGGCCTGGTGTTGGCTGAAGATATTGAGTTTCTCCAGCACCTCTTCCCAAAGTGCAATCAGCCTGACTCCCGGGCATGGCGTCCAGCAAGACCCCATGGAGAGCTGAAAAAGGCCCTTGCGATGATGGAGTCGCTCGTCTTACAAACGGCTGTCATGCAATTTCCAGCTTCGTTTCTACCACTAAGGCGTTAGATTTCAACTATTGTTCTTCCCTCTTTGTTTCCAACAGATTGGATTCTAATGGCCAGTAATTAGCAACGCATGCTCCATGAGTTTGAGAAGAAGTTGATGGAGATCTTCAGTGTCCTCATCACTAGCTTTAAAGGGAGAATGGCAGTTTGTATTAACTGGACTTCCTTGTAGGCATCCAGATATTATTTTTTCACAGAAAGCGTTGTACTTCTACATAGATCTTCAGATGTCCTTTTTAATGAGGAATGCGATGCCTTGCCTCTTGAGTTTGCCCCTCCTGGACAGTAGACCAGATGACGGTCTGACTCACAATGACTGGTCAGCCCATTCCAGCTCACTAATTAATGCCCAGCATATTGATCTTTATTTGCTGTATTTAATTTTTGATGACTGCCAATTTCCCTATTCTGAGGATTAATGGGTATTTGCAGCCCTTTCTTCTCATTTTGAGTCATGGTCCATTAGCAAATGAAGGTCCTGAAAGCTTTGGTCCATCCACACCATTAAAGTCAACTCTATTCTAACGAGGCAGCTCTTGCCCAGTCAAATTCTGAGTGTCTTTCAAAGTGCGGGGCTCCTCCTGCGGCACTATGTTCATCACAGTGGTCTTTCATTCCTGTGTACCTTTCCGTGTCTTTCTTTTCCTTGATCACCTTAGATCGACTTCATATATATACATATATATATATATAATTATTTTGGGGGAGGGCTCTTACAGATCTTATCGCAATGCATACGTACACTCGTGTCCAGCACATTTGTACATATGTTGCCATCATCATTTTCAAAACATTTTCTTTCTACTTGAGCCCTTGGTATCAACCCATGAACCCTTGATAATTTATAAATTATTATTTTTCCATGTTGACTTCCCTTATATTTTATATTCCCTTTCCTTTCACCAGAATGAATATGTGCTTATATTACTAAGTCAGGAGTCGCACAGGAACAATTAGGAGGGTGGCGTAGGACCGGGCAGTGTCCTGTTCTGTCATGCATGGGGTTGCAGTGGGATCGGAACGGACTCGATGACACCTAATAACAGGCAGTGAACATGTGTCACTCTGGGGAGACTGTACATTCCTAACACAGAACAAAGTGCAACTGATCTAGTGCGAAGGCGGAAGAGGACAGCTGATTTTCTCAACCTGCCCTCACCTTCTGTGAAAGCTTACAAGTCAACTCCTCCGTTTGAAGTCTCCAAGGAACTGGGTGTAGGGGGTGGGGGTGTGGAGGGGGGGCATGCTGGCTAAATCTCCAAAGTGCTTTCAGGGAGACTGTGAAGCGCAGACAGGTTGAGTGAGTTCATTCCTGTCACACAGCATGTTTGGGGTAGAACTGGATTTCAAGATTTCCAAGTAAGTTCAGTTACATTAATACACCAGGCCTGGGGCAGGGAGCTTTGGACGGAAAAGTCAATAGGATGGCTGTCCTTGCGGGATCCTTGAGCTGAAGACCAGCAGTGAGCATGGTGGCCAACAGAGTGACTTTCCCCGCTACTGGCTTTCCTGCACTCAGCAGGTTCCCTATTGGCCTTTTCTCTGTGCTCCTGGACGACATCTGATCTTGTGACTCTTGGGCCTGTGGGCAAGGCAGATACTTGTGCAGTAGGCTAACAGATGCTGACTAGTGATGCATCGAATGACAGTAGTTTAGTGTCAGAACATTCATGGAATGTCCCAATAAATTGGCCTAATAATGTATTTGGTGCTTTTGCACTTCCTCCCAGGAGGCCTGGTGGCACTGTTGGGTAAGCATTGTGCTGCTAACCTCAAGGTTAGTGGTTCAAACCCACCCGTCACTCAGAGAGAAAAACGAGACTGCTATGAAGACAGAGCATTCAGAGGAGGCTGTAGAACACGGAAAGCAATGCTGATGTCAGATGGGTCTCAGCTGAAAGCAGAAAATACCAGAAAAAAATTACTTGTGTTTTCTTGATGATGCCAAGGCATTTGACTATGTCAAATGATCTTAACAAACTGTGGACGGCCTTGAGAAGAATGGGAGTTCCAGAACACTTCACTGTGCTCGTGAGGAACTTGGATCAGGAGGCAGTGTGTGACAAAACAGAACGAAGGAGTGTCGCCTGGCTTAAAATCAGGAAAGGTGTGAGTCAGGGTTGTATCCTTTCACCATACTTACTCCATTTGTTTGCTGAGCAAATAATCCGAGAACCTGGATTACATGAAGAAGAATGTGTCGTCAGGGTTGGAGAAGGCTTATTAGTAACCTGTGGCACGCAGATGACACACTTTGCTTGCTGAAATTGAGGAGGACTTGAAACACTTGCTGATGAAGAACAAGGATTTCAGCCTTCAGTACGGATTACAATTCCGTGTAGAGAAAGCTAAAATCCTCACAATTGGACCAGTATCCCATCATGACACATGGAGAAAAGGTTGTCAAGGACCATGTCTGGCTGGGATCCGCACTCCACGCTCACAGAAGCAGCAGGCAAGGGTTCAAAAGACTTGCTGCGTTAGGCTTATCTGCTGCACAAGGTCTCTTTAGAGCATCGGAAAGCAAGGATGTTACTTCGAGGACTGAGGTGCGCCTGACCTAAACCATAGTATTTTTTTTAACCATAGTATTTTCAATGGCCTCATATGCATGTGAAAGTGGACACGGAATAATGGAGACCCATGAAGAATCCATGCATTTGAACTGTGGTGTTGGAGAAGAATACGCAAGTACCCTGGACTGCTAAAGGGACAAACTGATCTGTCTTGGAAGAAGTGCAGTCAGAGTGCTCCTTAGAGGCAAGAATGGTGATACTTTGCTTTACATACTCCGGCCAGGTTGTTCCCTGGAGAAGGGCATCGTGCTTGGTCAAGTGGAGGGGCAGTGCCAACGGGAAGGCCCTCAAGGAGATGGACTGACCCCATGGCTGCAGTCATGGGCTCGAGCACAGGAACAACAGTGAGGCTGGCGCCAGAGCAGGCAGAGGAGCAGTCTCGTGCGTGGGCTGCTATGGGTTGGACCTGACTGACAGCACCCAGCAACCACCTGTGGGCACAGAAGAGGAACTTGGGGAGTCAATAACAATGGATCCAAGAAGGAAGAAAATGCTCCAAAGTTGAGTTTGATGATTGCACAACTCTTCTTGAGATGATCGAACCACGCAATTGCATAACATGCTAATTGCATCGCAATAAAGCCATTTTAGAAAATGAGACTGGCCATTCCCATAAAGATTTACAGTCTTGAAGCCCCTAGGTAAGGTTGCAATGCGACGAAATCCTTTAGAGGGCAGTGCGCTTGGTTTTGATATTGCCCGCTAGCTGGTTGTGTAGTGCTGTGGCAAGCAGCCATGCAAGTCACACCCATGTGGCTGAGGCCCTCCATGAATAACTGTCTCTTTGCCATGAGACAAGGAGAACTTTAATGCTCAGCTTCCATTACTGAAACATGTCGATCAAAGAAAGGTTCCATAGAAGAGTCCCGATCAAAAGGTGGAAAATGCAGAACAGAAATTAAAATGCTCATAAACTCCAGATTTCCTGGGCCATGGATGTTGGATAAAACTCTGAAACTATTGCCCTGAAATAATCTTTAAAACTTATCCAAAACTATCACCTGAAGTCATCTTAAAACTAAACAATAATTTTTTCTAAACATTTTATTAGGGGCTCATACAACTCTTATCACAATCCATACGTATACATACATCAATTGTATAAAGCACATCCGTACATTCTTTGCCCTAATCATTTTCAAAGCCTTTGCTCTCCACTTAAGCCCTTTGCATCAGGTCCTCTCCCCGCCAAACTAAACAATATTTAAACATAACTAGTGAAAACAAATGCTTTGAGCATTGTGCTCTTTTTATTTATTATTATTATTATTGCATTATGCTCTTTTAACAGCTATCTCTACCAGAGGAAATCAACACGGACAACTTGAAAGATTAGATGGGAACCTTAGGTCGGGGGCACTGAGGTTGTGATTTTTTAAACAGTTGTATTGACACTTCATCCATATAACATACAATTCAAAAGTTCAATCATATCAACAAGAGTTGCACAATTATGACCACAATCTATTTAAGAACATTTTCCTCTTGTACTTTGTTACTCATGTAATTATTCTTTTTTTTAATTGTGGCAAAAATATACACAGCATAACATTACCCAGTCCAGCAACTTCTACACGTGTAATTCAGTGCTATTGATTCCACGCTTCGTGTTGTGCAACCACTGTTGATTCCCTTCCCCAAGTTGTCGCACCACCATTAGCGTGAACTCAGTGGGGCACTGAGCGTATGCGGAGGTAGAAACAACTCCGAAAAGGAGGCGGAGAGGGGCTGTGTAGCTTGATGGGTCCCTCAGTCGGACATGTAGGAACTGTGGAATTGGCGAATGTCTTGCTATGGGGATTCTCAAGAACAATGAGACCAATGACAGGTAAAGAAAAATCCAGTCCTACGGTGCACAGATCTATCCTGTCAACAACAGGGCCACCATGAATTAGTCAGCGTTTCGCTCTGCTGCTGCTTGTCCACGTACCTCCTTCACCTCTCTCCAGCCGACGTTCTTCATTTATTAACTTGACTTCTGAGAGAATTATTATTTTTTCCTTCTTTGCTAAGAAAATAGATTTTATTTAGATATATATATTTAATATCATTTTATTGGGGACTCTTACGGCTCTTATCACAATCTCTACATCTATCCATGTGTCAAGCACATTTATGCATATGTTGCCATCATCATTTTCAAAACATTTTCTTTCTACTTGAGCCCTTGGTATCAGCTCATTTCCCCCCTCCTCCACCCTCCCTCACTCATGACCCCTTAGTAATTTATAAATGTTCCCCTCTATTTATTGATTTTTTAAATGAAATAATATTTTTAATGATATATCTTACTCATTCCAATATAACCCTTCCCTTCCCATACAGTTCTGTTGTTCAATCCCATCGATGGGGTTATACAATCATCAGGGCTATCAACTCCCCTCTTCCCCACGTTATTTATTTATTTTTTAAAGCAGCTTTAGCTTTATATAAAAATTGTGCAGAAGTTTCCAGTGGAACTGCCCTGGAGGGTTTTCTCAGCCTTTATCTTGATGGGAGCAGACTGCTGCATCTTTCCGGATAAAATTCTTAGAATGAAAACAAACCTCTGTGAAGGAAAAATGGTTGAGGAAATGGGAAGAGACCCCAACAGACTGTCCAAAAGGACAGGGTTATATAGGTCAGGAACCCAGCAGAACTGACAGCAGGCAAGGCTTGCAGAGCATGCCACTCTGCTTGTTTGGGGGCACAGGGCCCCAGATTCCTAGCACATAATCTGTTGAATCAAGATACATCTCCTTCACCACGAGTCCTTGGAGGGTACAGGGTTTTCCCTTAAAGGCTGCCCTCAGGCCCGCTGAGCTGCGGACAGTGCAAGATGGTGAGAGGCCCCCTCCTGCCCATCTCATACGTCACTGGGCCTTCATTATGCGGCGCTGGGCTGGCCTGGGCTGGCCTGGAGGTCAGCTGGGATTAAGAAGACAGATGGTGTCGCTTCAGGCCTAGTCCTTCCAGCAGGTCCCAAGTGCTTTGGTAGGACTGATGAGGATTCCCAGGCTCCTGCTGGCTCTTCTCTCACTCGCCAGCCTTCACCCAGGTGTCCCTTCCCGGCAGACAATGATCATCCTAAAATGCTAATGGCACCTGAAGCATCGTGAGTGCAGCTGGAAAGGACCTAGAACCCGCAATAGTCAAGCCGCCGCCCTGGCCCTGGAGCCGCTTGTGACTGCTAGAGACCCGGTGGAGGGGCTTTCAGACGGTACATTCTGATGGGATGGACAGCCTCAGTGTTCTCCCACAGGGCAGCTGGTGATGTGAACCGCCGACTTGAGAGGCCCTCTGATCGAGGGGCTTGTTGCCTTTGCATCGGACTGGCTCTAACCAAATCTGGTTTGGGTGCTTTGAACATCTTTCCAGGGAGGCTGATGCTGCTGTTAGGTGCCATGGGGGTAGTTCTGACCCATAGAGACCCAGTGCACGACAGGACGGAACACCGGGCGGAAAGAAAGACGGACTGCCTGCCTGGGGTTGTGCCATCCATGGCCTTCCCCCTTTTCGCTGCTCCTCCACTTTCATCAAGCACGATGTCCTTCTCCAGGGACTGGTCTCTCCTGACAGGCAGTGTGTCGGATGAAGTCTCCCCATCCTGGCCTCTGAGGAGCACTCTGGCTGTACTTCTTGCAAGACCGGTCGGGATCAGTCTGTCCTTTTAGCAGCCCACAGTCCTTCCAAGAGTCCTCTCCAGCTCGTCTCGTGCTGGGTAGCTCTCAGTCCCGAATAATCCGTGTGACACCTGGTGAGGCAGCTTCTGCTTGCCCACTTCCGTTCGGTTCCGAGCTTGCTTATGTTGAGGACATCGGCCCCCTGAGAACTCAGTGGTCGGGGTGCTGCGCTTCTGCGCCTCGCAGGATGAAGGCTCCCTTCTTTCCCACTTAGTCTGAAGACAGTGGTTTTTGTTCCACCAGTGACCTCCTTAGAGGGCACCCAGAGCCTACGGCTCTCCTCAGCTGTGCGAGAGCCCTGCTGGCTCCCGTGCCCTTCGCCATCTGGCTCCAACACTTCCCAGGGCTCCTCCTCCTGCTGCTGCTTGGGAGCACGCACTCCAGATGTGGGGATCTGTTTGCCGTCGGCTTTCTCAACGACTTAGGCTGTGCGTGCACTCTCACCAAACCTCTGCCTCTTCTCTCGGATTTCTGTTAAGATGGAAGCGTTCCATCCTCCATTAAATGGCCTCTTCTGCCTCCCTCGGCACTACTTTCCAGGGCTCCCCATTTGGGTGCTGGTGCTGCTGTTGTCAGGTGCCGCCAAGTCGGTTCCGACCCATTGCAACCCTACCATGTGACAGGCTGAAACGCCGTGGTCCTGCGCCATTCTCCCCATTGGTCCTATACCTGAGCCCATGGTTGCAGCCGGTGTCAATCCGTCTCGTTGGAGCTTTCTTTCTCCTGACCTTCTACTTTACCAGGCATGAGAGCCTTCTCCACGGACTGGTCTCTCCTCGACTTTGAACATGAAAACCTGCAATCAAGACCTATTAGTTGGCTGTCAGTGTGTCGTGCTGCTGGGAGCTGTCTCACTGGCATTTCAAATGCCAGCAGGGCCGCCCCAAGGGAACGGGTTTCGGCAGAGCTTCCCGACTGAGAACAGACTATGAAGCAGGACCTGCAGGCTAGAGGGTGAGAAACGCAACCTACAGAAATTAAGGTGCTCCCCACGTCGGTGGAATTCCCAGATGTCCAGCGGGTGAAAGCTTTTGAGATGCTCCTAGTAAGGCGAAGGCCCAGTTGCTGCCTCTGGCCCCTCCTGCGCTACCAAGGAGGCACAGGCTCTTTGGAATTTGGAGGCAACCCATCCCTCATTCGGGTGTGTTACTCCAGACTGTTTATCGGGTGACTCGAAACGCTGCCGGCGTCGAGTGGGGCCCAGAAGGTGGAAGGCTCTGTGACCTGGTCAGGCTGCCCTGCCGGCCATTCTGCCACTTGGTCCATATGACCCAGCTAAGTCCCTGGCAGCTTGAGTTGCCGTCGGGAGTCTATGGTAGGCTATTTGGTGAATCACAGTGCAGAGCCTGATTTTGGAGGAAAGCCCTGCCGTCCTCTGTAGATAACTACGTTCCTTTTGAGAGAGAGCTACTCACTTGCTGCTGTGGGCCTTCAAGTCAGCGTGTAGCCCGGGCTGCCCATCGTGAACCGGGTGCTGGCTGATCCACAGTCATTAATGGAACAAGCAACGGAAGGGGTGTAGATGAGACAGGGCTGGAGTCGGCCGAAGGGACATGCGAGCTTTGTAAAGAAGTGGCCCAAAGGTTTTGGTTTCGCTCCCTTCGTCCTCAGTTTGCACCTACAGCCTCATGGGAAGCTCCTTATGATCAGCTGACTGAGGAAGAGAAACCTACTTGAGCTTGGTTCTTTAGAGGATTCTGCACCGGGGCAGGCACCACTCGGTGGGCAGCAACAGCACCACAGCCCCCTTCTAGGGCTTCTCTGAAGGACAGCGGTGAGGGGAAACCCTCTTGATGGGCAGAGCTTCGCACAGTTGTTCCTTTTGCTTGGAAGGAGAAATGGCCAGATGGGTGACTGTCGATGGATTCACAGGCTGTCGCTAATCATTCGGCTGGATTGTCAGAGACTTGGAAGGAATAAAATTGGAAAATGGTGACAGGGAAGAGTGGGGAAGATGAACGTGGAGGGAGATCTCTGAATGGGCCCGACAAATGAAGATATGTGTAGGTTTGGGGTGTTAAGAGTTTGAACCTAACAGGTTCTCTTTTAATGTACTTACTGCTCAACAAAGCTGGATTTCTCAGCAGTGGCACTAGTGAACTTCCGGAGCAAAAAGGTGAGGCTCCTCACTGACCCACAGTGCTACAGGGGATAGCACTGGAGACAGTGGGGGATTGTGCCTGGTCTGACACCCCTCACCCCCCGCCCACTATCATGACCCCAATTCTACCTTATAAATCTGGCTAGACTGGAGCATGTACACTGGCACAGATAAGACATCTCAACACAAGGAATTCAAGACAGAGAAACCCCTCAAGAATAGTAATGGGAATAGAGATGCCATGACGGTAGGGGGAAGGTGTGGGGAGAAGGGAGAGAAACGGGGAACTGGCTACAATAACGTATAACAGCACCCCACCCCCAGGGGACGAACAACAGAAACGTGGGTGAAGGGAGACAGCAGATGGGGCAAGATATGAATATAATAGTTTATAATTTATCTGGGGTCTACAAGGATGGGAGGGTGGGGTGGGGGAGGGGAAAAAGAGTTGCTAAAACCAAAGACTCAGGCAGAAAGAGTTTTGAAAATGATGACGGCAACATATGTACAAATGTGTTTGATACAATTGAGGTATGGATTATTGTAAGAGCTGTAAGAGCCCCCCGCCCCAAAATGATTTATTAAAAAAATAAAAGAGACGAGGCTCAAGTCAGTCCAAGGCTTGATGCAGAAAGGGTGGGCACCCACAGACTGCCTTTTCAGAGAAGGATCGTTACAGGGCTTGGTGAGCGACAACAGACCAGAGGGCACGCTCAGAGCTCTGACTTGGTATTATTTGGTCCCAGACTGGCTTCTCTCTGTTCTGGGGCATCAACTGTCAAAAGCCCCAAGGTCTCTTGGAAGGAATCATCCCGTCCTAAACCAAATAGCCTGACAGCCTTTCCCTAAGGCTCACCTGCCTGCAACCCAAACTGTCAGAGCCCTCCTTTCACCTGCTTCCCACCCACTCACCTTGAGATGTGAACTACCAGTTGCTAGGTCCTCTGGTAGTTCATCTCAGCAGCAAGTCTGACAGGAGGCTGGACGCTTTTTCTAGCTGCTAACTAGGCTCTCTCAGGCCTGGTCAAGATCGTCTTTGTCTTTGAAACAAGCAACCCTGACTGTCTGCCTGCTTGGAGCAGTGCACACTGCCTGACCTCTGGATCTGGAACGCCATATTTCCTTTTGTACAACTCCATGAAGCTCCTGCAGGTCTCTGAGGATTTCCTTCTCCTAGCTGAGAAGAGGGGCAACCATTCCTGCTCCATCAGGGCAGCAAGGTGAAGGAAGATGGCACCAACCTGTATTCTGATGAGTGAGCTTGTAAACGAACTATTCCGTGGGTGAGGCATAGATGGATTCGGGCCACGGGCTAGAAGGAGCGACTGAGACCAAGCCCTACCCGGAAAAATGGCCTGCAGAATCACCTTCCTGACAATTCAGCCTGCAAAACCTAACCACCCGGCGAAAAAGAAATTGGGCTCTTTAAGTGCCAATAGTATTAAAGTGCTAGAGACTGAAGAAGTCATAAAGGGAAATTAACTGAAAACCAGACTTGCCATTACTCATTCGAGAGCAATCTATCTCTCCCAAAGTGAAAATACAATTTGTACCCTCTGGGGATGTTTTATACTCAAATCTTTATCCCCCAGGTTCAGGGCCTCTGTCTATTCTTTTCACATTCTAAATGGTGCTCTTATTTCCTGTTAATGGTTCCTATCCAGCCCTTTGAAGAAGGCACTTGGGAGGGCTGAAGCAGCTGAGGTTACAGGAAAGCCCTTGTAGTCTCCAGGGTCTCAGTTCTTCCCATTCGCAGGCAATCTCCGGGGACTGGCAGGCTTTGAAAGTACAGGGTCAAGGTTCAAGCCTTGTTTTCTCCCAGAGAAGATGCTGGCAAGGTGGAAGGGTCTGGGCTAATTCTAAGGCATATAAATATGTTCCCAAGGGTTGAGAGCATCTATTAGTCAGTGTGGAGTATGGCTGATATACCCTTTTGGCCACCTCTCTCCTGGTTAGTGCCATGACTTTATGTATTTGCTCAAGCCAGGAATCCGAGAGTAGCACTCCTTCCTCCTTGGCTATCCCACTCAAAACCACACAGCCAAACACACTGGCATGGAGTCAATTCTGACTCTTAGTAACCTGATATGTCAGTTATATAATCTCCTGTCAACTTGCAAAGGGGGGTGGATGGAGTCTAGCCTGTCAATCAGGTCATAGCCAATGAGGCCTCTATGTGGGCATGGCCTTCTGAGGATTCTGTTAAGTCCTGTCTTTCTCTCTGGAGGTGGGACACTCTCCCTGCGAGACATTTCCTGCTGATAAGCCACATGGAGCTACTATGCTGATAGAGCCAGAGCTCTGGAGCTGGAGGAGCCACATGGAGACCCTGCCAGCGCTAAGATGCTTCCACTGCCACTGGATCCACAAGACTTTCCACCCACTGATCTGTGATCTTCCTGAATTGTGTCATTGCACGTATTGCGTGAGTCTGAAGAATTTACAGACTGGTATCGGACATATGGGATAATATTGGACCTATGGACTTGATCTGCACTGGGCTGGGATGTTTTTTTATTTTTATTTTTTTTTATTTTAACAATTTATTGGGGCTCATACAATTCTTTTCACAGTTCATACATATACATACATCAATTGTATAAAGCACATCTGTACAGTCCTTGCCCTAATCATTTTTTACTCTTTTCTTGGGATGTTTTCTTAATATACAATTACTCTTTTATATAAAGCTTTTTTTCCCCTTCAAATGTACCGGTTTTAATAGAAGTTAAGTACAAGATATTTTACTCTTGGATATTCTCAAATGATTCTTCCTTGTATTTGCCCCTTTCCTACCTGGCGAGATTTGGCTTTCCGTTTCAGGATCTTTTTGCAGTCTTTGTCCACTTTTAACCTCATAATAACCACCTTGCTGGGGTGAATGCCCACATGGACAGTGGTACCGTGAACTTGATCTCACTGTACGTGCTCAGTGTCAATGACATAATGCTTCCTGTAAACCTGGAGCACTTGGCCAATCTGCTGATCTTTGTAGTGTCCTCGCACAACCTGAACTTCATCATCCGTGCGGCTAGACATGGACTGAACATTGTATTTCTGTCTCAGTTCCTTGGAAAGAGGGGAAGACATAATCTTCCTGCAAACGTAGGAAGGTGCATTGAAATGCCTTTTCCATATTTGCCCCGGTCCAAAGTCACAAAGGGATTGAACTTCATTTGAGCTCTTCCGGTTCTATGGTTCTGTAAGTTAACCAAAAGCTCTTTCTTATACACACTTGTCTATGGATGTTTCTCTAGTCAAGGTAGAACTGCCTGTGAGTTTCTGCGATGGTGAATCTTTTTTTTTTTAAGCAAATTGATCATTTTATTTATTTAATTGGGGCCTCGTGGTGGTGAATCTTTACGGGAGTAGAAAGCCGTTTTTCTCCTGACAAGTGGCTGCTGGTTCCAAACTGCCTACCTTGTGGTTAGCAGCCCAACATGTAACCACTGCGCCACCAGGGCTCCTGGCAACCCCTCTATTTACTGTAGATTAATGGTTCTCAGGGTCCTGCAGTGAAGAGACCATTGTCATGAACTGATTGGGACACAGGGTTTTGGGATAGTGTTCTATGGGTTATGTTTAGGAAACCTCAAGCCACAGGACGAAGCACACGAAGCACAAATTCTCTGGCACTTGGCCCGATTCATTCTGTAGCCATATTGCCTGCGGCTCCGTAATGCTAGTCGTGTGCAAGCTCTCTGGCTCAGGAACCACACCGCTTTCTAGCTTGTGCCTGCTGTCTGGGCGTGTACGTGTCTTTCTCTACCTGGCAAAGCCCCACCCCTTCTTCAAGGCTTCACTCAGGCATCATCACATAATCTATGAAACAAACTTCTTTTAGTCTCACAGGTGCAATAAATTGCTTCCTCCTCTTTCCAGACACTGTATTTAAACTTCATTCGCTGCATTAAAAGTAATTGGTGAGACAGCTTTACTATCCTGCTGGTTCCCTCATTAATGAGCTAAGTAAATCTTTGGCATGTGCTCACTTAAAGGGAAAAAAAAGTAATGAATTTGAGATGGTCTTTTCTGCTGGTCTATACATTTCCCACCACATAATAGGGAGTGGTGTGTCTACCACACCAAGGGCAATGCTCGCCCCATCTTACAACTGCAGCAACACGGGCTGTGGACTAACAATGGGCAGGAGCGCAAAGACCTCTTTGTCCTGAGACTGATTCGAAACAGACAGCCACCATTTTCCAGTGCCAGATGGGACTCATCAGTGTCTGTGGGCGGGGCAGCCACCCAGGATCCTTGCAGGAGACGGTGGCCTGTCCCAGGGGAAGGAGGCAAGTGACAGCACTTTGAAATGTCCCTGCCGGAGTCATTATAGTCTTCGGCCGTGTCCTCGTTTGCACTCCACCTCCATGTTCCCGTATTCCATTTGACGTGGGGTGGAAGCAGCATCACAGCAGTGCCAGCTCTCTCACTGGAGACGGCCCAGTCTGCCCCCTTCAGGAAGCTGAGTGCAGGGAGCACTGCTCGGAAGAGGGCAGAGGAGCCAAGGGCGCTTCGCACTCCAGGGCGGCCCAGGCCACAGGAACAAGGCTCTTTAGATCTTATTCCCCACCGTCTGGCTGCTCTCCTCTAGCACAGAGAAAAGTGTTTGCCACCGATAATTAGTTTTTGTTATTTCTTTTTTTTTTTTTTATTAAAGTTTTTGTTATTTTCATGGGAGTGAGTCAACCTCCATACACAGAAAACGGGGACAGAAAATCCAAGTAAACAGCTTCTCAGAAGTTTAAAGTGGTCACATCATGACCTGGTTTGATTTATAGTGATAAAGTCTCAACAAAAAGACAGCAAGTCACAAGGTAGGGACAAGTCAGCCACAGTGCAGTACAGCACCGATGAAACACAACGTTTCTCTAGTTCTTTAGTGCCCCCCCCCACTATCATGACCCCAGTTCTGTCTTACAAATCTGGCTAGACCAGAGCATGTATACTGGTACATGTACACAGATAAGAGCTCTAGACACCCAGAATCCAGGACAGATAACCCCCTCCGGACCAATAATGAGAGTAGTGATACCATGAGGGTAGGGAGAAGGTGGGGGAGAAAGGGAGAACCGATCGCTATGATCAGTGTACAAACACCTCCCCCAGTCCCCTCAGGGGGATGAACCACAGACACATGGGTGAAGGGAGACAGCAGACAGTGTAAAATATGAAAATAAAAATGATCTATAAATTATTAAGGCTTCATGAGGGAGGGTGAGGGAATGGTAAAGAGGAGACGATACCAAGGGCTCAAGTAGAAAGAAAATATTCTGGAAATGATGATGGCAACATATATACAAATGTGCTGGACAAAACTGATGTATGGCTTGTTATAAGAGGTGGAAGAGTCCCCAAAAATATAATTAAAAAAAAAGAGCAATAAATTCAATCCACATGGTACTTGCAAAAAGGCATCTATTTGGTTTTTAATACAAAATGACTCACAGAAACACAGGAAGGAAGGATCATACAAGCCCGCTACTGATTTAAGCAACAAAACAAAACCAAAATCCCCATCAAAAAAGCTAACAAACATCAGCTACCTTCCCTGTCTTCAGTCTGGATTAGAAAACAGGCGGCTGGAAATCATTATCAGTCCATTTAAAGAAGTCTTATTAAAAAACAAACAAACGCAGACTGAAACAACATTCTTAAAATCCGGCACGCGGTTTTGAGGCCATAGGAGCTTGCCCTAACCATCCTGGTGGAATGCGACACATGTGGTCATTGAGTGTGGCCACCTCCCGCTGTTTCTCAGGAGGATGCCGGCCTGGGCACCACTGGAAGCCACTTGTTCCATCGGCGGTCTCAGGATCAGGCGGCCCCGAGTCTTCCGCTGTGCCCCTCATTGAATCTCTCCCATATAGAGCCGCTTGTCGCTGGATGCCGAGAGAACTGAGGCGGAAACAACAGAGAAGACAGCTGGGCATAACGAAGGCCTGTGGCGACTTGGGGCTCAAGGACTCGCCGTCAAGAACCAATTTTGGTCCAGAAGAGCAGCTGGATTTGGCTGGAACCCCCTCCTCCTAAACGCCATGCACGGGAAAGCGTTTGGCTTTTTAGGCCTCACACTTTCAAAACCATGAGTGTGGGTTTCGGGGATACATCACCTGGCTCTAATTCCTGACATCCCCGGTCAGTCCAGGAGGCTCTTTGGTGGCACAAAAAGGTACACGTTCAATTACTAGCTAGAAGACGGACGGTTCGAACCCACCCAGATGTCTTGGAAGACAGACCTCATGACCTGCCTGGAAGGCCACAGCTCTGGGAACTTCACGGCAGGTATTCTCTGCACACCACTTGCCCGTCAAGCCCAAGAAAAAGACCTCGGTTCCCCTAGAAGAGGGGAGCCGATGGCGATGGCAGCTCTTTCTGGTTGTTACACTCAGTGTTCAATGTTCACCAGAGTTCCGAGGCCTTACTTACGTTGGCTTGCTAATAAAATTTAAGTCGATCTGTAATCCATTCCTGACTACTGAGAAACATTCTTTTACTCAACCACAGTATCAACACATAGGCTTGAAGCAAGTAACCACAAAAGAACCACAACAGACTAACCAATTTCCGTTTGCGACGGAGACCAATGCTTAGCTGGCTTGCATGGCAAGTACATAAAGAGATGTCCAGCTCTGTATTACCAGGACCCCTCTGAGGACACTCTCGCCGTTCCCCCTGTCCCACAGTTGGCCAGACTTACTGATGGGCTCGTCCGGGTGAAAGGCCACTTCATTGATGGAGCCAGCGTGGCCGGGCAGCTTATACAGGATTCTTCTGCTCGTGGTATCCCACACATACACAAACCTGCAAAGCACCGTGACAAAGGTCAGGCCTCCGACGCAGATGGAGGGCAGAGGCATGGCTTTTAGAAAGATTTTACTGTGATCAATAGACGTTTGGGAGAAATTGTTATTTTGACCATTTAAGAGTATACTACTCAGTGGCACTAATTTACATCCTCACATTGTACCATCATCACTATTGATTTTATGGTCCTGAAGAGAACTGCGTACCTCTTCCATTCTTGCAAAGGCAAACCGCTAATCACGAGTCAACTTTTTTTTTTTTTTGGTCAACTCTTACCTTTATGTCTGCCTACACTCTACAGCAAACTCGGCCACTGAGATGATTTCGACTCAGTGGCCACATAGGTCGGAGTAGGGCTGCCGCTGCGGGCTTCCAAGGCGGTGACTCTTTCATGGGAGCAGAAAGTCTGGTCTTTCTCCCTCGAAGCAGCTCACAGTAGGTTAAACTGCTGGCCTTGAGGTGACCAGCCCAAGGCATATAACCCATCACACCACCAGGGCTCGAGTCTACCACGTCTAGAGATGACATATACATGGGAACATATAATGTTCGTCCTCCTGTGCCTGCCTTAGTTCATTTCGTGGGAGTCCTGGTTCCGAGTTGGGCTGCCAACCTCTAGGTCAGCAGTTGGCCACCCAGCCACCCGGTGGGAGAAGGTGAGGCTGTCTACATCCATAAAAAGCTAGTTTCAGAAACCCACAGGAGCAGTTCTACTCTGTCCTGTAGTGTCCCCATGAGGCGCGATGGCACCAATATTTCATTTAGTGTAGTGCAGAAAGAAACGGAAATTTTCTGCTACGTAAACAAACCACATCTTGAGCTGAACCCACGGGCAGAAAGATTAGATAATTCTAAAATGAGAAGGGACCAACAGATGCAGCTGGCCTAACCCCTCGTTTTACAGACAAGGACACTGCAGTATAGAAACTTTTCCATTGACAGAGTTTGTGGTGTCCTTCGTCTTTCCACCCTCAAACATTCTGGGAAAAAAAATGTTCCTTTGATGACCAATGTTGCTCTAGTCATTTTATCAGACAGTTAAAATAGAGACACCATCTTGACATGATCATGAAAATTATCTGCTTGGTGCAGTGACACTTGTGCTGCCAACCTCGGTCAGCAGTTCGAAAGTAATAGCTGCTGTGGGAGAGAGATAAGGCTTTCTACTCCTGTCAAAAGTTACAGTCTTGAGACCCCACAGGGCACTTCTATCCTGCCCTGCTGGGAGGCCATGAGTCAGAATCAGCTCGATGGAAGTGAGCTTGGTCATAAATAAGAGCTTCTAACAACACCATTCAGCTCTCAAGGGCTAGGCTCCATAGGAACCCAGACTCCACGCAAGATGGAAGAGCAACAGGAACCCCATCTGTCCACAAACACCCTTCCCACGCCTTCTTTCCTGTCAGCCACAAGCCGCTGGTCCCCCTTCCTTCAGCCTGTGTCAGTGCAGCCACTCGCTGCCCAAGCAGACTTTGATGGCCAAACCTCCCCAAGCTTCTCTTTCCCTGTCAGACCACCCCGCTTTGACGACCGGCAAACAAATCTCAGCCAGTCTTACTGCAGTCCCTGAGGGGAAATCTGATGGGGCGCACGCTAGAGGTGGTGACATGCCTGGAGGGCAGATTTTGCCAAATCCAGGCCAAACTGAAAAGCAGTTTGCTGAGAAGCAAGAACGCCTTTCCTAGGCTCACCAAAGCCTGCAGAACCCCGATCTCTAAGGCACGGCTCCCAGTGGCTGCCAGTTCGATACTAAATTCAGAGGGGCTGCTGGTCCTCTCTTACTCTGGTGTGGCAGCCTTCAGCAGGAGCCGTCTCTGCATGCAGCAGGGCTGCTGTTGACTTGGGCTAATTGGCGCAACGGCCTGTGAAATCTGGTCAAGCCCCAGCAGGCAGAGAAGAGAGGCCGGCTTCCCTCAGACCCGAGGCGAGCCAGCAGTCCACATGCAATGTCTAAAGCACAATGGGGGGCGGGGACACTGCACATCAAAAAGGACCAATGTTAGAAGAAAATGGCTCTTCTCAGAAAAGAAACAAAGAGGCTTATGCCTATATAATCCAAAAGTGGAATCTTTGATAAAAATGATATAAAATGACTTCAGAATGGCCTTACGCTATCAGTTCTTGTCCATTTTCTCTGGCATTAAACTTGTCAGGGGAAAAGAAACAAAGGCATCGGAGCCCTGAGGTTTATGGGCATGGCTCACAAACAGGGAGGGTGGGGCAGGGTGGAAGTGATTCTTCTCTGTGGTAGGTGGTAGTAGAGCCCCCAAAGGAGGAAACCCTGCAACATGCTGAGCGCCCTCACTCGCCAAGGAAAGGGTTCTGGTTGATAGAATGGTGCTTGTTTTGACAGGTAGCGATGCTAGGCTCAAGAAGGATCAGACATTTCTTACTGGTAGCTAAACCCAGGATTTGCCCTCAGAGCCTTATCTGTAGTCTGTAAGCCTTAGCATCTGACCACCCTATTCAAGTTCTAAACCCCTTTAAGCCACAGTCACTATCGACATACTACATACAAGCTCCATACCATAGCATCCCGACGGAATTTTCTTGTGTTTGAAGTTCACCCAAACATAGTGGTCTGTTAAAATTTACATGTAAAGAAAGCCTCATTGTCGCTGAAGGCAGCTCAGCGCTGGAAACTGCCTCACTGCCAGTTTGCCACGCCTCTGACTTAACAATCTGATCCACCCTGAATCCTCTGAACCCAGCCGTCATAGTCGGTATTTGAGCTGATCTGTAATTCATGCAGATCAATATGCAGTGAGCATCTAGAATATGTCAAGCACTCCCCTGAGTTTAAAAGACCCAGCCCCTGACACGAGGGGCACGTAACTTAGTGGGGTGCTCCCCTGAGTTTGTCTGACGAGAAGATGCACTCCATGTTAATACAGGGTAGAGGAGTGACCACTGAGCACAGCACAGAAAAACGAGCTAAGCCTGAGAGGGAGCTCGGAGAGGATGGGGGCACTCGCAGACCCAGTGCGCAGGCACAGACTGGAGACAGGACCTTGGACAAAGGAGACGCGGGTGTATGAGAGGAGGCCTGGAGGTGAGAACATGCCAGGGAGTTTAGCAGCAGGCACAGCACGGGGGGGGGGGCGGGAGCTCAATAGCTATTTGAAGGGTGGCAGGAGATGAAGCTGAAAGGAGGACACAGGCTGCATTTTGTTTGGAGGGCAAAGGGAATTCAACAGCCAGAAGCACATTTTTACCCTCCGGTCTAAAATGCAACCGTGCGAGCCTTCGTTGGCATCTGTGCCCTGCTCTCTGAGCACAGCTCTGACTCTGCTGGCGTGCAGCGTGCCCACCTCAGGCACTGCCCACGAGAGGCTAGCTGCATGGCTGCATCCCGGGACCTCAGATTAGTGGGCCTACCTGTCGGCGGAGCCAGCTGCTATTTTGCTTCCATCAGGCGACCATGAGCATCTCAGGAGATTCTGCAAGATGAACACGCAGGGACCCAGTGACTACAGCAACACACCCACTCTTCTTTACTGGACGGTCTCCCCACAAGGAGGACCGGCCATCACCCCACATTTTGGGACCCGCCCCCCCAAACAGCATACTCCGTCAGGTCACACCAAACAACGCTCTCCAGAGAATGCTCAGGACACAGGGAACTGGAACGGGCCTGGCAACAACATGCTCTTCTGCTCACAAACGGACGCCGACTCCCTTTGATCCACTGACCTCGACACCCACTCACTTTTGTTTGTTTAAATTGAAGGAAAATGAAAATACAGATCAAGCCAACACAATGTAAGATCTGATTTATAAAGTAAAACAAAACCTCAAGTTCACAAACAAACAGTTCCCCCTCCCCACCACCACACACACAACAGGGATTTAAACTAGGGGGAACTGCTTTTATAGAACTGACTTGGGAATTTGCATGATTAGGAAAAAGGTATGATGGTAACAAATGTGCTTGACACATGGATGGATGGATAGATTATGATAAGAGCTTTATGAGCCCCCGATAAAATGATTAAAAAAAAGATTCAACAACAACAACAACAACAGAAAAAAGGTCTCTGTCAGACGTGTGGCCACAGTGCTCAGAGGGGAGCCATGCAGACCGGATTGTACAGCAGACCATCGGGCCCCAGCCCTGGGAGCCTGGGTTTCTTCACAACCACTGATCTGAGGGCCGGTATTTCCATCGGAGAAGAAGAGCAGTGTGCTAAGGAGCCCTGGTGGTGAACTGGTTAACACGTTGCGCTGCTAACCGCAAGGGGACAAAAGTCAAGAGTCATCCAATGAGGGCTGGCCCCACGAGTATCTAAAAATGCGTGGGAAATTTCCATTATCTTTTGACTCAATTATCCCATGAATTTTTCACAGCCGCCTCATCTCTGACAGCCTTCTTTCTTCTCTCTGCTTCTATGAGTTTGAACCCTGACAGGCACGGTTTTGACGATGAACATTGTGACTGGAATACAACCCCCTCTCAGCCACTCACAACTCACCTTTTCAAAATTGTGCACGTTCCCTTGAAATATCTTCACACATCTCTCCTTGGGGGCAAATGGACGGACATCCCAGACTCTCACTGTGGAAGAATCCAAATAAACCACTAAGACAGTGCTTCGCCAGGTGCCCTGAGAACCCACCTGCAGCGATGAGAAAGGCAGATGCCGCTTCCTGCTTAGAGGGGCTGGCATGTCACAGGGGCAATGGCCACTGGGGATGTTTCCTTGCATCTAGGCCCACTAAGTAGGGGTGACACAGAGGGGAGCTGAGGAGCTTGGAGGGGAAAAGTCAAACATACTGCTGGGGATTGGTGGTGGGAAAAGTTGCTCGTGATACCAATTCCACCAAGACAGTTTGCAATGATTCCTATGCAAACTCCAGGGAATCACATCCAGTAATGCTTCAACACGACAATCTAACGGCGACAATGATCTCTAGGGAACCAGTGTAGCAGGGACCCACAGCACAAGCATGGTAGCTGGAGGCCTGCAGATATGCAGGGCCCTACTTAGGTGACTATGGCGGCTCTCGCGTCTGCGTTTCTTCGTTTCTAAAACGAGAATAGCACCAGGTTTTCTTCTTCTGTCTTAAAAGTCTAAGTTCTTTAAGGATCAAATGGGAGATACGAGGGCCTTCAAAAACATTTGGAAAACTTCCATTATCTTTCAAACCCTGGTCATCCCCCACAAACTGTCTGTTCTTTTCATACATGAAAAGGGCTCTAAAAGGTTGGCAAGCAATCATTAAAAATAATGAATTTATCATTTTATGATGTCACGGCAACAAGAAACTCCTAGTTATTTTCACAACTATTCACGGAATCTTCTCTTTCCTTAACAGTGAACAAGCTAGCACTGGCAAGTTAGCAGTTTGCACCCGCCAGCTGCTCTGTGGAAGAAAGAGGAGGCTTTCTGTGTCTATAGATTCACCTCTTTGGAAAACCAAAAAGGGAAGCTCTACTATGTTCTATAGGGGTCACTAAGAGTCAAAGTAGACCCAACGGCAGTGAGTTATTTTTCTTACATTAGCAGTAGGCTATGGCTGTTGCTAAGAGTAATACTTTGAGGCTGAAAAAATAACAAGGACTCCTGGGGTCAAAACTCAATGCCACGGAGTCGATTCTGACTCACAGAGACCCTGTAGGACAGAGTAGAACTGCAACTGTGTGTGTGTATGGGAGTAGAAAGCCTCAACTTTCTCCCTCAGAGTGGCCAGTGATTCTGAACGTCTGACTTTGTAGTTATGAGCTAACAGGGCTTACTCTTGAGGTCAAATGGGCATGAAAATTTACAGCTGGGCAGAGAATCCAGTAAGAAAGGTAGGATGTCCACTGATTCGGCAATTATCAAGTACCCACTAAGTGAAAGTCACTCTTTTTAAGTAATAAAACGTCAGTGAATGCACTTTAGTTCCCAATAAGTCTGTAAAATTGTCTCTCGGGATGTTCCCGAACTCCTCCTAAAACGAGAAAGTATTCCAAGTCACCTTCCTTTTTGTTGTAGTATACTCATGTAACTCAAAAACAACAAAGGCCCCAAGGCTGTTTGTGTCCACCCAGAATGCGGAGCTGTCTGAATGAGGGCCTTGGGTCACACCAGTGGCTTTGGAGTGGGGAAGAAGGCACACCGTCACAAAGGGCAAAATGTCGGGCATCAACAGGTCTATGGAACCCCTGAGCTTGGTACGCAAGTGCACTGGGCAGCTCATCCAGGTTTGCCTTTTCAACAAACCAATCACTACAAGTCCCACGTGGGTCCAGGGCCTTGGGCGAACAAGCTCTAAAAGCAGAGCGGTCCACCTGTCAGTGCAAACAGGGACGCCTGGAGACAGTGCATGCTGTGGGCACAGCTGCTCAAAGACTAGCGGGCTGCCCTGGCTCTAGAATCCTTGGTTCTTAATTGCTGGGTTCTTAATTGCTGGGTTGAAAGCCTAGCCCATCGTAACACGTTTCTCTAGCTGCCCAGGAGGAACCCTGTGAGCCATTTCTGACTCTTTCTCTGGATCTCATTTACCTTGGCATGCATTTCTGCCACTGAATGCCCACTCCGCTAAGGGCTGACATGACTGGGTGCTGGGAGAACATGCTTTCTCAGAGTTACCTGTATTGTCCATTGCATTGGACAAGAGGTAAGAGCCTTCAGAACTTAAACTCAGGCCGGTCACTGAATCTGCATGGCCTCTCATGGTGTAGGTTAGCTTGTTTTGGCGCAGGTCCCAGACCTGCAAAGATAAAAGCAGACTATCAGAAATCGCATGGGGAGGAGCAGAGAGAAAGAATTACAAGAGTCAACTGCTTGGAAAAATTGATATTCCTTCTTAATCTGGCTCTAGGCCAATTATTACTTTATTTCAAAATACAGGTTTTCTGTCAAAGAGGAAAAACCTCTCGCCATTCTACATAAGGAGACAAAAGTTTCTGTTTGACAAGATTCAGAATAAGGAATGTCAAATATTAAGATAAAGCTTAAGAGCAACAACAACAAAAAGACAGAATAGAGGTAATTTTTCAAACCCTGGTTATCAAGAAGTACCTAGAAACAAGTAAACATATCATTTGAGAAAGGCATTAGTATCACATGTACATATATATACACACACATAAACAATGGCAAGGTAACATTGTAAAAATGTAGATGCTTACAATTTCCCCTTTAATGTATGTATATAAGTATATGCATGCCTGTGCAAGGAAAACATTCATTATAAGGAAAATACATTTTTACAGATTCACTGTTGCCTGCGCAAGAAAAGTAAGATGAACAGTTCAGCTGGAAATAACATAAATGCCAAGCAAGGAAAAAAATGGTTTACTAAGTTCTGGCTCATAACCACGCAATACACACGGTCTCATGCAGGCGGCAGTACTACACAGAAGAGTGGGGTCTTCGGGCCAGGCTGAGCTCATCTCTGTCACTTGAAGCTGGGTGGGCAGCGGGCCACTAAATGCATCGTGGCGTTTCTTAGTCAAGTATCTCCTTGTGCTGGCTAATGTGAAGACTACAAGTAGAATCCTTAGCAAATGTCTGGCACATAGCAGGCCCTCAATAATTGGTAGCTATTATTACAAGCAGCTCCTAAAATAACCTTGAAGACCAAATAGAAAACTGTTTACAAAATAAGCTATGCAGCAAAAGGGGAAAATACTAAACGGTGTCCAGTCACTTTGCGGACAGCGATGTCAAACCTGCTCAAGCTGAGAAAAACGGTCTGGACCGTCGGATGCAAAGGAACAGCGGGTTTGCTAATGCTCACCATTACACACAACTTTCCCGGTCTCATTTCTGGTTGCCAAGCAGCTTTCCTAAGGGGGGGATTGTTTTCTTGCTGTTCCTCTCAGCAGGGCATTTCCCCTCATCCAGAAAGGGAGCGGGTGCAGTGGTCAAAGCAAAGCGCAGCAGCAGACAGCTCCACTCATCAGTCAGTGTGTGCGGCCCCGCGCACTTCACCTCCAGTCACTGCCAACTGCCATGCTGTGATCAGCACGGCTTGCTCCGCGCTTGCTCTCCCTCTTCAGAGGAGGCACCCACCCTGCGGCGCCCCCTCCCCCCCGAACGTCCTCTGCCTTTGCCCACAGCACCGACAGACGCGCTCCACGCAAGGTTGCCACAAGCATCCGGCTCGTGAGGACAAACAAGAAGCCGGCTCTGGGAAGCACAGCACAGCCGGAGGAGCTCCGAGTGGAGGGCAGGGTGAAGCAGCCGTGGGTGCATCTGGGGCGGGAGTTCCCACAAAGGAACCTCCCACCTGATAGTTTTACCTAACACGGGATTCAAAGTTTACACGTAAAATACTGTTGTCTGGAAAAAGAGGAAACACTGCAATTTCAACAGGATTGGAATCTGGATGATGCGACTAAGGGACTTTCCCTCCTTTTAAAAAACACTTTCTTTACTAAATTCTTAGTTTGATTATGGATTATATTTTAATTCTGACAATTACCTTAAGTTAATATATGTTTATTCTCAAAGTTATTTGGTCAACTATGCACTTAAATGCACTTTCTATATTTAAAATGGAAAACTTTAGGGTAAACAAAAATAGCAAATTAGAAGTATCCACCCAGATTTCTAGTTGAAAAATCAGGATATATAACACAGTGCACAACAGGGAGCGCTCGACGCTGACGAAGGAGGCAGTGATCCTGCCCAGGCCGCCCCAGCCTCTGGAGCGCTGGGTGCAGCTCTTGTTAACAAGGCCCTGAAAGCAAAGTGCCGGCAGGAAAAGACAGTGTCTGCGAACTAGACACCTTTCACTTTAGACCACGAGGCTATGATGTAAATACAAACTTACGAAATATACAGGGCATCTAGGAACTAATCCAAATTATACAAAACGACAATGAGTAGACACCCTCAAGGAATATGAAGGACAATGTCTCAGGAAAGAGTAGTGCTGGACAAAACTGCAGAACTGGGGCTCTAAGTCTATTTCTGTCAGGAAAGTGTGGAATGAGAGTATAATCTGTCTAACAACAAGACTTCAAAAGCCATTTACTCCAAGTAGGTATGATATACAGTGTATGTCTGAGAAGCAACAAAGCCCACATGGAAGAAGCACACCAGTCTGTGTGATCATTAGGTGTTGAAGGAATCAGGTACGAGGTATCAAAGAACAAACCATCAAACAAAAATCACACCATTATAAATGGGGAGAGTGTGCGGAGTTGGGACCCAAAGCCAATCTGTAGGCAACTTGACATCCCTTAAAGAAGGATTGCGGGGAGGAGATGAGTCAGTTAGGGTGCAATATAGCACCAATGAAATATACAACTTTCCTCTAGTTCTTCAATGCTTTCTCTGGCCCACTATCATGATCCCAATTCTACCTTACAAATCTGGCTACATCAGTAGATGTACACTGGTACAGATAGGAACTGGAAACACAGGGAATTCAGGACATATGAACCCCTCAGGGCCAGTGATGAGAGTGGTGATACGAGGAGGGTGGAGGGAAGGTGGGTAGGAAGGGGGAACCGAGTACAAGGATCTACATATAACCCCCTCCCTGGGGGGTGGACAACAGAAAAGTGGGTGAAGGGAGATGTCGGGCAGTGTAAGACATGACAAATAAAAATAATTGATAAATTATCAAGGGTTCATGGAGGGGCGGGGAAAAATGAGGGGCTGATACCAAGGGCTCAAGTAGAAAACAAATATTTTGAGAATGATGATGGCAACAAATGTACAAATGTGCTTGACACAGTGGATGGATGGATCATGATGAGTTGTATGAGCCCCCAATGAATTATTTTTTAAAAAATCTTTGGGGGAGGGGGAGTGGGAGGGAGGGGAAAAATGAGGAGCTGATACCAAGGGCTCAAGTAGAAAGCAGGTGTTCTGAGAATGATGATGGCAACATTATGTATGAATGTGGTAGACACAAATGATGTATGTACGGAATGTAAGAGTTGTATGAGCCCCTAAAAAAATGATTAAAAAAAAAAATCTTCAAATCCTAGAAAGGAGTACACCTCCAGGACTAGAGCCCAATTGAGTCTGTCTGTCTAGAAAGGCCAAGAACAGTGGAGATCAAGAGCCCAGGAATCAACCCCTTTATTAGTGGTGAGAAGATTGTAGTCATGGCAGAGATGCGGGCACCACAGTGTAATAAATATACGTATGTTTGTGTGTGGGGGAGGGGCATCACATTTTCAAATCTCAAAAAGGTATTGAATAATTTTATTTAAATGATATTATGGACAAGAAAAACAAACAAACAACAAAAACCCCCAAGAGTACAAAAGACAAACAGTGCTTGTTAGGTGTCAGACGTGCTAAGAAGCGTGGACTACAAGGAGAACTATGGAATTTTGGGGGCAATAGAAAAAAAATCACTTTAATTTGCAGTAATATGATTCCATGCAAATGTTAAAATTATAAAACTACACAGCAAAGAATGTGCATTTCAATAAAATCTTTAAAGTGTACAAATGATCCTATCTTGATGACACCAACCCACTTTCAAATGCACAAAAAGCCCTCTGCTGATTCTAATGCCTGTGGGTCCCCAAACTTCAGCCTGGGAAATACTACATTAGCTATTAAAATGATCTAATTAAGTCCCTATGTTCAGATTCCACGTTCTTCACATAGTTATTTGGGGGAAAAAGGAACAGGAAGCTAAGTTCAACTTTGGGAAGAGGTGAGTTCTGAGGTCCTTGTGTGCAGTCCGAGTGGGGGCCGTGGTGTAACTGGCTATGCAAAGGGACTCGAGATCTGGGATGGGACACAGAGTCATCAGCACAGAGCTGGCTACTGAAGTCATGAAAAGATGAGACCGTCTAGGGAGAAAGTGGTGAGAAGAGCAGTTCGAGGAGAAATGGCATTTAAGTAACTGAGGAACCAAAGGAGGTGATGGAGAGTGTCGAAAAATGGCACCCAACCCCACTGTCACGGAGTTCATGCCACCTCGGAGCGACCCACAGGTCGGCGTACAACTGCCCCCACGGGCTCCGAGGCTCTGAATCGTTGGGAACAGAAAGCCTCATCTTTCTCCTATGAAGTGACTGCTGGGTTTGAACCCATTATGGCCCCAGAGCCCCACAAACTAAACTTACCACCACGCCGACACACACTCACAGGGACGCTAGAGGGTTTTCCAGGCTGTAAAATCTCTAGGGCAGTGGTTCTCAACCTCCCAATGTCGTGACCCTTTCCTCATATTGTGGTGACCCCCAACCATAAGATTATTTTCACTGCTCTTTATAATTGTCATCTTGCTACTGTTTCATGAATCGTCATGTAATATCTGATATGCAGGATGCATTTTCATTGTTACAAATTGAACATAATTAAAGCATAGTGACGATTCACAAAAACAATCTGTAATTATAGATCGTGAAACATTTATTTCTAATGACGAATAAATGAAGTTTGGTCTTGAAGCACGGAGTAGCATGGGTAACAGTCTTCCCATCAGCTACTCGTATGTGGGCGGACCCGCCTGGAGACCGATAGAGGAGCGGTGTCTCCGTTCCTAAGACCATCGGAAATATGAGTTTTCCCATGGTCTTAGGCAACCCCTGTGAAGGGCTCGTTCGACCTCCAACGGGGTCGCACCCCCACCAGTTACGAACCACTGCTTAAGGAAACCAATAGCCTTTCTGTTCTCCCTCGGAGCAGTTGGTGGGTTCAAAGCACCAACCTTTCGGTTGGCAGTCCAAAGCCTACCCATAGCGCCACCAGGGTTCCTCTGTCTCACCCACAATGACAGCAAGAGGCAAGAGAAAGGAATGTGTACAGTCTGTCAGTACAGGAAGCTGAGTACAGTCTCTCAATAAAAGCGGATGAGGCTAAGGTTTCTGAGATCTTTAAGAAGATCAAGAAGCAGAAACAGTTTGTGCCACTTTCAAAGAACACCCCACATTTACTTTCTGGTACTTGCTCTGTCAAGGAAGTCTGCTCGGTACTCTTGAGCATTAGCTCATCTACGCTTCACCCCTATAAGGTAGATATTACATTACCGTCTCTATTACCCTCACTGTTCACGTGAGAAAAATGGAGGCGTAGCTATGGTTATGCTTTGAAAACCTCTTTCTCATATTCTCCAAAAGAAAGAGCACGGCAGGAAAACACAATGGATTCACTCTTATCAGAGGTCTCATTAGACCATAAGCTTTTTAAAAATTCCTTTGGAATGTCTGTAGGCAGAGACTACATTCTACATTTCCACACAGTCCCCACCCAGAGACTTCACACCACCTGCCAGGCTTCTGGAGGCGTTCCTATGAACGGCCATGCAACCCTGGATTCAGGAAGTCAAAAAGGCAGGGCAAGTCACTCTCTATTTTCAGCAGGTATTACGCACCAAGCTACCATCGTTTCAGAAGCTTGAAAAGCTTCACCTTGAAACGTTAAACATACCTTGATATCATTGTCTATGCCACCAGAAATGATCTGATCACTCGTGTCATTGAAGGTCACAGCTAACACCTGGTAAGTGTTTTGGAAGGTCTGGATGGCTGCTTTCTTGCGGATGTCCCAAAGCTGAAACAAAGCATCAGGAATCTATCAGTAAGACCACCTGAGGACAGAATTAAACAGTATAGCTTAAGTCCAAGGACTTCTAGGAGGTAAGCATGCAACTAAAAACAACTTCAGTGAGAAACTTTTCTGGATACTCTTGTAATATTCATCCCAAGAAGCAGGTCACAACTTTTCCAATATATGTAAGGTTGCGAGAACAAATCAATTTTTCTATTTCCAGATTTCTTTGTTAAAAGTTTAAATACAGTTACGCAATGTGGAAAACATAACTAATGTCACTGAGCAGTATTTGTAGAAACTGTTAAATGGGAACAGATTGTGAGGCCAACTGTCAGATATAACACAACAAAAACATACTTAAAACATGCCTTAGAGTGGACCCTCTGCCCATTTACTTTGTATATTTTCCGGGCAGCAAGGATATTAGACCAGGGTTTTTCAAAGTGTAGAGCTTAGCTTATGGTTGGGCTGCAACTTACATTAAAAAAAGAATCAAAGGCAACGGGGACATTAAAGCAGTGTACAACAGTGAAGATAGAGGAGTAGAGAATTCCAAGAAGGAGCCTTACTGGCACAAATACTTTAGCACTTGTATAACCAAGAGTTGGCAGTTCACATTCCCCAGACACTTCACGGGAGAAGAAAACCTGGTGAATATATATATAATTTATTTAGGGTTCAAGAGAGTAGTAGGGTGGGGAGGGAATAAAGAGCTAATATCAAGGGGCTCATGTAGAAAGAAACTTTGAAATGATGATGGCAGCATCTGTACAAGTTCACCTGATCTAATTTGATTTATGGATTGTTATAAAATCTGTAAGAACCCCAATAAATGATCCAAGTAAATAAATAAAATCAACATTAAAAAAAGTAAATACATTAGTAGTTGTGACAGGGAATACTGGGGGCAAACAAGAGGAGAATCAAAAGGCTTAGAAGAAAAGGTTGGGGAATATGATGTTTTGGAAAGAAAAGATTTTGAAGAGCTCATTTTCCTGGGATCTAGAAAGCCAGGCATGTGCCTAAAGGTCAGTTACTTCTCGCTGACCTTCTAGTGCGTTTGCAGGAAGCAAAGAGTAGGCAGTGTCACGATCTTCCTTGATGATTGTTGAAGGCGTACTCCAATACACACACACACACACACACACACAAACACACACCCCGCCCCCACTACCCCCACCCAAACTGATGAGCTTAAAAAAAAAATTTTGTTCCCGAGCATTTAAAGAAATCTCTGTTGAGTCACTGGCTGACCACTAAGCTAATGGAAGGCTCTGGTAGCTAATGGATGACTTAAGTAGCCACATAGAACACAAAGAAACGAATTACCGAAACATTCCCTGGAAGGGTTCAACAGCAGATTTGAGCCTGAAAACAACTACCGTATATACTCGTGTATAAGCCGAGTTTTGTGCTGAAAAACTGGGGTTCGGCTTATACATGGGTCAGTGGTACCCCAGCGAGATGTAACATCTCCCTGGCACCCCCCCACAGGTAACAGAACGAGCGCTCCTTATCTCGCGGGTGATTGCAGTATCTCTGCTGTTCATTCAAAGCCCTGCTAGGGCTTTGAAAGTTTGTTTACTCACATCTAACCAATCAGAGCCATCCTATGACGTGTATCTTTGAATAAGCCTTTTAAAGACCGTGTGCGAAGGATGTGGCATGAATGGAAGTCATCTGGTCAAGCCCAACTAACAAAAGGAGGAAATCTCATGAAGCCTGACATAGAGTTAATAGAACAGTGGGTTCGAGATGCATGGGAAGACATTCCAGAAGACATGGTGCGACGTGCCTTCCAGAAATGTAGTATTAGTAATGCTGTGGATGGCAGTGAAGACTGCGTTTTGTATGAAAATGACAGCAGTGATGGTGATGACGGCGATCTCAGTGAGGACAGCGTCTATGATGACCTCACACCAGCTGAAGCTCTTCTTCGGGATACGGATGATGATGAAGAATCCAGTTTTAAAGGATTTTAACTCTTTACATTTTAGCTTGGTTGCTGATTGAGCTCAGGGAATAGTATTCTTAAGGTATCATTGTTGATACCTTATTTTTGTTGAACCTATTTTCCACTTACTGTACTGGTTTACTAATGTTTAATGACTTGTCCTTTTATTTATGTTTTTTATTTAAAATATTTAAATACATTACCCCACTGTCTCAATTTTTAGTAATTTTTTCATTTGTTTTGATTATTGAAACTCACCAATAGCTTCTGTATTTTCCACCCTAGGCTTATACTCGGGTCGGCGTATATTCAAGTATATACGGTAAGTCAGCTGTTGTCTATCTGCCCAAGATGCTGAAAGGAGAGAAGGCTAGGGAAGAAGGTGGACCAGGGCCCTGCTCCTGCCAAGAAGCAGGAGGCCAAGCATGTGGTGAATCCTGTTGGAGAAAAGGATCAGTTGTTCTTAAACTGTGGGTCACCACCCCTTTGTCGGGTGGAACGATTCTTTCACAAGGGTAGCCCAATTCATAACAGCAGCAAAATTAGACTTATGAAGTAGCAACAAAGATAATTTTATGGTTGGGGGTTCACCACAACACGAGGAACTGTGTTAAAGGGTCATAGCCTTAGGAAGGCTGAGAACGACTGCTTCAGACGTCCAGCACAAAAGGGGACCTCATTCACTTTGTCAAATAGCCTTACCACATCTGATTGAGGTGGCAAAGGGGTATCTTTTATAAGCAGCTGAGTGTTCCTCTCATCAATTAACCATTTGACCAAGGACGTGGACCACCAAAGATTCAACTGTTGAGCTACCCCATATGTCCAGAGCAGAGACAAAGTGAGAAAACAGCAGAGGCTATAGGCCTGGGCTGTAAAGAATGTTGCTGATACAGAAAACAGCCTCCCCAAGAGACCTCTGTCCTTTGTACTAGGGTTAATACTGCTGTCACTTAGTCGGAAAATGAGAAGCCCTAGCTGGTGGTGAATGCTTATAACGTGGACTCCATTGAACAGGTGATCTTCCTGAGGGCCACATACCAAGCGGGGAAAAGCAAAGGCCAAAGAACTCTCCTTCACATTGGGCCAAAGTACATAGCCGATTTTTCTGTATGTAAACACAAAATATCCACACATCCACGTAAGGAAAGAAGAATCCGAGGGTGAGTCACACAAGATAATTCAATTTGAGGGACAGAAAGAAAAAGAAACAAAAAGAGAACAGGACCCACCTAGTGGGCACCGTCAAGTATGCCAACATGCACAGAGAGGGAAGAGAATGTGTGACACAAAGAGCACACAGGAACCCTTAGAACGGTTCCAAATTTGATGGAAGACATGCATCTACGTATTTCAACAGCTCAATGAACTCCAAATGGCACACAAGAGAGCCACAACAAGACATTATAATCATACCGTTGAAAGCTACCATGATGGTTAGATTTTATGTCAATTTGGCGCACCTGTGTGACAGTATGGGCAATCCAACCTCTCCATCAGGACACAGCCTAATGCCTCCACAGGGATGGTGGGTGGTGGTGTCACCCTATTTATAAGGGACACTGGAGGACTGATCTCTTGCTTGCCCCTCTTTGCGTTCCTGCTTCCCTGGATTTTGCGTCTGGTTCCGAGTCCAGTGGCCCATATGGCCTGCTGATGGTGGGAGGTGTTGCCCTGCTTTTGCTGACCTTGGATCCATGTGCCTCTGTATCCACCAGCCTGTGAGCTCCCCACTTCTGGCTTCCCTTGCTGCTCCATCGGCCTGCACCTGTGTGAGTCGACAGGGGGCTCCAGCTCGCATCTGACCTATGGACTTGAGTACGACTGGGTTAGGCTGCTTACTTGATATATTTTTTCTATATAAGAAATATCCTGGCTTTGATTCCCTAGAAAATCCGACCCAACATAGTCACAAAGAGAGAGTCCTGAAACATCAAGTAAGAACTAATCCATAATGCATGAAGAATCTTGTATGATGATTGGTGGATATTTCATCAGAAGCCAATGGAAACCAGGTGATATATTCAAAGTACTAGGGGAAAGCTATTCACGAAAAACGATCCACCAAGAAATTGTATTTAGCAAAGCTACCCCTCGAAATTGATGATGAAATGAAGGCATTCCCAGGTAAACAAAAGCAGAGAGAATTTATTACCACTGGATTTCCCCTACAAGAAATGCATGGAAATAAGCCAATGGGCTGATGGACAAAATGACCCGCAGCCTCCCTGGTACTGAGATCAGAATAGCTCCATGATGCCAGGCTGCTACTACCCACTGCTCTGAAAGCAATTGTAACAGATGGCCCTAAATAAAATGTTAGAACAATTTAGAAGAAAACAAAAGTTATAAAAAAGACTAGGCTTACTGGTCACATAGGACCGAAGGAATCACCCAGACTAACGGCCCTTAATTACTCTTCAGGCCTGGAACTGGACCTAACTGTCAGGTTCAATTTCCCCTCAAACAGACGGGTCGATAAGGAGAAGAGTTCATTAGAGAGGACTTCGGTGGCACCCACCGACAGCAGCCACAAAGAGTTCCTCACAGAGAGCTGTGGAAATGAGAAATGCCACAACTACTGTGTGTTTCCTCAAAATTAATACACAATTACAATATGACCCAGCAATTCTATTCTACTCACAACAGCTAGACGATGGAAACAACCCAAATATTCATCACCGGATGAATGGACCAATAGAATGAGGTGTATCCATACAATGGAGTATCATTCAGCCACAGAAAAGAATGAAGTACTGATACATGTGACAACATGCCCATGTATGAGCCTAGGAAACATGTAGTACAGTGAATTATTTAATAGGGGATGGCACAGTAGGTCATGCACTTGATTCCTAATGGCAAGGTCAGCAGTTTAAAGTCATTAGTTTAAAGATGACATTGTCTGTCCCTGTAAAGAGATTTACAGTCTCAGAACAGCTAAAGAGCAGGTCTACTCTGTCCTTGAGGGTCACTATGAGTTGGAATTGATCCAATGGCAGGTTTGGTTTAACCGACTCTGACTTCCATACGACCGGGTTCCTAAGCAAATCAGGTGCTTGTGGCTTACCAAAGAGACTGAATAGCACTGTCTAACCTGGAAGATGAGGCCGTGCAAAAAGACATTATCAAACCATTACTATGGGATCAGCCAGTTGTGTCATGCTGCTAGATTGAAAATGAGTACATCCCAGGGTGGTAAGGAGGGGGTCCTCACTATTATCAAGAAGAAAAACTTTGGTTTTCTGAGCTGAGAACTTATCAGGCCCGCCTGTATTTATACCTCCCACCTCTGACAATGAAAAACAAACCAAACAACTCTCCAGCAGTAGTACTTATCTAAGTCTAGACTCTGACCTCTGGAATCATTCTTCCTCTTAGCAAAGCATCAGCAGCTCCAAATGACCTTGCATTTAGTAGAAATATTCTCCAAAGCAGATAATCCAGTTATGTTGTTATAACCCTTATTATGAAAACCAGCACATTCATTTAAGACAGCAATAATTACAAGCTTAGTGTGACTTACTAATACCCCATTTAGTCATTAAAATGCCACCCTAGCGTCCAAAATTAATGCCCCCAAATAAGAAGGCTGGTACTGCAAAGCAGTGTGCCCTGTGTGTGCCCTTGAGACAAGTTAGTATTTCTGGTCTCATTTTACATATGAAGATGCTGAATAAAACCAGTGATTCCCAAATTGAGACCCACTACAAAAAATCCTTTGAGAAATATAAAAATACTGATGCCCATTCCATACCTAATAAACCTCTGGGTACTATTTTTTTAAAATCATTTTATTGGGGGCTCATACAGCTCTTATCACAGTCCATCCATTCATCCACTGTGTGAAGCACATTTGTACACTTGCTGCCATCATCATTTTCAAAACATTTTCTTTCTACTTGAGTCCTTGGCATAGCTTCTCAATTCTCCCCTCCCTCTCCACCCCGTCTCCCTCATGAACCCTTGGTAATTTATAAACTGTTATTATTTTCTTCATGTCTTACACTGACTGACATCTCCCTTCACCCACTTTTCTGTTGTCCATGCCCTTTCTCCCCCTGGTACTGCTGCTCTCAACATTGGTCCCTCTGGGTATTTTTATCACGCTCTTCAGGTGACTCAGAAATGCAGACCGATCACAAACCAAAATAGCCCTGGAGTTTCCACCCTTAATTGAATTCGTATGCCTGTTCCTGTAATCCCACCACAAAGCATGTATGACCGTGTCACTGTTCTAAAGATCAGGTGCACTGGTGGCTAAGTGGTTAATCACTGTGCTGCCAACTGTAAGGTCAGCAACTCGAAACCACCATCCCCTCCTTTGAAGAAAGACAAGGCCTTTCTATTCCTGCCGATTTACAGTCTCTGAAACTCACAGGGGCAGCTCCACCCTGTCCACAGGACTGCTATGTGCTAGCATCGATTTGATGGCGGTCCGTTTCTTTCTTTCTTGTCCTGAAGATTAAGAAGCCAACGCTCGGAAGGGAAACTGCATACAAGTAAGCAAACAGCGGGGCCATGAATCCAATCTAGTTGGAACATTTTTCCTGTTCTGTGGTTCTATGATTCCGTAGAGTATGTAAAACACTGCCTATTATTAAGAACATTTTTTAAAAGCAGAAAAATTTCAAGAGTTTGTTCTGAAAAGCAGTTGCTCCAAGGGCTGTGGAGAAGAGGGTGCAGTCAAGGGGGGAAGGCAAGAAAAGGTTCACTCCGATAGTGTCAGCTGAAAACCACAACAGGCAGACAGCACCACCCACCTTAACTGTGCCGTCATCACTGCCAGTGCACACAAGCTGGGGACCTCTCCTGGCCGGGTAGCAGGAATTCACAAAAGAAGTATGCCCCTTCAGTCTCTTAACTCTCTCGCCTGTCTCACTATCCCACACAGCGACGGTTTTATCTGTGGATGCTGAGAAGAGCATACTAGAAGGCAAGAACACAAAAGAAGCAAGGGAAGACATTAGCAATTCATCTTGCCTCCTTGCCAGGATTCTGACCATTTTGTACAGGAAGCCATCATCTCTACTTGGGAGGCCTTACCCGAGCTACCAAAACTCGACTCGCCGTCTTATCCTCAGACTCAGCCTCCCTCGACTGCATGACCTACCTGTGTCTTTGGCTTAATAAATGTTTAAGACTTAATAAATGTTCTATTAAAAAAAAAAATCTATTTAGGCTTTAGACGCTATTACATGATCTTGTAAGAGCTACCTGATGAAGCTTTAAAAAATAATCTTCTCTGAGCTCCATGACATATTATAAGCCCAAAAGAGCAGTTTTCTGAATCTGTAGTCCTCCTTTGTGACAGATAACCTTTTGCATGTAATACCCACTCGATGTGGAAATGTACAGTCACTCCCTGTTGCTGCAGAGATAGAACAGACTGCGCTAATTCTGGACCTGACAGCTATGCAATTCTAACCCTTTCTCTGAGAAGCAAAGCGTTTAGCTTTTTAACTGAAATATTAACAGGAAAATGTATAAAGGCTATTTATGCCAGCTGACCCAGATTTTAGAAGCCAGAAGTATAAAAAAAAGCTAAACTAGATATATAACAATGGAATTTACAAAATTTATTTAACCGAATATTTTCTTTATAACCAATTTTGTATATTATCAATAGGCAGTCTATAATTATTTGTCATTACCCTGACTGATATATAGCGTTTGCTAGGTGACTAAGTATGAGGGGAAAAACAGAGACAAGCTCTTCTACACAGCTCTGACAAATACATGAAAACCAGAGAATTTTGAGTAGAAGGTGAGGGAAGTGTATCATATTACTGTTTTATTTTTTTTTTGTGGTAGAAATATGGGCTATTTTTCCAGCTGCCTGTCTTTTTTGGGACCCTCAAAATTATCTTATCATTTATTTGTGGGGAAAAAGGTTTCCATATATACCTGAGTAAAAGCCGAACTGACTATCAGCCGAGGCACTTAAAATTTCACCACCTACAGTACTGCATTAAAAAATGTGCTGGAAAAACTCGGCTTATATTTGAGTATATATGGTAATTTCTACACATAAAAATTACCGTTTGCTTTCTATTTTCAAAAGAAGATAAATGTATTGGATTGGTGCTGTTAGATGACAGGGGTGATATACTGCATCTATGAAACACTAAGCCTTTTTTTTACTTGGGATGCCAATGACAAGGATAAGGTAGTGACCTAAAACGCAGGGTGTCTCTTGAGAGGAGACTCAGGCGAAAGGTGAAACAGTGCTAAGAAGTAACAGCAGTCGCCTGCCCACGATGCAACAGCCTCACCTGCCATCTGTGTTATAATGCAGTTCCATCACGGCGCCACTGTGTCCCTTCAGGGTGGCATAGTTATCGCAGTCACCGTACACATTCCACAGCACTGTTTGGGAGAGAGGGATGTCACAAGTGGGCGGCAGGCATCAAATGCGAGCTGACACAAGTCCTGGCTGGTTTCGGATAACTCTGCGTCTCAGGATGGACGTCATGTCTCCATTGCCAGTTCTGATCTGGATGCTTCTCTCCAGAGATTCTCACACTTACTCCTAGCCAAGCACATGAACTGCAGGCATCTCACCGGCGGAAAGTACCTACTGTGTAGATGTACTTTACTGCCTGAGGCGGCTCTTTAGCTCACATTCCGTGCCTTGCTCCGTCAGGTCAAGCTTTGCCTCCACGAGGAAGACATTCTCCAGCCACAACAATTCACTTATCAGCTCGGTACATGATTCTCACTTTGTTTACCACACAAACCCCTTCACGCCTGCAACCAGGGTCGTTCAGTATTTTCACCTGCCCATTTTATTATGCCAACTATGTCGTCTGTTATGTTGCTTCACCTCCAGAATTGATCAACTTAAAATGAAATCACTATTTGGCAGAGAGCAATTATAAGAGGTTAAAAAGTGTGCCTTACATATCAGCCGGTCAAATCCTGCAGACGCCAAGGTGGATCCACTGGGATGGAACTTGCAACAATACACCTCTCCTTCATGCCCGGAGAGCAGCATGATCGGCGCTTGAAGGGAGGAGCACCTTGGAGGGCCCTGCAGAGAAGAAAGAAGCACAGAGTAGCCACTGCACAGGGCAAACCTCAGTACGCCCCAGGCCGCCCAGCCCACAGGCCGAGGGGGCTGCCAAACTGGGAGCGAAGGAAAATACGATGGAGCGGTTTCTGCTCTTCTCACATCATTCATGCCTCTCAGGAGTCTCTGCAGCTGAACTGGCCTGTCTCACAGCTAAATTATGGCTCAAACGTGTTAAACTCATTTTGCTACAGGATCTTTGCATTTTTGATAACAGCCCCCCCTCCCCTGGAATATTTTCCTCCATGTTTGGCTTTCAAATATTTCCGACTCAAAAAGTTTTTCCTCGATTGAAACCACCAGCCGCTCTGTGGGAGAAAGAGGCTTTCTAGTCCCGTCAAAAGTTAGTCTGGAAAACCTGTAAGAGCAGGTTCTTACAGCGTCACCACGAGTCTGAATCAGCTCAAAGGCTGTGAGTTTGCTTGTTCTGATAGGCCATTAACCATACTCTATTCCTTTACATAGTACTTAACACGATCTGAAATTATCTTTATATATATACATTTCATCTATTCCCCCACTAGAACAGAAGGCAGGTTTGTTTGTTTTTTTAAAAGGGAAAAGAAGCACTTTATAAAGAAAAAACTTAAATATATCCAATAACCCTTGGGTATGGTTACATAGTAATTGAGGACTATGATAAAGATCAGTCATCAAATAAATGATGTCTTGTATACCTTTTTAGGAATGTTGTTGGTGCTGTGGAGTAGATTCTGATACATGGTGACCCGATATGATAGAGTAGACCTGTCTCACAGGAGTTTTCTCTAATGTTTTATGGTAATTTTCATGGAATTTTATCATGCAAACTCAACAATGCACATACGTTCTGTTTTGAGCCACTGACTGTAATCCTTACAATGTAGCGGCACTCTCAAAACTCCCTCCACATTGGTGGTTTCCAACAGTGAAGCGGGGATCCTGACTGCAACGTCATCCGACACTGCACTCCCAGGAGCCTTCGTTTGAATGAATGCAGGATTGAAAGGAGCTTCCGACAACCCCGCAGAGTGAGGGTCAGTGTTGATACAGCGGGTCTGATTTTGCCCTTGGACACTAAGCCTAGGTTTGGGCAATTCTCTTCCCAAACCCAGGCTGACATGCTCAATTGCCAAACAAGAATAACTATACTACCCATCATCCCCAAATCTCTTCAGTGGCTTTTCATTTATTCAAATAATACCCCTTGCCAGGCACTGTTCTAGATATGGGGGAAACAGCAAACCAAATAAGCAATGGAGTCACCTAGCAGGAAGGAGAGATAATGGAAACCTACAGAGCATGGCCGTGTCCACCAGAAATGCCTCAGAGGACAGGTCTGGCAATAGATGTCAGCAAAACCAGCCTTTCGGAGCAGTTTCACCCTGACACGCTCAGGGGCACTGTGAGTTGAAGACAGGTTGATAGCAACTAGTTCATGTGCTCTGGAGAAGAGCACAGGGGTGTAGACTGACTGTGATATAGAGTAAGATGGTCAGGAAAAGTCATTGAAAGTGAGCCGAGCAAAGATTCCCAGGAGCAAGAGTTTACGTCCAGAGAGCATTAGCAGAAGAGCATCCCAGCGGTGGGAGCAACAGATGCCAAGGCTGTGAGTGACGCAGGAGCACAGAAGTCAGTGTGGGTGGAGCGAGGGAACAAAGAGACTGGTGCACGCAGAACATGGTCAGGATTTAGGTTTTACTTGAGTAGAAGACCATTGTAAACTTTTCAGAAGAGGATATAAAGAACTGATTTATACTTTACAGAGATTTCTCTGACTATAGGTAAAAAAAGTAGAAACAAGAACACCAATGAGAATCTGTCTCCTTCAACAATCCTAGATGAGCAAATAGCTTGAACAGGAGGTGATGGTGGGAGGTGGTAGACGTGGTAGCACTTCTGAATATTACTGAGGGTGGTGTCAGTGGGATTTGCTGATGGACTGGTCCAGAAGGTGAGAGAACGAGGGAACACATGTATACCTCAAAGTGCAGTAGGAGAGGTATGATCACTACCTATGCTTTATAAGAAAAGTAGTTAATAGCATAGGTCAGATTCTGGAGCCAGAGTGTCTTGGTTCAAAATCTGTTTCTGTATGTATACCTATGTTTATGACAGAATAGCAGAAAGGAAACAACCTAAGTACCTGTCAATGGATGGCCGAATAAATAAAATGTGGTCCACAGAATACTATGCAGAAAAAGGCAAAAAATATAAAACATGGATGAAACTGGAGAATATTATGAAATAAGGTAATCACAGAAGGTCACATTTTATTAAGACCTCACTATTATAAAGAGACAATTAGTATCCATAATGAACCCAGTATTCACTGGTGATTACCAGTGATAGTGCTGGGAGGGGAGATTCCTCTTTAGACAGCAGACACTTGTTATTTCTGGGGGGCAGGATGGGAAATATGACACCAAATGTGGGTGAAGTACGTGCGACTTGACCAAGGTAAATGATGTCACCCGGAAGTGGGAAAGAAGAAAGGCCATTTTTGGTAAAGGCTAGGACATGTAAAGCTGTGCAACAAGTAACGAATCTGCTTTGGAGGAAGGACAGCTAGACTGCTCCTTATAAGTGAGGATGGTGAACCGCCACCGCACGCATTTTGGACATGTGACTGGGAGAGATCAGCCCCTGGAAAGAACATCATGCTTGACATAGTAGAGGGTCAGCAACAAGAGGAAGACCCTCACTGACATGACTGACACAGTGGCTCAACAATAGGACACTCATTATAGGAAAGACTGGGAGGATGACGCAGGACCTGGCAGTGCTTTGCCTGTTGTACACAATAGGGTCACTGTAAGTTGCAACAGAGGCACACACGCAGAAGTCTACATGTTTAAATACCCCAAAACAAACCTGCTGGGGTCCAACTGATTTGAACTCAGTGACAGAATAGAATGGCCACACAGGGTCTCTATGGCTGTATGTCGTTGCAGAAGTAGACTGGGGCAGTTTTCACGTGGAGCGGCTGGTAGGTTTGACCTACCGATCTTTCAGTTGGCATCCAAGTGCTTTAACCACTGCTGTGCACTAGAAAAGGGCTATGGTGCATAGTTGTTATGTGTTGGGCTATAATTTGCAAGGTCAGCAGTTCGAAACCATCAGCCACTTCAGGGGAGAAAGACATGGCTTTCTACTCCCGTAAACAGTTACAGTCTTAGAAACCCACAGGGGCAGTTCTACCCCATCCTATAGAGTTGCTATGAGTCGGCCTCGACTCGATGGCAGTGAGTTTTGTGCCATTAGAACAAGAGCTCTGGTGGCAAAATGGTAATGCACTGGGCTAACTGCAAGGTCAGCAGTTCAAAACCACCAGTTGCTCCTCAGGAGAAAGACGAGGCTTTCTATTCCCATAAAGAACTGTTGTCTTGGAAACCCACAGTGGCAGTTCTACCCTGTCCTACGGGGTTGCTATGGGTTTGGAATTGTCTCGATGGCAGTGAATTGGGTTTTTTTTGGGGGGAGGGGTCTTATGCATATAAAGCAAAAAACAAACAAACCCCCCCCCGGAACTCACTGCTATCAAGTCGAATCTGACTCACAGTAACCCCAGCACAGGGTAGAACCACCCCTGTAACTTTTTACAGGAGTAGAAAGCCCCCTTTCTCCTGCCTTATGTACAGGGGTGGACTTATAAGTAGATCTAAGTGCACATTTATACATGAATCCCCTGCTTTTAAAAAGTTCACTTTATGAGTCTTCATTTTTGGTAAGTAAGAGACACCTGAGGGGGCACCGTGATTTTACAAAGCGAAACCAGCACTGAGTTGCAGGAAGCTGTTAAAGTGGTTGCGGTGTCTACACTGAACGAGAGTTGTGCTGCCAAGCACGTTCTCCAGGAAACACACTTACAGAATTACTTTAGGGAGCAGGAGACAGCTTGATAGGTTAAGTTTGTGTATTCATCTGTGTGGGAGCTTCAAAAACCTCATGGGAAAGGAGATCACAAGACACTGGAATTTTTCTGCGAACTTTCCATAGCTCCTTTGATTACTCACGTATACAACAAAGCAGACAGGGGGCAGAAAACACCTCACGGGACGGTTTACAGGGTCTAGAGCAGTGGTTCTCAACCTTCCTAATGCCGTGACGTTTTAATAGTTCTTCACGTGGTGGTGACCCCCCCCAACCACAACATTATTTTTGTTGCTACTTGATAACTGTCATTTTGCTACTGTTATCAATCAGGCAATCCCTGTGCAAGGGTCGTGCAACTCCCAGGGGTCTAAAGGCTGAGGGCCACAGTGTCATAGGACAACCCAGTCAACTGGCAAAGTAAAGAATGTTTGGTTCATATTCTGTGTCCTAGTTTGAGCAGTGTCTGGGCCTTCAAAAGCTTGCGAGTGACCACCTACGACATAGCCATTGGTCTCTACAGGTCTAGAATATAAGAATTAAAGCCACCAAATATTCAGAGAGGAAGCCGATCCACAGGCCTGACAGCATGAAGAAATCATAATCTCAACTGCAGGTGGTCCCTGGCTACCACTAGTTACTGCTGTGATCAGAGCCAGAAACGATGGCTCCTGACTGAATGGGAGGAAAATGTGGAATAGAACTCAAATCCTGACAACGTTCAAATTTACTGGACCTCTGGAAACAGAAGAGATGTAATAACGCCGACACAGTGCGTGAAAAGGAAGCAATGCCACACGACTTGATGGTGTAGAAATTGTTCATTGGCCACTTAATTTGCTGTGTCAACTCTCACTGAAAACACAAGATATTACTTTTTTTTTAAAGGTTGCTTTTGTCACTTACTGGATAGTTTGTTTTCTCATCTGCAAAATAGGTCCACAGGCGTCCCTAACTAAAATACTACAGCGATTACACAAGGCACTCAACACAAAGGCTCAACGAAGGGTAGCTCTGCTTCCTGGACGTGAACTCGTCTTTGTGGTTCAACTTTCAGCCAACGGGTAGATTGGCCTTGAACCACTGACACCAGGGAGGTACTGCACCTTAGCACCACCATCGGGCAGCATTTGTTCCCCGGGAGACAGCCCAGGAGACGGGAGGGGATAGGGAAGGAAGATGAATGGAAATGGAGAAACCTGGGGATCACAATCAATGACATGGAAAAAAAGTGACACAAGGATACCAACACAAAGACATCAAGGGAGGTTGGAAGAGTTTAAAGAACTTGCCCAAAGTGGCCATTATTATTCACTTCCTCCCCTCCCTCATCCATCTGCTCGGGACCTTTTACAGATGGTGCATAGAGGCTTTCTGTTCGCGTCGAGTGACTGCATCCGAAGCCCACAGGGGCAGTTCTACCCTGTGCGACCGGGTCGCTAGGAGTCGGACCGGGTCGCTATGGCAGTGAGCTGGGCAAAAGATGCCTCTCAAGTTTCAGCGGTCGTCAACCGAGGCCCGGGTTATGAACTGCAATTCTACCATGCGGATCCTTCGAGATTGTCCTGTGGGGGGAAAGGCCGGCTCGGGGCCAAGGAGAGAAGACGCGCTGAGGGCCGAAGGCCGCCTACTCCTCCACTTACCGCTTGCAGCAAAGCCCCCTGCTGCTGCCCCGCTCCGGGGCCCGAGCCCGCCGCTCCCAACAGCAAGTCATGGCGCTGCCGCTTGACGGGGACCAGGGGTAACTCCGGCCCTTTGCGCTTCTGCTGTTCGATCATGGCGGCAGCCACTCCGCTCCGCGCCGCCACGGACCGCGCCGGCACGTCCCGGGGCCACGCGATTGGCTTCCGCTTAATCCTTCCCCGGGAGCTTCCGGATTGGAGGAGCCAATCGGCTCCTGAATGCCCTCGCGGCGCCGCCCTCCGACTCGTCGCTTGTTATTGGGCAGCTCTTCCTGACGTCACTGGAGCGCGACTACAGGATTGGCGGGTAGGGCTGGAGTCCCTCCTACGCGCGCTGTGTCTTGTGGGTGGACGCGCGCCGGCTAGGTTTGGTGCTTGCTTCGCTCACTGCTGCGACGGGGCGACCTGGAGCTAACCCCGGGTAAGTAAGTGTAAGGAATGGGGGCGGCCACCCGAGTCTGCGGGGGCCACCCGTGTCATGGCGTCAGAGCTCGGCCCTTCTCAGCTGAAGATGCCGATTGCAAAGGGTCGGAGGCAGGCCCGCGTTTCATGCCCTGGATTCTCTCTCCCGGCGGGATCAGCCTGGATTTTCTGGCGGCGGATTCCAGACCCCGCGGCTGCCTTGGGAGGTGGGGGTGAGGGGGAGTGTCCTCTCCGGCTGATTTTCTAACAAGAGACTACTTGAGTCCAGCCCTGTTAGGGCGCTCCCACGGGAGAAAAGGCCTGGCTCCCATTGCACCACGATCAGACCTCAGTGGAGGGGCGAGATTCCGGCTAATGATGCTGCATCCTTTTGCTAGGGCCTGAGAGGCAGGGCTGGAGAAGATGCTCACTGCCTGCATCTCCAGGGCGCTGGATGGTTGAGACATTGGAGACTCAGATCTGTAAAGTAGGCCTTCTCTCAATCATCCAGCAGATACTGTGCTAAGCGTTGTGGGTACAGTGGGAACCAAACATGGCCCCTGGCAGTTTGAGCCTGTTGGAGAAAAGTAAGAGGTACAGGAGGGCTTCTCTGAGGAGGAGGTGCCTGAACCGATAACTGAAGGAAGAGGGGAAGGAGGGGCCTGTGGCAGGTGGGAACAAATGTGTCTAACAGGCCTGGAGAGGCTGGTGCAAAAAGAATAAAGTGGAGTTTGACAAGATGAAGGTGAAAGCAGTTAAAACGTTGGACTGCAGAAATGTATCACTTTCCTTTAGACTGATGGGTGGTCACTGAGGGTTTGGGGGTCCAGGGGAGTGGCTTGATCTCTCGGGCTTTGTGGTGTGAACAGATAGGAGACGAATCCTAGGGGAGACAGACAGACCACGTAGGAGGCCTAGCAGTAGTTCTTCAAGAGGTGGTGGTGCAAGAAGGACTGGGATATTCTAGATGTTTAGAAAGGAACATGGATAAACTTGGTGGTGGATTGGATGCAGGGTGTAGAGAGAGGGGGATCAAGGATAACATGTAGGTATCTGGCTTGTACAGGTGAAAAAATGTTACCACCATTGAGGTCAGGAACACCAAAAGACAAGTGCAAACTAGAGCTTAGGTTTTTGTTCATTGTTGTCATTGCATATTTATTTTGTTCTTTGGTGGTGGGGGGTATCATTGATGACATCTTGCAGGCAGTTTGAAATGATGGCTCTGGAGCTCCGAGGATGTTTTTGTGTTGGAGACAAAAATTTGGGAGTGCTATATGGGGTGATTGAGTCACATCTGTAGGTAAAATGACATCTAGGCCAGAACCTTGAATTCCAACATTTAATAGCCAAAAACAGGAGGATGGGAAGGAAACAGGAAAACAGAGAAGGAACAACTAACGAGGAGAACCAGAGGGATTTTTTCCCCCAGAAGGGATAGTCTGTAACAGAAATTCCTGGAATTTAGGATGAAGATTGGAAACTGCCAGGTTTATCATCCTCGGGCTCACACCTTAGAGTTATTTTGGGGGATGATGAACCCAATGAGGCAAGGATTCAAACAAGATGGAGGCAGTGCTTTTCAGAGGTGTTTGTAAAAGGGGAGGAGAGGCTATGGCATGGAAAGGGGATCCAATTGAGAGGCTGATGGATAAATTGAATATCCAAGAGAAAATCTGGTCAGCAATGTAAAGTTTCTGAGAAGATGGGATCTGACTTAGCAGGTGAGGGTGCAGCCTTCAGAAGATAGACAGTTTCTTCACTTAACACGTAGGAAGAATGGGATGAAGACTGCAGAACCAGCTTGTTTTGTATGCCTGGCATTGGAAGATGAGTTCCTGCCTCCTGGCTTTTATTTTCTCTGTGGAGTCAGAATTGGGATCATACACTTGCAGTGAGGTCAGAGATTTGAGTAGATTGCAGAAGATTTGAAAGTTACTGTAGGATATGAGAGAATAAGCTCACCAAAGAAATGTAGGATTTCAAGGCAAAATAAAGGACTCCTTTGAGATTGGTGAGCATAACTTGTTACTCGGCTATTTATCTTTACCAGGCTATTTAGTTTATGCGTGCAGAAAACATCCATGTTTGAGAATGACTGTGGGTTTGACTTACAACACAGAGCAACCTCTAGTGCCCCTTTTATTTTACGGAAGAGGCTCGACAGCTAAAAATGATTTCATAGCCTCATTTTGCCGCTAAGCTGAGAATTGAATTTGGATCAGAGTTAAATGGGCAAAGAAGCAGAGTGCAAGGCAGCCAGTTTTGCTGGCCGTTGTCATGGCAAAGGCAGTGACTTTTTCCAGTCAATGGTTTGCTGGCTTCATGACTTTATGTAGCGATAGTAATACATTTCTTATCTTGACAAGGGTGGTGTTATTTTGTAGCTTAGGACTTGTTCCTGGAAGTTTTGTTAGCTCTTACTTCTATCTGGTAGTAGTTTTGAAAGCCACACAATACCAGACATTGAATCCTTTTCTGCTTAACCTAGCTATAGTTAATGCTGTTGTCTGTAACTGTTTCCCATCAGGGCAAGAAGACTGCCAGACAGGTGAGTTGTCAAGAGAGTGAAGGGTATTGTTGAATGATGGGCTGTGGAATCTAAGGGAGGAGGGCATAGAAAAAGTGCGGAAAGATGGGAAGAAAATAGAAGCCTTCTCTGTTGGAGATTCCTCCTTATCTTTACTGGTCTACACAGTTGTCATTGCTTTACGACGCTACCCTGTTTGATGCTTATTTGCCATTACTTTGAACCACACTGCATAACTGATTTGTCATCCTCACCTCACCTCACCTGCTGGTGAGATTGTCTAGGGTAAAGGGTTGTGCATAAAAGGGTGGCATTGTGACAAATGTGTGTGGCCCTTGGAATGGGCTTTGATTCAATAGTTTTATTGACATATAATTCATTTACCATACAATTCAGTGACTTGAATATTTTCAGGAGTGTGCAGTCGTCACCAGTCAATTTTAGAACATTTTCTTCATTTCGTATTCATGGTTATTAGCTCTCCATTTCTCCCCAAGCCTAACCCTAACCAACTGTCTTTCTAGTTGTCGTTTATATAGATTTACTCATCCTGAATTCTACATAAAGAAAATCATATCCCCAAACCCCATAACAATAACAAAATAAAATACAGAAAAACCTCAATCCTAAAGAAAACAGGCAATAAAAGAAAATAGAACAAATTAAAAATGAGTTAAAGGGAAAACACGTGATAAGGTGTTAAAATTTCACATAACTCTATCTGCATTGATTCTCGTTCTGCTGCGCTCCGTCTGAGGGCAAGGCTATCCACTCCCCTGGTCAGTGGTCTGAGGACATTCAGGGGAGGTTTCATCCCTGTGAGGATTCTCTCGCTCTGTGTTTTGGACAAAATACTTCATTCTTGTAAAATTGCCATTAGTGCATGTCACCTCACAGCGACTGTATAGGACAGGGTAGAACTGCTTCTGAGTTTCAGAGACTAACTGTCTGGGAGCAGAAAGCCCTCCCGGTCCTTCTCCCCAGGGAGTGGTTGGTGGTTTCGGACTATAGACCTCGCGGATTGCAGCCCAATATGTAACCACTGAACCACCAGCGCTCCTCTCGTAAAATAAGGGTAACTGTATTTAGGGTTGCTGTAAGTCCAAATTGACTCTATCACAGGGATGAGTAATGTTTTAGAGTTGTTTTCTGGATGAAAATTAGGTTTGGAAAGTGCTTAGCACAGGGTCTGCTATGTAAACATTCATAGATGTTGTACTCTGGCCATGCGTTAGCTAACAGTTTTCAGTAGGGTGTCGTGTAAGACTATTGTTTTCAGTACCCAGCTACAGTTTTCTGTGTGCACTCTACTGTGCCAGGAGCCTCGATGGTGCAGTGGTTACAAGTTGTGCTTGCTGCAGTTCGAATTCACCGGTTGCCTTGGGAGAAAGATGAGGCTTTCTGTTCCCATAAAGATTTCCACACTTGGAAACCCAATGGGTCCGTTCTTCTCTGCCCTGTAGTGTCCCTATGTAAGCCGAAAGCCACTCATTGTCATTGGGTTTTTTGTTTGGTTTCCTATTGTGCTAACAGTAGAGATTTGGGGAGGGAAGTTATGGTGCCGTGTACGATACGGGCATGTGAACAGGTATTGCTAAATCAAGGACAGGAAATCATGTTCACAAATAATGTTAGAGCATTTGTATTCCAGCTCCACCATTCACGGCTTTGTAATGTGAGCAGGTCACTTAGCCTTCTTTCTTAGTTTCTTCCTCTGTAAGATGGCAAGAATAATTGTTTATTTCATAAGGTGGGCAAGAAGAGGATTGAACTAGTTGAGAGAAGTAAAACTCGTATAACACGTGGCAAATAGGAAGCACTCAAACCTTAGCTGTTGTTATTAGCAGACCTGGAAGGGACTTAGAGACTATTGTCTGGAAGAACAGTGTGGCCTAGGAGAGTAAGTACTGGTCCCGAGGTCTAGTCCCAACATGGCTCACTCTGAGCAGCATCTGGCAAATCACTGACCTCTCATTGCCTCATTTTCCATTTTAAAAAGGCTTGATAATCTTGTGTAATTCCTTCCCACTTCTACATTTTAAAAATATTTTATTGGGAGCTCTGTTCAGTCCCATCAAGCAGTGTTGTACAATTGCTACCACAATCAGTTTCAAAATGTTTTCTTTCTTGAGCGCCTTGGTAACTGTTACATTTTATGAATTCATCTTTGTGCTTTTCCCGGCTTTTTCCTGTTCTTCCTCATTCCTGCTTTGGAATGTGTCCTCAACATACCCGTGCCTGGAGCTTGAAAAGCAAGACGCTGTTGCCGTATGCAGCTGCTGTAGGACTCTGGTGGGAAGGGGACGGCCAGACTGCCAGTTACCATGTGAATGCCTCTCTTCTGCAGGCATACCCAGATTCCTTCTCCTCCTCATTCTGTAGACACTAGGATGTTTCCCTCTTCTTCCTCTGTTCATGCAAGAACTCTCTGAAGACAGGCCCTGGGACCTCACAGTTAAATAGGTAGTGGTGCTTGGTCTCACGTTTGAGTGAATCTGGCCCCAGCTCTGAACTGTATTCTTTGTGAGTCTGTGTAGTCAAATGACTGAAAGTGCAGCTTCGGGAGTTACTGTTCTTTGTTTACATTCCACTAGCTGACTTGCCTCAATTCTTTTACCGAGGTTAAGGTTCAATGAACATCCCTTTCTCTCTCTCTCAGGGTTCTCGTTCATTCGTGTTGTCATAGTATGTTAGGTGTAGCCGTGTATTGAAGGTTGTAGTCTTTGATCTTACTAATTTAATATTATGCAAACTTTTTTTAACTTGTGGAAATGGGGGGAGGATTTCCCCCCCCCATTCATATGCACGTTAAAAAAAAGCCCTTTGAAATAATCACCAAATTATGGAGAAATAGTGCAAATAACACTGAGAGTTTAGTTTATGATCCATCACCTCTGAATAGTGTCATTTTCTTTCAAAGATATCATCATACATGACCAGAGTATACTATTAAAGTCCGAAAATTAGCAACCTTTCTCCTTAGGCCCACCTCTCCGCGCTCAGGTCTGGGTGTCCATTCTGGGCCCCTGCTCTTCTCATACGCCCTTCTCCCCTGACCGTTGGCTTGTTCGGCCCCTTGCTCTGGGAAGGGTGTAGAGCAACAGTTCTTGTTCCCATAGTGTACATTGTGCCGTTGCTGAGAATGCTCACGTGAAATTAAGCACCTAGGGAAGATTGCTTGCCTGAAGAACTATTGCAGGGCAACCCCAAATGGTGCTTCAGTCTTTCTCAATGTCTTTGCGTTAAGTATGGGGGTATGATCTCATCTGATTGGACTGTGTCTCAGAGTTTTTTAAACTTAGATATCCAACATTCCAGTGTGGAGTAGGGAACTAGTGGACGGATCTGGGGGGCTGGCCCCAGTACCAAATAGTGGATGCCTGCCCCTCCCCCCAGAAGAATTTATTTCAAAGGACAGCATTGAATCTACAGCTCTTGGAGAGGGACATATCTGATCGGAGCACACAGGAGCAGTTGAAGGGGGAGTAGGAGAGAGTGGAGCACATCCTGGCCCACCAGGCCCTGAGGACGATGACCCCAATTAGAGCAGCCAGTCCACAGACAGGACCACATGGCTGACCCCACTATGAGACATGACGTCCTTCACTGACCCATGGCCCTGCGGGGGACAGCACCAGAGACACAGTGTGGGAATTGCACCTGACCTGATCCTACCACACCGAGGCAAAGCACTGGGGGAGTGCAGCGGAACAGCAGGGAATGGAGTGGCAAGGTCCCCAGGGAAAGCTGAAGGTGGACTTTGGGGCCAGGATGTGGTGCCCCAACAGACTGGACTGGAAAACACTCCTAAAGGCCAACAAATGATTCTTGACCTAACTATAAGCTTTTCTTTCTTGTTGTGTTTTCTTTTGTTCTTTGTCAGTGGTTGTTGTTGTTTTGTTGTATATTGTTGCTCGGTTTTGCTCTGTCTTGTTTTTGTGCATATTATTATCTCTGCAGGTCTGTCTAAGATGATAGGCTGGATGAACAAGCTGGAGGAAAAACAACAGGACTGACAGTCCCGGGGGGAAATGGAATAGGGGGAAGAGGGGGGGTGGGTGTAAGGCAGTGGTGTTTACAAACCCAGGGACAAGGGAACAACAAGGGATCCAAAATGGTGGTGAGGTGGGTGTGGCAGGCCTGGTAGGGCATGATCAAGGGTAATGTAATGAAGAGGTATTGCTGAAACCCAGGTGGGGACAGAGCATGATAGTGGGACAGAAGGAAAGTCAAGGGAAATAGAGGAAAGAGCTGGGAGGCAAAGGGCATTTATAGAGGTCTAGACAAAGACATGTACATATGCAAATAGATGAAGATGGGGAAATAGATCTATGTGCCTATATTTATAGGTTTAGTATTAAGGTGACGGAAGGACATTGGGCCTCTACTCAAGCACTCCCTCAATGCAAGAATACTTCTATTAAATTGGCATTCTATGATGCTCACCCTCCTGACGTAACCTCTGAAGACAAATCGGGTGAACAAGCAAGTGTGAAGAAAGCTAATGGTGTCCGGCTATCAAAAGATATAGCGTCTGGGGTCTTAAAGGCTTGAAGATAAACAAGCTGCCATCTAGCTCAGAAGCAACAAAGCCCACATGGAAGAACACACCAGCCTGTGTGACCACGTGGTTCTGAAGGGATCAGTTATCAGGCATCAAAGAACAAAAAATCATATCATTGGGTGTACACCTCCATGATACAATCGCTGAGGACAAATGGGTGCAGAAGCAAATGTGGCGAAGAAAGCTGATGGTGCCCGGCTTTCAAAAGAGTTAATGTCTGGGATCTTAAAGACTTGAAGGTAAACAAGCGGCCATCTAGCTGAGAAGCAACAAAGCCCACATTGGAAGAAGCACACCAGCCTGTGCGATCACGAGGTGTCAAAGGGATCAGGTATAAGACATCATCAGAAAAAAAAAATCTTACTATAGTGAATGAAGGGGGAAGTGCAGAGTGGAGACCCAAAGCCTATGTGTTGGCCACTGGAGATCCCCTTGCAGATGGGTCTAGGGGAGGAGATGAGTCAGTCAGGGTGCAATGTAGCTTTCTTCTAGTTCCTAAATGCTTCCTCTCCCCCTCCCCCCATCATGATCTGAATTCTACCTTGCAAGTCTGGATAGAGCAGAGGATGTACACTGGTGCAGATAGGAGCTGGAGGCACAGGGAATCCAGGGTGGATGATCCCTTCAGGACCAGGGGTGTGAGTGCAATACTGGGAGGATAGAGGGAGTGGGTTGGAAAGAGGGAATGGATTCCAAGGATCTACATGTGACCTCCCTGAGGGATGGACAATAGAAAAGGGGGTGAAGGGAGATGTCGGACAGGGCAAGATATGACAAAATAATAATTTATAAATTATCAAGGGCTCATGAGGGAGGGGAAAAAAAGAGGACCTGATGCCAAGGGCTTAAGTGGAGAGCAAATGCTTTGAAAATGATGAGGGCAATGAATGTATAGATGTGCTCTACACAATTGATGTCTGTATGGATTGTGATAAGAGTTGTATGAGCCCCTAATAAAACGTTTTTAAAAAAAAACTGATTTCAAAGCAGCAGAACTTTTTTTTCCCCAACTCCAATCTTACACAGAAGCTTACTATATAAACTGGATCAAAGCAGAGTACTCCTGTTTTGTATGCCTTCTGCTAGTAATACGCCTTCCCTCCACCCTGGCCCACTCCCCAAGACCAGGAGGACGAGTAGGAAGGAGCAGTAGCCAGCTTCTGCCCAGTTACTAAGGGTAGGTCCCTCCCCTCCCAATTGTCCTGGGCGGGACTTGCCTGGTTCTTCTTTTTGGTGGGGGAGCGGGCAGTGTACTGCTGCCGCCCTTGGCATGTAGGCTCCCTGCTGGTCTAGTTGGCTGACCTCTTTGGCTTTCTTCCTGAACCCTGTGGAGACCTATGTATTTCAGAACTGACTTAAAAAAAAAACAGCTTGAATTGGTTGATGAACCTCTGAATAATTTCCACACAGCCCTAGGGTTTCACAGAACATAATTAGAAAAATTGTAAATGCTGTCTTAAAATGGCACCCCACTGCTTTTCTGAAGTTGTCAGCCTGCTCATTGCTTTATTCCCAGGCTTCCGCTCAGAGCTGCATGCCAGTTTCCATCGGAAAAACCACACGGGGTTTTTCATGCCACAGGAGGAGCAAGCAGATGCGCCTTGTACTCAGTGGCTCATTCTCTTATCCCAGGAGAAATGTGTAAGGATAACCCCGGAGCGTTTTGATCTGATTGTACTTTCCATGGCCACTGTGTGCAGAAAACAGATGATAGACTAGAGGGTCAGATTTACCCCAACTGCTGATTCTATTGTACCTCGCTAACGCCACGGGAGTCTCTACCTCCCCAACGCCACGGGAGCCTCTACCTCCCCAATGCCACGGGAGCCTCTACTCCCTAACGCCACTGGAGTCTCTACCTCCCTAACTCCACGGGAGCCTCTACTCCCTAACGCCACTGGAGTCTCTACCTCCCTAACTCCACGGGAGCCTCTACTCCCTAACTCCACGGGAGCCTCTACTCCCTAACGCCACTGGAGTCTCTACCTCCCTAACTCCACGGGAGCCTCTACCTCCCCAATGCCACGGGAGCCTCTACTCCCTAACGCTACGGGAGCCTCTACCTCCCCAATGCCACGGGAGCCTCTACTCCCTAACGCCACGGGAGTCTCTACCTCCCCAACGCCACGGGAGCCTCTACTCCCTAACGCCACGGGAGCCTCTACTCCCTAATGCCACGGGAGCCTCTACCTCCCCAACGCCACGGGAGTCTCTACCGCCCCAACGCCACGGGAGTCTCTACCTCCCCAACGCCACGGGAGTCTACCTCCCTAACGCCATGGGAGTCTACCTCCCTAATGCCATGGGAGTCTACCTCCCTAACGCCACGGGAGCCTCTACCTCCCTAATGCCACGGGAGTCTCCACCTCCCTAACGCCACGGGAGTCTCCACCTCCCTAACGCCATGGGAGTCTACCTCCCTAATGCCACGGGAGTCTACCTCCCTAACGCCATGGGAGTCTACCTCCCTAATGCCATGGGAGTCTACCTCCCTAACGCCACGGGAGCCTCTACCTCCCTAATGCCACGGGAGTCTCCACCTCCCTAACGCCACGGGAGTCTCCACCTCCCTAACGCCATGGGAGTCTACCTCCCTAATGCCACGGGAGTCTACCTCCCTAACGCCATGGGAGTCTACCTCCCTAATGCCATGGGAGTCTACCTCCCTAACGCCACGGGAGCCTCTACCTCCCTAATGCCACGGGAGTCTCCACCTCCCTAACGCCACGGGAGTCTCCACCTCCCTAACGCCACGGGAGTCTACCTCCCCAATGCCACGGGAGCCTCTACCTCCCTAACGCCACGGGAGCCTCTACCTCCCTAACGCCACGGGAGTCTACCTCCCCAATGCCACGGGAGCCTCTACCTCCCCAACGCCACGGGACCCTCTACCTCCCCAACGCCACGGGAGCCTCCACCTCCCCGATGCCATGGGAGCCTCCACCTCCCCGATGCCACGGGAGCCTCCACCTCCCCGACGCCATGGGAGCCTCCACCTCCCCGACGCCACGGGAGCCTCCACCTCCCCGACACTACAGGAGTTGGCGGGATAATAACACTGCCTTCATAGAGCTATTGACCTCTGGTCAGTAACTCCTGTTGGTTGGGGGGTGTAAATTGAGAAGTGCCAGGCAGAGCAGAGGGAGGGTTGGAAATGAGACTGCAGTGCTGGTAAATAGAGTGGCAGAATTCAATCTGGTGTTTCTCTTTTTTTAACATTTTATTGTAAATTCAGTGGGGGTGTACAGATCAGATAATTATTTTTGCCTTTAACAACTTATCAAATCTCTCAGTGGTTTGCCCTGATGCCCTCTTTCTATTTCCCCTTCTTTTTCCCATCTCCCTCTTGGATATGATCTTTCCCTTCACTCAAGTTAATTAACCCGCTCCCCTCTATTCTGTTACTGGCCCTTCCCACCCTGTCCTACCACCTCTGGTAACCATCAAAGTCTGTGTCTTTTGGCTTGAAAAACCTTTAAAAAAAACACCAATTTTTACTTTTTTGTGATTAGGTACGGAGCATAATCCCCTCCATGTCAGACGTGTTCACAGGTGCATCATCCTTCTCTTCCCGTGCTGTAGTGCTCCACTGTGTGTGCAGCTAACAGATTCGATACCGGCGATTTTAGGTTCACTGGGTACTGGGCTGAACCCTCCATTCTATCCAAATACTGTCAGCAAGTGATGAAAAACCAGCTGTGGTGATGTAAACAAAAACAGGGCAGAATTATGCCTTATGAAATAATTCAAGGATAAGGATGTTCCTAGACCTTAGGGTCAGCCAAGAACAGTGTTGGAAGCTTGCCAGGGATTTTTTTTTTTTCTCATTTCTGGTTCCAGCTGCTGGGTGGTCCTTGTGAATTAGGAATGTGTTTTAAGGGTAGGAGATGCAGTCATTGTCTGACAATGCGGGGCAGTTGAGCGAAGGAAGCCCAGGGAGAGTAGTCAAGACCTGCTATGTAACGGGGAGGAGATGGTGAGAAAAACCTGAGGCTGATGCTATTTGTCTCCATCTAGCAGTGGCTTCTGTAAAGGGGATGGTTAAGAGCCATAGACCAAGCAAAAGCCAAACAAATTATATTCCTTGCCGTCAAGTTGATTGCAACACAAAACGACCCCAGTGGGCTGAGTAGAACTGCCCCATAGGGTTTCCCAGGCTGTGCATCTTCACCTCACAGAATGGCTGGTGGTTTTGAACTGCTGACTTTATCATTAACAGCTGAACACTTACCCAGTTGCTGTCCAATTAGTTCTGACACATCCCGTGCTGCACCACGCTCACAATTGTTCTTAGGCTCTGAGCCCATTGTTGCAGCCCTGTATCAGTTGACCTCATTGAGGGCCTTCCTCTTTTTCTCTGTCCCTCCACTTTACCAAGCAGAATTGCTCATTTCCTCTTAAAAGCAAGGAGTCCAAAGAGAGTGTTTTTAAGATCCCATTTAGTGCTAACCTCTGAGACTTGCTACTCGAGATCGCGTCAGCATCACCTGGAAGCCGTTAGAAATGCTGAATCGGGAACACCACCTCAGACCTGTGAATCACAACCTGCATTTTAACATGGTTCACATGCCTGTAGACCTTGAGAAGCACTGTTTGGAGCTTTGAATTTGAGAATGAAAGGGGCCACTTTTTATTTTAAGACGACAAGCAGTCTATTTGTTCTGTTTTCCAGTACTCTCTTGAAATGACCAGGGATGTAAAAAAAATTCACAAGGTATGCAGTAACATAGGAAATGGGGGAAAGGTGTCATCAGTCTACTAAATATTTGATGAATGTCTGGAGGATGTGAATGAGGTAGGATTGGGTTGAAGAAAACCTCCCAAGCTCAATGTGTTAAGTCTGGGTAGACTAGAGAAACAAAACCATGGACACTCACATATATAAAAAAGAGGTTTATATACAAGAGCAATTGAATATTGAGAAAACGTCCAGATCAATGTTAGACCATATGTCCGATACCAATCTATAAAGTCTTCTTCAGACTCACAAAATGCATGCATTGATGCTAAATGCAGGAGGATCACAGGCCAGTGGGTTGGAAGTCTTGTGGATCCAGTGGCCTTGTAAGCATCTCAGGGGCAGGGGTCTCAATGTTCTCCGGCTCCAGAGGTCTGGTTGCATCAGGGTGGGCCTATGTGGTTTCTCCAGTTCAGGGCACTAGTGTAGTTCCATGTGTCTTACCAGCTGCAAAGTCTCCCAGGGAGTCAGCAGAGAGAGAAGTTTCTCCCACCTCCAAGGAGGAAGTACTGGAATTCCCAGAATCCTGAGGGGAAGGCCATGCCCACACAGAAGCCTCATTGGCTATGACCCGATTGACAGAGTAGACTCCACCCCTTCATTCTAAACATTTTTCAGTCCCAAATCGAGTTCCACATTATGCAACTAACACACTGAATTCATGAGATTTTTATAGCAAGATTATGGGGAAACTCAGCTGTAGGGGACGAAGGCAGGGATGGGAACATTGAAGGATTTTTAAGAACTCATCAGTGATGTATAATCCCCAAATGAGCTTATGGAACAGTCCAAATGTGGGAGATCATCCAAGGAGATAAACCAAATCCCAAACTCACTGCCAAGTTGGTTTCTATTCATAGCAACCCAATAGGACAAGGTATAACTTGCCTCTGTTCGTAGGTTGTACCTCTTTACATGGGTAGAAAGCCTCTTCTGTCTCCCACAGAGCCATTTGTGGTTTCAAACTTCTAACCTTGAGGTTAACAGCTTAGTGCATAACCCCCTATGCTACCAGGTCTCCTTGCCAGGAGAAAACCAAAACACTCAACTGCCATCGAGTTGATGGCAACTCATAGCAACTCTGTGGGACAGGGTATAATACCCTGCCAGTTTCTGAGACTAACTTTTTTATTGGCACTTAATCTACATATTGAATAGTACAATTGTTCAATAATATCAAGAAGAATTGTACAATCATCACCACAATAAATTTTTTTTCACAATCAACTTTCAAACATTTTATTCTCCCTTGTACTCTTTGTTATTTGTGTGATGTTTTTTAATTGCAGCAAACATATATACAAGACATTCTCCATTTCAACAATAATTGTTGCCATTGATTATAATTCAGTGCCATTGATTATACTTTTGGTGTTGTACTACCATTATTGATGTCCTTTTCCAAATTATTCCACCACCATTCACATGAATTCAATGCCCCCTAAGCAACAACTCTTTCTCCTTCACCCATGGGAACCATGGGCAAGTTGGTTTTCTTTCTTTTTATATAGTTTTCTTGATATAATGTTCCCATATCATACATTTCCATAGTTAAATCGCTTTTAAAATGAGTTGTGTACACATTATCACAATCAGTTCTAATGCTCCCTCCCCCTCCTGCATTCATTGTCTGCTCCCCAAGTCTCCTCATGGTCCCCCTGCATCCCTGATAAACTATGGCATCAGTTACTGTCTCCATACATCCACTCTGTACTTCACAAACGGAAGCCCAACAGAAACAATGAAAAATGAAAACAAGCAGAAGGAAATCATAATAATACAAAGATAAAAATAAAGAGTAAGAAAGAAGAGACCACCAACAATACTTAAAAAGCCAGCAAAGAAATTCCTGCCTTGGAACAACCAAGAGCCTAGAGCAAATTCAGATTGGGTCAAGAGGGAGTTCAACTGACCAAGTATCATATTCTACCACGGTTCGATCCACCGTGATCAAATTTCCAATAATCTGTCTGATAGTACAGCTATTTGAGTCCCTCACCTGTGGCTAGAGGGGAGCTGCCAGAGGCTCAGTCTGACTAGCTAGTCTGCAGATGGATTTTGGGCTCCTACTGTCCTCCAGAGCTTTCTGCAAATTGGATGTTTACAATTTAAGCTCTGATACTTTCCCCGTCATCATAATTAGATTTTGTTATCATCATCTTTGCATCAGACAGGCTGGTGTAGGTCTTCAGTGTGGATTTAGTTCTAAATGAATTAAATGGCTGCTTGTTTGCATACAAGCCTTTAAGATCCCAGACACTATTCCAATTGATAACCGAGCACCATCTGCCTTCTTCACCACACTGTGCTGTAGCTCCCTGATCTTCTGTGATCTCTTCGTGAAGGCCAGTGTCAAGCAGGGCCATGTGATAAGAACTAACTGCTCTTGGATTGGGCCGAGAGTTAGGTGGGGGCCCAGAATCCACCTGCTGGTCCACAGGTTATAAACTACTCTGGTTTACTTTGGCTGTTATATTATTGACAAAAACAAAACTAACAAAAACACAAAGAAAATGCATAAAAACAAGTCGGATCATCCCTTTCGGGTATAAGGCAATTGCATTGGTAATATCAGTAATGCATCCGATGGCATAGGATTTAAGATACTGTTTCTATGAGGAGCGTGTGCAAGTTTAGTCCAACAGAGAGCTCCAATCCATGAGTTGTTGCTTTGCACAGATTGATTTCCTAATTGATTGAGCTCTGTGTACGCCGAGCTTGGGGCTTGGCACTAGGGAAAACTTGTGCACTTCCTGCCTGTCAGGTCAGAACCTGTCATATTAATGTTGCAAGGGAGCGTTGAGGTACGGAGTATGTGGTGGTTCCGGGTCTCCTTTCCTTTGTTTCCTCTCCCATCAGAGTATTTCAGTCCAAGGGTGCAAGTACTTTTTTTTAATATGGAACGCTTCACGAATTTGGGTGTCCTTGTGCAGGGCCCAAGCTAATCTCTGTATCTTTACAGTTTTAGTATATGTACTGCCGAAGTGAACATGGTAAAGGTAGTTTTGAGGTAGGGCCCAGTTTGTTCAGCCGGGCTTCCATGTTGAATCCTGGTGTGGCCCTTGGAGGGTGCTATGTTGCCTCTCAGGCCAGTGTTTAGGATCATCTCAGTGCTTAGTCCATGGTCAGGTTCACCGAGGTTGGGTAGAAGCATCCATAGTGTCTTCCCAGAAACAGAATGGGTTCCCTACAATTATTATTTACCATCGCTTCCCAATGTGAGCTTGCTTTTCCCCATTTACCCACCATACCACCACCAAACCCTCGGAAATATGGTCTTAGGTGACCCTGTGAAAAGGTTGTTTGACCCCCAAAGGGCTGAGAACCTCTGTGTTAGATGTTGTCGAGTCAGTTGTACTTCGTAGTTACTTTACATACAGCAAATTGAAGTGCTCTTGGTCCTGTTTGCTCTCATGAAGATTTTAATCTCAAAACCCCTATGGAACAGTCCTGCTGTGTTCTCCACTATGAGCTGGAGTCTGCCGGAAGGCTGTGGGTTTGGCTTTATAGTGATTCAGAGCATGGACGCGGAGGTCGTCCACCATCTTGCAAACTCTGACGTAAGCCTCCTAATGTAACCTTGGCAGCCTATGGAATAGTAAAACCTATACCTTTAGAGTTTTGAGGATTAAGAGATAATTGCACGTGGTTGGATATTGTACATACTGGATAAGTGTTATCTATTATCACACACACACACACACACACACACACACACACACACACACACACACACCCCATAATCCCAACAACCTCCCCTTGGCAAAAAAAAAAAAGGCTGCAGTAGAACTGTAAATATTGACCGATTCCCTTTGGACGCTGCATCCCCGCTACGCCAGGCAGCGGAGGGAGGAAGCCCTAGCTCGAGCTAGCTAATAAACTCTTAAAAAAAAGAAAAGAACTGTAAATATCAGATTAATGATTTGGGTAAGTGACAAATTAGATTTTAGATCCAATTCTCCAAAAACGCTCTATCTACAATTAGGGAGATGTGGGTTAAAATCAAAGGTGTTAAATCTAATGATTTAATTCTGCAGAGACTAGCTATGGGTTCTTAGCTTATTACTTCTCTTTAAATGAATCAAGAGGTTTACAGAGTTTGAGAAATAATCCTCTACTCCTAGGCACGGGAATGGAGTTGTTGTGTTTAGGGCTAATTAAGGGAAGTTTTCCCTGTTTTGTTTATTTTCTCTTTGTGTGTATGTGATTTAGGTGAAAGTTTGCAGGTTGGTTTTCAATTAGTAGTCCAATCAGGTTGATTGCAGTCCCTGCGATGTAGCACTTTCCCCACGTCCTTCGTGTGTTACCGTTTCTCCTGTCCTCTTTTGTTTTCTAACTCCGTTGCACTGAGCTATAATTAACAACATGCAGCTCAGTCGTCCGGTCATGTTAAGAAGGGCTATGCAGTCATCACCGCACCCCACTGTCCCCATCGCATCTCATGTGCCTTATCTCTTTGTGACAGGACACTTGAGATAGCTTAGCAAAAGAGACATGGAGGAGCCGTAGAACAGTGAGAATGAATTCAGGAAGACCCGAGACCATGGAGAACTTGCCTGCTCTCTACACGATTTTCCAAGGCCAGGTATGTTCTCTTGTGTTTTGTATCTGTTAATGTTCAACACAGATGAGGGGGGGGAAACGGCTGGGCTTGGAGCTTCTGACCATGTGGTAATATCCGGGGCGTTACAGGGTAGAAAGGGCGAGTACAGGCAGAGCAGGCGATCATGTGGACCTCCACTAGACACTAACCTTGAACTGGCACTTGACATCTTCGTTCACTACTGCATAGCATCTCAAGTTTAGGTTTTAGATCGAGTTCTTGATTTTTCTCAGGAAACATGTATCTCTTCTAGACTTTTTCTCTTTCATCAACTGAAATTCTTAATTCTGTGCCCAAGCCGGAAATGTAGAAATCATCCTGTACGATAGGAGGAATCCTCTTGTTTTCGCCTCTTAATTTTCCTTTCCTCTTTGGTCTGTCAGCAAGCCCCACCATTTTTACCTTCTAACTCTATCTGGGTCTGTACATGAGGAGAACTAAAAAGGCCGGCTCCAAAGTCCTGTCGCTCGGGCCGGTGCGTTACTCTGACTCCTAGTGACCCTGTGGACAGCAGGGCGAACCACTCTTGGGATGCTGGCGATCACGGAAGGCGTAGCGGCCACTGCCTCAGATGGACCGAAGCCTGTGGCCTTACAAGGAAAGTGCCAGTGCTCTGACCAATCAGAAGCATCCCCTGAACTTGCCCCAAGGGTGGCCGTGGCTATATATTTACTCCTGAACTCGTTTGCCTATGGGGTCTGTTCTCTGCCCTTCCTTTAGAGAACAGGCCCTCTTTGGGCTTCCCGAAGCCTGCTGTCGCGTTTGTCCCTAGTAAATGTCTGCAAGCTGAGGCACATAGTAGAGTGTGTTCTCCTGCGACATTGCTCCGGCGAGCCTGCTCTCGATTTCCAGTCTGAGAGGCTGAAGGTCCTCGGGACCAGGTCCTACTGTACAGGTGAGGTGAGAGCCAATATTTGGGACTCCTCCAGAAGATATTCGGTCAGGTGAGTGAGTTTGTCTCTTTCTCCGAATGAGCTTATGACAGCGATCTGAAGATTGAGGAAACTCCGCCTCGCTGTTCTGGGCTCCCTATTGTGCAGGGAGTTTCTGGGGCTCGCAAATACAGCACAGTGTGGCTTCTGAGAAGCATCAATGCCTTCAGTGTAGTAAGAATGATCCTCTAGCTGGGAGCAGAATACCCTGAGAAAAGGCAAGATTGAATCTCCCCAGAGGCCTTCACAGCCTGACTCCGTCATTGAACAGGTTCTTGAGGTGGGAATGCTTATAGAAGGGGTGTCTCCTTCTAACACCCCCACTTTTGGCAATAAAGAACCCCTATAAACGGTAAATGGTGCCTCGTCCAAGATGTGCGGGCCACCAATGAAATAGTTCTCTCTTTACTTCCAATAGTCCCGAATCCCAATACTCTGATGCCTTGAGTTCCAGCTGCAGCATGTTAGTTTACCGACCTTGTCACATTCACCAGGCTCTCCCAGTCTATGGACGGGCAGTTTCTCCTGCCCCTTCTGGGGATCCGACCAGAAGCAGGAGGCCTTGTCAGAGAGGGAATGAGTCAGCAGTTTCGCCCTGGGTAGGACCTGAGTGTGTTCTCCTCTCCCCCTACAACTTTTAAGTTAGTCAAAGACAAGTCTTGGACCTACTTTTCTCAGATTTAGAGGATTGACACTCCTTCCCCTGACTCAACCTCACCGAACTGGGAGTGCAAACCTGTGCAGAAGAAACCTGCACTGTCAACTCTGGGCCAAGAAAGTCAATGAGTCCATCTTGGATTCCCACATTAGGGCTGAGGGTTATATTAAGCTAGTTTCTTTTGTTTGTTTTCTTGTTTACATGTGTTTTATCTACAGGTAAGGGAGTTCATTTGGTTGTTATTCTTGCAGTTTCACAATTATAATGAAGGAACATTTCCATGTGTCCTTAAGTTCCTGGGGAAGTAACACATAGCCCCTGATTTTGTGTTGCTTGTGCTTTTGGGAGTGTGTGGCTCCAGCAGTCACACCCAGTTTTTTTGGTGGGGCTCACTGGTGCCGGGAGCCAATGTAACGGAATACATCAGTCCATAAATATGTTTTTAGACTTCTCCTTAATCTCACCAGTCTCCCTCCACCGGAGAAGTGGCTCTGCTGGTCTCACTCCCACCTGCCTCCCCCACAGGTGCTGAAGATTTCTATTGGGGTATGGAGGAAGACTGATAGTCAATATGACGGTTTCCCAGTGTGTGAAGCTGGCACAGAGGCTGTATCTGACCTCTGCTTCCCTGTTGCCTTGAGGCATAGGCCAGACATCACCCCTTACCTTTTCTTAACCGTTCTGATGCCCCCCATGACACTCCTGTCCTACACTAGCTGCAAGTCAGCATAGGACACAGCCTGCAGCCAAATCTCTCTGCCTCAGCCTCTCAGCCATCTGGTCCCTAAGCTTCTGCTTCCATGAGCCAGGACGGTTGCCCACTGCTCTGCCTCACTGTCTCAGTCTTGGCACTGCCGGCCTCTCATCTCAACTTGGCTCGCTCCTCTGCTTTGTTGCACGGTCTCAGCGCTGTATAGTCGTTAGTGCCTCCCATCTCTGCCTCCGCCACTCAAGACAGAAATCATGAACATGTTCTTCCACTAGTCCCGGGGCTTCTCTCTCCTTCAGAGATGGCTATTGATGTGTGACCATACCCTAAGGAAACGCAGGGCGTGACGTGTTCACACTCGCTATCAAGGTTGGGATCTAATCCCACCTTTATCCTGTTCATTAGCGTAGTAGGAAAACAAAAGCCCCTCCCTGCCATCAAGTTAATGCTGACTCATAACACCTTGTAGTTCTCACGGTAGCGGTGCCCCTGTGCTTCTTGAGCCTGCAACTGTCTCAGAGTTTAGACACTCCTGTCTCTGTCCCGCAGAGTGGCTTGTGCTTTGAGATCGCTGACCTTATGGTTAGCAGCCCACTGTGGCACCAGGAAGAGCAAGGGTTAGTACACAGCACACAGCAAAGAAAAAAAAGTACATAGCAAATAACCACTTTCAAAATGGGATTCAAGCCACAAGCATAGACCAGAATTTGTAATACATCACATAAGGAATTATGGCTAGAAGGGCCATATCTCACACAGTCATTTATTAATATCTTTGTTATTATATTGTTTATATATATGTGTGTCTCTCTTCCACTAGATTATGAATTACTGGTGAGCAGGGGCCATGGTTGTCTTGTCTCTCGGTAACTATTTAAAGTTCATTATAAAATAGATTGGGCATATATGTTTTTTAAGTTGCTTTTACCTCATAGTATCAGACATGGTTTCTTGCACATACTAGGTGCTTAGTAAATGTGTGAATAAAGTTGAATCGTAAGTTTTTTCTGACCAGTGTCTTTGAAGAAAGTGGTGAGATAGCCCATATCCAAGGAGTTCTCTGAATAAACTTCGCAGGAATAGGGCCCAGAAGCCGATGTTCAGTAGTGCATTGTCTTCGGAGCGGCCTCTTGTTGCTGGAGTCCGTTATGCCTGCTAGAGGTACAGGCACAGCAAGTGGAAGTTGGGATTTGATCAAGCCCTGCCATAGCCCCCCCCCATAATAATAATAATAATAATAATAATTACGGAGGGCAGGCTGGGAAGGTAGAATAGCACTAGGCTAGAAAAACTGAAAACTTCTGTACCTCTTTCTCCGTAGCTTTCTAACTCGGGCAAGTAAAGTAATGTGTCTGAGCCTTAAAGTGCTCCCTTGTATTATGGGGATAAATGGTTTTAGGGCTAATGCAGCCTCTAATCTGGAAATGACAAGTACATTTTACCCAAGTCCTGAGTTCAGTGGAGATAATTACTGAATGTTTTCCCCTAAGCCACTTGACTAATTATTTTTGGGACACCAGGCTGACAGTGTGATCATGTACGGCAGGTGCCATCCTGTGAATTTTAATTCTGAGTGGGCCCTAGGAACACCTGGTGCAGGAAGCAGGCAAGCATGGCTCTTCCTAACGGAACAGTTGAGTGCATTCATTCTGGAGCATGTTAACCTTTCCTTTTGGGAGACACCACATTAAGGTCTGTTAAAGTATTTCCTCTACAGTCTGTAACGTGACACTAGAGCTCAGGATTGCGGAGTGAGATTGTCTTAATTTATAGCAGCTAGTGAGTTGAGCTCCAGCCTCCAGATGCTGCTGTTAAGTTTGTTAGATCTTGATGCCTTTTTCATAGTGTTGTTAGATAACATAAAACATCTCACCCTCTCTGGAACCCTGCAGCAAACACCAGTTCGCATACTTTGGCACAAAAAGGAAGGGACTTTATTTTCTCATAATTAAAAATAGAAGTTCTTACCCTCTTTATCCATGTGACCCTGTTTTACAGAGAACAAATGACCTTGTGAATTTGGGTAAGCATTTCAGGTTCTTCATTTACATAACGATGGACTAGCTAATCTCTAGAGCAGGCGTTCTCAAACTATGGCCCATGGGCCACATACGGCCCACCGAGGACATTTATCTGGCCAGTTGGGTGTTTTTGCCCCGTTTGTTTTTTTACTTCAAAGTAAGATATGTGCAGTATGCATAGTAATTTTTTTTTAACTATAGTCCGGCCCTCCCAACGGGTCTGAGGGACAATGAACTGGCCCCCTGTTTAAAAAGTTTGAGGACCCCTGGATTATACTATATCTTTGGGACCGTCTGGCTCCTACTCTGGCATAAAGATATTGACAAAGCAAGTGTAAAACAGCAGTTGAGAACTTTTTGGTTCTTGGCCCATTCTTACTGGTGAATGATCCTGGACATGTAGTTCAAATGCGCTGTCCCAATAGTCCCAGCCCAAAGGGGGAGGATGAAACCTCACCCGTTTCCTGAGACTGAAGTGAGTCCTGCTGTCTTCTGAGACACTGCTCTAGGAGACTCCTAGCTTCTGTACCCAACTTGTATCTAATTGTGCTGTTTGTCCACTCACTTTTTTGTGCTTCCATGTCTCAAAGTGTAAATGAATTAAAAGCTATAGTTTGTTGAATGTACATTGGGTGCCAGATCGCTGCCAAGCACTTTCATGTACATCTGTTTGCTTCAGCAGCAAAGTGAGTATCAGTGGGAATGTAGGCCCTTAATGGCAAGTGTGCACAAGATTCCACGGATAGGAAAGAGTAGAGCTGGGATTAGAAGCCCCATCCTTCACGCTGAAGCTTATGTTGTTTATACAACTACTCTGCTCTGCCACATATGCAATGTGGAGACATAACCACATATACCTCCTAAGAAGTTGAAAGGAGCTCTGGTGGGGTAGTGGGTTATGCATTGAGCTACTAACCACAAGGTCAGCGATTCAAACCCACCAGCTGCTCCACAGAGAGAGATGAGTTCGTCGATTCCTGTGAAGATATGAAGTTTCAGAAACTCAAAAGACACAGTTCTACTCAGTTCTATAGGGTCACTGTAAGCAAATAACTACTTTCAAAATGGGATTCTAGCCACAAGCATAGACCAGAATTTGTAATACATCACATAAGGAATTATGGCTAGAAGAGCCATATCAGAGAAAGTTGCCAGGACCAGATAAGATACCAGATGTCACAATGCGATTGGCCACTAGAACTTTCTAGGTCAAGGGAACCCAGGACCCATGAGGAGCTCTAGTGTAGTTAAGATGTCCTGAGTGCAAATCCCAACTCTGCTACTCACTTGGATGAGTTACTTAATGTTTCCACATGTCAGATTTTTCATTTATTAAATGGGAATAATGATCATACCAATTTCTTAAGATGTTATGAGGATGATGGAAATCACTTTGGATGGTGTTCTGCACATACTAAGTATTCTACCCCCCTCCCTCATACTGGGTGTTCTATACATATTACTATGTAGCAATGGAGGAGGGATTGTTTCAGTCAACACCCCTATTGTAGATACAGTGAAACTGAAACCTAAAGGCTGGAAGGCCCAAGATGAAGCAGCTAAATAAAAGCATTGCAAAGAATAACGTGTAAAAAGCTATTGCTGATGGTTTACAAGTAAGAGTAAATTTCGTGATAAAGACACATACGTGATAAAGACACTTTGGTAGGTGCCATCGAGTTGGTTCTGACCCATAGCAGCCCTGTGTGCAGTAGGACGAAACACTGCCCGGTCCTGCCCCATCCTCACAATCGTGCTTCAGCCAGCTTTTGTCACCACTGTGTCGGTCTGCCTCATTGAGAGCCTTCCTCTTTTCGCTGCCCCTCCACTCTACCCAACATGATGTCCTCCTTTCTCTAGGGCGGGGGTCCTCAACTTTTTAAACAGGGGGCCAGTTCACTGTTCCTCAGACTCGTTGGAGGGACAGATTATAGTTAAAAAAAAAACTATGAACAAATTCCTATGCACACTGCACATATCTTATTTTGAAGTAAAAAAAACAAACAGGGCAAAACCACTTGGCAGCCTGGATAAATATCCTTGGCGGGCTGCAGTTTGAGGACCCCAGCTCCAGGGACTGGTCCCTCCTGACAACACGTCCAAAGTAAGACAAAGCCTTGCCATCCTTGCCTCCAAGGAGCACTCTGGCCATGCTTCTTCCAAGACAGGCTTATCTGTCCTTTTAGCAGGTCATCGTTCTTTGCATATCCTTTGCCAGCAAGAGAATTCAAGAGCATCTGCTCTTCCTCTTCTTTATGGCTCACTGTCCAACTTTCCCATGCATATTGGGCAACTGACAATATGACTCAGATGTGGAGCACTTCCACCCTCAAGGCAACATCCTTGCTCTTCAGTACTCTAAAGAGGTCTTGTGAAGCAGAGTCACCTAATGCAACACATCTTGTCATCTCTTGACTGCTGCTTCCATGAGCACTGATTGCGGATCTGAGCAAGACCAGATCCTTGACAACTTCTGCCTTGTCTCCATTGATCATGATGTAACCTACTGGTCCGGTTGTGAGGATTTGGGTCTACTCTGTATTGAACGATAATCCTTACTGCAATCCTCGATCTTCATCAGCAAGGGCTTCAGGTCCTCCTCACTTTCAGCAAGCAAGGTTGTGTCATCTGCTTAATAATAAGCTTCTTCCAATCCCGATGTCACATTCCTGTTCATACAAGTCAGCTTCTCTGATTATTTGGTCAGCACACAGATTGAATAAGTATGGTGAGAGGATGCCACCCTGGCACACACCTTTCCCAATCTTAAACCATGCAGGATTCCCTTGTTCTGTGTGTGCAGCTGCCTGTACAAGGTCCACAGGAGCACGATCCAGTGTTCCGGAATTCCCATTCATCTCAAGGTTTGTTATGATCCACACACTCAAATGCCTTGGTATAGTCAATAGAACACAAGTAGGCACAAAAACCATCATTGTGTAATCACCTGCCCCACATAAACGCTGAAGAAGAATGTGTGCGTAAGTAATTGTGGTGAAGAAGGCTGATGGTGCCCGGCTATTGAGAGATATAGCGTCTGGGGACTTAAAGGCTTGAAAATAAACAAGCGGCCATCTAGCCCAGAAGCAACAAAGCCCACATAGAAGCAGCACACCAACATGTGTGATCAAGAAGGACCGAGGGGACCAGGTTTCAAGCAACAAAGGCGGGGGGAAAATCATATCATCGTGAATGAGAGGAGTGCTTGATGGGCACCCAATGCCCATCTGTAGACAACTGGATATCCCTTGCAGAGGGGTCGTGGGGAGGAGATGAGTCACCCAGGGTTCAGTGTAGCAATAACAAAACTCACAAAACTTCCTGTAGTTCTTAAACGCTTCCTCCCCCCCAACTATCATGATCCCAATTCTACCTTATAAACCTGGTTAGACCAGAGGGTGCACAGTGGTACAGTTGGGATCTGGAAACACAGGGAATCCAGGACAGATGAACCCCACAGGACCAACAGTGAGAGTGGCGATCCCGGGAGGGAAGGAGGCCATAGAAAGGGGGAACCAATCTCGGGGATCTACATATAACCTCCTCTCTGGGGGATGGGCAACAGGAAAGTGGGTGAAGGGAGACGCCAGGCAGTGTAACATAAGATAAAATAATAATTTATAAATTATTAAAGATTCATGAGGGAGGAGCGGGGAGGGATGGGGAGAGGAAAAAGGAAAATGAGCTGATTCTAGGAACCCAAGTGGAAGGCGAATTTTGAGAATGATGAGAGCCACGAATGTATAAGGGTGCTTTACTCAATTGATGTATGTATGGGTTGTGATAAGAGTAGTATGAGCCCTAATAAAATGATTAAAAAAAACAACAAGTAGGCAACTTTCAGGTATTCTCTGCTTTCAACCAAGATCCATCTGACATCAGCAGTGATATCCCTTGTTACGTATCCTCTCTGAATCCAGCCTGAACCTCTGGCAGCTCCCTGTCATTGCACTGCTGCAACTGTTGTTGGGTGATCTTCAGCAACATTTTATTGCCCTGCGATATTAATAATATTATTCTATAATTTGAGCCTCCTGTTGGGCCACCTTTCTTTGGATTGGGTACAATTAGGATCGCTTCCAGTTATTTGGCCAAGTAGCTGCCTTCTAAATGTCCTGGCATAGACCAGTGCTTCCAGTGCTCCGTCAGCTGGCTGAAACATTTCAGTTGGAATCCCATCAGTTCCTGAAGCCTTGTTTTGACTAACGCTTTTAGTGCGGCTTGAACAACTCCCTTCATCACTGGTGGTTCTGCTCTTATGGTGCTCCTGCAGTGGTGCCGTGTGGACTAGTTGGCTGTGGTACGGTGGCCCTGTGTGCTCTCTCCATCTTCTGTGGTGCTCCTGCAGTGGTGCCGTGTGGACTAGTTGGCTGTGGTACGGTGGCCCTGTGTGCTCTCTCCATCTTCTGTGGTGCTCCTGCAGTGGCGCCGTGTGGACTGGTTGGTTGTGGTACGGTGGCCCTGTGTGCTCTCTCCATCTTCTGTGGTGCTCCTGCAGTGGCGCCGTGTGGACTGGTTGGTTGTGGTACAGTGGCCCTGTGTGTTCTCTCCATCTTCTGTGGTGCTCCTGCATCATTCAGTGGTTTGCCTGCAGAATTCTTCAAGATTGCAACTTGAGACTTGGATTTTTTTTCTTGAGTTCTTTCAGTTTAAGGTATGCTGAGCATATTTTTCCTTTTTGGTTTTCAAATCCTCGGTCTTTGTACAGTTCATTTTAATATTTGACTTTGTCTTCTCGAGCTACCCTTTGAAGTTTTCCATTCAGCTGACTTCCTCATTTCTTCCATTTGCTTTAGCTACTCTATGATTATGAGCGAATTTCAGAATCTCCTCTTACATCCATTTTGAGTCTTTCTTTCTTGTGTCTTTAATGATCTTTTGTATTCTTCATGAATGATGTTCTTGATGTCTTTCCACTGCTCATCAGGCCTTCGGTCATTAGTGTTCAGTGCAGCACATCTGTTCTTGGGATGTTCTCAGTATTCGGGTGGGACAGACTAAAAAGGTAGGCTTGAGAATAGAGGGAGAAAGAGAAGTCTTGAGTTCCAGGTGCGGGGGGCCTTGGGGCCTTTCAGTACTAATGTTTATTGGTTACCTGTTACGTGGAACCACTTAATCTGTAAGTCTTCATTAGAAGATTAGCTCTGCCGAAGAGCTAAAACTCAACTTTTCATGTCCATCAACTCTCTGTGTGTTTACTTCTGAATTGTCTTGGTAAAGTCTAGACTCTATTCGAGTCAAATAGAACAGGTTATATAGTCTGGTTTGATGTGAAAGTTAGGAAAAATGAAGTTTCATCCCATTCTATTAAAATTTTCTGTGTTGGGATTTGAAGCCTCAGTCCCAGCTAATCTAAAAGTACAGCATTTTTATTTGATTTTCTTTTGTTTGCTTCCTTTGTTTATTTTCTTTCTTTTGGAATTTTAATAGGAGTGGGATTTGGGAATTCTTAGGTAGCAGCATTCCATTTGACCCCCCCTTTTCTGACCGTTGTTTTTAATGTATACACTCATCCCTGTCCATCGAAATCTCATGAAGAACAGAAGCAATGTCTGACAGAAGATCAGGTTAGGCAGTTTTGTAGCAAACAGATTCAGTCAGTGCCGGGTGGAAATTTAAAGAGACCAGGTTAAGTGCCACGGAAGAGAGGTTCTCGTTTGTGTGACATATCGATTTTTTTCTTTATAGGTTGCTATGGTGACAGACTATGGAGCCTTTATCAAAATCCCAGGCTGTCGGAAACAAGGTGGGAGCCTATAACTTGAAATTCAGACCTCCCCTTCTCTCTGTGTACATTCTTTGCTGTCACCTCCCTGCTTCCTAATTACAGGCTCTCCATTTTTCTGACAGTTTTCCTTTTATTCATAGAGATATGAATACAGACAAGTGGTGACAGGTCCCTAGAGCGAGCCTTAAAGCAGGAAATGACGCTGCTTTTCTTGATGAAAGGCTGCGGTGTGGCTACGTGGGTTCACTTTTGGTGCCGCTCTTCCCTAGACTCCATCTGGGACCCTGGGCAAGCCACTTGACCTCTTGGGACTTAGAGTTTGGGGAAGGGAAAGCCTCTTACTCTTGGAGGTTGACGTTGAGAATTCTCTAATTTATGGCACTTAAGAGCTGATAGATATCTGTTGAGCAATTTTGGAACATTCTTTTCATACTTATATTTTCATTTGTTTGTCAGAAAAATTCTGGTGACTAGAAAAGGCAGGTTCCGCAGGCTAATAATGGACCCAAAGTGACATAGTTAGGTAAGGCACAGCCCTCTCTGCACTAGAATAAACTAAAGATTTTAATATTCAAAACAAAACAAAAACGTAGAAGTACTGGAATAAAATGTGGAAGGAAAGAAGCTTGACTCTATAAAAGCCAAAAGCATAGCAAAAATGATATAAACAAAGTTGGGGAAAGGAATTTTTAGTATGTACAACAAAAGATTAATGTAAAAAAAATTTCTAAAGACTTGCCAGAATTGATAGTGGGACAGGAGGAAAGTCAAGGGAAATAGAGGAAACAGCTGGGAGGCAAAGGGCATTTATAGAAGTCTAGACAAAGACATGTACATATGCAAATATATATTTATATATGAGGTTGGGGAAGTAGATCTATGTGCCTATATTTATAGGTTTAGTATTAAGGTGGCGGAAGGACATTGGGCCTCCACTCAAGCACTCCCTCAATGCAAGAATACTTTCTTCTATTAAATTTGCATTCTATGATGCTCACCCTCCCGACACAACCGCTGAAGACAAAGCTGGTGAATAAGCAAGTGTGGTGAAGGGGGCTAATGGTGCCCGGCTATCAAAAGATGTGGTGTCTGGGGTCTTAAAGACTTGAAGGTAAACAAGTGGCCATCTAGCTCAGAGGCAACAGAGCCCACATGGAAGAATATACCAGCCTGTGTGGTCACGTGCTTCCAAAGGGATCAGTTACCAGGCATGAAACAAAAAATCATATCATTGGATCGCCGAGGACGAATGGGTGCATAAGCAAATGTGGCGAAGAAACTTGATGGTGCCTGGCTATCAAAAGATATAGCGTCTGGGGTCTTGAAGGCTTGAGGGTGGACAGGCGGCCATCTAGCTCAGAGGCAGCAAGTCCCACGTGGAGGAAGCACACCAGCCTGTGCGATCACGGGTTGTCGAGGGTATCAGGTATAGGGCATCATCAGAACAAAAAAAAAACTTACCAGGGTGGATGAAGGGCGGAAGTGCAGAGTGGAGACCCAAAGCCCATTTGTCGGCCACTGGAGATCCCCTTGCAGAGGGGTCTAGGGGAGGAGATGAGTCAGTCAGGGTGTGATATAGCACTGATGAAGAATACAGCTTTCTTTCAGTTCCTAAAAGTTACCTCACCCCTTCCCCCACAACTATCATGATCCGAATTCTACCTTGCAAGTCTGGATAGAGCAGAGGATGTACACTGGTGCAGATAGGAGCTGGAGGCACAGGGAACCCAGGGCGGATGATCCCTTCAGGACCAGTGGTGAGAGTGGCGATACTAGGAGGGTAGTGGGAAGGTGGGTTGGAAAGGGGGAGCCAATTGCAAGGATCTACATGTGACCTCCCTGGGGAACAGACAGTAGAGGAGGGGGTGGAAGGAGACGGCGGAGGGCTTGAGTAGAGAGCAAATGCTTTCAAAATGATGGGGGCAGAGAGTGTGCAGATGTGCTTAACACAGTTGATGTATGTGTGGATTGTGATGGGAGTTGTATGAGCCCCTAATAAAATGTTTTTTAAAAATTAAAAAAAAAGACTGAGGCCACTGAAGAAATAAAAGCAAACAACAGTAAAAAAAGGCTTGCCAGATTAGGTCTCTGGCAGATCCCCTTTAGCCACAGACGAGGGACTCCAGCAGCTTTACTGTCAGACAGAGGTTATTGACAACATGGTTATGGTGGATCAAACCGTGGTGTAATAGATACTTGGTCATTTGACCTCCCTCTTCAACTGATCTGAATTCTTTGTAGGCTCAAATATTTCTCACCCGTTCCATGATAAATTTCTTCTCTGGCTTTTAAAATATTTCTTTCTTTTTATTTTTATCTTTATGTTATTATTATTTTCTTCTTGCTGTTTCATTTTGTTTTTTATTGTTTCTGTTGAGTTTCTCAGTTTGTGAAGCATAGAAGAAGTAGATCAGTGGTTCTCAACCTTCCTAATGCTGCGACCCTTTCATACAGTTCCTCATGTTGTGGTCAATCCCCAACCCCAAAATTATTTTCGTGGCTAGTTCATAACTGTAATTCTGTAACTCTTATGAATTGGGCGACCTCTGTGAAAGGGTCGTTTTATCCCCAAAGGGATCGCGACCCACAGGGTGAGAAGCGCTGGAGTAGATGCATAGAGACAATAACTGGTGCACTGGTTTATGGGGACATGGGGGTGAGGGGATTTAGGGTGCAAACAATGAGTGAGGGAGGGAGGGGGAAGGAGCAGTACAATGGATTGTGACGGCATAACTCATCTTGGAGGCGATTTAACCACAGGAGGGGGAATGTTCTAAAAACTTTTATGTGGGGGTAATTGTACAACTCTTGATATGATTGTATGATTGAACTATTAAATTATATGATATGTAAATTTCTTGCCAATAAAACTGTGGGAAAGAAAAACTGATTGTGGTGATGTATGTACAACTTTTAAAGAGTGATTTAATTATGTAAATATCTGCTATATGACTATGAGGTCAAGAAAACGACTAAAACCTTCAAAGAAGAGACCAGACTGCACCCATTGCGTACCTTGGGTACAGGAAGAAGATTTCCGCTCAGGAGGCACTGAGTTTACATTATGGTGGTGGGACAATTTAGTAAAGGATGTCAATAACGGTAGCAGTTATACATGCAGAGGTTGTTGAGTTGCAGAATGTTTCGTTGTATAAATTTTTGCCACAAATAAAAAATAAAATTACAAGAATAACAGTGAATACACGGAAGAAGAAAAGGTTCTAAAATTGGGTGTGGTAATGATTGTACAATTGTCTTGATAGGTTGAATTACTGAATTGTATGACATGTGGAAGAAGCGCCAATAAAACTCTTAAAAAAAGTAAAGGCTTGCTAGTTTGCAGAAAAAAACATCAATTAGTCAATAAATGTTAAAATATTTGTGTTCACAGTATTGATTTATTGAGCTAAAGTTGGGAGACAAGTACAAATGGCAGTGACAACAATAAGGATCTGTATGGTGACAGACTGATATCTTGCCTACGGTGGTGATTATATAAACTCACACATGGGACAAATTACATAAATCTAAATACATAATCTTGGCCATCCTAAACTCACTGCCATCAAAGTGACCCTAATAAATTGAACTGCCCTGTGGGTGGGTTTCTAAGACTATGAATCTTTATGGAAGCAGAAAGCCTTATCACGCTCCTGCAGAGAAGCTGGTGGGTTTAAACTGCCTACCTTGCCACAGTGACACCATTGTTCCATTAGCCAATCTAGTGGGGAGTGTAATGGTGTCGCACTGTGGTTTTGATTTGCATTTCTCTCATAACTAGTTGTCTTCAGCTTTATCCTGGACTTGCATATGAGCAATTGATGGCGTGTTCCATGATCTGCCCTGAGCCTGGTGTAGCTGTTAACACTGAACTGAACGGATGCAAATGAAAACCAGTCCACAAGAGCCCAAACAGGACCTTGAGTCTATTCCACTTTAATTTTGAGAACATCTCAAGAACAGATCTGCTGCATCGGACACTAATGACAGAAGACTGGAATGAACTGTGGGAACATAGCAAGAACATCCATCATTCATGAAGAAAGCAATATTTCATTTAAAAAAACAGGATCAAAATGGATGTTAGAAGAGACTCTGAAACTTGCTCTTCATCATAGAATGGAATAAATGATGACGTCAAGGAGTTGCATGGCAAACTTTAAAGGTAGCTCAAGAAGACAAAGTCGAATGTTGAAAGGAAATGTGCAAAGACCCAGCACTAGAATCCACAGGGAAGAACGTGCTCAGTACACCTGAAACGGAAAGAACCCGAGACACTCTAAGCCTCAAGTTGCAATCTGCACGTCAGATATTGATGCTGCAGGAGCACCACAGAAGATGGAGAGAGCACACAGGGCCACCGTACCACAACCAACCAGTCCACACGGCACCACTGCAGGAGCACCACAGAAGATGGAGAGAGCACACAGGGCCACCGTACCACAACCAACTAGTCCACACGGCGCCACTGCAGGAGCACCATAAGAGCAGAACCAGTGGTGATGAAGGGAGTTGTTCAAGCCGCACTAAAAGCGTTAGACAAAAACAAGGCTTCAGGAACTGATGGGATTCCAACTGAAATGTTTCAGCCAGCTGATGGAGCACTGGAAGCACTGGTCTATGCCAGGACATTTAGAAGGCAGCTACTTGGCCAAATAACTGGAAGTGATCCTAATTGTACCCAATCCAAAGGGCATTTATAGAGGTCTAAATACAGGCATATACATATGTAAATATATTTATATGTGATGATGGGGAAATAGATCTATGTGCATATATTTATAGGTTTATTATTAAGGTGGCAGATGGACATTGGGCCTCCACTGAAGTACTCCCTCAATGCAAGAACACTTTGTTCTATTAAACTGGCATTCCATGATGCTCACCTTCCTGACATGATTGCTGAAGACAAAGCGGGTGCATAAGCAAATGTGGTCTAGACAGCTGATGGTGCGCGGCTATCAAAAGATAAAGCTTCTGAGGTCTTAAAGGCTTGAAGATAAACAAGTAACCATCTAGCTCAGAAGTAAAGCCCACATGGAAGAAGCACACCAGCCTGTGTGATCACGAGGTGTTGATGGGATCAGGTATTAGACATCAAAGAACAAACAATCATTATGAATGAGGGGGAGTGCAGAGTGGAGACCCAAAGCCCATATGTAGGCAACTGGACATCCCCTTGCAGAAGAGTCGTAGGAGGAGATGTGCCAGTCAGAGTGTAGTATAGCACCAATGAAACATACGCCTTTCCTCTAGTTCTTTAAAGCTTCCTCCCCCCACTATCATGACCCCAATTCTACCTTACAAATCCAGCTAGAGCAGAGGATATACACTGGTAAGAGAGAAGAGCTGGAAGCATAGGGAATCCAGGACAGATAAACCCCTCAGAACCAATAATGAGAGTAGTTATACCAGGAGGGTGAGGGGAAGGGGAAGGTGGGGTAGAAAGGGGAAGCCAATTACAAATATCTACATATAATCTCCTCCCTGGGGAATGACAACAGAAAAGTGGGTTAAAGGGGATGTCGGGCAGTGTAAGGCATGACAAAATAATAATAATTTATGTATTATCGAGGGTTCATGAGGGAGGGGAAAAAAAGCTGATCCCAAGGGCTCAAGTAGAAAGCAAATGTTTTGAGAATGATGATGGCAACAAATGTGCTTGACACAGTGGATGTATGTGTGGATTGTGATAAGATCTTCAATAGCCCCAAATAAAATAATTTTTTTAAAAAAGAAAGGTGGCCAAACATAAGGCTCAAATTATAGATGAATATTAATATCGCAGGACAATAAAATGTTGCTGAAGATCACCCAACAACAGTTGCAGCAGTGCAATGACAGGGAACTGCCAGAGGTTCAGGCCAGATTCAAAAGGATACGTAACAAGGGATATCATTTCTTATGTCAGATGGATCTTGGTTGAAAGCAGAGAACGTCTGAAAGATGCTTACTTGTGTTCTATTGACTATACCACGGCATTTGAGTTTGTGGATCATAACAAACCTTGAGATGAATGGGAATTCCGGAACACTGAATCGTGTTCATGTGGACCTTGTACAGGCAGCTGCACAAACAGAACAAGGGAATCCTGCATGGTTTAAGGGTGGCATCCTCTCACCATACTTATTCAATCTGTGTGCTGACCAAATAATCAGAGAAGCTGACTTGTATGAACAGGAATGTGACATCGGGATTGGAAGAAGCTTATTATTAAGCAGATGACACAACCTTGCTTGCTGAAAGTGAGGAGGACCTGAAGCCCTTGCTGATGAAGATCGAGGATTGCAGTAAGGATTATCGTTCAATACAGAGTAGACCCAAATCCTCACAACCGGACCAGTAGGTTACATCATGATCAATGGAGACAAGGCAGAAGTTGTCAAGGATCTGGTCTTGCTCAGATCCGCAATCAGTGCTCATGGAAGCAGCAGTCAAGAGATGACAAGATGTGTTGCATTAGGTGACTCTGCTTCACAAGACCTCTTTAGAGTACTGAAGAGCAAGGATGTTGCCTTGAGGGTGGAAGTGCTCCACATCTGAGTCATATTGTCAGTTGCCCAATACGCATGGGAAAGTTGGACAGTGAGCCATAAAGAAGAGGAAGAGCAGATGCTCTTGAATTCTCTTGCTGGCAAAGGATATGCAAAGAACGATGACCTGTTAAAAGGACAGATAAGCCTGTCTTGGAAGAAGCATGGCCAGAGTGCTCCTTGGAGGCAAGGATGGCAAGGCTTTGTCTTACTTTGGACATGTCAGGAAGGATCCGTGCATGGAGAAGGACATTGTGGTAGTTACATAATCTGGTGTCAAATTGAGGACTCAGAGTGAAGGGGCGTTGTCTAGCCTATCAATGAGTTCATAGCCAGTGAGGCCTCTGTGGATGTGGCCTTCCGAGGATTCTGGGAACGCCTGTATGCCTCTTTCGAGGCGGGAGACACTCTCTTGGCTCACTCCCTGGGAGACATTGCAGTTTACCAGACACATGGTACTACGCTAGTGCCCTGGTCTGGAGGTGCCACGTGGAAACCCCTGCCAGCACTGAGATGCTTACAATGCCACTGGATCCACAAGACTTCTCACCCAGTGGCCTGTGATCTTCCTGCACTCAGTGTCATTGCGTGTGTTTCATGAGTCTGAAGAGGACTTTATAGATGGGTATTGGACAGATAGCCTATATCAGATTTAAGGACTTGACCTGGCCTGGGCTGGGATGTTTTCTTAATATATAATTACTCTTATGTAAAGCTCTTTCTTGTACACATAGGAGTCTCCCTGACTTGGTTTCTCTAGTCTCCCCAGACTAACACAGACATCGTGTTTGATAAAGTAAAGGGACAGGAGCAGAGGAAGACCTTCAAGGAGATGGCTTGGCACGGTGGTTGCCACAGTGGGTTACAGCATTGGAGTAATTGTGGGAATTATGCAGGACAGGGCAGTGTTTTATTCTTTTGTGGGTAAGGACCGACTGATGGCACTTAACAACATAACTAATAACGTGGAGCATCTTTTCAGGTGTTTGGTGGCTACAGGTACTATGTATTAACCCTGGCTCTTCTAGCACATCGCTCCCATCAAACGACCCTCTCTTGCACCAGTCTGGTGAGAAGGTGTGGAGACTATGCAGTAGCATTCACCTGTGAGTGATTGTGAACAGGATCGCCTGGCATGCCAGCCTGCTTGGATTACAACGAGCCCTCTGAGAGATGGGAAAAGGGTTCGCTTTACGTACAAGAGCCAAGAGTGGAGTGTGTCCTTTGGCCTGCAGATCCCTGCACAGTGAACCTCCTGGAGCCAGCAGACCTCTTGTAACATCAGAGAAGCAGCAACAGCAGACCTCTGAGCCGGACATGAAACTGAGTGTTGGACATTGCAGCCCCCGGAGCAAATGAAGCTGAATGCTTTTGTGCAGGAGGCTCGCACGGAGTGAGGCGCCTCTAGGTACTTCGTAATTGGGAAAGCTTGGCTTGCTGACCCTGGGAAGTGGAGCTGAATGCCTTTGGGCTGAGGCATCCTGGCATGAGGTACCTCTTGGTGCTTAATTCAGGAAGTTGGGTTTGCAGACCCTTGGAGTTGGAGCTGAATGCCTGGGAGTTGAAGTTTCCAGTGGAGTGCTTGGTATGCCCTTTTGGGTGTTTACTAGCAGACCTGAAAGAACTTTGTAACATGTCCCGATAAACAGCTGTATCCTGATCATTTCTCACTTGCATTACGACATCCCCGCATCCTTATTATGTCTGAGTTCTAGGTAGTCTTTGCAATGGACAGTAGGACTTAGAACGGTCAAATGGAGAAGACTGATTAAGAAAACACAGTGATCATTTGATGTTCTCTTTAGTGATATGTCTGTTCAAGTCCTTTGTTCGATTCTGATTAAAATGTTAGTCTGTTTGTTAAGGTTTTTAAGTTTTATGTGTGTTTTGTATTAGATTTTTGTTGGGTGTACTTCTGAAGATAGCCTCCCGGTCAGTCGCGGGTGTTTTGTATTAGATTTTTGTTGGGTGTACTTCTGAAGATAGCCTCCCGGTCAGTCGCGGACTTTTTACTTTTCTTTTTTAGGTAAAGTGTTTTGACGAACAAAAGTTTTTCATTTATGTGAGGTCTTATTTGTTTATTTAGACCTTCCCTGTTTGTGCAAATACTCACTATTTGTTAGTATAGTAGATAATTTGCTTTTAAAAGAGAGGCCGACAGTGTTGCCCCTGCTTTTTCAAAAGCTTCTATTAAGTCTTAAGCCCTTAGTCCACTTGATTTTGTTTCTTTGTGTAGTCCCGCTTATAAATGGAGACCATCAAGTTTCCCAGCATTATTTATTAGTTTTAGTTTTGGAATTCCCATATAAGGTTTTTTGGTCAAGCTTTTAGGGAGCCATTTTGAATTCCGTTCCCAGCACTGTGTGTTGAGATTTTCTTTTTCTTCATCGATGGACCTCACATCCCTGTCAAAAATCCATTGACCTTGGATGTCCAGGTTGTCTGTAGGCTCTTACTTTGAACTCCGTTGTTCTTTGTGTCTGTCGTTAGAAGTACCAGTGCGCTGCATCAAAGTGGGAGCTTCCTGCCTCAGTCTTCTCTCTGAGCAGTGCTTTAGCGTTTGTGGCTTCCTTGCCGTGCCACATGAAGTTGAGGCTTAGTTTTTCTGTGAAGAAAGCTGTTGGAAAACTTATTGGGATTATTTTGAATGTGTTGATTGCTTTGAGTAGTTTTGATGTCTTAACAGTACTAGATCTTCTCCTTTATGAACATGGAACATTTTTCCAGTTATGTAAGTCCTCCTTAATATCTTTCAGCAGTGTTTCACATGTTTCATTGTATAAGTCCGTCATAGTTCCTGTTACATTCATTCCTAGGTGTTATATTCTTTTTGTTTGTTTGTTTGTTTCCGATGAACTTGTCTGTCACTAAAGACGCCCAGTCTGTTGCAATTTGACTCTTCTTTCTCTCTTTTTTTAAGCCACTCAAGTCACTATTTAGTTTTGAGGGATAAGGAATATGGAGGGAGTTTTTGTTTTGTGTTTAAGGGAAATACTACATATTTACCCAGTCCATCTCAAGACATGGAACCAACAATCATACCCTATCAAACCGTCTACCAGTGCTTGTTTACTCCCCTCCGCCTTTCCCTCTCCCTGGTACGGCATCCTTTCACATGCGTTTAGGAATGGAATTATGGAGCCCGGTGGTATGGTGGGTAGCGTTCGGGTGCAGTACGCAAGGTCTGCAGTTGGAAACCACTAGGCGCTCCATGGAGAAAGATGGGGATTTCTACTCGGTAAAAGGCAACAGCCTCAACAGGGCAGTTCTACCCTGCCCTGTGGAGTCACTGTGAGTCAGAATTGACTTGATTGATGGCAGTGAGTTTGGTTCAGAATTTTTTAGAATGGAATTATTACCTCAATTTCCCTTTTAGGTTTGTCCTTGTTGGTGTATATAAGCCCAGCTGATGTGTGTTTGGTTGTCTTGTACCCTGCCACTTGGCTCGATGCTTCTAGAGCTCTAGACGTTTTCTGGTTGCCTCTGGGCTTTTCTATATGCAAGGTCATATTATCTGCAAATAGAGGTAAATTCACTTCTTTTCTAATCTGGATACTGTTGATTTCTTTTCCTTATCTTTTTTGCTCTGACTAGGATTTCTGATACAAATTTGAATAGAAGTGGTACAATGGATACCCTTGTCTTGTTCACAGTTTCCAGGAGAAAAAAAACTCTGTCAATCACCATTAACTGTAATGTCGGCTCTTGGCTTTTTCTGTATGCCCTGAATCATATCGAGAACTTCAGCTCCCTTCTAGTCTAATCTTTTGAGAGTTTTCATCAAGAGAGGGTGTTTGATTCTCTCAAATCTCTTATCTGCATCTATTGAGGTGTTCAAGTGGCTCTTTTGTATTCTTTTTATTTTGCAAAGTGTTTCCACTTAGATAAACTGGGGTAGAGGGGAAATAAACTGGGGGAAAAGTACACAAAATCATGCTTGCATTTCTTACAAGTGAATTAAAAAATTCTTTTATTGGGGATTTGTACAACTCTTATCACAATGCATACATTCATCCATTGTGTCAAGCACATTTGTACATTTGTTGCCATCATCATTCTCAAAACATTTGCTTTCTACTAGAGCCCTTGGTAGCAGTTACTCATTTTTTCCTCCCTTCCCCCTCCCTCCTTCAGGAACCAAAAATCATTTTTATTTTGTCATGTCTTACACTGTCTGATGTCTCTCTTCACCCACTTTTCTGTTGTCCATCCCCCAGGGATGGGGTTATATGTATATCCTTGTAATTGGTTCCCCCTTTTTACCCCACCTTCCCCTTCCCCTGCTGGTATTGCTACTCTCAATTATTGGTCCTGAGGAGCCCTGGATTCCCTGTGCTTCCAGTTCTTATCTGTACCAGTGTACATCTTCTGGTCTAGCTGGATTTGTAAGATAGAATTGGGATCATGATAGTGGGGTGGGGAGGAAGCATTAAAAAACTAGAGGAAAGTTATGTGTTTCATCGGTGCTATACTGCACCCTGAGTGGCTTGTCTCCTCCCCACAACCATTCTTCTGTAAGGGGATGTCCAGTTGCCTACAGATGGGCTTTGGGTCCCCACTCTGCACTCCTCATTCTCAATGATAGGTTTTTCTGTTCTTTGATGCCTGACACCTGATCCCATCGACACCTCTTGATCACACAGGCTGCTGGGCTTCTTCTATGTGGGCTTCGTTGCTTTTGAGCTAGATGGCCGCTTGTTTACCTTCAAGCCTTTAAGACCCCAGATGCTATCTCTTTTGATAGCAGGGCACCATCAGCTTTGTTCACCACATTTGCTTTTGCACCTGCTTTGTCTTACAAGTGAATTTTATAAAGCTCTCAAAATGAAGTTTTTTTGGAAAAGTAATTTTAAACATCTACAAATCTTTGAAAACAGTGAGATTTCATAATATTAGAAAAATTACTGTTAAAAGTACATTTAGCTGCACTTTTGTTCAATATTAGGAACGTCAACTTTTCAAGCTTTAGCCATTCCTAGTAATATTTCTAAACGTCCTTAGCTTGTACCCTGCATTTCTGTAGGGGGTTTTGCCGACTGTATAGAGTTAGATAGATTCTGTACATTTGTACAGTGGACTGTGAGGATGTCGAAAAGAACGATAACTGCATCTCTGAGATACTTTGATGTCAGAAAAAAGTCAGTGGGTGGTTTTTACGTAATTTTGACGCGCTTCTATCCGACTGATAGCATTTGGTTTGGGGTGGGATATAATTAGGGGCTACTCTCTGACTCTTGTCCCCGTGTGGGTGAGAAGACAGTTTCTTGTTAGCGTACTTGCCATGGCTGCCAGTGCCGGAGTATCTATCCCGTGCTTCCTTTGGCGCCTCTGTGACACTTTCAGGATCATGTGGGATTCACGATGGCCTGCCACTTTCCAGCTGTCAGTCTTCAGCTCATTGGTGCCCATACCTTTTCAGGTGATGTCTCTGATTGTACCTGACAGCTTATAAGGGGCTCTGTCTAACAGCTGCGCTGAGCCAGGCCTGGGGTAAAGCTCAGAGAGTCGAATGAGATTGAGTTCTGACTCCAGAGTCTTCTCAAGCTTTATTGGAGAGCTTGGTCAGCTGAGTCCCTTCCCTACAGCATGCCTTCATTTCTCTGCATGTAAAGGTGAGCACTGTTATTAAGTCCTACCTGACTTAAGGCCTAAGTGATGAAACAGATCTGATCAGAGAACTCTTAACACCTTGAATTCAGCAATGTAGTCCCTGATCTGAGTTAGTTTCCCCATCCTATTCTGAGGATTTTGTAACCACTACTGGGTTTACGACCCTGCTTCCTCAGTATGGCAAAGCGAGAGCTCTGTGATCGTGGAAATGCTCCTTACTTGTGCTTTTTAGCACAGCGCTCACTGAATTTGTTGTTTTAACTCAAGTTTAAACTTCAAACAGCTACAGGTGGGTATAGACTATTGTGTATGGAGCAGACTTCTAAGATCAAGTGAAGGTAGGTGAAGAAGTATTGCTCTTGAACAAATAGATCAAAATGTGAAGTTTTTGTTGCCCCACATGTCCTCCAGCCAGCTCTGACTGTATGCTCCTGAAGGCATTATTTCCCTTCTCCCAACCATCCCCCAAAGAATTCTGCACTCTTGCATGCATCCCGTGTCAAAAGGGCAATTTTGGCTTCCTTGAGGGTCTCGAATTGTGTTCCTTTGAAATGTTCTTTGTGTTTGGGGAACAAAAAGAAGTTTGAAATGGCATGATTAGGACTGTGGGATGGGCGGAGGTCAGGTTTCCTAAAGAACCTTTCATTGGACAGCCCTTGCTACCCTCTTAAAAATGAGCAGGGATAAGGAGGGAAAGGGGATTTCAGGAGTAAATGATGAAGGCAGGAGGGGGAGGGAGCACTAGAACTGACTGAATGCACAACTCATTTGAACACATTTAAGACTGGGTATTTTTTACCAACTTACCCAAGTGGCCGGGTATTTTTTGGGTTGTTAGTTGTTATTTTTTTTGCATTAAACCATAAATGGGTTTACATCTCATCACCTTTTTATCATTTATTTATAACTTTTAGTTTTTGAATATAAAACGTCTCACATTATGAAACACTATTTTGCGATGTCTGCAGAACATTATTACTTTTTTGAACTATAATCTTCATGAAATTGTAAACTTCCTGTAAAAATAATCAACATAATCCAGATTACTTTGAAAAATTAGAAGAATTAGGGCTAAGAATTTCTTCATGTCTTCGCTTAATGGGAGACCACTTGAGCGATTTAGGTGCTGTTTTACATTTCACTGAGGTTTGATCATTGTAAGTACACAACTCCTTGTAAAACAATGCAAATAGTAACTATTTGATTTAACCAAAATGCACTAAAATGCTAAATAAACAAAAAGAACATGAAGACAATCGAGTTTGATACATTCACTACTGATGTAAACACCTAAATAGACGAAGTACTTAAAATGTATCCAAGCAGATGGCATCTGAAGACAGCGTGTAGAAGTCACGAGTAATCTCGTGATCCGTCCGTAACAGCACGCGAAACATGAGTGAACTCGGGATCCGTTCGCAATGTGTTAAAAGCAAGTTAACCATGAGGGGCAGATGTTCTAAATTGTTGTGGTAATGATTGTTACATTCTTAAGATGATTGAACAATTGAACTATTGAATTGTATAGCATATAAATTATTTGCAAATAAAACTGTTGGGGGGAAAAAGATTTAGCAGGTGTATTCTCATGTCTGAAAAAAATTCCTTGGTGCAACCTCCCTGACCATTTTCTCATCCATTGAGAAAGGGCAAGGGACCTCAGAGGTCCTCCTGCGGCTATACAAAGGAGGACAATTCAGCTCCACATCTGTCCAAGGATGAGTCTTATGGGGCAGAGGGCAGATGCGCCTCCACCCTCCATCGTTCTTTACCCTATTCTGACACCAGCCATCCTTCCCAGGGCACTTGCTTTTCTGCTGCGTTCGATAATTGGTTGTGAAGGCTGCACAGAACCCACCAACAGTACCCCCAACTATCGGGTTCGTTAGGGACCTAACGGGTTACACGTTAAGATTCTAGTTCTTTTTATCGTAGCACCTCTTTTCAACCATGCTGGCAGGCATGCCTCTCTCTGGCCCTTGCTCTCTTAGCCACGTGGCCCCTTGGTCTCTGCCTTGCTTGGGCAAGTGTGAACAAGCTCGTTTAGTGCTGATAAAGGCCCAAAGGGCACTCCACCCTGCCAGCCAGCCTCCTACATAAAAGCACTCAGTTTTACTCATTCCATGGGCCTGAAAGCTCCCTGCTCTGTCTTATGGTCTCAGTGCTGTCGCCTCTGGTGCTTCCCCGACTCAGGCATGTATCTCACACGTGCCCCAGTGGTGGCTCTTCTTTCTTGACGGTCATGGGATTCCTCTGCTACTGCTTCTGAAATGGCTCATTTTTATACCCAGCAGAATGGTAAAACTGATCAATTCCCAAATTAGAGTTCTCTGCACCTTAGTTGTATGTAATGCTCCCACCCAGTTACTGGTTGGGAATTACAAAGAATATAGAGGAGCCATAACATAATTCTACTTCATCACCCCAGTGTAGTTTTTATTTTTTAAAAACTACTTCATAACAAGCCCTCATGATCATCCTTTGTCTTTTGGAGAAAATGTACCAAGATCACCCCTTGGAAATCCCCTGAGCTGACCTCTTGAATTAACTGGCCCAGCAGATCCCCTTGGAAGCCACTGCTTTGACTGAATTTCCTGCCCCCCCCCCATCACATCAATAGTGCTTCCACTGTTTCTTATTTTGTTTAGCTTTTTTTTAACCTTTTAATTGTGAATTCAGTGAAGATTCACAAAGCAGATGATCAGTTTTACATTCAACCCCTCATCTCACGTCAGGACGCCTTGCTCTGTTTCTTTCAGTGTTTGCTCCTCCAGCCTGGAACCTCCCCTTTCTCCCATCCCTGGTGTCAAGATCCGTTTGGTTGGCTCTTGCCTGCCTCACCATCACCCAACTTCATACGTGTCTAGCCTCCAGCCTGGAACCTCCCCTTTCTCCCATCCCTGGTGTCAAGATCCGTTTGGTTGGCTCTTGCCTGCCTCACCATCACCCAACTTCATACGTGTCTATCCTCCAGCCTGGAACCTCCCCTTTCTCCCATCCCTGGTGTCAAGATCCGTTTGGTTGGCTCTTGCCTGCCTCACCATCACCCAACTTCATACGTGTCTATCCTCTAGCCTGGAACCTCCCCTTTCTCCCATCCCTGGTGTCAAGATCCGTTTGGTTGGCTCTTGCCTGCCTCACCATCACCCAACTTCATACGTGTCTATCCTCTAGCCTGGAACCTCCCCTTTCTCCCATCCCTGGTGTCAAGATCCGTTTGGTTGGCTCTTGCCTGCCTCACCATCACCCAACTTCATACGTGTCTATCCTCTAGCCTGGAACCTCCCCTTTCTCCCATCCCTGGTGTCAAGATCCGTTTCTTTCCGTGTGGAACTCTTTCTGGATTGTTTTATAGTAGTGATTTCATAAAGTATTTTGGAGCTTTTTTTTGAAGGCAGACCAATGCCCTGATGGCACAGTGATTACATGTTGGCATGTAAATAATTACAGCTCCCGTGATCACTTAAAGCCTCAAACCCAGAGGGGCAGTTCTCCCTGTCCTATAGTGTCAGTAAGAGAAGCAACTGATGGCAGTGAGTGAACGAGCCTGACAGGTGTGTGATCGAGAGAACTTGCCTGCAGACACTCACTGCACCAAAAACATGTTCAAACACGATGTGTTTGGAAGAAACCTGTGTGAACTGGAGCCTGAGCGAGAGCACTCTTTGACTTACCCTGGTAAGGTTTGGTTTTTGTACTATTTTTTCTCACTAGCACTCACTCAGGAAAGTTTGAGAGTAAAGCTTATTTGCTCAGTGTTACACTTTCAGAATGTTTCTAACACTTCTTTGCTTGTCGTAGAAGCTCCAAGAATTTTCTGCAGGAGTTCAGTTTAGCAAATATGAGGGCTGTAAAAAGTGGAACTAAAGGAGGATGGGATTTTCCATGAACATTTTGAAGCCCCCTCGTATTTATTGAGTTCTCTTTCTCAGCAACATTGTTCGGTGGAACATAGGGGAAATGAAAACATAGTCCTTGCTGCCCCCAAAGTGTTTGCATTAGAAAATTCCAGTGTCAGGTAGCACCTGGTCCACTGAACTGTAGACGAGACAGGGGCTATGAGAGTGTGAGGCATAGTGATTTTATTGAATGAGTACATATGTTATTCAATGAATACATAGCCAACTCCAATAAGTTGTATTGAATGAATACATAGACTCAACTTCACCACTGACTAGCTCCTTTTTATGATAAATTTTAATAGAAATATATTTTATTATCAAATATAGTTATAATTTGCTTGTGTAATGTTTATTTTTAATTTTAAAAATCATTTTATTGGGGGGCTCTTACAACTCTTGTTACAATCCATACATTAATTTTATCCGACATATTAGTACATACATGCCATCGTTTTTTCCTATACATTTACTTTCCATTGAGCCCTTGGGACCAGCTCCTCCTTTCCTCCTGCCTCTGCCCCCCCACATCCCCAACCCTCATGGCCCCTTGATAGATTTTAGATTGTTAATTATTTTCAAATCTCATACCAACTGCTATTTCCCTTCTCCTCTGGTTTCTGTTGTTTTTCTCCCTACCCTTTTGGTATCTCTATTCCCATTCCTGTTCCTGGGTTCCACGTGTTGTGAGTTTTATCTCGCCTATACCTATGTACGTGCTCCCGTCTAGTCCAGAGTGGGAAGCAGCACTGGGGTCATGACAGCAGGAGTGTGGGGGTCAGGAGCCCTCAAGGAAACAGAGGTATATTGTGTGACCCGTTAGTGCTCTACTGCACCCTGATTGACTCATCCCCTGCCTGCGACCCTTCTGTGGGGGGATGTTCCATTGCCCATAGATGGGCTTTGGGTCTCACTAATGAATATTTGTTCGTTTGTTTGCTGTTTTTTGTGAATCTTCTGATGCACGTTGCCCAATCTCGATGACACCTCGCGATTGCATCCACTGGTGTGCTTCTCCCATGTGGGCTTGTTGCTTCACTGTTGGATGACTGCTTATTTAACTTCAAGCCTTTAAGACCCCAGACACTATTATATCTTTTTATAGCCAGGCTCCATCCTCTGTCTTCACCACATCTGCTTATGCACCCACTTTGTCTTCAGCGATTTTGTATGTGTGTATGTGTGTGTGTGTGTGTGTGTGTGTGTGTGTGCGGTGAGCATCACAGTATGCCAATTTGTTAGAACAAAGTGTTCTTGTATTGAGGGAAGGCATGAGCTGAGGCCCAAGGCCCGTCTGCAGCTTCAGTGTATTGTCTTATAAATACATGTACACAGGCCAATACCACTATTGTTAATGGATTAATGTATTTGCATAAGTGCACACCTCTGTTAATCTCCCTATCTGTGCCTTTGCTTCCTAGAGCTTGCCTCTGTTTCCTTTTGCCTCCTCCTGCCCCAACATCACTTTCCCCCTTCTCCCCCCTCTCAGAGCTTCCTCTCCACTAGCTTGGTGTTGCTCGAATGCTCACCGGATCTCCACCCTCTCCTAGATGCTGGTTCCGCTTCCCTAGTTGTTCCCCAGTCTATGACCCCATCCTCTCACCACCCCCACCCCCTTCTCCCCACCTCCTTCCTCCTCTACCTTCCAGGGCCATTGGCCTTATTGCCTTCTCCCCGAACTTCCCTCCAATGTCCAACCCATATTTTAAATTTTTTTAAAAGATCACTTTATTGGGGTTTTTACGGCTCTTATAACAATCCATATATCAGTTATATCAAAGCAACATATGTTGCCATCATTATTTTATAAACATTTGCTTTCTATTTGAGCCCTTGGTATCAGCTCCTCTTTTATCCTCTCCTGACCTCGTGATAAGTTATAAATTATTTTTACTTTCATTTATCACCCAAGTGTTGTGTCCCCCCACAGTTTCTGTTTTTTTGTCATTCCCACACGCATACCCCTGGGGGCGGGGAATATGTCCATCATTGCGATCAGTTCTGACTAGCTTCTTGACTTGTGCTAGCTGCTTAATCTCTGATCCCTAACTTCCACCTCTGTAAAATGAGTCGGATGTGTGCATTTTAGACTCTTGAGTTTCTTGATTGGCAGGATAATGTTTTACTCACTCTTGGATCCATTTTCTCCACAATGTCGTGAGTGCTTAGTAAATGTTTTAATGAACCTTAATCCAAGCAAATAGAAGGATGCAGAAGCACTTATTAATTTACGTGCTTCTTTATTGTCGTAGACTGCTTATTCAGAAAATCTAAGAAGACAACCCATATTCCCCAGAGGTAAAGGTAACCTGTCATTTTAATAATTTTTGACTGTGCTGCCCTTTCATTTGAAATTTTCACCTCTTTATTACCAATGAAAGTTGTAAAAGAAACGAATGTGAACCTATTGAGAGAAGTACCTGACTGTTCTAGACTTACTCGCTTTCTCTCATATGATTTCCAAGTTAACAGATTTTTTTTCTTTTACCGGCTGACGCATACATGGGGCTCATTTTGTTTGAGCACAGTGTTAGGTTGATTGAACATGATGTGGATCCATATACCCCAGGGGCATTGATGGCTCTGTGTCAGAAATCCAGACGCACACACTGCTCTGGAGAACTCCCCTTTGGTTGACCTGGCCAGCAAAGCAGTTTGGTTTGTTTGTCTCTGTTTCGTGTGCAGCATGCGTTGGAATGGAGCCCGGTGGGCTTCTACTGTTTGTAGAAGACAACCTTTCCCTTTTTCAGTTGAGAAGATAATGTAAAATCACTCATTAAAAGGGAAAAAATGGGAGAGTGCAGGAAAGCTGAGAGGCTCATATCTGAACTGTGGCTTTGTGACCTTGAACAATTCACTTAATTTCTAGACCGTTCTCTGAGCGGCATACTGGAGATGTGAGCGTACATCACTCAGTGTCCAGCGAGCCCCTCCGCGTGGAGTGATGGCTCCTCACTGTGGGTTGACATTGTTTCTCAATATGTAACTAAGGAACTAGTGCTCCAGACTGAATGATAATCTGGAGATAATCCCAGGAAAAGGGATTGGGATGAAATAAAAATGCAGTAGACAAAAATCTAATAGTTCTCCTATTTAGGGTCAGATTTTGTGAGCAGGACGGGGGCTGCCAGCCTGGAGCACAGTAAAAAAGCCCAAGAGCCTGAGGTTGGCATTGCTCATCTTGCCTTACCAGGGCAGGAATGAATCTGGCTGTTAGGAACTAGAGAGAGGGATTCTTCCTGAGGAGCTGAGGAGAAGTGGGAACCTTGTGAGAGAGGCGGGCGCTGTGTCTGACCTCCTTTGGCCTCAGTAGGATCAGGAGAATTGCTACAAGGTGGAGGGCAGCAGTGCCCCCACCCTCCTTTCTCGTTCTGACCCCAACCTTTCCTTCATGGTACTCCACCGCTGCTTGGATAACTGGTTTCAATGGCTACCCAGAACACAATAGACAATTCATACAATAATGGGTATTTCAGAGGTTAGTCCACCATACCCTGTTTGCATGCTGCCAGTGACTGGGTGGGAGTTAAAAGGTGGAAGAGCATTATCAGGCAATTTGACTCCACTACATCATGGAATGGTCGAGCATCTCAAACCAGTTGTCTCCCCTTTGTTCTGACTCCATGTTGAAGCACTTATTTTTCCCCATGAGCCAGAATCTACTAACAATTTTTCAGACATTTGATACTGGGGTGGCAGGTAGTTTACCTAGAGAATTGGGAGCCTTCTAGGTATCAGACCTTCCAGCATAAACTATTTAATGTCTTGTGTCTATCCCAGAACGGACCCCTAAACTGACAGGCTAATGAATATCTGGTAGTATATAAGCATCCATATTCTAAAGACTCCCATATTTCCATATCCTAACCCATCCATCTCTCTTGAGCTACAGACTTACAGATCTAACCGTCTACCTAATTTTTAGATGCAGGGATGAGGGCTAGACCATGTCCCTTTTAAATTTGCCATCTTTTTCGTAAGATGCCTCCCTGCTTCAGGTGTAGATCCCACTGAGGACCCCTAGTGGCTCCTCTTTCCTTTCAAGGACATGAGTAGACGCAGGGGCTGCAGCAGTGGGCTCACACACACTTGTGAGGAGCCATAGGACAGCAGTGTTCTGTTGGATTGCACACTGGGTCAGTGTGAGTTGGAGCTGACTTGTTGGCACTTGTCCGATGCCTTCCAGTCGGCTCTGACTCACAGGGACCATAGTGATGGCTCTTGAAAGCATTCATTACAAAGAAAGAAAAAGTGTTCTGTGTTAAATTCAACATTAATTTCCTTTACAACATTTATTAGCAATAAAGGGAACAGGCAAATTCTATTTGAGGACACTTGTAGGAAAAAGGGGAGGGGTTTCTCTCCGCCTGGGGTGGAGGGGGGATCTGAATTTCTTTTCCAGGATTTCTATTTCGGCAAGTCTGCTCACTACATCATCAAGGGAGGACATGGGTACATGGATTTTACCCAATATGGAGAGGATAGGGTAGTTTTAAAACAAAAACGTGAGGCAGTGAGATACTTGGGAGATCCAGAGTGATTCAAAGTAGTAGATTATCAATTTCAGAATCCGCTGAAGTAGGTGTGAGAGTCTCTGGCCACAGACAAGGAAGGCTGTGGCAGTGGCTTCCCGTAGGAGCTACAAACGGAAAAGGCAGGCACTTTGAATACTCATGCTCATAAGCATACGCACAACAGATTGTTAAGCTTATTAAAGCTTAATAAGCGTCCCAACTTCTAGGAAGACAACTGTTTTAGATGTATTTTTGTTTTTCTTACAGATTTCTTTTTTCTTTTAAGTTATATGCCAGGTTTATGTTCACCCAAAATAATTGTTACATCCATTTCCTAGAATAGAAGTAGTTTTCTCAATCATTAAATCATTTGAAAATAAATGAAAAAAATTAACTCTAATACTATACCCTCATGGAACTATTGTTAGAATTTTGTATTTAAAAACATATGTATATATACATATGTATATGTATATTTGTAATCAAACCTTGCAGTCTTTTATTATTTAGCATAAGAAAATTCTAGATGCCAAAAGTATATGGCACATAGTAGGCACTGAGTAATAATTACTGAAGAATGAATTATTAACATGTTTTATGTAATTTTTGACTAATTTTTAATCAGCCATCAGTGGTTATAATAGTTAAATATTACTCTTTATTAGATATTAGGGTTTGTTCTGTTTTAAAATACATTTCATTTTTTTATGTATTAGCTTTTGTTTTGTTTTTTACATATTAGCTTTTCCTGTTACATGTAGCTTTTTCTATGCATAAGATTATTTCTTTAGGACAGATAAGCAGAAGTGATTATGCAACAAATTAATTGTTACTTGGAACTCCTGATTGCAAGGGACAGAAACACATTGGAGAAAGGTTTGGGTTCATATGCAGTCTTCTTAGGGCCGCAGCTTTCTCCTTTGCTCAGAAACACAGCCAAGACGCTGTCTTTGCTTCCCTCTGGCAAGGTCCTGCCCCCTGGTGGCAACGATGAGCATTAGTGATTGTTTTATAGTTCATAGAACTGAAAGGTTATTTGATCTAGCTAGCATGTTATCACTGAAATGATTACTGTGAGCAGAAAGGTGAAATATCCACATTCTTATCATTCTTGATAGCCAGTAGTGCCACATCATTTTCCTTTCTCTCTTGGTGACCCTTCCTTTTTTAAAAATGGTCTTATTAGGGGCTCATACCACTCCTATCACAATCCACATACACATCAGCTGTGCGAGGCACACCTGCACATTCACTGTCCTCACCACTCCCAAAACATCCGCTCTCCACCCAAGCCCCCGGTACCAGCCCCCACTCTCTCCCCTCCCTCCCCGCTCACCCCCCCACCCAACCCTTGACAATTTACAAATTATTACCTTGTCACATCTTGGCCCGTTCCGACATCTCCCCTCACCCACCCACCCCTCTGCTGTCCGTCCCCCAGGGAGGAGGCCACATGCAGATCCCTGCAATCGGCTCCCCCTTCCAACCTACCCTCCCTCTACCCTCCCAACACCACCACCCGCACCACTGATCCCGAAGGGACCATCCGCCCCGGACTCCCTGTGTCTCCACTTCCCATCTGCACCAGTGTGCATCCTCGGGTCCAGCCATACCCTTAAGGTGGAATTGGGATCACAGTAGTGGTGGGGGGGGCGGTGCATTTAGGAACCAGAGGAAAGCTGCATGCTTCATCGGTGCCACATCGCACCCTGACCGGCCCATCTCCTCCCCTACACCCCTTTGCAAGGAGGTGTCCAGTGCCACATCATTTCTAAAAGTTTAAAGTAACCGCATTTTTTATGTTATTGTATTCTTAGCATTACTTTGGATATATCATTGTTTTCTAAGTATTTTTATGCTAGCATGTTCATAAAGTATTCTACTGCTAAACAAAAAGGTTGTTTATGTAAAGCTAGTTTCTCTGTGGGAGAAAGAGGTAGCAATTTGCTTCCATAGATGATAGAGTGGAAACGTGTGGGGTGTTCTGTTCTGCCTCAGAATCAACTGAGTTTGGTGTGGGTTCCTTTGTAACTTTGGAATATCATGATAGTGTAGTCTGTACCTGAAGGCTTTGTCTCTACTAACAGCATTGTTTTGATAGAATGTGTGCTAGTTGATTAAGTATACAAAGCTATCTCAAATTGCCTTAATTTGTAGTTTATAATTAATGAACTTTTTTTTAGTGAACCAGTTTTTCTTTTTCTTTCTCCAACTGTCATCATGCTGGTTATTTGTAATGTAAATGCCAGGTATCCCCTATACGTTACCTTCTTTCTCTATTTTTTACTCGCTTTATTGGGGGCGTGTACAATTCACACATGCACCCATTCAAGCACATTTGTACATCTGTTGCCATCATCATTCTCAAAACATTTGCTTTCTACTTGAATCCTTGGTATCAGCTCAATTTTTTCCTCACCCTCCCGCTTCCCCCTCCCCGCTCCCTCATGAACCCTTGATAATTTATAAATTATTTTGTCATCTCTTGACAAAATAATTTATAAATTATAAATTGTCCAACGTCTCCCTTTACCCACTTTTCTGTTGTCCTTCCTCCAGGGAGGAGGTCACATGTAGATCCTTATAATCGGTTTCCCCTTTCCTCCCCACCCTCCCTCCACCCTCCCTGTATTGATACTCTCACCACTGGCCCTGGAGGAGTCATCTGTCCTGGATTCCTGTGTTTTCAGTTCCTATCTGTACCAGTGTACATCCTCTGGTCTAGCCAGATTTGTAAGGTAGAATTGGGATCATGATAGTGGGGGCGGGGAGCATTTAAGAACTAGAGGAAAGTTGTATGTTTCATCTCTGCTACACTGCACCCTGACCGGCTCGTCTCCTTTCTCTTCTTGTACCTAGGTCTTGTCCATCGAACTCACATGTCATCTTGTCGGGTAGATAAGCCCTCGGAGATAGTAGATGTTGGCGACAAAGTGTGGGTGAAGCTTATTGGCCGAGAGGTAAAGTGCTGTACAACTTTCATGTGTGTAGAAAGGATTAGAACATGCTGAGGTTTTCCGGGTGTGATGGTGCGTGTCTGTATTATTAATTGTGCCACATTGCCTCATGTTTGGATCCTGACACTGTCATCTGTCCTGAATTTAAAACCTTTGGCTTCTGTCTTGCACAGAAGCCATAATGAAAGGTGTAGCGTACACAGTAAGGGGGGTGGAATAAGAGCATGTTTATAAACCTTCCCTCCCGAAGCCCACCCATTTTGGACCCCAAAGCACAAGGCCACAGGTGTTGCTAGCTTCTCCTAATGTCTGACACTGCACAGTATGGAAGAGGCGAGGAGGTTCTGTAGGACGGATTAACAAGCATTCACTCCTAACAGGAGAAGTGCGAACACACGACAAAACCTTTGTCTTCTAGCTGAGTGGAGGGAGCTTCCGCAGACAGGAAGAGGGGCCATCCAACAACACCAGTGATCTCAGCTCTCATGCAGAGACAAAAACATGTAAACAAGCTTATACACGGAGTAACGGCATGTTTGCTGTGATGAGTTCAGACAATGTTAGAGACAGCTCTAGATGAAGTGGGCAGGAAAGGCGCTTCTAAGGAGCTGACACACGCGCTGAGACTCAAAGGAAAAGAGAGGAATGAGTCATGTGAAGACTTGGGTTAAGAATATGCACCCGAAGACCCTGAAGGGAAGAGGAACAGCGTGGCTAGCAAGTGTTCTCAATGCTTAAAGACACTCTAGGCGAATTCCGGAAGAAGAGCATTCTGAAGCCATCCTGGGCTTATGAAACCTTGAACTGATTACATAACTTTGTCTACCTGGAAGAAGCAGCTTTTACAGCCTGCTGAGTTATTTCCACGGGCCTTGAGTTTCTCATGTTTGTCTTTACCCCGAGGGACAGGAGCAGGACCTAGGACAGTTTCCTAGACGTCTTCCATGGCAGGGATTGAATATGATGTCCCTTTGTTCCCGCAGGGTCTTCTTACAGTGCCTTGTTTATTAAAGGCGCTCTCTAAATGTTTGTTAGGATGCTGAGAGGCTTTGATTCTGAGATGACTGCAGACCAGCAGTAGCTTGGGTGTTACTGAGAGCTCTTGGTGACTTTATTTTTGTCTTTTTCAGATGAAAAATGATAGGATAAAGATATCTCTCTCCATGAAAGTTGTCAACCAAGGGACTGGGAAAGACCTGGATCCCAACAACGTTATTATTGAGTAGGTAAAAGGTGTGAGAACTTCCCGAACCACAGAATGCCGTGGTGGCTCAGGATGAACTGGAAGCTCCCATTTATAGACTTTATGAAATTGATAGGTGTGCGCCCATTATGATACTGAATTTTCAAAGCTACAAAGTGTAGCTAATGCTTTATTTCATAGAGCGCTTAGAATAAAATGAGTTAACACATAAAACTTCTAGTACTTCATCAGTGGTTTTGTGTCTTTGCTCTTAGTCTCTTTCCACTTCTACCCTTTGACCCTTTAGCCTGTGAGCATTCATGAAGCGCCTATTTTTTGCCTCTCTCCTAGTAGTTTCTGCCGTGGGACTGTAAAAATAGAGACCATGTGTGGGAAGAAGTGGGTTGATTCAGGGGCAACTCCAGTGGGGGTTAGATTCTGGCATCTTGGTATACTGTGTTATAAACCCAGAACTCTACTTCTCATTGGCTATTAACCTTTAATTTAGGAATAGAAATTTACTCTTATTTTAATCCATGGATACAGAATTTAATCTGGAGATACAGGGGATTGGTTTTGTGTCTCAAAGTCTATATGGAATATATACCAGGGATTCTTTCCAGGAATTCCTGAACCTCTAAGAGGTCTTGAAAAGTCTTAGGGATTGTACATAGAGCTTCTGCCTGGGTAATTGATTGTAGGATGTGGGTTGCTTTACCCCATGGGGTTATTTTGTTTTGTTGTTTTTTGCCCCATCTAGAAGGCAAAGTTTTCTCATCCCATGCCTATTCATCCTGCCTCCCAAACCTCATGCTTCCATTGATTCAGTAGTCATTGAGAGGAATCCCATTCCTGACACCAATTATAAATCAGTAGCTTCAGAACCTGTCTGACTTTGAGACAGGGAGTGTCTCATGATCATGATCATAAATCATGATCCGCCAAGGCCAAGCCTATCTCCACTCTCCGATGTTTTTATCAATTCTGACACCAGCCCTCCCTCCCATAGCACTCTACTGCTCATTTAGGTTCCGTGATCTGTTGTGTTGGCCACACAGAATGTATCATCCTGAGTTAAGCGGTGTTTTGAGAAAATAACAAGCTGCGCTCTGTGTCAGGATCTACATGCAGGTAAAGTCGCCATCAGTGCAGGTTAGCGCTCTCAGACATGAAAGTCGTTCTCCCACTGCCCCTGGCACAGGCCTCCTCTTAGCTCCCTGAGGACAGCAGGCTCCTCTTGACCCTACTGTGTGCCACCCCTGCCCTGCCACGAGGCCCTTCTTGGTCTCTCACTGTCTTGAACATTACAGCCCTTGACCCATGTTACAGACTTTAGGAAGTTCCTTGCCCTCCTTTCTGCTTTTTTCAACTGCCCACATCTTCCTGCAGCTTCTCCATCTGCTGCTTTCTTAGAACCCTCTGTGGGGCCCAGCTGTTTATATACACAATTTCTGCATCAGTGTCAAGGTATGGCTGGGCTTGTAGGGCTACTAACTGACCAGTCCCTCTCAGTAGGCCACAGGAAATTCCTTTGCATAGTAAGTGAGGCACCTCATTTGCATAATCTATTGACCGATCTTTGCAAGATGGTACCAGTCACACCATGCTGTAACGCAGGACCAGACAAAAAGTAGCAAACGAATCTTTTCATAGCTTACCCAGGAAGTGTCAACTGCGCGGGATAAAGGTGACTGACCTGGGATAGGATGGCTCCTCAGGGCTTACATGAAAGGTCCCAAGCTGTTGGTTAAAAAACAAGACTCTAAGGTCACAGAACGGGACTAGTTTCACCTCAGGGGTTTAGGAGCTGTTTCCAGTATATCAACAAACTCAACTGCCATCGAGTCACACTGGCTTACAGTGAGTGATCCTACTGGTCAGGGTAGACCTGCCCCAGTGTCTCTGAGACTGTAATTGTAATCTTTCACCCACGGAGTGGCTGGTGGTTTCGAAATGCTGACCACTGAGTAACCACTATGCCACCAGGACTGTTAGTATATCAAAAAGCCTCCCAAAATCATATATTTATTTTCAGGCTGGTCACAAACTCTTGGTCCTTTTGACAATAATACACAAGGGGACTATGAGAAGTTCATGGAAAAATTACATCTCCAATTCCATTTTTCCAAAAACGTAAAAGTCCCTTCATACCACGTTTGCTAATCCAATACTCCCAGTTATATCACTGAGTAATACAAATGTGAGAAAAGAATTAATGTTGTTTGGAACAGAATCTCAAAGGTTTAAAATAAGGAAACATTTATGTTTATAGTTCTAAGCAAAATCATTGGATGGGAAGTTTTATGAAGGAATGTTACGTAGGGGAGGAAGTAATATTGACTGAGTACTCGTATGTCTACAAAGGCCATGTTACTATCTGCAGAGTAATACACAGAAAGCCAACACCCAGCGCACGGCCGCTGCGTCCGTGCTGATTCGTAGCCAGCTTAATGAAGGCGGAGACCTCGAGCACGGGCATAAAATCGGGCTGGTGTTTTGCCTTGGGTCATTGAAGTGTTTACCCTATGAAAGTCTTATAAAGTGAAATTAAGTGTGGCAGCTATTTTCATAACAGGAAAAATGATGACAAATAAACGGTTAAGGAAGGAACAGGATATTAACATTCATATTAATTTTAATACTGACGCGCTGTGTAGCAGTCAAGGTGCGGAGGGCTGTTTGGTTTTGGTGGACTCGTGTGTATGAGCTTGATGTGTGTTTAGCATGGTCATTTTTAGTACTTACTGTAACATCTTTTAAATATCTATGATCAACATAATATTAGTTGAAATGATGGATTTCCTTTTGGAAATGATGGGTTTTTATATTTGAAAAGTAGCAGGAAGTTTCTTGGGTGTAAAATAGAACACATGGTATATTAACAGTAGTCCAGTTAAGCCTTATATCAATCCTTTTGTTTGTTCAGTCTTATGTAGTTTTAGTTCCATGTAATTTTGAATCAGAAGCAGTTTGAAACTTTATTGGTTTGTTATAAAAATCCTGGTTTAATGGTATTAATATTTGAATTTTAAAAAAATATTTGAATTATAGTCCTTGTCATTAGTTTTATATAGTCCCTTATAATTAAAATATTTCAGTCAAACATTTTCAGTAAATGGTAGGATTTTTCTGTAGGTGACAAAAATGACCATGGTTAACTAAATATAATTTTTTAAGTGAAAAGTCTGGTTTGAATTTTAAAAGCAACATAGAACTAAAATCAATAAGAGACTTTAGTTATTTTTAAATAATTAAACATTATTAGCCTTATTTTAAAAATATACAGTCGCTCTCAGATATAATATTAAATAGTGCATACTGAGGATGTACTAAGATTATTCAGTTTCTAAATATTTGAATAATAATAATGACATTATGAGTAAAAGTTGTATATTCTTCAGTTATTTAGTTTTGGTGATGTTAAAATTTTTTAAATGTCACAATCGAGTTAGTAATTGAAATAATAAAATTATGACATATTATATGATGGTTGTTGCCTAATATTCAATGAACATTATAAATTTAACCTAAAGAAAATTTGGCACTATTTAAAATGTGGGAACATGTCAATGTAATTCATAATACAGCAAAAATTAGTACTTTTTAGACAAAAGCAAGTGTTTATTTAAATTGTGACTTTTATGAATTTTGAGTTGTCAGAAGTTAATTTTAAGTCAGTGAAAGATAATACTTGAGGTATAAATTTTAAAGCTTTTTTTAGGCTGAATAGTTTGATATTTCAGTTAAGGACATAAAGTTAATATAAATATAAAGACAGAATTTTTGCCTCTTAAGCAGTTTATGTAGTAAAATTTTACATTTGTATTATTGGAAAAAGCAATAACAAGCCAAGGAAACAAGACCTAACAAAATTAAGTAAACTTTAAGTTTTTGATTAAAAATGTAGGAATTAATTTGTTGAACTTTTGCTTTTGAAGTAGACTACTGAAAGAAGAAATATTTAAAGAAAATTTTATTTTAATAGAAAAAAATAATTTTTTGGTATTTGATAGTAAAACTCTTAATTTCATAAATCAAACAACAACCTTCAGCCAGATTAAAAAAAAAACCTTTTAAATTTCTTGTTTTATTACATATTCTCTATTACTAGCTCCTCGCTTGATGCTGAGTAATTTGCCTAGTTACGTAGCCAGTTCCAGGGAAGCAAAGACTAGAATCTAGAGCATCTACTTGGTGCAGGTGGCTCCTAGGGTTTTTCATATTCCTGTGTTTATTATCTAAATAATGATCTGTTTGTAAGTCTGATTGTTGACAAAACACTTTCTGATTACAATAGAAATATTTTGTAACTCAGAGCCCTGAAGTTCTTAGATCTGACATGATTGCATGGTGATAAAGGGCTTCTGAAGCTTCAAGGGGGCCTTTGCTGTCATTCCCCAGGGCCCCGAAGAGAGCAGTCACTTAGTAAGTGGCTCTAGTTTTCCAGTTAGGTGCAGCCAGCATCGTAGAGATTTTCGAAAGAGCGCCGTGACTCACTCCCCACAGTGTAATTATCTAGCTGTCACCTCCTGCTGTTAGGTTATGTAAGCTCCTTGAGGACCAGGCCCACGGGGTGTGCACTCTTTTATGATTAATTCTTACCACCAGTACTAGCGACTGTTGTCACTAAAGGAACTGAGCCAAAGATTAATCTGACACTTTGTGTTGGGTGGATTGGAGGAGATGTTGGAGACAGGAAGACTATTATTACTAAAAAGCCTAATCTCACAATGGCAGTGAGAGCAGGAAAGGAGGCATGGGGGTGAGTGACACCCCCATGGGTTCAACATGGGTTGAACTGCATGTTAGATGGGAGGTGTGATTTGGTATGCAGTGTGTGAGAATCCACGGAGTGTAAGAATTCATCAAAGTTTGCTTATGCTGCAATTCAAAACGACTTGGAACACAGCTCTAGAAATAAGCACTTCTGACAGTTATACGTGGAACTTAGGGCTTGTTGAAGTCATGTTGCAGGTTTCTGCCTTGGTTTTGGACAAGCTAGACGAATCTCACAAGCTGTGATGAGTGAACGAAGCCAGACAGACGGATTCATACTCTGGTTCCATGCATGTCATCTGCAAAAGCAGTTCCAACTAATGCATGTTACAAGTCAGAATAGTGCTTACCACAAGGAGCCGCCTGGCTATTAGAGGGGGGTCTGGGGTGGGGCGTCCGAGGCGCTGGTAACAATCTGTCTCGTGAGCTGAGTACTGGTTACTACATGGACACATTTACATTATCAAAACAAATTGAGCTTGATACTTAAAATGAACACTTTCCTGTGTGTAGATCATACATCGCTTAAAAGTTGGGACTTTTAGAAAAGTGCCCTGGGGAGGTGAACTAAGGTTAATTTGGCAGAGGGGCTCCAGGAAGACCGTTGGATGGGGGAGAAGGGGAACTGAGCTGAGCGCTGCAGGCTTTGGCTGGAGTGGGGTGCGGTGGGGAAGTGCAGAGGGAAGCAGCATGTCTCTGCAGGTGGCCAAGATCAGGTGTGCCCAGGGGAAGCAGCATATTAGCTAGCACGAGCTGACTGAGCAGAGGCACGGGCCACGTGGTGACAGTGCCATTGTCCGGGCGGGCCAGGGCGTTCTATGCAAGCAGCTGCGGTCGGAAGAGTAGCTTAGAGGCATTGCAAAATGCCCTGAACGCCATGGTAAGGAGTGTGGGCTTGATTTCCTAGTCTTTGAGGTTCCTTTAAACCCAGGAGTGACCTAGTAAGGGTTGTGCAGGGCTCAGCAAGATGAGAAATAATATTTTTTATCCTCTGTGCGTGGTGAGATGAGGCCTAGTCTCATTCGTAATTACTAATTCAGAGCTTTGTCTTGAATGAAAACACTGGGCCATTTCACGCCCTTGCTTCATTGCCTGTCTTCTGCCCACCGCTGCCTCTCCCTCCCTGTCAACAACAACCAAAACCCGATGTGGGCCATCGCCGTGTCGTCCCTATCTCGGGCCGCATCGCTAAAAGGGGGGCACTCATCGGTGTCCTTTTCATCCCAGGCAAGAAGAGAGACGCAGACGGTCCTTCCAGGATTACACTGGGCAGAAGATTACCCTTGAGGCGGTCCTGAACACTACCTGCAAGAAGTGCGGCTGTAAAGGTAAGGTGGCGCCTCTGCCACCTCAGTGTTTCGCCCCTTGTGAGCGGCCCCTGTACCGGATGAGGGAGTTTGCTTTCTCTGCTTTTTAGCCAGGCGTTGACCTCGCCTGCTCACGCTCTGACTGGGCTCCTCCGAGCTCCTGCCTTGACGCTTCAGAATGCTGTGCTTTCACACACTGCACTGTATCACACCCACCCCCCTCTGCAGCTATTGACCCCCTGGGCCAGATCCCCTTCACTGTGCCGGGGTAAGAGTGCTGCATTATGACTAACTCCCTGCATCATAGTTCCAGGGATCCTGATTGTTCCAAGGCAAGAATTTGGAGGCTTGGAAATATATTCCTTCACATTCCAAGCTCAGCTCTTCTCACCTTTCTCTCTCTCAACTTCCAGGCTCTGCATATAAAGTCCTTTCAGTAAGAAGCACCCGTCGTAGGCACTTCCTTTTGGTTCTATTCTTCAGGTTTCCTCTAGTCCTGCTCAAATATTAAAGAGCTCTTTCAGCCTGACTTCCCCTGTTGGAGCTATAGTGAGCGGGATTGCCAGCATCTCGTTTACAGAGTGACCTCAATTTGTCCCCCCTCTCCCGGACCTTTCCCTCATCCTGCTCTGTTGAGTTTCTACAAAGACTCGCAGCAGACGTGTGGCCTGCTTGAGGTTGAGGGATTTTAGGCCTCTATTTATCATTAATGTAGCGAGAGGAAGGCAGAGGTAAAATTGAAAGACAATGCCTCTTCAGGGCAATTGTGTGAGAGCGCATTCTAGATAACTTGGGAGACTCCATGTTGTATTCCCCGTCCAGGCACCACCAAGCTTCTGTACCTAGAAGTGTAGAATTGTTCACCCACAGCACTTAGATTGTCTTGGACAGCCGCTTCGCGTCCCGTGGCATGGTGTAACGAAAGCTGAGACAACCAGCTTTGTAGATAGAGTATGGTATCTGCCAGGGGCCCCTGTGATAGCCTTAGAGCCTTAGGAAGACTGAGGGGGGAGGGTCCTCTTACCATCACCTGTGTCCATCAGTGTTACATGAGGCAGAGGAGGAAGACGAGAAATGAACTTGACTCAGTTCGCAAAGGTAATGCGGAAGGCGGTTGGTTAGAAGGATGCACGGGACCTGGGATCAGCTTTAGTGCTGGTGCTGCCTGTCTGGGCTTGAGCCGCTTCTCTACTCTGGGCTCGATACGTTTGCCGTGGAGAGCGGGTCCTAGCGAATCCTGACAACCTGGAATGTTCAGCACCCCAGGTGCCCCTCTCTGTGTGGTAGCTTGGTCGTACGTGCCCCCTTTCTGCCAACTGCATGAGAGCTAGCTTCTCGTAGGGTCACTTAGTTCTCTCTGCTAAGCGTCCTGCTCCCCAGAGCAGCCTTTCACTGTCAGGAGTTTGTTCCAAAATAGAGCTTTAAGAATTAATGAGCCCGTAGCTGATGGAGGGCGGCGCAAGCCTGCATCCTCCTACCCAGGCTGTGTCAGCACTCCCCACAGCTCAGGCCATCTGGAGATGACCGGGACCCTGCTGCGAATGAATTCAGTGATAGCCCCTGACCAGCCAGCCCCTAGCAGGCGCCTCTGGGGAGGCGCCCCTGCGAAGAGGAGGACTGCTTCCTCCCTCCCTTGTCTTTTTGACTCTTCCCAGGCCACTTTGCCAAGGATTGTTTCATGCAGCCAGGTGGGACCAAGTACTCTCTGATACCCGATGAGGAAGAGGAGAAGGAAGAGGCAAAGTCAGCAGAGTTGGAGAAACCTGACCCCGAGAAGAATTCTAGAAAAAGAAAGAAGGTGAGTGACATCTTGCTTTACTTTTATATGTCTTTCTCTGAGCTTGATTGGAAATGTACTATTGGCTGAGAATAAACCCCTGTGGTCTCTCCACTCAGAAAGACTACGGAACATTTTAGGTATGTTCTAGCCTCTTTTCTGAGTGGTAATAAATATATCTAGGTGGGCACATATGCATATAAACACGAAGTTGTGGTACTAATACTAGGTATTGTTGGTTTTCTCTGGTTCGTTTTCCATTCCACAGTTGATACCTGTTGTGTGGCCTTTGTTGTCGTCCCCTGAGTGTACCAGCGCCTTCCACTTCCTCCCTGGGGCGCAGCTCCCTTGGGCCCTCCTCCCTGCATCTTCTGTCTCCGGCTTTGTTACTGGGAAAAGGCTGCCCTTGGGGCCCCAGATGGATGGTTGTGGTGAGGAATATGTTCATCACAAGGATGTTGTGCACGTCATACACCTTCTGTTTTTTGGCTGAAAGATGATCTTGGGGTTGGGCAGGGGGCTGGTTTGGTTTCAGGTTTGAAGGGTGTCTAAGGGTCATAGTTTTGGGGTTCCACAAATATCTACTAGACTTAAGTTTGGTAGTGTAGTTTATTTTCTGTTCATTTTGCTAACTAAAGTATTTTCTAGTATTCTTAAGTGCTCATCAAAACCCTTATTCAATAGTATATAATAGTCTACACTTGGTATGTGTAATTATTTCTCCATTGTTAAATATTTGAACTGCTTCCAACCTTAATCTTTAGCCTAACTCGTTTGCTTTTGGATACATTTCTAAGATTGCTGAATTAGGGCATTAAGTTTTTGGTATATTTTATCAAGAACCTTCTAGAAAGTATTTACCTGCCCCGGCAGTACATAGGAGTGCCTGTCTCTGAGTTCTGCCTCCTGTGTTTACTACAGGGCAATCCAGAAAGCACACACTTTGGTAGTCCAAAAAGAAATAGCACATTTGTAGTCTGTTGCATAGCAAGGAAATTAAGACCGAAACAAAAACGATGATATAGTTGGATAAGTGGTTGTTTAGGCTATTTTGTAGTGTTTTTCTATCAGTGACAACTTACTGGGGTTTTGTTCTTTTAAGCTTTGGGAAACTTCCATTGAATGGCTTTTGTGTGTGTGTGTGTGTGCCAGACATTGTGCAAACCTAGGAATGCAAAGGATAAGATAAGGTCTTCCCCTTAGTGGGTATATCTGCACCTCAAATATTTCTTCATTTATAGGTGAGAAAAGGGGTTCCTGGTACCATTCAAAAAATTAAGTGTATGAAGAGAATAATCATTAACTTATATTTTATAGATTTAGCTGTTGACTAATACTTTCTCCCTGGGTAATCGTATCCCTCATAAGACTCTAGCTGCTTTGATAACTTCCATTGTCCTGTGTAGTTTACCACAGGTGCCTCCAACTTTAGCCCAGAATGATACCTAAATTTAAGCAAACTTCAGTTTCATTTCCAAAGTAAGATTCATATTATCTTTGATAACAGGGATTTTGAAATGCCCAACTTCTAAAAATAAGATAGGAAGTACTGACAGTTTAGTGCTGAATTCATTTCTTTTAGAATATTGAACTAGCCTAGAGAGTTTTTAAAGTATGTATTTGCCCATGGCCCACTACCCCAGGCTTCTCCCTGCCCCTTAAGTACCCATTCCTGCATCTGGCTGCTGCTCTTTATGTCACTGCCCCATCACTGGCTCTGGCTCAGTGTTGGAGTGCCCAGGGCTCTTTAGATTCCCTTCCATTCTATACCTACCTTCTCCCTAGGTAACCTCACTCTAGCCTAGGGTTTTAAACACAATGTGTGTGCTAATGACTCCCAAAGTAGTGTCTACATCCTCCTTTTTGTCCAGATCTGTAGTTCCAGTTCTGACTTTTCCTCCGGAGCGCCACCTTCAGACTTCAGACTGCTTGACTTCTGTGTTTGTCTAATTAGCTACTCTCAGAAAACAAACACCACACACACACACACACACACACACACACACACAGACACACACAGACACACACACACACATGGTTTTCCTTCCTAGAACCATCTCTTTTCAATAAGCAGCACCAGTGGAAATCCAGGAATGACCCGTTACTCCTTTCTTCCCCTCATCTACCATATTCCATCTGTCGGTCTTTGCTCAAAGGTTACCTTCCGAGAGCCTCCTTTTCTGATTACCCTGCTTAGAATATTGAGCACTCAGCCATGGGGCGTGCTTCCGTGTGTGAATGTCACCTCCTCTAGAAGGTAGTGGAGCGTGGGGTGTAAGAAAATGGGCTGTAGATCAAGCAGCCTGGGTTCCTCTCTCGGCTTTGCCCCCTCCTGACTGTGGGAATGAGGCCAGTTACTCAAGTCTTCTGAGCCCGAGTCTTCCCATTTATGAAATACAGATAGCACCTACCTCATAAGGTTGTCATGGTGAGGTGATGCATGTAAAACTAAGCCCAAGGACCGACATGCAGTAAAGGCCCAGTGAATGTCTAGCTACTAGTAACTACTGGTTAAGGGCAGATGTTGTGTGGTCAGAGAGACTGGATTCAAGTAGAGTTTGTCATATAAGCACTCTCAGCCTCATCAAGGGGAAGAAAGCACACGGGAGTCCCTCCCTCATAGCCACCCTGCTGGACTGAGGGGGACTGCCCCCTGGGTTTCCAGGGCTGCGATCCTGACGAGCCTCTGAAGGCTGGCACTGCAGACCTGTCTGGAGGCCCTCTGGAGGGGCGTGTGGAGCTCTGCTGTGAACATCACAGCCTTGAAGCCTCAAAGCGCAGTTCTACTCTGCGTAGGCGGTCACGAGGAGTCCGAGTCAACTTGGTGACAACACTGAGTGCTCCGTAAGTGGCAGCGAGTACTGTGATAGGAGCCCTGGTGGCACAGAGGTTTAAGCACTTGAACCCACCAGCTGCCCCAGGAGAGGGCGATGTCTGCTTTCCCAACCCTGTCAGCAGTTGGTTCTAAGACTCACCAGGAGTTGCAGTTTGACACCATGGCAGGGACTCTGGTTTTTCAGTGCTGTTATAATTACCACCTAGCTGTGAAGCTATTGTTGGAGAGTTTGTATCTCTTTTAAACATCTAAATGATCATTTCTTTAGTATCTATAGATTTTTATCCTTATCTGAAAATATTAAAATCATTTCCTTGGTGTAGATTTCTATCTGTGATTATTGTGTGCAAACAGAATAAGAGCATTCTAAATGAGTTAAAATCAGGGAAGGTGTGCTCCAGAGTTCTATCTTCTCACCATACTTGTTCAGTCTGCTGAGAAAATCTTCAGAGAAGCTGGCTTATATGAAGAAGAATGCGGCATCAGGATTGCAGGAAGGCTCATTAACAACCTGCGCTATGCAGATGACACGACTCTAGTTCCTGAAAGTGAGAAAGACTTAAAGCACTTGTTGATGAAGCTCAGGGATTGGAGCCTTCAGTGTGAATTACAACTCTGTGTAAGGAAAACCCAAATTCTCCCAACTGGACCAGTAGGAAACCGGATCTACAGAGAAAAGACTGAAGTTGTCCAGGGCATTTGTCTTCCTCAGATCCACAATCAGTGCTTACATGGCAGCAGCAGTTACCAGATCAAAAGGATGAGTTTTATTGGGTAAATCTGCTATGCAAGACCTCCTGAGAGTGTTGAAAAGCAAGGATGTTACTGTGAGGTACACCTGACCCAAGCCATGGTATTTTCTTTTTTATCATTTTAGTGGGGGCTCATACAACTCTTATCACAATCCATACATACATCAATTGTATAAAGCACATTTGTACATTCGTTGCCCTCATCATTCTCAAAACATTTGCTCTCCGCTTAGGCCCCTGGCATCAGCTTCTCATTTTTCCCCCTTCTCCCTCGCTCCCCACTCCCTCATGAACCCTTAATAATGTATAAGTTATTATTTTGTCATATCTTGCACTGTCTGACTTCTCCCTTCACCAACTCTTATGTTGTTCGTCTCCCACTGAGGAGGTTATATGTAGATCCCTGTAATCGGTTCTCCCTCTCTACCCCACCCTCCCTTGACCCTCCTGGTATCACCACTCTCACCACTGGTCCTGAAGGGATCATCTGTCCTGGATTCCCTGTGTTTCCAGTTCCTATCTGTACCAGTGTACATCCTCTGGTCTTGCCAGATTTATAAGGTAGAATTGGGATCATGATAGGCTGGGGGTGGTGGTGGGGGAGGAGCATTTAAGAACTAGAGGAAAGTTGTATGTTTCATGGTTGCTACACTGCACCCTGACTGGTTTGTCTCCTTCCACTACCCTTCCTTAAGGGCGTGTCCAGTTGCCTGCAGATGGGCTTTGGATCTCCACTCCGAACTCCCTCTCATTCACAATGATAGGATTTTTTGTTCTTTGATGCCTGATACCTGATCCTATCGACACCTCGTGATAACACAGGCTGGTGTGCTTCTTCCATGTGGGCTTTGTTGCTTCATCTCACATACTTTGGGCACGTTGTCAGGAGAGACCAATCCTTGGAGAAGGACATCATGCTTGGTAAAGTAGTGGAGCCGTGAAAGAGAGGAAGACCTTTGTTGACAAGATGGATTGACATATGGTTGCATTGATGGCCTCAAACGTAAGAATCATTGTGAAGATGGCATGCCTCCAGGCAGTAGTATTTCATTCTGTTGTACTTAGGGTTGCTATGGGCTGGAACTGACAACACAATTATTGTTAAGTGCCACCCAGTCAATTCCGACTCATGGTGACCCCACAAGAACTGCCCCAGGGAGTTTCCAGCCTGCCTTAGCTTTCTCTCTGGGGACATTGGTGGGTTCACACCATTGACCTGTCCTCTAGCAGCCAAGTGCTTAGGGTTCTTTTATCTACAGTTCTAGGTTAGTGTGGCTCTTGGTATTCTGAACATTTAAGAGGAGATTAATACTGTTTTAATTTATATTTATTTTAGTAGCAAGGCCAGCTGCCAGATTGTAACCAGATTCTATTTGTGTGTTCCAAGTATAACTCTTCCTCTTTTACTCTCTTAAGGGATAGAGTTTAGATCTTACTCTGAGGGTCTTTGGTTGAGCGTAGCACACCTAATGAAGTTTGTTTTGTTCCTTTTGTTTCCAAAGTTGCTTTGATATATGTACATCTGTCACTTCATCAAAAAACTTAATGAGGATCTTCTAGGCTTGCTTAGTCATCCTATTATCCATCGTCTTTCACTTCTTAGGGGACTGGCTTGATAAACCAAGCAGTGATAATCATTGTACCTCATTACAGCTAAAGTGCCACCGCGCATACGAACCGCCAGCTCACGAGCCTTCTTTGATTAAGATGGGCTCCAGGAGGTGGAAAACGTTAAAGCTTCTCCCTGCGGCCCACCTTGTCTACCAAGATCGCGCCCAGCAGCACTGCCCTTTCACCTTACTGAGAATGTCTTCATTACTTTTGACGGCTTAGACTTGTGTAGCATTTAAAGTTGGTGAAGTCCTCTCATGTGTGTTTAATTTTCTTCTCCTTTCTACAATCCTGTGAAGTAGCCGGAGGCGGCACGGTTGTCCCACGTTTGACAGCTGAGGGGAGGGGAGGGGCGAGTCAGAGAGGGTAATTGGCGCCTCTGGAATCACACATCTGGAGTTGAACTGACAACCAGGTGTTCACATACCAACTCACGGCGATCTTCTGCTCACTGCACTCCTGTCACCCGTCCCTTTGAGTCTTCAGTTATTTCGCTCACTGAGAAATGTGTATGGGTCCCTAATCATTTTCCTGGCACAATGTCAGAACTCATAGAGTCACTTCCTGTCACTTTCTGTCCCCTGGTCCTCTTACCAGCCACCGGACGTTATTTATTGATCTGATCGGTTGACAACCGCAAATAAAAACTTCACATCTCCAGTCTGTTCCCTTTCTCCTTCAAGATTTCTGGCTTTCCTGACCAGCAAAAAATTTACCTGCGATCGATATTTTGGTGGAGTATTGTGCGTGGAGATTCAGAGGCCTCTTCCATCAGTCAGCCCTGGGGTCAGTGTGGGACTGAACTGAGCCCTTTCATCTGAAGGGAATGCCGCCAGCAGTCCCTGTTGCCAAGTCGCTCCAGGGTTAGCCGGGATTCCCGACCGTGGAAAGCCCATGTGATGAGCCGCTGTCATGAAATAACAGTCAACACCTGCGTTCGATCAACTAATAGCACGAGGACAGAGAAGCAGCCAGGTGCAACTGGTGGCAAAGGACAGACAGCGTTTACTCAATCTAGTCCGCGCTTCCAAAATGGGAAGGCAAGTAGAGCCAGACAGCTTCCCAAGTAGAGCCAGACAGCTTCCCATCCCTCATGTTTCCTGCTAGAAGGAGAGATTTTGGTGGTTGGGCTTTTGCCCCCACTTCTTCACAAGGCTCTTCTGGTACCCTGGTTCTGCCCCCTTCCTCTCCCACCGGCCCACCAGGTATCCTCCTGTTAGCCAATCGCATTGGTTTTTATTTCCTGGACTGTGGTGCTGTCTGAGTTTTGCCCCTGGGTAAGGGCTGCCCTCTTGATTGTAATGTGCTTGACTGTTCTCAGGAGTGTGAGTGTCCGTCTTTATTCCGCTTCTAGGCCTGGCTATTGTTTGCCTGAAAGTGGTAGTGAATTCCATTCCAGGTTTGAAGAGTGCTTGAGAGCAGTGTGACCAAGTCTCAGGAGCCCCACCAGTGTGTCTAGTAGTGAAACAGCCTCGTCTTCTGTGACTGCGTTGAGTTTTGTCCTACATTACTATGCCACGCTCTCAGGACCTGCAAATGTGCTCTCTGCGAGAGCGGTCCATAGGAACAGCCAAGCGCCCTCTAGTGTCGGCCTCGGGGACTGCAATTTGCCTGGCCCATAAGTTCTTTGGACTAACTATGTTTACATGTCTTGGATTTCTTCACTCTGCTTTGCTTTAGGTGGGGAGAGACCAATACTTGCATGTTGGATGGCCGTCCATGAGCTTTTAAGATCCCAGCCACTGCTCGCTGAAGTAGGCTGTGGAGCGTTGTCTTTGTGGCCTCTGTTATGCCAGCTTACTTTATCCTCCGAGAACATGATCCGGAGCCCCCAGGCCCAGTGACTTACTCCCTCAGGGTGATCGGTCAGACCACGAAGTTTTACACGTTTGCCCCTGTATGTTCTAAAGACCCTCTGGCAGTTAGTGGTTACACATTGGGCTGTTACCTGCAAGATCAGCAGTTTGAAACCACCTGTCCCACGGAGAAAGACAAGGCGTCCTACTCCTGTGCAGAGTTTTAGTCTCAGAAACTTACGGGGCAGTTTAGTTCCACCCGGTCCTATAGGGTTGCCGTGAGTTGTCATTGGCTTGATGGCAGTGAATTTGGTTTGGGTTTGGTATATATACCTTCCCACGCCTTTTCAGACGACATGTTTTTCTAAATACCTGCTGCTTGCTGTTGCTAGAGAAGAATGGCCAATGCGAACCCTTTAAGACAGGAGAAGGTGGCATGTTGAGGGGCCAGGAACCGGCCAAGGTTAAATGAACGATGTCACTTCTTCCAAGTACATGATAAGTACGAAGGAGTACCCATAAAAACCTGGAATTGTGCTGGGCAGAGCGGAGCTTTCGCAGTCTGCGCTTTCCCCACTACGCCAGCGTCAAGCAACGTGCTTTGCGTTAGTGCACTCAGTGGTGTTGCCTGGGAAGGTTCTCTGGTCACAGTGAAGTTTTTCATGGAAGCCATTTTCACTTGAACCTTGATTTTTTGTGATCACCGATTTAAGGAAACAACATGTGGCTATGACATTTTGTTTCCTGCTTGGGAAAAATGCTGCAGAAACAATTGTGATATTGAGCACAGCTTACAAAGACCAGCTCACTATGGGAAAAACTCAAGTTTACAAGTGGTTTTCTTGTTTCAAAATATTGATTGATGACAAACCTTGTTCTGGACATCTGTCAACGTCCCGAACAGACAAAAATGTCTATGTGTAGTGTATTTGGAGTTCATTCCACCAGGTCAGACTGTTAATCAAGCTTTCTCTTTAGAGGTTCTGAAAAGATTACATAGCTGTGTGTGACAAAAAAGGTCTGATGTCTGGCAGACAGGGCTCTGGTTTTGCCACCATGACAATGCACCTGCTCACGCAGCCATCTCAGTACATCAGTTTTGGGTAAAACACAGCATGCCTCTCTTGCCCCACTCACCTTACTCACCTGACCTTGCTCCATGCGACTTCTTTTTCTTTCTGCAAATGAAGAGGACTTGAAAAAGCAGCAATTGACAAAGTAGAAGAGGTGAAGAAAAAAACAAGATCCAGACAGACAAGTTTGAAAGATGTTTCCAAGCACTGAGTCACAGACTTGACCTGCATTACGTGTAATGGAGAGAGAGAGTACTTTGAAGTGATAGATTGTTTTGTAAAAAAAAATTAAATACATAGCTTTTAGAGAGGGGTGGGCTAGGGGAAGTCCAGTTTTTTTGGGGGGGTACCCCTTCATATGCTCTGACTACCTGTGAATGGACAGACTTTATAGCCACTCCTTACAGAACGGGGAGATCTGCCCTCACCTGTGGAGTAATAGGGACTGACCCCTACAGCTGCTCAATCCTGAAGAAGCATGGGCCAGCATCATCGATTATCGTAGTGGGCCCCCCGCCTCTTTTCATCAGACATAGATATATTTAATGCATGGCCAAAAATCTAGACTGCATCGCTGGACTCATGGCTATTCAGTTTCTGTCACAGTTTTTGCCCCAATATCTGAAAATTGCCAGCCGTTTTTATTGGGCAGAATCAGAGGGAGAAGAAACCATGTTGTGACTAGAAATGGGATATGAAGTGGCTGGATTTTTGCAGTGAAGGAAGACCTCAGTAATCTTGCCCTGAACTGTGCTTTGGGCTGTGGCCTCTTTGACTTATCCTATGCCATCACCGGTCTTCGGAGTCATGGCTGTATTCTAAGGAAGCATGTGCCTCAAAGATCAGGCTGACCACTGGTCATGAGGCAGTTTAGCGATATTGGATCCAGTGTTCTCCTTTTAATGTGACTACAGTACTTCAACGCTCTCCGCTCTGCCGTTCTCACAGGAACAAGCAGGTCACTCACTGCCATCCATCAATGCCAACTCATAGTGAGCGAGTAGAACTGCCCTCTTGGAATTTCCAAGAGTGTAACTGTTTGGAGGAGTAGAAAGCCCCATCGTTCTCCCACAGAGCATCTGGTGGTTTCAAACTGCTGACCTTGCAGATCACAGCCCAATCTCTATCCACTATACCACCAGGGCTCCTAGGAACAAGAATAGAAATGACAAGAACAGGAGGGGAAGGGGAAGGTCGGGGGGAGAAAGGGACAACCGATCACAATTATAGACATATACCCCCCCCCAGGGGGATGGACAGCAGGAAAGTGGGTGAAGGGGGACAGTGGGTGGCATAAGACATGAAAAAAATGACAATTTATAAATTATCAAGGAATCATGAGGGAGGGGAAGAAATGAGCTGTTGATACCAAGGGCTCAAGTAGAAAGCAAGTGATTTGAAAATGATGGCGACAACATATGTACAAATGTGCTTGACACGATGGATGGCTGGCTGGCTGGCTTGCGATAAGAGCTGTACGAGACCCCAATACAGTGATTTTTAAAAAACGAACAGTCATTCCTTGGCTCCAGGACTGGCCCTGGCCCATTAACTAAAGCACTCCCTCTTACCTGGTTCCTCTGTGGAGAGCGGAAGCCGCTGTCCTATTCCTTGAATGTCCTTGATTTCTTTCCCGTGTGCCCTTGACTCTTCAATACGTGCTGCACTTACACCAACTAGTATCTCTTGAGTTTTCCTCCCTGACTAAATAATTTGTTCCTAGAAGACTGTGAGCCCTGGTTTCTGGCCTCACTCACTGCTGAGACGAGGCAATGGTGTCCCTGGTCTATGGACTGGACTCCGTGGTGAGGAGTGAATGTCCCCTTGCTTGATATAGTTGGGTCCAGTGTGGAGGGGACGGTGCCAGGCTCCGCTGAGCGGGTTGACTTTGCCCCCGGCGCCTGCATTGTGCCTTGTGCCAGTAGGGTTCCTTATTTGCCCTGTTCTCCATATCACCTAAGCAGCCTTGAATGAAACTATGGTGCTCCAAAGTGCTCTGTATTCATCAAGTTCAGTAAATATTTGAGAGTTGATTGATAAACTTTTCTTTCTTCTGGGTACTGTTCTTTCTAAGTTAGGATAAGCTAGTGCCGTAAGGTAAGTTCTAACCAGAAACCACCTCTGTCTCACTTCCAGAAAGCATAACTGAATATATGCTTGCTTTTCAGCGAAACCTATGCATTTTTGCTGCGAGGTGCAAAATTAGGTGCTGCCTTTGAAAGACCAGGTTAGACAACGTGCCCACTTTGTGACGCTGCCTGAATCTACTCCAGGCTTTGCACAGGTTTATTCTGCTTTGACACCCCCACTCCTGCTAAGAATTGGGCTTTCTACTGCAGATCGACCGCAGCAGCACCTCCTGCTCCACAAGGGCGCTAGGTGCTTGCTTTGGTGTTCATGAGAGTCACCTGGGAATCCTGTCCAACTGAAGATTCTGACTCATTAAATTCCTTCCTTCATTCAATACAAATCCTCAGCAGGGCGGTGAACCAGAGTGAACCATCTTCAAGCCTTGGTTCTGTTTCTTGTGTGATCTTGAGCAAGTCACTTCATGTCTCTGAGATGAAGCTTTCCGCTCTGAAAGTGTCAGGATAACCATGCCCACTTTGTACATCTCTTGTGAAGGCTGAAGACGCACAGCCCTACTGTGTGCTGGATGCTACCTCAAATCCACCTGTAGCCGTTGGGCATAAGGCTGAAACTCCCTACAGGGAGAAGCCCAAGGGCGTAGAACTGACAGATCTTGGACTTTGGTCCCGATCTCTTGCCTTGAAGGGGCCTGCTGAATGGTGGCCTGGAACTACCATATACTTAAGATTTTAATGCCCTCCTGGCTTCATTTTGACACGCATTAATCTGTTAGGCATTCATCTGCTATTGTGAATGAATATTATTGGAAGATTTGCCCTATCACCAACTCCTGTTATTTATGTAAATAGGGTGCAATCACTTAAGAGTTTAATCTGTACAAGGCAACAATTCATGTATTTCATAGCTGCCTTATATTCATATAATTTCCTTTCTCAACAGTTTCAAATTCTATACCATTAGCTAAACTAATGGCACTAGCAGTGCATACTTCGAAACCACCAGCCAGCTCCACAGGGGAAAGATGAGGCTTTTTCACTCTCTGTGAGTCAGCATTGACTTGATGGCAGTGGAAGTGATGCCCATGTTGAGAATATTCTGTAACATAAAATGACAATGATGTCTCTCTATATAAACAACTATGGATGGATACATGAATGGATTTTGAACTTGCACTTAATTCTAGCCCCAATCTAAGTTCTTATGAAAAGGCTTGCTTGATGTTTACCCTTATGAAGAGATCACTGAAGATACGGATGTTATAGCTAAGTGTGGTGAAGGCTATCAGAAAGAATAGCATCTGAGATCTTCAAGGCTTGCCTCAAACAAGCAGCCATCTAATAAGTGAGGTGTCAACCAAGTTCACGTGGAAGAAGCGCATCAGCCTGTGTGATCCAAGGATTGTAAAATACCATCATCCAAATCCAGAGGAGAGAATGGTGTCAGAGCTTAAACGGTGCACACCTGGTTTGCGGGCTGCGGATGACAGTGGAACCCACACTCCATGTGCAGGATCCACACACAGGTGAAGCCTCTGATGAATCCCCACCGGCCCTAGTCGAGGGGTGTGACTCGCCCCGTTACCAGACATGGTGGCCGCCATAGTTAAGTCACAATGTAATACCACTCCATCTCCCTTTTGACGTTTAGAAGCGGTTTCCGTTTTTGAAAAAGGGAAGGGGAAATGCACAGGGATGAAGCCCCTGGTGAGTCCTCTGTGACATGACCGTGGGTGTGAACAGCCTAGCTATCATGTAGAGCACACTGGAAAGTTGATTGTTGTAGGAGCAGTTAGGTTAAAATTTATCACCCTATTATTTGATTTTCCATATGATCTATTTAAAGTAGTTCTAGTTTTTAATAATTTCTGTTTTCTTTTCATTTGAGGTTTTTGAAAATCTGTTTCCTTTATTCTTAGTTTTTGTTTGTTTGTTTTTAATGTTTTCCTGTACATGAAATCCAGGATAGGCAAATCTATAGAGATGGTAACTGGATTAATAGCTCTTTGGGGGCCTGGCAGGGGAAGTTGAGGGGAAACGAGAAGCTAATGATAGTACAAGAATGAAGAATATGATCAAGGGCAATGTAACCGAGAGGAATTACTGAAACCTGACTGAAGGCTGAACATGATAGTGGGACAAGAGGAAAGTAAAAGGAAATGGAGGAAAGAACTAGGAGGCAATGGGTATTTATAGAGGTCTAAATAAATGCATGTACACATGTAAATGTATTTATATATAACGATGGGGAAATGGATCTATGTGCATATATTTATAGGTTTAGTATTAAGGTAGCAGATGGACATTGGACCTCCACTCTCAATGCAAGAACACTTTGTTCTATTAAACTGGCATTCCATGATGCTCACCTTCCCAACACAATCACTGAAGACAAATGTGTGCATAAGCAAATGTGGTGAAGAAAGCTGATGGTGCCAGGCTATCAAAAGATATAGCGTCTGTAATCTTAAAGGCTTGAAGGATAAACAAGTGGCCATCTAGCTGAGAAGCAACAAAACCCACATGGAAGAAGCACACCAGCCTGTGTGATCACGAGGTGTTGATGGGATCATCAGGTATCAGACATCAAAGAGCAAAAAATCATATCATTGTGAATGAGGGGGAGTGAGGAGTGAAAACCCAAGCCCATCTGTAGGCAACTGGCCATCCCCTTACAGAAGGGTCATAGGGAGGAGACAAGCTGGTCAGGGTGCAGTGTAGCAACGATGAAACATGTAACTTTCTTCTAGTTCTTTAATGCTCCCCCCAACACACACACACACTATGATGACCAGGTAACCTACAGAAAAGTGGGTGAAGGGAGCCATTGGTCAGTGTAAGACATGAAAAAATAGCAATTTATAAATTATCAAGAGAGAGGGAGGGTGAGGAAGGGAGGGGAGAAATTGAGGAGCTGATACCAAGAGTTCAAGTACAAAGAAAATGTTTTGAGAATGATGATGGCAACAAATGTACAAATGTGCTTGACACAATGGATGGATGGATGTATTGTGATAAGAGCTGTATGATCCTCCAATAAAATGATTTTTCAAAAAAAGAATGAAGAACATGTTCTAAAAATGATTGTATTGACTGTACAACTCTTCTTGATGTGATTGAATTATTGAATTTTATGGTAATGTGAATTATATGCCGATAAAACTGTTGGGAAATAAAACAAACCCCAAAACCTAATTTCGACTCATAGCAACACTACAGGAAAGAGTCAAACTGCCCCTAAGGCAGTGGCTCTCAACCTTCCTCATGCCGCCACCCTTTAATACAGTTCCCCCCTTTAATACAGTTCCCCATGTTGGGGTGACCCCAGCCATAAAATTACTATTGTTTAAAAATTATTGTATTGGGATCTCGTACAATTCTTATCACAATCCATACATCCATTGTGTCAAACACATCAGTACATTTGTTGTCATCATCATTCTCAAAACATTCTTTCTACTTGGCCCCTTGATATTAGCTTCTCATTTTCCCCCTTCCCTCCCAGCTCCCCTTTCCCCCATGAACCCTTAATAATTTATAAATTATTTTGTCATATCTTACACTGTCTGATGTCTACCTTCACCCACTTTTCTGTTGTCCCATCCCCAAGGGTAGAGGTTGTAATCGCTTCCCCCTTTCTACCCCACCTACCCTCCACCTTCTAAGTATTGCCACTCTCACCGCTGGCTGTCCTGGATTCCCTGTGTCTCCAGTTCCTATCTGTACCTGTGTACATCCTCTGGTCTAGCCAGACTTGTAAGGTAGAATTGGGATCATGGTAGTTGTGGAAGCATTGAAGAACTAGAGGAAAGTTGTATGTTTCATCTTTGATACCCTGCACCCTGATTGGCTCGTCTCCTCCCCACAACCCTTCTGTAAGGGGGTATCCAGTTGCCTACAGATGGGCTTTGTGTCTCTACTCTGCACTCCCCTCATTTACAATGATAGGATTTTTTTTTGTCCTTTGATGCTTCATACCTCATCCCTTCAACACCTCGTGATCACACAGGCTGGTGTGCTTCTTCCATGTGGGCTTGGTTGCTTCTCAGCTAGATGGCCACTTGTTTATCTTCAAGCCTTTAAGACCACAGATGCTCTTATCTTTTGATAGCCAGGCACCATCAGCTTTCTTCTCCACATTTGCTTGTGCACACATTTGTCTGCAGCGATCATGTCGGGAAGGTGTTCATCAAGGAATACAAATTTAATAGAACAAAATGTACTTGCACTGAGGAAGTACTTGAGTGGAGGTCCAATGTCCATCTGCTGCCTTAATACTAAACCTATAAATATATGCACATAGATCTATTCTCCATCATCCTATATCAATATATTTACATATGTACATGCCTGTATCGAGACCTCTATAAATACCCTTTGCCTCTTAGTTCTTTCCTCGGTTTCCTTTTAATTTCATCTTGTTCCACTATTATGCCCAGCCTTCATTTTGGTTTCAGTAATTTATCTCAGTTACATGGCCCTTGGGCTCCCTACCAGGCCTTTCACACCCTCTTTGCCATGTATTTTGGATCACTTGTTCCTTTGTCCCTGGGTTGGTCAGCACTACCTCCTTTCCCCCTCTCCCATGTCCCCCTGGAACCATCAGTCCCATTGTTTTCTCCTGCAGACTGTTCATCCAGCATATCTTATCTAGATAGATCTGCAGAGATAATTACATGCACCAAAAAACAAGGCATAGCAAGACAAAGCGACAAAAGAGAACACAATGATGACGACAAAAAAATAGAGCCAATGACCCAGAGAAGAATAAATTAATTAAATTAAAAAAATTTTTTAAAAGAAAAAAATCCTGTAAATATATCAAGGTCTGATTTTTTTAACTCTAGGCGTGTCCTCCAGTGAAGTCCACTGGGGTGCCACGCTCTGGCCCCAATGTTTATCCCCCGGGGGCTCCCTGCTCTGCTACCCCGTTGCTCTGCCACACGCCTTTAGTGTTTTGCCTCTGTGACTCAGGGTCAGACCGGGCCAGTGTTGTCCTCCATAGGGCCATGGGTCAGAGAGGGTCGTCGTGTGTCATGGTGGGATCAGCCATATGGTCCACTCTGTGCATTGGCTGTTTGGAGCAGGGATATTGTCCTCCAGGCCTGGTGGCCCGGATGTGCTCCACTCTCTTCCTCCCCATTCATTTGCTCCCGTGTGCTCTGATCAGACTGCAGCTTCAGGGCAGTCCTCTAAAGTAAATTCTTCCGGGGGGAGGGGCAGTTGTCCATGTAGCTGGGATTGGGACTGAGCCCTCAGGCCCCTCCACTGGCTCCCTTCTCCAGGAAGGCACGCTGCATTTGCATCCCGGAACACCGGATTTAAGTCTGGTCCCTCTCCCTGTGAAGACAGAAACAATACCCTCCCCTGCTACACCTCTTTTACTCCCATTACAGTTCCTGAGGTTTTAATCTGCTCTGCATTTCATGTGTACCAATGTGTGTACTTTGGTGTAGCCGGATCTGTAAGGTAGAACTGGGTTCTGGCAGAGCGGGGAGGGGTGGTATTCAGGAACTGGAGGAATGATGTGTGATTCGTCGGTGCTATGCTGCACTTTGGTTGAATCATCCCTTCCTTGTAACCCTTCTGTGGAGGGATAGCCAACTGCCTACAGATGGGTGTGGGGTCTCCACTCTAACCCACCTCTTTCACATGGATGTCAGTGTTTTGGATCTTTTGATAGCTGATACCTGATCCCATTGTCCCTCATGATCACACATGTTGGTGTGCTTCGTCCACGTGGCTTATTTGCTTCCTTGCTAGATGGCTGCTTATTTAACTTGAAGCCTTTAGGACTCTAGATGCTGTATCTTTTGATAGCTGGACACCATCTGCTCTCTTCAAATTTGCTTATGCACCCGTTTTGTCTTCAGTGATCCTGTCGGGAAGGTGAGTATCAAAGAGTACCAGGTTATTAGAACAAAGTGTTCTTGCGTTCAGGGAGTGCTTGAGTTGAGGCCCAATGTCCATCTGCTACCTTAAGACTTAACATAGATGTACTTTGGGCTCTATCCCTTTCATTATAAATTAGTGTATTTACAAATATACATAGCTATAGCTATACCTCTATAAATAGCTTTTGCCTCCTACCTCTTTCCTTTATTTCCTTTCACCTTCCTCTTGTCCCGCTGTGATGCTCCCCTTCCATTCGGCTCTCAGTAATTCCTCTCGGATACACTGCACTTGAGCAAACCCCACCGGACATTACACGCCGTCCATGCCATCAATTTTAAATCTCTTGATATTCTCTTATCCCTGAGTTTGTTGGCTCCCTGCTCCCCCTCTTCTCCCATGTCCCCCACCCCCACCCCCAGGACCACAGTCCTGTTGTCTTCTCCTTGGGATTGTTTGTCCCTCCTGTCTTATGTAGATAGGTATAGAGAAAAAGTGGGCAAAACACAATAGATAATTCCAGGTCTGGCAGCTGATCCTCATGAGTGTTTCCAGTTGGGTCTGATGAGGCGCCACGCCCTGTCTCCCAAGTCAGAAGTCTATTTTCAGGATTCCTCAGGGACTTGATAACTTTGCTCCCCTTACTACCCTTTTGCACCCCCGTCCCATTTCACCCTGGTGTGTGGGGCAGACCAGGCACATTTTCCAGTGTCTCCAGTGCTGTCCCCCAGAGCGCTATGGGTCAGTGAGAGAATGTCATGTCTGGTGGTAGGACCGGCCCTATGGTCGTCTCTGTGCATTGGCTGCTCTGAGCAGGATGTCGTCCCTGGGGGCTTGGTGGGCCATGGTGAGGTTCTCTCTCTCCCAATTGGCAGTCTTAGTGGTCTGGACACACCCGCCACTCCCCCCCAGGCTGCATCTTCAGCGCTGCCCTCTCTATTACATTTTTCTGGGGAGGGAGCCCACATAGCTCAGCTTGGGCCCAGCCCCATTGTCCTCTGTTAGTTTGCTTTCCCACGTCAATATCTTGCCCTCAATCAAGGCTTGGCGCTCCAGGATAGAGTCTGTTCCTTCCTTCGCTTTCCTGGACCCCCACGTTTAAAGGTTGACTAGGTGACTAGACTGACCTGGCACCCCACCGAAGCCGGGCCTGTCTCCATGTGTATGCGGTTGTGTTGGCAGAGAGCTGCAGTGTAGCGAGCCCTGCTGAGATGCCGGCGTTCACGCTCCCGTTGTCCACCAGTAGTTTGGGCAAAGTTTATTCTGAGCTGTTTTTCTTGTTCATCTGTATAACCATGTAAAGGTTAAAGGTGATAAGTAACCAGTGCCAGCAGATTAAAACAAGAAACAAACGCGTCTGCAGCTCATCGTGGATGGCAGGTGTGTCCCCTGGCAGCAGTCTTCAGAGGAGCCTGACTCCATCGAGTCCTGTATCCATAGCTCAGCCCTAGTGTAACCTGGGCCAGCGGGCACTGTTGCCTGGCAGAGAAGTAGGTGATCTCCATGGCTCCTTGGGCTCTATATCCGGTGGTTCTCTGCGTGTGTTTGTTTCTTAATGAAAACAACCGGTAGATATTTGTTTAACAACAGCAACCCCCCAAAGAACAGAATTACAACTACGAGCAATTACTGAAACTGAAGGCTGAACAGGATAGTGGGGCAAGAGGGAAGGAAAAGGACTAGAGGAAAGAAAGAGAAGGCAAAGGGCATTTATAGAGGTCTAAATAAGGCATATATATATATGTATAACGCTAGGGAAATAGATCTAGGTAGGTATATTTATGTTACGTATCAAGGTAGCAGACAGAAGTTGGCCTCTATTTAAGTACTCCCACAGCGCAAGAACACTTTGTTCTAATAACGTCTTCCCGACACAATCACTGAAGACAAAATGGTGCATAGAAGTTAAACACGTGGCCATCTAACTGAGAAGCAACAAAGCCCACATGGAAGAAGCACACCAGCCTGTGTGATTATGAGGCGTTGATGGGATCAGGTATCAAAGACCCAGAACAAAAAAATCATATCAATATGAATGAGAGGGAGCGCAGAATGGAGACCCAAAGCCCATCTATGGACAATTGGACATCCCCTCACAAGGAAGAGACGAGCCAGTCAGGGTGCAGTACAGCACCGATGAAATATACTACTTTCCTCTAGTTCTTTAATGCTTCATCCCCGCTACTTTCATGATCCCAATTCTACCTTACAAATCTGGCTAGACCAGAGCATGTACACAGGTACAGATCAGAACTGAACACACAGGGAATCCAGGACAGATAAACCCCTCAGGATCCATAATGAAAGTAGCAATACCAGGAGGGTTAGGGGGAGAGGGGAAACCAATCACAATGATCCACATATAACCCCCTCCTTGGGAGATTGACAACAGAAAAGTGGGTGAAGGGAGACATCGGTCACTGTAAGACATGAAAAAATAATGATTTATAAATTATCAAGGGGGAGGAAGGGGAAAAATATCTGATACCAAGGGCTCAAATAGAAAATGTTTTTAAAATGATGATGGCAACAAATATAGAAATGTGCTTGACACAATGGATGGATTGTGATAAGAGCTGTATGAGCCCCCAATAAAATGGTTTAAAAAACAAAAATGTATGGATGAAAAACTGCTTTCCTGTCCGCTCACTGATCCCCAAAGGTAACACTTGTAAGTTACTGGTTTTCTGTGCATATTAAACCAATATGCGTGCATAAGTATTTATAATATACGCATCATACGTGTGTATACATGTGCATTTGTATGTGCTATTTGCCAGTGAGCCAGCTCCAACTCCTGGCCACTTTAGGCAAACCTGCCGAGCCACCTCATGGCCCTGGGTGGGCCTGAGCCCACCGTCGCAGCTACTGACCCAGATCCTGCGCACTGCGGGGCTCTGGCTTTCCGCGAGACTAGCTCTGCGCAGAGCGCCCTGGAGCTCACCAGCCACACCGTGCTGCGACTCGAGTCTTCCACTTAATCGATTTCTGCCCTTTTTAAAGTGGCCCTACGAGTCGCTTGTCTGCTTAAAGGCAGTATACGTATCCACGCCTGATTTTCAGCTCTTCTTTCCAGGAAAAGAAGAAAAAGAAACACCGAGACAGGAAGTCATCTGACTCGGGCAGCTCGGACTCCGAGAGCGACGCTGGCAAGAAGGCCCGGCACGCGCCGAAAGACAGCAAGGCGGCCAAGAAGAAGAAGAAGAAGAGGAAGCACAAGAAGAAGCACAAGGAGTGAGAGCGGGAAGGAGAGGGCTGGGCGAGAGCACAGAGCCAGACCCTTAGTCCTGAAAGCCAAGGCTCCGTTTCCTTCTCTCCCACGAGAGGCGGCTTCCCCTTAAGCAGCAGGCAGGGCTTGGGGGGTCCCACGTCCAGAGCAGCTGCCTGATCGCGTGTTTGCTTCTCGCTCCTGGTCTCTTTGCAAGTGACCTCTGCACCCTACCCATGCGCGCACCCAACCTCTTTCAGCAGGAGGGCCTTGGCTTCTCCAGCTGCCACCGCGGCAGCTGCGCTCCCGAGTCCAGCCCAAGCTTGAGCCGCAGCTACTGCTGTGGAGGGGAGTCTCACTGGTCGCAGAAGAACAGAGCCGCCCGGTCTGTCCCGGGCTCATCAGTGGGGTGATCCTGGCTGCCAGCAGGCAGGCAGGGGGCGAGCCTGGTCAGAAGTGGTGCTCACTTTTCCCATTCTCCCCAACACGGCTCTGCTCTGCTACAAGCGACAGCCGTGGCCACCGCCAGAAAGAGACTGTTTGCAGTGACTGAGTTTGTGTGTGACATTCCCCAGATGGCTGAACCAGCCAGCCCCAGCCAAGATCATCGTTCCACTTTGTACTCATTCCTGTGCGTGTTAATCAGTTCCCCTTCAGACCGCTGCTTAAATTCCTGGCATTTGATGGCAATGTGTTTGATCTGAAACTTACTAAAAGTTCTTATTCCTTTAACCCTGCTCTTCCTGGGTCATTTACAGATTTGAAGTCACTGAGCTTGCATGGTTGACAGTCAGTGTTACTCCATATGTTGGAGAGGTCCAGGGACACCGGGCCTCATATGCCTTCCTCTCCAGTGGTCAGATGACCCCTCCCCCCAAAATTGGTTGGATTAACTATAAAAATGTAGAACCCTGAGTAGGACCCAGGCTAAGCAGTCACTGCCAGTGGTCGTCTCCCACCACCATGAAGGAAACTGTGACCTCAGCGTGAGTTCTAACTAGGGAGTGACCTGAACATGCCACAGAAAACAAATGCCCCCCAGATTCAAGAGCATTTGGTGCAGGATGGAGCACTGGGGAAGCCCCTTCACTGAGCTGCCCAGGTTCGACTGGAGAAAGGGCAGTGTAAAAGCAAGTGCAGGTGCAGATGCTTAATCCTGATTGCACATGGTGACTGCTGACTCCCACTGTCCCCTCTTGGCTAGTGCTTCTTGGTCCGGGGGTCCTTCACGCAGCCATTTCTGTCCGTGGTGTGGCGCACAGGGGCGACTTAGACATCCAGAAGCAAGTCACCAGAGGCAAAAAGGCAAGTGAGTGGCCTTGAGCTCTCCTTTATTGACCTCAGAGCACCTTGCGGAGACAGTTAAAAAAGCAAGCATACACAGTGGGAACCGGACCAGGCTGGTGCCACCTGACCCCAGGACTCCCCAACCAAAGTGAATTTATACAAAATGCCAGAGGGGCACAAGTGAGGCAGTCTGGTGCCGAGTCCAGTGGTCGCTGGTTGGCAGAGCAGTCCGTCAAGCCTCCTTCTCATAGGTGCGAGTGCTGACCACACTGCCGTGGGAAAGTGTCTGGAAGGAAAGACAGAGAGTGGGCGGAGATGGGGGCCCTCCAACTGAAGGAGAAGACCCTCGGCTTCGTTTACGGAGTATTTTATCACTTGCCGGCACTTCGCATGTATTTTTTTCAGATCCTTATGCCAAGTCTTTAAGACAGGCATGCTAATTCTCCTTTTAGAGACTCGGGGATCAGGAAACATGAAGGGAATTGACTGGGTCAAGATCCCCCAGTATTTCTGTCTGCTTGGCATCATTCATCCTTGGTGCTTTGGATGGTGGATAGCACACAGCAGACAGAGAAAAACCGCACTGCCATCCCGTGAAACCTGACTCACGGCAGCCCCGAAGGACAGGGTACAGCTGCCCCTATGGCTCTCCAAGACCGTGACTCTACAGGAATAGAAAGCCTGCTCTTTGAACTGCTGGCTCTCGGTAGCAGCCCAGTGCATAGCTACTGTACTACCAGGGCTGCCGGTAAGACAAACAGGTGAGTCAGAATATCTGGAAGCTCTTGGGAAGGGACTGAGTCAGGCCACTAATTCTTCATCCCTTCTTCCCCTAAACTAGGGCCGGAGCCTCGTCCCTTCCTGGGAGAGGAGTCTGATTGCCAGTACTTGGCCTGGCATGCTTGTGTTTGTAGCTAAAAGATGTTCGTTCCCAGAAGTGAGTTCCTGCCAGTAGGTGGGTACACGGAGAGCACTGCGCAGGCAGGCACCGAGGTGGGACTGAAGCGGTCGAGAAGACCGCATGTCAACTAGAGAATCCGCCCCCGGCTTTGTCCCTGCCCAAAGGCTTTGAATGTGACAGTGCACGCGGGGAGAGGAGAATCTGCTGTAGAGGGTCTGAGGCCAGCTGCGGGCGGCCCTGCGTTCTCCCTGACTGCGGCCGAGGCTAGGTGACGGAGGAAAGGCAGGCCACGGTGCCACCTTCGTCCTTCCTGCCAGCACACAGGGCCTGCTGCTAGACGATGCTGCCTCCTGCACACCTCCCAGCAGCCCTGCAAGGCGAGTCCTACGCACACCCACTTCATGGTTCCGTCCCAAGACGGGCCTGGCCATGGTTGCACAGCCTGTCGACTGAGAGTTGAGCCCTTGACGGTCTGAATCCAGAGCCACCTTAGAGAACACGCCCACCTAACGTCATCCCAACGCTGCCTCTACACTTCCCATCCCAGGTCCAGGGTTCCCCAAAGGACAACGGCTGGAACCAGTTAGGTGGGGCTCCCCGGTTACCCATCTTACCAGGATGAGCTTCCCATCACTCAGTTCCCGGACAAGTGTCGTCTCCTGCCCATCCCACTTCTGCGTGTGGACAAGTTTGCCGCCATCCAGCGTCACAGTGGACTGTGGAAAGAGGAGAGGCCTGGTCTGAGATCTCAGCTAGGATTGGAACACACACTGACATCTGTTCACCGGGGCCCCAGAGACGCAGCCTCCAACCCAAGCTAGGGACAACATGAGCCACCTCCCCCCAGCTCTGCGCAGGTCTGGTTCACCTCCAGCCTCTGCACCACTCCTGCCTAGACTGGGGGAAGGGACTGCTTTTTGCCAGAGGAAATTGCATTGCCCCAAACCCCTCAGCTTCACTACCGAGTTGTGTGCTGAGTTGATTTTGGGTCGTTGCACATTCAGAAGCCTTTTTGCTGTGACCACACTTTTTCCGACTCCCACAAGGAGTTATGCAGCGCTGGTCTCAAAGAGCCCCAGCACCTCTTAAGATAAGGGGGGGCATGTCCCAGTCTGAACAGTCACCTCCCCCCTGGTAGACTTCCTATCCCCTCCTGTCATTCACACCATTTGACCCCATCGGGCAAAAGGCAGTCCCAGAGGAAGCAGTCGCAGGGTCCCGGGGCTGAGTGCCTGGGAAGTGTTCCACTTCTCAAGGTCAAATGCACACTCAGTCCCTTGGCCCGTCCACCTGCATTACCTGGTTCTCAACTGGCAGCTCTCCTAGGCATCTCTTTAGGAATTTGGGGGCTCTGTGCCAGCCTATGGGATAGGGTGTGGGCCGGGCTCGTTCGTTCGTGTGTGTGTGTGTGTGTGTGTGTGTGTGTGTGTGTGTAGGGGCTTATCTCCTGGTGCACTCTCATGACCATGACCTTCGTGTGTGTGTGTAGGGGCTTATCTCCTGGTGCACTCTCATGACCATGACCTTCGTGTGTGTGTGCATGTGTGTGTGTGTAGGGGCTTATCTCCTGGTGCACTCTCATGACCATGACCTTCCTCATTCTTCACCAACTTTCTTCCCATCCACTCAGGGCCCTCAAAGCAGTTCTTGGGTTTGTCACCTTGCCCCTTGGCAAGAAGGTGGGCAAGTCCTAGAAGGTAGGCGAATGTGGTGGGACAGCCACCTTTACCCCAAGCTGGCTGCCAACCTCGAAACCATCTCCAGTCTGCTGCCAGCCAGTGTGCTCCTGGGTTGTGCTCCAACTCCTCGTTCTACAAGGCGACCAGATACCCACTCCACCCCCCATCCTTCCTTAGGACAACTGTACGGGGTAGGTAGGGAGGAAAACTGAGGGGCCTGGTCACAGGGTGAAGGTGGGGAGGAGAGCATAGAGGTCAAATACCCTAGTTCTATCTCACTCCCACCTGGCCACAGGGCTTGGTCGGATGCCTGAGACAGCTGCAAGACAGCCACAAGCAGCCCAAGACTGAGGGTCTGAGGCCTAGAGGGGGAAGACTGTACAAATCCACCCAAGACAGTGATTGCCCCACCTGGGAACCTTGTAGCTTGTCCTGCCTGTCAACTGGCAGCAACAGAAGATATTCAAGGTCACTGCCAAGTCCAGGAGTTGGAGGTAGAGAAAACATCAGAGTAGGTCTCAGCCTCTTGTTCCTAGCTGCCGCCGCCTCTGCTGAATGACCTTGCCACTGAGCGGAGGGCCCTGACTTCTGGGCAGCATTCCCGAGTACTTGGGTCACAGCCGTGACCACATAACTCCCCCAACTATGGAAAGGGGACAGGAACGCAGAGCAACAGCATGCCTTCCACAAGGTCACCCAGCTGGGACTGGGGTAGACATGGAAGGCTCCGTGCTGGCCACCAGGCTCTTAGCCTGGTATTCCCAGAGGCGGCCAGTGGATGCTGCTGACAAGTGAGCAAAACAGAACTTGCCCGCACCTGGCTCTGGGAACGCTGCAGCACTGCCCAGGCTTTCGGGACTTTGTTTGCTGCCTGCCCCCTGGGGTCCTCTCGCCCTACACTCAGCATCCCCTTCCCAGACTCACCTTGACCTTGCGGTCATCTGCGGTCGTCTCGTCAAACTCCACTCCCAGCTTGAAGCTGATCTCCGTGTTCTTAAAGGTGCTCTGCGTCTTTATGGTGATGTTTTCCCCGTTCACTTCAATGATGGTGGTAGGCTTGGTCATATTAGCCACCTGCCTGGTAGCAAAACCCACACCTGAGAAAAAGGGGAAGGTTACCAGGACAGTATTTGTACAGGAACCGTGCACATTTTGATTCGTTTATGCAAACCGTGCAACTCTCGGGCCAGAACGCAAAGAGGCACGGACCAAGAGCTCCGTGATCAGGTCTTGGGCTTGAGAACAGAGCCTCTGCATGCCCATCGGTCACGTTCTCTTCCCCATTGCTGTGTGCAGGGCACAGGCCACAGGAACCAGCGCAGAGCTGCCATTCACAAGGTTGGGTCAGCAGTCTTGCCATAAAAACCTTTCTGAAACAAAAGCACCCAAAATATGAAGCTCTCGTTACTCCACATAGCTCCTGTGCAGGGCGATCTCCTGAAGATACCCTTTCCATCCTTATCTCCTGCCCACCAGTCTCATGCTCTTCAATTTACACATAAAAGTAGCAGTTTGGGCATCTTGAGGGGGCTCAAGTGATGTACCTTTGAGGTAGTCTTTGAATTTGGGGAGCAGAAAGAAGGGGCAAGATCAGGGCTGTAGGTTAAATGGCAGAGTCCCCATGAAATTCTCGAGAGGTCAGCCCTCCCCAGGATGGGAACGAAACAGCACGACTTTCCCCCCTGCTAAAGCGTTTGTCAACTTTCTTAGAACTTCCAGAGAAGCCCCTGTGACCATACTGTGTCTTTGGAGGAACAAAACAAACTTATGATTACCTCTGGGGAATCCCGAGCTGACTTCTCGGCCTTGAATTTAACTGGCCCATTGGATCAACTGGGAAGTGCCGGTTTTGATGAGCTTTTTTTTTTTTTAACGGCACTTTAAGGAGCAAGACTAGACCTCCACTGCTCACAGGCAGAGACATGCAGAAGCACGTGTGTGGAACAAACCCAAGCGCGTGTGAACTGGGACCCTCATGGCACACTCTGACCTAGCCTTGCACGGAGTGCTTTCTGTGCGCCGGGAGCCAGGCACGCACGACTGTATCCAATCCTTTCCGCTTCCCTAAGGACTGGTTCCAGTGTCCAGATGCAGTAGCTGACAGAGCTCAGGGCCACACCTCGGGGAGCCATCTCCAGAACGGTTTGACTCCAAAGCCACCTAATTGGGTCTCCCGCAGTCCGTGGCTGGCGTGCAGAGCCCCTCCCCCCAAGCAGCTTTCCAACCACTGGCTCAGGAGGAAAAGACATTTCCATGTGGGGAAGCAATCGGCCCAAAAGGGGAGCACCTGCGTCCTCGTCCCCATACATGGTGGGACGCTTGACGCTTGTGTCACTTTCCCTGGTTTCACTTCTCTCAAGAGCCCAGCAACAAGTGTATGTTCAAATCCCTCTCCATGATTCAGAAGGTAGATAGAAAGCAGGGAGTGTTTGTACAGATTGAGAAGAAGCCTACAGGCAGGGCTCCACTTCTGGTCTTCTGGTGCCCCGGGGGACTCCCACCGGGAACCCAAGCATGGCTTCCCTGGACACTGGAAAACTCTAAGGTGTCCCATCAATGAGTGAGGAAGAAAGCTTTTAAGCAAAGCCTTTTCAGGTTGTAGCTTCTGTGGACATCTGCCCTTTGGTCTCTAACCAAACCTCCCATCGTGAGTGCCTTGCCCCTGCCCCAGCAGCCTGTGCTTAGCTTCTGTCCAAGATGGGGGGTGGGGGCAGAATGCAGGCCATGGGGTAAGTGTGTATATGTAAGTCCCCAGATGTGCCTGCTACCTCTGACCCAGTCCCCAGCTCCTGATCATGAACCCGTTCTGGTGTCCCCTGCCCCAGCAGGTGGGGACAGGAACACTCTCATCTGTTTTGTCCAGCACCCCTGAAGCATAGGTTTTAACACCTTTGTTTTGTGGGTCTCAAGTCACTTGCTCAACTTCAAACCTGGATTTGAATTTAGGATTAACTGCCTCCAGCATGTTCAGAGCCAGCCAGTCACACTCCCCCAACACTGAGCCAGCAGCTCTGCCGGTGTGGGATTTGCCCGCCAGTAAGTGACTGAGCCAAGTAAAACGTGGACTGACAGAGTTTAAGAGACTAGGGATGAGCTATGTTTACTTGGAAATGAAGCTGTATCTATTCAGAAGTCAAGCGCCCCTCTTCCTGTTGGGCCTCGGCCTTTCTGTACAGTGAGAATAGCAGGCTGGATGGAATCTCATCTAATAGAAGGCGCTGCCCAAAGGCAGAAGGTCTTAGGGAGACCAGTTCCCTAGTCCCAGGTTGGGACAGAATGACAGAACAGGAGAAGTATGAATGTTGAAGCCCAGCCCTCTGATCCAATGGCTGCATTGGAGTAATTCCAACTTCTCCCCCAACAGCTGCCCAAGGTTGGGCTGCCTTCCTGGAGCCACTGCACAGAGTGCCCAGCATAGGAGTGGTCCTGTTTCATAGAAACAGAGTTCACCGGAAAGGCGTGGTGCCGGAAGTGGGCCTCCCCACTCCTTGGAGCCCTCTGCCCCGGGAGGACAACAGGCAGCCCGGCTCTCGACTGTGAAGATGCTCCTGCTCTTCCCCATCCCAGTCTGATCGTGCACAGTAGTGTTTTTCCCAGTGAGTGAGGCCAGCCTCTACCCCCAAAAGATCCACTGGGGAAACAAAACCTCACTGCCTCGAGTCTATCCCAACTCACAACGGCCCTATAGGGTAGGGTAGAACTGCCTCTTAGTTTCCTAGACTGTAACTCGCCTGGAAGAAGAAAGGCCCATTGTTCTCCTGTGGAGTGGATGGTGGTTCCCGATTGTAGTTAGCAGCCCAACACATTACCACTACGCCACTGGGGGGGCTCCTGGTGGGAAGATGGGGGACAGAGGGAGGCTGCAAAAGCAAATACCTAGCCCATAATCCAGGATACCATGTAGGAAAGATCCAGGGGGGCTGCAGAAGCAGATACCTACAATTTATCATGGAGTATGGGTTATATTGCAAATGCTTAGAATGCCGAGTAATTCTGTTTTGTTTTCCTGAAAAGGGAGCAGTAGTACATGTCAGTTCGGGAGCCTATGGTTTGGACTACTCTCTCTGCCACAGACTGGAGAAAATAGCACACTCTCCGCCAAAGCCCAAACCAGGAAGTCAAAAGGGTCAGCAGACCGGCCCACATCCAGGTCTGGAGTGCTGGGGAGAATTCCGCATTACAGATCTCGAAACCTAGGTTTTCATGTAAGCTCTGCTATGAAATTTCTATGAGTTTCCACTCTGTCTGGACCCCAGTTTTCCCATTTGTTGAACTAGGCAAGGTATGGAGATCCCCAAGGTTCTCCCCTTTTGTAAGATTCTTTGGATCTTTATTCTTATCCATCCCTAACAGCACACAGCTAGCTACCCCTAGACCCTCCCTGCCTTGAATAGGTCATGACCTCATTCTGGGTGTGCCTATGGTCTAAAGGTTTGTTCTACTCTGGGACTGGCTGGCAGAAGCTGTAGTCCAATGGCTTTCTCCGCTAGATCTTTCTCGAAGGGCTTGCTAGGATTATCCCCAGGTGGTACAAATGATTAACACTCTGGCTGCTAATTTGAAGGTCAGAAGTTCAAGATCACCCAAGGGAGCCTTAGGATAAAGGCCCAACATCCACTTGGGGAAAAGACAGTTGTGTGACACACATGGAGTCACCATGAATTGGTGGCTGAGCAATGAGGTGAGGTGGTGTGCTCAGCCGGTGGCTAAGCCTTTCTCCTGCCCTGGCACCGGGCTCCCTGGTGATCAAGAGGGTACCTTCCATGGGCAACCCTTCCCAGCAGGGTAGGATGGGAATCGCTGCTAAGGGCTCAGGCTCCCCGCGGGTGGGCAGTTTCCCTCCTGGGCATGCATACTTGAGGCTGGGGCACACCTCCCCACCCCCTGGCGGTGCTCAGCTGTCCTTAACAGCGGCTGTGAAGGTACTTTCCCCCATGAAGCCTCCCACCGCCTGCCACGAATGCTCTTCGGTGACCCAAACTTTCCCTTCGCTGGCGCATCAGCCCTGCTTCCTGGAAAGTCCTGGTGGCGCAGTGGTTGCGCGTTGGGCTGCTAACTGCAAGGCCCGCAATTCGTAACCAACGGCCGCTCCGCGGGAGAAAGGTACAGCGTTCTACTGTCGGGCAGGTTTATCGGGACCTGGAAGGCCGTAAGAGTCGGAATCGACTTGAAGGCAGGTCCATCTGCCTCCTCCCGGCACCGCCCTAGAGAAGGATCCCTGCTGCTGACTCTGACCACGGAAGCTCCCTTCCAGCAGGCTCCCGCGAGCCCCGCCTGGGCTGCCCCGCCGCGCCCCGCTGCTTCCCAACCTTGACCGGGTCCTAGAGGGATGCTGCCCGAGCGCAGGGCAGCACTGCGGGCAGGAGCGCGGCGCTCGGCCGCTGCCAGCCCACCCCCGGCCCCGCAGCCCGAGCCCCGCTCACCGAGCGACTTCATGTAGTCATCGAAATTCTTGCTGTCCACCAGTTTCCAGGTGCCCGCGAACGCGTCTGCCATGGTGACACTGGAAGGCGCCGGCAGGACGAGCAGCCACGAGGAAGGCCGGCCGCGTGCGAGGACTCCGGAACCCGCGGCGCCGGGCGCGCGCCGCCGCTTTAAATAGACCTCGGCTCACGTGACGCGATGAGAGCCAAGCCCCGGGCTCCCGAAATCGGAAACCCGCCCCGGGCTGGCGCGCGCCCGCGGGAGCCGCCCCGCCCCGCCGTGCCCCACCCGGGGCAGCCGGGGAGGGCGGGTGAAGGGGGCAGGGGGCCAGGCCCAGCGGCCCGCTGGCCTGCGTCAGCCCTGGCCGCTCCCCGCTCTGGCCTCCGGGCCCTCGGCCGCGTGCGAGGAGGAAGCGCGCCCGGGGCACCGGTCCTCCAACCCCTGGCCCGCTTGGGGTCAGAGCGGAGGTGAGACCCCCGGAGAAAGTCACCTCGCCCTTGGGCCGCCACCCCCGCGGGGGAAGGCTCTCCGGGATTCCTGCGGACCGGAGGGACGCGGCCACCCGAGGCAGGAGGTGGTGGGCTGCCGTCCTGGTGGCAAGTCTGGTCTAGCTGACTCAGAGCCTGCGCTCGCCTGCACCCGACTGGGTACAGCGCAGGACCGCCACCGGCCCAAAGGGGGACCCTCTTGTCCCTGCCCCACACGTGCTCACCCACCCCAGGAATGTCTCCTCGGACGCCAGTCTGCAGAACATCCATCTGCCCTTCCCTTCTCCGAGGTCTCCAGGCCTTTCCCACCTCTGAGCACGGCGGAGCCTCTCCTGGGGTGTTCCTGCACCCCTGATACCCCCATCAGATATTCTGCCCGTCAGCCATCTCCCTCCTCTCCACCGCCCTTGCCCTGACCTCCGAGGGCGCCTGCGCTCCATAGTCTGGCCCACGTTGGACTGCGGGCTCACTGCGCCACGGGCGCTTTGTAAGTAGTCCCCCTAAACTGTCAGGCCACCAACCCATCGCCCTGGAGTCGGTGTTAGACCCTCCAGGACAGTAGGGCTGCCCCGCCGTTGGAGTGGCTGGTGGTCCCTGGGGAAGCACTTCAGCGTGGCTGGCCGCGTCGAGGCTCTGCTGGTTGATGAGCAAAGAAGGGCTTGTTCGCTCATACCTTCATTAGCGGGACTCACTTCCTACCCAGCTCTGCTCAGGCCCTGGAGGGACATCCCCGAATCGGACACACCTCCCTCCACACAGCTCAAGGCCAGGGGGAGGCCGGGTCTGCTGGGGAGCTCAGAGAAGGCTTCCTGGGAGACGTGGCTTGGGTCGGAGGTGGACACGTGGTTGGTACCCACAGTATGGGGGCCCTCTCCCCTGAGCCTCTGCTTCTCCATGGGGAAGTGGACACCATCTGCCCCTTCCTTTCTCCCTGTTGGCTGTCCTGGGCAGAGGCCAGGGAGGAAGAGCCCGCTCCACACAAAAGTCTTGGTTCCCTTTGCAGAAGGCCAGTTGTCAGAATCAGGAGCCTATTTCTGCCAAAGCTACAGAACAGGCCTCCGGGCTGGGCAGGGAGCCCCAATGACCTCAAGACTGGAGCAGGTGCAGGGGTGTGTGTATGGGGGGGTGTGGTTTCTAATTCAAGGTCACTGCTTTTAGGCCCAGCCTCTGCTCTCATACAGAGGGACCAAGACTAGAGACCAGTGTTGTCTCCTTCCCCCATGCCATGTAACAGTGAGGAGCGTGGGCTGGCTAACCCGCTGACCGGATGATCAGCGTTCCAGTCCTGATGCCACCGTGTAAATGGTGTGTGCTTAGGTGGTTCTGGTCCACCCTTGCACTGGAATCTGGATCTTTATCTGTCAGGTGGAGATAATATCATTTACTTCATGGAGGTATTGGGGATCACATGGGAGTATGCACTTTAAAATGCTGGGCATGGCTGACTTAATAAATGCTTGCTGCCCTTTCAAGGTAGCAGATTCTCCTCCCCCTGGTTAGGGCAGGGCACCTGAGTCTGGTCTCACTCAGCACCTAATCCCAGGGTAGAAGGCTTTGCTGCTGGAATCTGCAGTTCACTGATTTCTGAGACCAGATTAGCAATGCTACAATTGTGAGGAGGTCTTGAGTCCTGGTATTCCATTTGAGACACTGGGTCAGCCCCTACCTTCCCTGCCCCCTATCCTCTGCATGCTTAGATCCTGCCAGCAAGATTGACACCTAAGCCGGGCCTCTCCATCCCCCAGAGTCCCTGCATCCTCCTTGCCTGGTGCACTCTCCACATCCGGGGTAAGAGGAGCTCCCCCCTCCTGCTCCCCTCTCTGGCCCTGGGCAGAGCCTGATCTGGCAGGCAGCAGAGCCAGTCCTGGCCCAAAGCAGCATCTCCTCAGCCCTCACCCGATAATGACATCACTGCTCTGTGTTTCCACAGCAACTGCAGGCTGGGATGGCAAAGAGGAGAGATGAGTAAATAGGGGAGAGCCAATGAGCTGGGCGGGCAACACCGGGTGGGGTGACCCGTGGGGCCGTGGGATGTGGAGAAGGCAGCCTGCTCTGCTTCCTCGGTTCGGCCCTGGACCCTGAGGTCCTGCTGACCCAGGGATGAGGTAGCCCTCCTTTTGCCCTTTTAGAGCCTGATTCTGTGAATGCTCACCTCCCCTCTGCTCCCAGGACTTGTGGCTGGGAACTTTTCAATATTGCTGGGGCCGGTGGTGGGGCTCTCAATTTCTGCTGCCATTGAGTCTTAGACAGCCCTGCTCTGCACACCTTCCTACCCCCACCCTTGGTGCCTTGTGAATGTGGAAGTGACTATCTCTGGAAGGGGCCTTGAGGTCTAGACTTAGGCCACTCTCATTAGAGACCAGGAACAAACTCCCTTTTCCTTCCAATGTCACTTTCTCCTTTAAGAGGAGGAAGGGCATCGACTTTTCAGGATTGTTGTGAGAATCAGGAGATAGTATGTGGAATGCAAAACACACCCTCCACTCAATCAGCATGGAGACAGGGACTCACTGCTATCCAGAGAATGCTGACTCACAGTGACCAGCTGTTTCTGAGACCAATTGTTTATGGGAGTAGAAAGCCCAGTCTTTCTCCTTCGGAGCCACTGGTGGTTTTGAACTGCTGACCATAGGGATTGCAGCCCAACTTGTAACCCCTGCACCACCAGAAGTTGTCCCCAAAGTGCAGAAAGAATGAGTCCATCAGTCCTTGGAGTCCCAGTAGAGTCACTCTGAGTCCGCAGTGAGTCAACGACAGTGAGTTTGATTTGGTTGCTGTTGATTTGGAATTCCTGGACAAATAAAAATGGGCCTCACAGAGTTATCCAGTGTCCATTCCATCAGACAGTGCGGAAAAGTCTCCTCCTCTCTCCTTCGCCCCCTCTGTTTCTCTAAATAATTCATCCACTTCACCCATCTCCGTGGAGGCTTCCTGTGGCCTGGCATTGCACGGGGCTCAGTGGGAATCAGGCAGGGGGTAAAGTAGAGAGCCAAAGCCCGGGTTCTCACCAAACTCCCCATGAGGGGGACTGCAACCGTGCCACTAGGAAGTTTGCTTCCCTGTTCCTGGAGTTCTAGATACTCTGGGCCAGAGAGAACAGTTAAGGCAAAGGTAGAGGCTTGCTCAACACCAGCTTCCTTCTGAGAACTGCATGGCCGTGGTGTCAGTCTCCCTCCGATCCCCCAGAGGAAGAACAGTGGCTCTCCTTGTCCTGAGGGCGGGGGAGGGGGGTTGTTGGAGTGGGGTGCAGCCCAGAACAGAGGGGCAGTTATATAGGCCTTTCCGAGAAACCAACTGTCCTTCCTATGGGTGGCAGGATAATGCCCAAATTCTTTGGTCGCATTGGTTTCTTGGCCATGATTCTTAACTGAGTCCTCGATTGAAGAGCCCAAGCGTGGTCGTCGAGTCATGTCACTAGAACCGGGCTCCTCCACGACATTTTCAGTAGCTGACATTTCAGAGCCGGTGGCCCAGGGCATTGCCAGGCCTTTCTTTCATGGCCCATTGTTGTTGTTGGGTGTAGCTCAGTTCGTTCTGACTCACAGCGAGCCTGTGGACACCCGAATGGAAACCCCCCGGGCGGGCACCCTCCTCACAGCTGTTCCTGCGTGGGAGCCCAGCGTTGCAGCCCCTGTGTCAGGCCATCTCCGAGAGCCTGCCTCGAGGGCAGCACTAGGTTCTCAACCTGTGGGTCACAACCCCTTTGGGGGCCGAACACCCCTTTCACCAAGGTCGCCTAAGGCCATTGGAAAACATATTTCCGATGGTCTTAGGAATGAGACCCAGCTTCTCTATCTGTCTCCAGGCGGGTCCTCTCACATGCAGATATGCTGATCTCATGAGAAAGAAGCCATCTCAACCTTCACACTGACGTTGACTTTTCACACATTTTACTGCCGTGAAGTGTAGCAATGTAGTTTGCAGTTGTTATAAGGCTGTTACCCATGCTACACCATGCTTCAAGACAAAATTTCACTTATTTGTCCTTAGAAATAAATATTTCACAACATATAATTACATATTGTTTTTGTGATTCATCACTATGCTTTCATGATGTTCAATTTGTAAAAATAAGAATATATCCCGCATATCAGATATTTACATGATGATTCATAACAGTAGCAAAATGACAGTGATGAAGTAGCAACAAAAATATTGTTATGGTTGGGGTCACCACCACTTGAGGACCTGTATGGGAGGGTCGCGGGAGCATTGGGAAGGTGTAGAACCACTGCTCTAGACCAAGCCTGGGGTCTTTCTCCAGGGACTGAGCTCTCCTGACCACCTGTCCAAAGCACATGAGACAAAGCCTCACCTCCTGGTTTCTAAAGACCCATTCTGCATGGCTGTACTTCTTCCAAGACAGATTTATTAGTTCACGGCATTCCTGGGTGGATTTGAACCGCCCACCTTTTGGTGAGCAGTCAGGTGTGCCAACCATGTGTAACACCCAGGGACTTTGTGGGAAGAATCAAGCCTGGCAAGGCGCTGTTAGTAGCTGTGAAATCTCCCGTGGCTTCGGACAGCCCCAAGGGTGCAGAGCGGAACAGCCCCATAGGTGTCCAAGGCAGGCTGCCTGCCAAGCTGCCCCTGGCTAGGTTTGTACCGCCAACCCTGTGGCTGGGAGCGGAGGACGTCAGCATTTGCACCATCTCTCACTCATGGCTGAGTGGCTCCGTCTGAAGTGAGAACCCAAGTGGGACCAGGGTTCACACCCTGTAAGCCCTCCAGTGAGGCTTACTTTCTTTCATGTTTCAAAAAGATGAAGCCTGTCAGAATCTCTGTCTAGCTTGCCTCCCAAGGACCGGGGGAAGATAGTGTTTGGGAATTTGGGAGTACAGAACAAAGCTGAACTGTTTCTCTCCTCTCCTCTGTATGTCTGGGAAAGCCTTCCGGCCCCGCCCCCCGCATAAGGGCTCCATCCCCTGCCAGGGCCTGGCGGGCAATGCACACTGCAGCCACACTGACCTCCTTTCTGTACCCCAACAGAGCCCCAAGTTTCTCTCTTGCCCAGTGTGGGATGTGGCCTGCCTGTAGTCCTCCCTCTGCCTCCCCACCCCCCACCCACTTTTCAGGCTCCAGCTGAACAGAGCCTGCCTCAGGAAGCCCCACTGTGGCCCTTGGGACACTTACCCTGCTGCCCTGTTTCAGCGTCTCCCTCTCCTATTACTTAGGAGGCCCTGCGAGGGAGAGGGGGGCCAGGTGGACATTGTTCTCTGTGTGGCCCGGACAGTCTCTACAGAGCCAAGAAGAGCTGCTTGCTCATGGCAGTGTCCTCTCTGGGTGGACATTCTGGTCCCTCCTCCGCCCTTGTCCATCACACCCAACACACTCTCTCCCACCCCCATAACCCCCTCTACCCCCATAGCCCTGCCAGACTATCCTGCTTGTGTCCCTTTTCTCCATCCTCCCCCGGGGGCCAGGCCATTGGGCCCTCCCGGTGGTGGGCCCTAAGTTCTTCCCGTGGGTGCAAGATGCCCCTTGGGAGTCGCTGTGCAGCCTGGATGGCAGGGGTAGCAGTCTTTGGGCACAGGACCTTTACCAGGAAGTAGCGAAGCCAGATCCCAGATGTGGAACTGTCCCTGGCTCTGTCGCAGAAGTACAGCGTCCCCCTGTCTGAAATGAAAACTCAGCAAAATGCACATGTTGTTCAAGTGTTCCGTGATGTGACACCACCCCGCCCCCCGCCCACCACCACCACTCCTGCTCCCCTGCCACTCCATCACAGGAGCAGCCTGCATGTGTTTCCAAGGGAACCCTGGCAGCTCCATGAGTCTTGATGTGCTTGACTGGTGTGAGCAGAGGCTGCTGTGTGCCCCTGGGGGAGGGGGGCTGGCAAGCCATGAGGGAGGGCACTTGGGGGGAGGGGAGGGCTGGGAATGGCAGGGGGCATCTTGGCCTTAGAGTCTGGGCTATTTTAGGGTCAGGTCTTGGAGGATGGCTGGAGGCGACTAGAGGTGGCAGGGGCAGCATCGGGGGCTGGTTATGCGATGCTGTTGTGAACAGTGCTGGATAGGAAGAGCCCTGGGTGCAAGAAGGACTGGGTGGACTGGGGGTGGGGGTGTCCCTCCTAGAGGTGGGAGATAGAAGACCAAGAGGTTGGAAGGGTCAGGCTCAAGAGCAGGATGAGGTCACAGGAAGCCTGTCTCTCCTGAGAGTGAGGTCCTCCTGTGCAGGGCCAAGAGGAGCCCAGGGTGGCATCGCAGCCAGCCACCCAGCCAGCCAGCTCCCTCCATCTGAGGAGCCAGGACCTGACCTGTTGAAGAGTGGGGAGGGCAGGTGGGAGACAAGGCCATCTCTACTGGATACTATGTGGCTTTGGGCAAGCCAATCCATCTGTGCCTGTCCCCTCCCCCTCAGGGGGTACCATGGATGTCAACCTGCTCTGTCTTGGAAAAGGCAGGAAAACCAGACCTGTCATGGTGGGGATGATCATGCCACCTCTTAGGGTTGTGAGGCAGGCGTGAAATTGCCTGGAGAGCCTTGTGCGCTTGGAAGAGCTGTGTAGAAAGCATGGCTTGCTCAATTTCCTGATCATGCCAGGACAGAAATACCCCAAGTGGGTGGCCTACTGAGCAGAAATGTATTTCTCCCCATGTAGGTAGTCAGAAGTCTGAATTCAGGGCACTGACACGAGGGGGAAAGGGCCCTGGTGTCTCAGGGGGTTAACTGCTAGGCTGCTAACTGAAAAGCTGGCAGTTCGAATCCACCAGGTGCTTCTTCGGAGAACGGATGAGGCTGTCTTCTCTTGTAGCTAGTTAGAGCCCCAGAAACCCACAGGGGCAGTTCTGCTCGGCCTTCAGGGGTCTCTGTGAGTTAGAATCACTTGATGGCAGTGGGCTCAAGGAAGGAGACTTTCTCTCTGCCCTGGGAGAAGGTCATCTCTTGATTTCTTAGCACGCCCCAGGTGGTGTGATGTCTCACTTCCCATAGCTATGTTGCCCTGCTTCTGTCTGGCCTGCTCCTTGCATATCTCCGAGGTGACTGGTTCAAGATAGCACCACACTGAAATGGTCTCCTTCATGTAACAAAGAAGCCTTTCCCCCATCTGGGACTACACTCACAGGGAGAAGGGTTAGGACATAACACACGTGTGGACGGGGCAGGGCGCTGGAGAAGTACCATTGAATCATAACAATTACTGACACTGTTGCCATGCTGACTCTTGGTCTTAATGCATGTCATCCTTTAACCACCTGGTGATAGAATCCCAGCCTGCCTTACGGGTGGCAGCCAGGGGTAGAACCCAGGGGCCCGCCTTACGGATGGCAGCCAGGGGTAGAACCCAGAGCCCCTATGGCCGCAGCACTGTTCCACATGGACTTTTCCCGTGACGTCTTAGCTCTGCCTTGCTCTGTGACCTTGGGCCAGTCCCTTTTCTTGCCTGCCCTGGACTCTATCGGCAGGAGGGGAGGAGACACAGGGGGTGTGGGTTTGGTGATCGCTTCGTCTTTCAAGCTCTGACACTTGGTGGGTGGTTCAGGAAGGGGCCTTCCAAGTGGGGAAGAGGGCAGGGAGGGGACTATGTATGCCAGGTGTGGCAGAGGGGACAAACTTTTCCAGTGTCTCTGCTTCCTCGTCTGTGGGGAGGCTGGCAGGCTCCCCTTTGCCCTACAAGCTGTGGGGCCAGGGGAGCAGGTGATGCTCAGTGCAGCTTGAAATACTCACCAATCACTGAAGGTCACTAAGGCCTGAGTGCCAGGACTACCTGCCAGCAGTGGGTAGGGCCTGTCCTACCTCTGGTAGCCAATCCCAGAGGCCACAGCCTGTCTGACCCACTCTCCTTAGTCTCTATCCAGCCATCCTCGGCTCCACCCCACCCACCCCTTGGGCCAGCAGATCTGGGCAGCAGGCCTAGTCTGGGGGCCTGGGATGGGCTATTTCTAGATGTCCTCTTGGTCTCCTTGAACTGGGCATCAGCCCCGTCTGACCATTCACACACAAGCAGTTACTCATCACTCACTGAACTTGACCCCCACTGGCTTATGGCTGGCCCATTCCGGGTACTGACCACCAACAGCTGACCCAGACTTGGGCCCCGCCCTCACAAAGGTCAGAGAGGAGGGGGAGGTGTGAGTCTACAGACCAGGACAGTACAATAGGCACGCACTATCTCAGAGGCCATGGGACAGGGGCCCATCTCAGCCAGGAGGGGCTTCACCCTAGAGGAGCCTTTAGGCTGCTCTTTTTGTCAGGTGTGGAGCACGCGGTTGGAAAGGCAGGGGGCGCAGAATAGTCGGGAGGCATGCGACATCCCTAAGGCACAGCCTGGGAGCAGAGTGCAAGATGAGAGTTGGGGACCAGACAGGGAAGGGCCTGGAGCATCCTTGAAGAAGCTGGCTTTGGGGGAGTCACGGAGAGGTTTTGAGGAGGAGAGCATCATGCTGGGAAAGAGTCCCACAGGGCAGATGTATGGAGGCCGGGATGGAGATGGGTCAGGAGGCCATGCGGTTCTCCTGAGCTGCTTGGTCCAGGACGCCCACACTGCTGCCAGCAGGAATCGGGGATGGAGAATGGTGGTGGAGGGGCAGGTGGAGAGGGCCACATCTCTCCTAGTTCAACACCAGGCTGGACTTCGGCTCACATCCCTTCTCTGGCCAGAGCTTGCCATGGGAGGCAGGGAGCCATGGCCGTGATCCTGGATGCTCTATTACTCTGGACGAAGGGCAGAGTGGGCACCAGGATCTGGAAGTCTCTGAAATCAGCTGCTGTTCTGCTGTTCAGTGTTCCACACCGGCAGCCAGCTATGTGGGCTGGGTGGGGGCTTTGCATCTCTGCCTAAGCGGCTTCATCTGAGGAGTCTGCGCACTAGTGCACACCACGTGCGTGGACTGGAGCCTGACTCGGAGCTTCTGAGAGAAGGGGTGCGGGTGTTACCCCAGGTCCTGCCGAGGCACACCCGTGGGGGGTTGCCGCGTGGCCAGGGCAGCCCAAACAGGGCGCTGGGCCATTCAGACACACCCATGGTTTGGCAAAGCATGCCGGGATCAGGGCATGGTTGTCCTGGGGGAGGAATCTCAATCTTACTGCCATCGAGTCGATGCCAGCTCACAGTGACCCTCTAAGACAGGGTAAAACTGCCCCCCACTTCCCGTGCCCTCCCCGGGGGTCTCAGACTGTAACTGTCTATGGGAGTAGAGAGCAGGGTCAATTCTGAGAGGAGTTCATGAACGGATGGTTCATGTCAAGGACAAAGGCAGCCAGTCCAGAGTCCCTTCCCCTCACAGCACAGCAGAGACCTCCCGGGGCCTGGGGTGGGCACTCGGTTGGACTCAAGGTCACCTGAAGCGAAGCAGGACTCAGACTCACTCAGGGACACTGTGTGACCGCCCACCGCCATCGCTGCTCTTCCCTGGAAGCTGGGATTCCCTCGTCCCTCCCTGCCTGTCTGCCCAGGGGCTGTGGTCTGGCTGCGATCCACAGGGCTGAGCGCTTGGGAGAGCAGGGTCCTCTGCAAGCGACAGCGCGCCCCCTCCTGGAAGAGGGAGCGTGGGCCCCCCCCCCCCAGGCCTGCCCTCTGAGCTCCCTTACTGGTGCTCGCCAGAAACCGGCAAGGTGGGAGCGCTGCTGGGGAGAGGGTGCTCGGAGGCTGGGGTGGGCGCTGAGAACAACTTCAGAGAAAAGGCAGCCTAGCAGCAGGAGGGAGGGCCCAAGGCCAGGGACAAGGAGAAACTTAGGTTGCTGACAGCCAGAGGGCTATGACAGCCATCTGGATTCATCTTGGGGGTGTCCTGCAGTAGAGTAGCATGCATGCTGGGGTCAGCACCTCCTGTGCTCAGGTCCCCAGAACCCAGGTGTCAGCCTTAGGCCTTGTTCACCCCTGCCTCCTTCCCAGAGCATACATGGGAAAAGATCTGGTCTCCGAGTTTGTTGTTTGAAGCCCAGACTCAGTCCCCGAGACCCAGGCTCTGCTTGGGGGAGGCGGGAGCACAGTGGGATGGAGCCCCAGTGGGGAGCAGCAGACTGGGTCCCACTGCTGTGCTGGGTGACCTCAGATGGGAACAGAAGTCCTGCTGTCCCAGGGACAGCCCTGGGAGTCCTGTGTAGGGACAGGGGAGAGGAGCAACAGGGAGAACCCCCATTCAGGAGGCTCAGGAGGCTGTCTGGCTCGGGGACCTGGAGCAGCGCCTGTAATCCCCCTGGGCCTCAGTTTCCCCATATGTTCAAGGAGGTGCAGGGGGCAAAGATGGTGCGATCGGGGCTGTTTTTCATGTTAAGACTGTGGCACATCACAGAAACAACCCGGTTTCTTTGTGCGTTGGCTCACTCTTCATGCATTCTCATCAGAACTTTCAAGTTTGAAAATGATTAGAAGTTAGCCCTGGTGATGTAAGAGGTTATATACTGGGCTGCGATCCCCAAGGGCAGCAGTTTGAAACCACCATTACCTCACTGGAGAAAGACAAGGCTTTCTACTCCTATAAAGAGTTACCCTCTTGGAAACCCACAGGGCACTTCTAGCCTGATCTATAGGGTCCCTGTGGGTGGGCATCTCCTCTAGAGCAGTGAGTGAGTGACAGTCGCTTTCATCTGCCCTCAGCATTGCACTCAACCACAGCCCTGAGTGGTCCAATACAAAGAGACAGTAGAGAGACGCGGGAAAGGCCTAGGCCAGGTCTTTGGGGCATGGGCTTCTAGGGACACTTCTGAAGCAGCATGGGGACACTCCCATGGGCAGAGCCAGGGTTTCCTGCTCATGTTACTGCGAACCCGAGAGCAAGCAGAACAGGCATTCATGATATTCGGAATTGGGGGCTGCATTTTTGTGTACTCCCCAATAAAATCTTTGCTAAAATCTTTATAACTGGGTGTCAGAATCTGTCATTTTACCAGGCTGACTTGTTTCATCATTTTCACCACATTGTGTCCTAGATGAGGAAACCGAGGCACAGAAGCGTGAAGTCAGATGCCCAGGAGCGCACAGTGACAATTGGCTGGCAGTTACGAAGGGAATTGTTGACCCAGGCTGCTCTGCCAGTTGTTGGCATGACTGAACCTGGACACTGCCAGGTACTGTGGCTCGAGGGGCTCTGGGCACGGCCTTGCATGGCGCAGAGCTCTTGTGAAATGAAGGAAAAAGATGACCATGGGTCCAAGGACAGCTCCAAGCACCCCAGGAGGGCCACCAGTCTGGGTGCTCTCATGTGATTTTCATTATTACAAGGTGATGTTTGGGAACTGTCTGTTCCTTTGAACAACCAAAATGATGGCAGGTGTTCTTAAGTCATCTTTCATCTCTGCTATTAAGGCCACACTCTATGTGTGATGGTCCTGCTGACCTCAAGGCCAGTGGTTCCAAAGGACCAGCCACTGTGCGGGAGACTGAGACTGCTGTGGAAACCCGATAGGCCGCTCCACTCTCCCTCCCGGATGCTGGGGATCAACGTGATGGCAGTGAGTTAGGATTGGTTGTAGGATAATGGGTTAGATAATGGGCAGCCCTGCCAGTGGCTGGTGGCCAGTCCTTGAGGGCATCTCCCCAGTGAGATTGAAAGAAGACGTGCCCTGGCTCGGCTCTGAGCACCGGACTACCCGCACAGTAACCTGCAAACTGGACACACTGCCATCGAGCCCACGCCGACTCATGGCGGGCGGCCCTATAGGACAGGGTAGAAGTGTCCCCGGCTGCTTCTAAGACTCTGGGAGTAAAAAGTCCCATCTTTTTTCCACAAGTGGCTGATGATTTTGAATTGGTGGTTTCGAACTACCGACTTTTCGGCTTTTCGGCTCACAGCCCCATGTGTAACTACTATGCTACCAGGGCGCTGTCTATAATATAGTTGACTGTAATCCTGGGCTCTAAGAGGTCCAGTCATGGCAGAGGGAGGGGCAGTGGGACAGAAAGAACCTAACTGCTACAGGAAGGCTGATGGACTCCCTGCTCCATCCACCCAGCGTGTTTTGCATAGCAACCAGAACTCTGGACTGACTGGTTTACAGCAGAAGTTCGGCTCAAAGGTTATGATAGACCAGGCTTCTGTGAGTGCCAGCTCTCTCCACAGTCCTGGCCCAGCCCAGTGTTGTGCGCCAGGCTCCTGAAGAGGTTTGCTCAGCATCGACCAACCGGGTTCCCAACCCAAGGCTCTCACCTTGAAAGTTTCCGTTCCAAATGACCCCAAATTGGGGAGATTTCCCCATCTCTGGCTACCCTATTGATTCTTCCTGAGGCTGCCCAGCCCTGGCCCCCCTCCCTTAGGGAGAGTTGCCGCTCAGTCTGTGTGGCCTCTGAGGTGGTATTTGTGTCCTGTGGCTCCCATCCCTCCTCTGGTGGCCAGGGCTGGCAGGTCCAGGAGTGCCTGCCTACCTGCTCCCAGGGGGCCAATTAGATCCTTGCTAGGTGTCTCCGCTATCTTGAACTGGTCCCCTGAACAAAGAACATGTATACTTGGGGACTGGGAAGCAGCTCCCTCCCTCTTTGCTGCTGATGGGGATGGGGCTGGGATTGGGGCTGGGGCTGGGGCTGAGGCTGGGGCTGGGGCTGGGGCTGGGGCTGGGGCTGGGGCTGGGGCTGGGGCTGGGGCTGGGGCTGGGGCTGGGACTGGGACTGGGGCTGGGGCTGGGGCTGGGACTGGGGCTGGGGATGGGGATGGGGCTGGGGCTGGGGCTGAGGCTGGGGCTGAGGCTGGGGCTGGGGCTGGGGATGGGGCTGGGGCTGAGGCTGGGGCTGAAGCTGGGGCTGGGGCTGGGGCTGGGGCTGGGGCTGGAGCTGAGGCTGGGGCTGGGGATGGGGCTGGAGCTGGGGCTGAGGCTGGGGCTGGGGCTGGGGCTGGGGCTGGGACTGGGGCTGGGGCTGAGACTGGGGCTGGGGATGGGGCTGGGGCTGGGGCTGAGGCCGAGGCTGGGGCTGGGGCTGGGGCTGGGGCTGAGGCTGGGGCTGGGGCTGGGGCTGAGGCTGGGGCTGGGGCTGGGGCTGGGGCTGAGCCTGGGGCTGGGGCTGAGGCTGAGGCTGGGGCTGGGGCTGGGGCTGGGGCTGAGGCTGGGGCTGGGGCTGGGGCTGGGGCTGAGCCTGGGGCTGGGGCTGGGGCTGAGATTGAGGCTGGGGCTGGGCCTGGGCCTGGGATGGGGATGGGGCTGGGGCTGAGATTGAGGCTGGGGCTGGGCCTGGGCCTGGGCCTGGGATGGGGATGGGGCTGGGGCCGAGGCTGAGGCTGGGGCTGGGGCTGGGGCTGAGGCTGGGGCTGGGGCTGAGGCTAGGGCTGGGGCTGGGGCTGAGGCTAGGGCTGGGACTGGGGCTGGGGCTGGGGCTGAGCCTGGGGCTGGGGCTGGGGCTGAGGCTAGGGCTGGGGCTGGGGCTGAGGCTAGGGCTGGGACTGGGGCTGGGGCTGAGGCTGAGGCTGAGGCTGGGGCTGGGGCTGGGGCTGGGATGGGGATGGGGCTGAGGCTGGGGCTGGGGCTGGGGCTGGGGCTGAGCCTGGGGCTGGGGCTGGGGATGGGGCTGAGCCTGGGGCTGGGGCTGGGGCTGGGGCTGAGATTGAGGCTGGGGCTGGGCCTGGGCCTGGGCCTGGGCCTGGGATGGGGATGGGGCTGGGGCTGAGGCTGAGGCTGGGGCTCGGGCTGGGACTGAGGCTGGGGCTGGGGCTGGGGATGGGGATGGGGATGCGGATGGGGCTGGGGCTGAGCCTGGGGCTGGGGCTGGGGCTGAGGCTGGGGCTGGGGCTGAGGCTGGGGATGGGGATGGGGATGGGGATGGGGATGGGGATGGGACTGGGGCTGAGGCTGGGGATGGGGATGGGGCTGAGGCTGAGGCTGGGGCTGGGGCTGGGGCTGAGACTAGGGCTGGGGCTGAGGCTGGGGCTGGGGCTGGGGCTGGGGTTGGGGCTGGGGCTGGGACTGGGGCTGGGGATGGGGATGGGGATGGGGATGGGGATGGGGATGGGGATGGGGCTGGGGCTGAGCCTGGGGCTGGGGCTGGGGCTGAGGCTGGGGCTGGGGCTGAGGCTGGGGATGGGGATGGGGATGGGGCTGGGGCTGGGGCTGAGGCTGGGGCTGGGGCTGGGGCTGGGGCTGGGGCTGAGGCTGGGGCTGGGGCTGGGGCTGGGGCTGAGACTAGGGCTGGGGCTGGGGCTGGGGCTGGGGCTGGGACTGGGGCTGGGGCTGAGGCTGAGGCTGAGGCTGAGGCTGAGGCTGGGGCTGGGGCTGGGGCTGGGATGGGGCTGGGGCTGAGGCTGGGGCTGGGGCTGGGGCTGAGGCTAGGGCTGGGGCTGGGGCTGGGGCTGGGGCTGAGACTAGGGCTGGGGCTGAGGCTGGGGCTGGGGCTGGGGCTGGGGTTGGGGCTGGGGCTGGGACTGGGGCTGGGGCTGGGGATGGGGATGGGGATGGGGCTGGGGCTGAGGCTGGGGCTGGGGCTGGGGCTGAGGCTGGGGCTGGGGCTGAGGCTGGGGATGGGGATGGGGATGGGGATGGGGCTGGGGCTGAGGCTGGGGCTGGGGCTGGGGCTGGGGCTGAGGCTGGGGCTGGGGCTGGGGCTGGGGCTGAGACTAGGGCTGGGGCTGGGGCTGGGGCTGGGGCTGGGACTGGGGCTGGGGCTGAGGCTGAGGCTGAGGCTGAGGCTGAGGCTGGGGCTGGGGCTGGGATGGGGCTGGGGCTGAGGCTGGGGCTGGGGCTGGGGCTGAGGCTAGGGCTGGGGCTGGGGCTGGGGCTGGGGCTGGGGCTGAGACTAGGGCTGCGGCTGGGGCTGGGGCTGGGGTTGGGGTTGGGGCTGGGACTGGGGCTGAGGCTGAGGCTGAGGCTGAGGCTGGGGCTGGGGCTGGGATGGGGATGGGGCTGAGGTTGGGGCTGGGGCTGGGGCTGAGGCTGGGGCTGGGACTGGGATGGGGATGGGGCTGAGGTTGGGGCTGGGGCTCAGGCTGGGCCTGGCATGGGGATGGGGCTGGCGATGGGAGGGTGCTCACAGGTATGGACAGGGTGCTCCCTGTCCTATTGGTTGCTGTGCTGCTGTTTGCTGCCCTCAGGACTCAGGGCGACCCTGTGTGTGGGAGCGGAACTGTTCCCAGGAGCTTCTTTGGTGCATGGATTTTGCTCACAGGGCTTTCTGCCTCAGAGCCGTTGGGAGGGCCCCTCACTGTTTGCATTACCACTCCGTTGATAGGACAACACCTGCTTTGTTGTTTCACCTGCCTGTTCAGTTGCCTACACTCAAACAGCCTTATCAAAGTCACTTCTCACAGAACTCTAAAGGACAGGGCACAACTGCCCCTGTGGGTTTCCGAGAGTGTGAGCTCTCTTCAAGGGGCAGCAAGTCCGTCTTTCTGCAGGGAAGCTGTTGTGGTTTCCAAGTGCTGCCCTGTGGTGGGCAGCCCAACCCGTCCAGGGCCTTTTCACTTACATGAGGAAACGGGCCAAAGAAAAGACGGTACAGCAACACTCCGGAATGTGTGGGTGACCTTGCCATCGTGGAACAGGACAGACCTTAGAGCGCAGCATCCTCAGCAGAAGCACAAGACCATCCATCTCCTGGAAACGCGGACCATCATTGAGATCATGTCCCAAGGAGACACTTGCTTTGAAAAGGACTTTCTTAAGTTTGCATTCATGGGGTGCTTTTACGTGCTTGCCAGCGGCTCTTCAAAAATCCAAATGCATACTTTACATAGCCATACGTACATATGTATGTCACACACTTTATTAATACACAGGTTAAGTAGCATACAATATACAAACTACAGTATGTACAGGCTTGGGACGGCACATTTCTTACAGTAAATTGCTTCTCTCCAGGTCGCCCTGCGCCTGCTGCTCTCCCACAGTTTAAATTGAAGTTGCCGGCCAGCCTGCTCTTGTCCTAATAGGTATATTGGCATTACATCTGGCGCACGATTTATCATGACCCTATTTCTTACTCTTCTACAAACACATTAATCTGGCCAATAACTCTGCATTTCCGCACTAGATAGGACAAACCGCCGACATTTTGACCCTCAGTTCTTCAGCTCACAGACCTCAGGAGGTGCTGTGGGTTAGGCGTTGACCTGCTAACCACAAGGTTGGTGGTTCAAGACTACCAGCTCCTAGGTGTCAGAGCAGAGGAGACCTGAGGACATTCAAGCTTATCAACTTGTGCAGTAGGGGACACTGAGGCCAAGAAGAGAATTGCCTCACTCGCTTACCGAGCTCATTAATGGAATGAAAACCAAGTCTTTCACTGGCCAGTCCATAGTTTACCTCAGAGAGAGGGAGGTGAGCAGACAGCAAGTGAGGGGTAGGGTCAGAACTCCTGGGGCCTTCCGCTGCTTCCTGGGGCTGGAAATGGACTGGCGTGCTCCTGTGAAGGTTGCCAGCCTCAGAAACCCAAAGGGACCGTTCTCTTGCGTTCTATGGGTCTCTGAGTCAGAATGGGCTCAACGGCAGCTTTGTGTTTGTTCAGTTTTATGATGAAAATCGATGATAACTGTTAGTAAGGATCCTCCTATGTGGGCTGTTAGGGTGGGAAGGGTGGGATGCCTTGACCTAGGGAAGAGAAGGACTTGGGGGGTCACGCTGAGAGCTAGAGACAGTATCAGTTAGGCACAGTCCTGGGTGAGCCAACGGCCACCCTTCCATCTGGGGACAGGGCTGCTTCTCCCCTTTCTGGTTCCACTAATCACCTTGTAAGGTCTCTCTCTCCGGGACTAGATTTCAGCCTCGGTCCTTGGCTCCACGTGAGAAAGATTTCACGCCGAAGCCGGGCTCGTGATCCAAGTGAATTTAATGAGAGTTCAAAGAACCATCAGGTTTTACGCAGCACCCATTAGGATTCCTTTGACCATGGGGCCTGGCAGAGACTGCCCCAGGTCACGCAAGGATCTCTCCCCTCCCATGAAGATGACCAAACCACCCAAGCAAGCCAAGACCCTCTCCCTCTCGCTTCTTGCCTTCTTAAGGGTTCCCGGGGAAGGTGTGGTGAAAGACTCCAGGTCGATCCCATTGACTGAATTGCAGTCACCTGGCCCAGGTGGGCTGCTCCAGGTGTAACGCCCATCTCCGCACACTGGCGGGAAAATCCTGCTTTGTCCTTTGCTGGCTCTCCTGGGCATGCGTAAACAGACTTCCCAATTCCCTAAGCTAAGCTGCCTAACAACCTCTGCCCTCGGCCCGAGCCCCTCGCAGCCTGCAACCCGATGTCAGCACAGGACTGGGTGGCTTCCTGTCCACTGTCCACTGTGAGCGAGTGCTCTTTGTGCATGAGGAGGAGGAGTGTGGTCTGAACCAGTTTCAGTCCCACCCCCCGCTGGTTATGCAACGGTGCTGAGCCTCGGTGCTGAGCCTCGGTTTCCTTACCTCCAAAGCAGGCTGACAGTGGTTCACATCACACAGGTTGCTCAGAGGCTCAGCTGCGGCAGCCAGGTGCCCATGGGGGCTTTTCATGCCGACCGACACCTGTGCAAGAATCCCACTCTGTGTGTGTGTGTGTGTGTGTGTGTGTGTGTGTGAGACCATCTCTGCCGCATTGATGCAATAGCTGAGGCTCAACGAGGCCCATGAGCAAGGTGGTCACTGACTTCAGACTGCCGACCGTGGCAGCCAGGTCATGACTTGGTTATTTCAAGCGGGATAAGGGGGTGCACTTGTGGAGCCACTCTTGGTAAAGTGCAGGGTCCTCGGAAAGAGGAAGACCCCAGCGGGCTGGGTCCACACAGGGGCTCCAACAACAAGTGAGAGGGCGGCGCAGGGCCCTCTGTTGTGGATGGGTGAGTCGGAGCCCCTTGAAGGCTCCCAACAACAATAACGACAATTACACAACAACCTAGAACTACAGTCACAGGAGAGCAGGTGGCCCACTGTCCTTAGGTCACCTTAGGGATGCCCTTGTCCCTTTTGCTTTGAATGACTCTTCTAGGGTCAATCTCTGCCTCACCCCTCCCGTTTTCTGCTGGAGGGCAAGGCACATCTTGGTATTTGCAGAACGGTATTTGGGATGCGGCTTAGGCTGTCCTCCTCTGGGCTCTGCCCACTGTCCCCATGCTCTGCCCTGGGAGTAGGTACAGAGCCTTGGGTGGGGCCTCTGCCTGTCTTTCTCCCGGCCCATTAAGCCAAGCCCTTTTTTAGTGTTCGTAGCAGACGCAGCTTGGGGCGGCGGGGGTGGGGGTGGGGTGGGGGTGAGAGCAGGTAAGGACAAAGCCCGAGGGAAAAGCACACAGGTTACCTCAGTGCTTCTGTGTACGTTTCTGGAGCAAGTTGGGTTTTTTTTTTGGCATCGCTCTACTCGTCTAGACTGTGTGGGGAGAGGGGCGCAGCGATGAGGCAGCGGGCATGGCTCTTGTCCTCAAGGAGGGAGGAGGGGCAGTCAGTGATGGTCACAATGGCTACCCATTCCAGAACCCCGGATCCCTGCATGGTGTAAATGATGTGTGCTTGACTCTGAACCTAAAGGACCCCTGGTGACTCTGTAGGTTAGGCATTGGGCTGCTAACCCCAGGGTCAGTAGTTCAAACCCACCAGCTGCTCCTTGGGAGAATAATAAGGCTGTTTGCTCCTGCGAAGATGTTCAGTCTGAGAATCCCTATACAAGGTCATGAGGGGTCACGATTGACTGGGTGGTAGTAGGTTTTATTTTACTCACCTGAAAGTTGGCGGTTCAAATCCACCCAGTGGTTCCATGGCAGAAAAACCTGGCCATCCTTGTCCATGAGGATGACAACCAAGAAAACCCCACAAAGCAACTCAACGCGGTCAACAGCAACGGTGTGCCTACTGCATGCCACTGCCTACCCACCAATTTGTCGCACTGTGGTGGCTCACAAGTTACATGATGCTGGAAACTGCCACCAATATTTCAAATACGAGCACGGTCACCCTGGGTAGACAGGTTTCAGTGGAACTTCCAGATTAAGACAGATTAGGAAGAGACATCGGGAGATCTACTTCTGGATATTAACCAACCTCCAAACCAAATTTTCTTGATATGATTGAACTATGGAATTATATGACATGCCAATTATGTTCCAGTAAAACTAAACAAACCAACAAACCCAGAGACAACTCACTCCCATTGACTTGATTTGACTCACAGTGACCTGGTTTTGAACTGCTGACCTTGTGATACCCACGACATTGAAAACACTGACAGCGTTGCAAACCATAGGGTGCACTTGGAGAGCACAGTTGAGACCGTACGATTGACAGCATCCCAGTCACTGGGTCCTAAGGACAGCTCTGACCCCGGCGCCCTGCACGAGAAGGTTCAAGGAGCTCAGGGAGCCCTGCATCTCTCCACGGCCCCAGGTGTGAGCCAGGACGCCACCTGGACCGCAACAGGTCTGGTCTGATGCAGTGCTGGACAATGGACTCCGTCATGAGGAGGGCACGAGACACAGCAACCCTTTATGACATTGTCGCCGGGTTATCACAAGTCAACAGCAGCTGACAGGGACAACGACCCTGCAGGCAGGTCGTGAGCAGCACAGCAATGGAAAGGCTGCTCTTGATGGGCGAGAAGAGAGCACAGAGAGAGCCAGTAACTCGCCCAGCTGACAGCTAATCGAGGTAGGATCCAGCATGGCTAGTGTGCAGCTAGGGGGAGGTTCTGGGCTGCGGGTGTCAGCCAGGAGGACCCAGTGTTTGCTCAACAAGGAGGTGGACTCCGTAGTGATCAGAAGCAGGCACACTTAGACCTGGGGCTGGAGCAGTGCCGGCGGAGGGGACAGCCTGGGCCAAGGCCCTGGGATAGGAGTGAATGTGGTATGCCTACTGTCCTTGTCACCAGTGTGCTAACTCATGGGGCCAAACCCACTGTGGCCCTCCTCCCTGTAAATCATATACAACCCTTGTTTTCAAACCGATGTCCATCATAGGGCGGTATGTGATAAAGATAGTTCCCCCTTGTGTAACTGTGATGTGCCTTCGATGATCCGGGTGCAAGGGCAACGCTGGCCGGTGACCTCTGTGCACAGAACCCCAGCCCGACTGCATTGTTATTGGCAACCAAAGGGAAGCCTCTTGGGAGCTTTATCTCCTTTTCTGATTCTGATGGCTGCATTCACAAGAAAGTGATCGGCCCAGCTTCACAAACACAACTGTGGCTAAAATACCGGAAAACCTGACAAAATCCATCATGTTGAAAACACTGACAGCATTGCAAACCTTAGGGCGTGCTTGGAGATTCCTTGATTGACAGTTTCCCAGTCACTGGGTACAGCCCTGACCCAGCGCCCTGTGCTAGAAGGTTCATGGAGCGGAGCGAGCTCTGCATTGTTAGCCTCGCAGATACAGCGACACAGTGAGCAGGCTTTTGAAGAAATGTTGTTGTTGTTGTTGTTGTTATAACAAGCTATAAGGAATATTTTTATTTAAAAATAAATTTCTGTGGTAAGGCACATCTCCCTACACTGCTCCCCAGGGCCACCAGCCCCTGCCTCTACATGATCACTTGGTCCCCTGGGGATGAAACCCCATTTGCACCAGATACCCAAACCTGATAACCTGCAGAGTTATCAGCATCACGTGACCCGAGAGCCCTGCCACCTTCACCCTCATCAGACACCCTGCTCTCTCCCCTCCCCACCCATAGCCGCACCCTTTCCTCTCCAGTATGCACCTGCTGACAGTGTCAGAAGGGGTGCCACCCAAAGGCCATCTACACAAACTCTGTGCTGGCTTTCCGCAGAAGTGTATAATTTTTATGTATTGAAAACATCCCCGTGGCTGTAACATAAATATTGTGCACGTCCACTTACACGAGTCAATATATCAACACGGTGAAACTCAATGCTGATTTACTTTCTGAACCTTCTAATACGCGCTGCTGAGCAGATGACCTGAGACGGTAGATGGGCATTGTGAAGAGGGATGTGGCAGCAGGGTGGGAGGAGGAAGACTCATTAACAACCCAGTACACAGATGGCATTGCCTTGCTCGCTGAAAGCCAAGAGGAACCGAAGCACTTCCTGAGGAAGATCAGAATTCCTCACAACCGGACCCCCTAAGCAACATCATGACCCATGAAGAAAAGACTGAAGTTATCAAAGATTTCATTTTACTGGCGCCACAATCAACAGCATGGAAGCAGCAGTCAGACATCAATCTATTAGAAGATACCATTGGGGGACAAAAGGGGGGGGGGGCTCCGCTGGAGGACTCTTCCTCTAAAGCAACCGTCCACAACTTACTCTGAGTCGGTGCACCCAGTGGCATCTCTTGGGAAGGTTCTCTCTGGTCACAGTGAGTTTTGCTCAAACCTTGTTTTTTGGGGGATGCCCTATTCAAGAGAACACACAGCACGTGGCCGTGAAATTTTGTTTCCTGCTCAGAAAAACTGCCGTAGGAAATGTTGCAATATTGAACACGGCTTACAAGGACAGTGTGATGGGAAAAACGCAAGTGTATGAGTGGTTTTCTCATTTCAAAGAGGGGAAATGTTGATTGATGATAAACCTACTTCTGGACATCTGTCAACTTCCTGAACGACAAAACTGTTGACTCATAGTGCATTTGGAGTTCATTCTACCAGGTCATACTATTAATCAAGCTTTCTATTTAGAGGTTCTGAAAAGATCGCCTAATAGTGTGTGACAAAAAAAGGCCTGATTTGTGGCAGACAGAGGTCTGGTTTTGCCCCCATGACAATGCACCTGTTCACACAGCCATCTCAGTGTGCCAGTTTTGGGCAAAAACAGCATGCCTTTCTTGCCCCATGCACCTGACTCACCTGACCTCACTCCCTGTGACTTCTTTTTGTTTCTGTGAATGAAGAGGGGCATGAAAGGACCAGCAATGTTGTGACAAAGAGGTGAAGAAGAAACAAAAAGAACAGGAGGGAGGTGCTATCAGCCACCCAAACAGATGAGTTTGAAAACTGCTCCCAAGACTGGAACCTCAGATTTGACAAATGTATGAAGTAGTACTTTGAAGGGGATAAGGTTATTTTGTAAAAAAAAAAAAAAAAAAAAAAAAACCAAAAAACTTTAATACATAGCTTTGAAAAAAAATCCGGTTTGGGGGGGTTACCCCCTCATATTGCAGAATCTACTACACAAGACGTCTGTACAGTGTTACAGGGCAAAGAGGTCTCTTTGGGAAACTAAATACTTGACCCAAGCCATGTGTTTTGGATGGTTTCTTAGGTGTAGGAAAGGAGGACATTAAACAACACTGAAGAATTGAAAGTAAATCAATAAATAGATTTCTGTGGAAGCTCTGCATAAAACTTCCATAGTCACTTTGGTGTCACCCCCTCCGACAATGTCACCAGTGCAGCCTCCTTCTGGGGAACCTGGGTTCATGGTCCAGAGGATACTATGCACCCCTGGCCCCATATCAAGGCCTTGTCAAAGGCTGGGAGGGTGGCCCCTGGAGCTAGGGAATCAGGGATGAACGGGGAGATAGTGGAAGGAGGGGGATGTAGGTGGGGAGAAGATCAACTTGGACTGTAGGGGGCCTTTGTCTGTCCTGATGAGAAATATAGCCATCCAGGCGTCTTCCCTAGCGCCAGACAGGCCCAACCCCCTGCCCCTATAAACTGGAAGAGGTCATTATCTTTTCACCCTAACCAGGGCACCCACTGCCTGGCCACCTTCAACTTTCCATTGGTCCCAGGATCCTGGTGACCTTCTAGTTCCCAGGGGGCAGAGGGCCATAGGGTGGGCTGGGGCCAAGAGCCTGAGACCCAGAGAAGCCCATTCAGCTGATGGGGTACCAGGAGGAGGAGGTGCTGACCCCTGAGTCTTGGTCCTGTGGCAGTAAGGACACTATGATTGGAGTCACATAGATTTTCAAGCCGTGATGAGCTGGCCCTGAGCCAAGCTGCCCCGTAGCCCCGCTCAGCTTCCTGGCCTGACCTCGAACCACCCACCAAGGAGAGGAGAGGGCCTCTGAGAGCCCTTATTAGTGCTTCCTCTTCTGGATTCCAGGCCTTGCCCGCCCCAGTCAGATGAATAGCTGCTGACAGAAGCCAGGCGTTCCCCCCCCCCCACCCCCGCCTCCCCACAACCCCATGTCATTCAGCTCACCTTGTCATGCTGCCCAGCCAGAGGGGCAGATGAGCCCAGTGCAGCCACCACTGCCTGAACCTCAGGCCTGCCCCACCCATGAGGAATCTTCACGGGGGGCAGGTGGGAGGGTGCCAAAGAAGCAAGTCCTGGCAATCTGGTTCCACCTGGTGACGGCCAAGAGCAGCTCCGTCTGCTCGGTGGGGCTCGGTCGTCCTGAGTTGAGGCCGACTCGGTTTGTCCTGTGGTGCAACTCAGACAGACACCCTTCCTGCCAGCCATTCATCCTTTCGTTTCCTTCACAATCATGTATGGAATACACATTCATTCCATTCACACAACTTCCTCCCTCCCTCCCTCCCTCCCTCCCCTTTATTATAGCTTTATATAAGAAAGCTGTTCCCGTCCCCTCTCTTCCTCCTGTCTCTGCTGGCACTGGGTGCACCATGGGGGCAAGTCGAGGAGTTTATTGTCCTGGGTGAGCCGGAGAAGGTAAACAAGCAGGCCCGGCTGCATACTTGGCAGGTGCCCGTGCAACGTGGAAGCTCGGGCCCTTTGCTCTCCATGACTGAGAATGGGCAACAGTGACAGCAGAGTCCCGGTGCCACTGCACAGACCTCATGCACACCAGTGAAGCCAGCACTCCTTCCCAGGGTCCAGGTGAGCCCAGGAGGCAGGGGCCTTGTGGCTTTGCTCAGAGACTGCAAGATGTCTAGACAAGGGCCCAGAGGTGGAGTCCCTGTGGGCCACGTCAGAGAGGTGGGTCATGGGAACTATCCAGAGTTCGAAACAAGGGACCATTGTCCTGCTCCTTTTAAAGGATCATTTTGCCTACAAATAAAAAATAATAAACACTAGTGATCATGAGAAAAGGTTCCACCTTAATGGAAAACAAACTAACCACTGCTGCTTGTTTGGACTGAGTTGAAGCAGGTCAGGGCCCTGCACATGCTTCCCTGCACATCCCCAAGGTCAGCAGCAGCAGAGGGTGCCAGAGAAGATAACCAGTGAAACCAGATGTTCCGGGTTCGAAGAAAGCCACAAGGAGTCCACCAGCAATTCTCCTGGTTTCCAGACCCCAGATGCTAATTGCCCTACATTCCTCACCCCCCTTTAAAAACCCTCACCCCCAGCTGCTGAGCACGACTTCCCTGACCTGTTGGCCTAGGTCACTGAACCTCGTCCGGGACCTCCCCTAATACAGCTATTTCTGCTTCTGCTCTCCCTTGTGCTCTCAGTTATGTCCGTCTGCCTCCCTGTGCCTCAGCTTCCCTTTACAGTTGGTGCCCGAAGCCTGGAAGAGGTAGGGCCAAGGGGCTCCATGCCGTCCTGTCCCTGGGGACGTAGCCCACCCCGCCTCTCCTCTCAAACCTCTGGAAACCCACCTGGACAGGTGACTTCTGGTCGGTATCTCTCTGTATGTTCGCTCTGTCTTGTTTGTTGCCCTGGACACGGAGGACCAGCAAACTCGTGCGGAACAAGGGCTCCGCGGGCAGCTAACTAGCGGGAAGCCCTGAAAAGCAAGCACGCTGGGAAGCTGGACGTGACGCTGCCGGGGGGTTATTCTGCTGCCCTGGTACCAAGAGGAGCTGGAAAAAACTGCCTTTCCCCAAAAGGGGGGCGAGGATAAGGCCAGTGTCTCGTGTCCATCTTTTCTCTGCTTCTGTCTTCTCTCATGTGGCCTCCAGCCTTTTGTCTCTGCTCACCTCCTGGGACTCCTGCTGACAACAGCAGTCACTGCACCTTCTGCCTGGACTGGAACACAGAGGGTGTGCCTGAGCCTTTCTGCCTGTTTGTGTGTTTTGCGTTTGTGGCTCTGCAGTGCTTTCTCTAAAACTTTCTGCTTCCCCTTCCTCTCACCCTGAACAAAGGCCTCTGACCAACCTCCATTTTTTAGCTGCCATAAGCCAGGCCCCCCACCCCTTCCTCGGTTTCCATTGTGTCTCTCTCTGATCTGAGGCCCCTGTCTGCTGGACGAAAACCACAGATCTGTGCCAGGGAACCTTCCTGTTTCGGAGAGTCCAGGACTCTCCCCTGGGTCCCTAACTCTGATCAGGACGCCCTCAGGGTAACTAGACTGCTTTCTGACTTAAGGTTAGGAGCAGGGACCAGGGGACGCCCTTCTCCTCTGTCAGTACCCCCTGCAGTTGGAGACACAATGGGAAGTCTCCTGTCCCAACCTCCTAAGGACAGTCCTTTGGAGTGCCTACTGCCAACCTTACTGAATTGGGTTTGGCTCCTGATCTCCAGCCCTAAATGCCTGGTCTTTTTCTGTAACCAAGTTTGGCTTCAATATCAACTGGACAATGAGTCGAGCTAGCCAGAAAAGAGCACTTTCGATATTAACATTCTCCGCAACTTCAACAATTTTTGTCAACAAACTCACAAATAATCAGAAGTCCCACATGTTCAGGTCTTTTCTTTCTTTGCTCCCATCCCTGTCTACAACCTGTCACCCTGCTCAAGTTCTCTTAGCCAAACACTTTCTTAATCAGGCCCCTGACAGTGCTCCTCCTCATCTTTCTCCGAACCCCCTGATTCCTTGTCTGTGCCCCCAGTAAGCCTCCTCCTTATTCTGGGTGTCCCTCACCTTCACCTCCCTCCACTACCCCCTCAACTCCAAAAGGCTGAGGCACTGTGCCCCCAACACCCTTCCCCTCCCCGGAGAAAGACCCCTCAGACTCCCTGGACTCCCTCTCCTCTCCTCTCCTCTCCTCTCCTCTCCTCTCCTCTCCTCTCCTCTCCTCTCCTCTCCTCTCCTCTCCTCTCCCCTCCCCTCCCCTCCCCTCCCCTCCTCTCCCCTCCCCTCCCCTCCCCTCCCCTCCCCTCCCCTCCCCTCCCCTCCTCTCCCCTCCCCTCCCCTCCCCTCCCCTCCCCTCCCCTCCCCTCCCCTCCCCTCCCCTCCCCTCCCCTCCCCTCCCCTCCCCTCCCCTCCCCTCTCCTCCCCTCTCTCTCTCCTCTCTCTCTCCTCTCTCTCTCTCTCTCTCTCCATTCCCGGGCCCCCTCCCTGTTCAGCCTTCTCTGAGCCAACACCTGCAGCCTCTAACAGACCTCTCCCAGATAGGGAAGTGGGGCGTAAATCTAGGTGAGCTGGAGCCGGAGCCAAGGTTGTCGCCCGGAGACCAGCAGGAGGGAGGGGTCAGAAAGCTCCGGGAAGTAACAACTTTAATCGCCTGCCGCATTTTGGATTTCAATATCCTCTGAAATCCTGACAACTTCTGCCTGGAAACTCACAAATAGTCTGAGATTCTGTACGTCCAGGCCGCCTTTTCTCTGCGCTCCCGTCGCTTTCTCTGTAGTTCCTGCTCCCCTTCCCAAGTCCTCCTGACTAAAGTAAATTCCTCTCCTCCTGCTTCTGCACCCGTCTGGTGTCTGCCTTTTCAGACCTGCCTGAACACCTTGTCTCCCCTCCTACTCACCCCTCTTCCTATTCTGGCCACACCCGGAGCCCCCACGTCCTCTTCTCCCCACCTCCCCGCCTCGCTGGAGGAACCCGAGTCTGCACTCCGGTCCAGTTCATGTTCCCTTCTCTCTCCCTGATTTATCTCAGATTGAAAAGCATTTAGGCACCTTTTTGAATGATCCCACCACCTATATTCAGGAGTTTCGATATTTAACTCAAGCTTATGCTTTGTCCTGGCATGAGATTTTTGTCATCCTTTTCTCTACCTTAACAGCAGATAAGAAGGAATGTAGGAGGGAGAGGAAAAATGAGGACCTGATGCCAGGGGCTTAAGTGGAGAGCAAATGTTTTGAGAATGATGAGGGCAAACAATGTACATATGTTCTTGACACAGTTGATGTCTGTATGGATTGTGATAAGAGTTGTATGAGCCCCTAATAAAGCGATTACAAAAAAAGAAGAAGGAGTGTATTTTTCTTGCTGCTGAGCAGCACCCCGACCAGGTTCATTTAACCCACCCTGATCTAAGCAGTTCCCAGACAAAACACCTGGTTAAATTTATCAAATTGACAATCAGGTAGGGACAGACATGCCTGCCGTAATAAAATGCTTCAGTGGGTCCTGGCTTGGCTCCAGGCCATTTCCCATATAGAAGTCAATTTTTAAAAAAAAATCTTTTTATTGGGGCTCATAAGGCTCTTATCACAATCTGTGCATACATCAAATGAGCAAAGCACCCTTATACATTCGTTGCACTTGTCACTCTCATAATTCACCTTCCACTTGGGTTCCTGGAATCAGCTCGGTTTCCCTTTTTTTTCCCCCATCCCCCTCCCTCCCCGATCCCACCCCTGGTCCCTTGATAGTTTATAAATAATTATTATATCTTATCTTACACTCCCCGGCATCTCCCCTCACCCGCCTCCCCCTTGACAATCTCCCAGAGAGGAGGTTACACATAGATCTCCGAGATCGGTTCTCCCTTTCTACATGCCCTTCCCTCCTGGTGTCGCCTCTCCCACCGCTGGTGTTGAAGGGTTCGTCTGTCCTAGATTCCCTGTGCCTCCAGATCCCCACTGCACCGCTGTACATCCTCTGGTACAACCAGGTCCGCAAGGCAAGGTAGGATTGGGGTCATGATGATTGGGAGGGGAGGAAGCGTTCAGGAACTAGAGGAAGGTTTTGAGTTTCATTGTTGTTACACTGAACCCTGTGTGGCCCATCTCCTCCTCACTACCCCTCTGGAAGGGGTGTTCAGCTCTCTACAGGTGGGCATTGGGTCCCCATCATGCACTCCCCCTCTTTCACGGTGATAGAAGTCAATTTTAATAAACTTAAGATCACTCAAAAGCCTGACCAGAATCCAGCCACCTTTTTAAGGTGCTTAACTGATGCTTTACATTAAAAGCTTATAAAAGCGGAAGAAAGGCCCTGAAACCCCAGTCTGAGATTTAGTGAATATGGCATTTAAGGTTGTTAACAGCCATGAGGAGCAGGCAGAGTCAGCCAGTGATGCCTGGTTCCGGCAGAAGGTAAATTTTCAAACCCAAGCTTTAGTAGCAGCCCTGTGCCCAGCAATCCCCACCGTGGCCGCAAAGGGGCAGCACATAGGACAAGGGTGTATGGGAACAATGTCCACCACCTGGCGCCTGCTTCAAGTACGGAGAAGAAGGGCACTGGTTACAGGAGTGCCCCAGGTCTGAAGCTCCAACCAAACCCTGCCTGGCGTGAGGTCAAAGTGGACATTGGAAGACCTACTGTCCTTGGAAAAGCGACAGGCTCTTTGCATCTCCACTCGGGGGGACTGTCCTTTCAATTCCTGACCCACCACTGACTCTTCTGGGATTGGCTGAAGTCCAAAGAAACCCTAACTGGACCCCCCATCACCCTTTGCCAAGCCTGGGGTATTGCTCCAGGTATTGGGTGAGTAAATTTCCTTCTTACACAGAAGCTATCTTTTCTGACCTGCCCTCATTTTCAGGGCTAGGCAGTCCTTCCTCACGCTCAGTCATGGATATTGATGGCACGCCTACCTGCCCCAGGTGTACTAGCCCTTTACTCATTCCTTCCTTATAATCCCTTCGTGCCTGGTCATCTGTTGGGAAGAGACATTTTGAATTAGTTAAAAACCTCCTTACACCTCACTTTTGGTCTCACAGCACCTCTGCTCCTTCCCCTTTTTCACCCGACCTGGAAGAACTGGCCCTACAGACCCGGTTGCTTCCCGATGTTAACCCATCATACAATGCCTCCTTCCTAACAACCTCACTTCTCCTACCCACTCTCTCTGCAACAGTAAGATTGGAGTACTTATCACTTGGTCCAGGACCTGTGCCTCATTAACGAAGCTGTTATCCCCATACACCCAGTAGTTCCTGACCCCTATACTCTTTTGTCCCACATTCCCCCTCCACTGTAATTTCCCACCATCCGCCTTAACCCAGCTTGTCAGCATTCCTTTGCCTTTACCTGCAGCCCCTCCTAAAGCAGTTCTAAGGCAAGCATGGCCCAACTTCTCTCTCCCTCCAAGGCACCCTTATCGATTCAGGCCTGTGCCTCACCCCGACCACTCAGGGTTTGCTCTAGATAGATGCTGGGTTGTAAAGGACCTCCAGCCACAGACTTCAGCTGAGCAAATAACTAAATGCGCAATTTTTTTTTAATTCACAGAAGGACCTTGTTTTCCAGTGACTGTATGCATTTCCTCAGCTCATCCTCTATGGTCAGTCTGAATAAGCATGGTCACTCCCCACCCAGAGGTCGAGAAGAGCAGCATTCCTAGTCCACCCCCCCCCCCAGTCTCTCTAGCTTCCCTGCAGCGACAGCTAAAGAAAGAGTGCTGTTATCATGACAATAAATCAGGGATAGTAAGGCAGAGCATAGCTGTATTCCCACCTGTCCTAGTAAACCTGAGTTTTGGCTCCTCCCTGGCAGTCTCAGTAGAGCCTTGGAGCACAAACTTTAACAGACAACTCCAGCTAGTCATAGACTCCACCTCGGAGTCTCTCACCTCCTTACAGCGACACCTTACGTCCCTAGCACAGGTAACCCTTCAGAACGCTTGTGCATTATACCTGTTGACAGCTGACAAAGAAGGTACATGCATGTTTCTAGGAGAAAAGTGCTGTTACTATATTCATGAGTAGGGAGTGGTTAAGCAAAATGTAAAAACCATGGCTGAAGAAATCAGAAGTCACCGTTGGGGCAACGCAGCAACTACCTCCTGGTTTCCAAGCCCCGTTATGTCCTGGGTCATGGCCCTGGCAGCACTCCTGGTAATAATTTACTTGCTGTTCCTTTTAACCCCTTGTCCTTTTAAGTTCCTTCAAGAATGAATGAAAGACATATCCAATCTAACTATTACAGCCTTCTGCCTGCCAATGCTGGTCCAGACCATTCCAGCCCATAGCCCTGCTCCCATGGGCCCGTATCAGCAGGAAGTAGTCAGGTCAGTATTGACACCCATTTATCACCAAAAAGGCTGGAATGTTTGATTAAGCTGAAGCAGGTCAGGGCCCTGCACATTCTTCCCTGCACATCCCAAAGGTCAGCAGCAGAGGATGCCAGATAAGATAACCACCAGAGAAAAAGATAACCTGTGAAACCAGATGCTCTGGGTTCAAGAAAGCCACAAGGAGTCCACAAGCAATTCTCGGAGTTTCCAGACCCTGTATGCTAATTGCCATACATTCCTTACCACCCCTTTAAAAACCCGCGCCCCCAGTTTCTGAGCACAACTTCCCTGACCTGTTGGCCTAGGTCACGGAACCTCCTCCAGGAGCTTCCCCCAGCTAATAAAGCTATTTCTGTTTCTGCTCTCCCTTGTCCTGTCAGTTATGTCTGTCTCCCTATACTTTAGTTTCACCTTTACACTGCTGATTTATGGGGACCAGGTAGAAAGAACTGTGGACCCTGGAATTTCAGGGGCTGCACTTTCTTTTAATCATTTTATTGGGACTTGTACAGCTCTTATCATCATCCATCCATCCATCCATCCATCCATCCATCCATCCATCCATCCATCCATCCATTGTGTCATGCACATTTGTACATTTGTTGCTATCATGATCCTGAAAATATTTTATTTCTACTTGAGCCCTTGGTATCAGTTCCTCATTTTATCCCCTCCCTCCTCCACTTTCCTTCCCTCTCAAACCCTTGATACTTTGAAAAAAATTTTTTTCATGTCTTACACTGTCCTATGTCTCTCTTTACCCACTTATTTGTTGTCTGTCACTCATGGAGGGGATTATATGTAGATCATTGTGATTGGTTCCCCCTTTCTTCCCCCATCTTCCCCTGTACCAGTGTACATTCTCTGCTCTAGCCAGATTTGTAAGGTAGAATTGGGATCATGACAGTGGGGGGGGGGGAGGAAGCATTAAAGAACTAGAGGAAAATATTATGTGTCATCGTTGCTACACTACCCCCTGACTGGCTCGTCTCCTCTTGAGACCCTTCTGTAAGGGGATGTCCAATTGTGTACAGATGGGCTTTGGGTCTCCACTCTGCACTCTCTCTCATTCACATTGATATGATTTTTTCTGGGTCTTTGATACCTGATACCTGATCCCATCGACACCTTGTGATCACACAGGCTGGTGTGCTTCTACCCTGTGGGCTTTGTTGCTTCTCAGCTAGATGGCCTCTTGTTTATCTTCATGCCTTTAAGACCCCAGACACTCTATCCTTTGATAGACAGGCACCATCAGCTTTCTTCACCACATTTGCTATGCACCCACTTTGTTTTCAGCAATCATGTCAGGAAGGTGAGCATCGTGGAATGCCAGTTTAATAGAACAAAGTGTTTTTTCATTGAAGGAGTACTTAAGTAGAGGCCCAATGTCTGTCTGCTACCTTAATACTAAACCTATAAATAGATCTATTTCCCCATTCTCATATATAAATATATTCACATATGTACATGCCTTTATTTAGACCTCTATAAATGCTCTTTGCCTCCTAAGTTCCTTCCTCTATTTCCTTTGACTTTCCTCTTGTCCCACTATCATGCTCAGCCTTCATTTGGGTTTCAGTAATTCCTCTCAGTTACCTTGCCCTTGATCAAGCCTTACCAGGCTTCCTACACCTCCTTGTTATCGATTTTGGATCATTTGTTGTTCCTTTGTCCCTGGGTTTGTTAACACCCATTTCCTCCCCCCCTATTCTCCTCTCCCATGTCCCCCCCAGGACTGTTGGTCCAGTTGTTGTCTCCTCCAGATATTTATCCTTCTTCTCTTATCTAGATAGACCTACAGAGATCATAATTTTCACAAAAGACAAGACAGAGCAAAACAAAGCAACAAAAGAAAACAAAACAACAGCAACAAACCAACAACAACAAAAAAGTGCCTATAAATAGTTGATGGTCTGTTTTGTTGACCTTTAGGAGTATTTTCCAATTGGGTCTGATGGGGTGCCACACCCTGGCCTCACAGTCTGTTTTTGGTATTCCCTGGGGACTTCGTTGCTCTGTTCCCCTTGCTGTTCTGTTGCACACCCTTAGTGTTTTGCCTCGGTGTGGTGGGGTCAGATTGGGTGCAATTCTCACACTGTGTCTCCAGTGTTGTCCCCTGTAGCACTGTGGGTCAGTGAGGGAGGTCATGTGTCGTGGTGGGACTGGCCCTATGGTCCTCTCTCTGCTTTAACTCCTCACTCCCAGGGCTTGGTGGGCCAGGAGGTGCTCCACTCCCTTCCTCTACCTTTATTTGCTTCCATGTGTGCTCTGATCAGACACATCCCTCTCCATGAGCTGTAGCTTCAGTGCTGTCCTCTTCAGTGAATTCTTCTGGGGGCATATTGCATTCATGCCTTTGAGCACCAGGTTGCAGTCTGGTTCAGGGATTGCTTTTTCAAAGTAGATTGCTGGGTCTTCCAAGGCCCTCTTAGTGCACCTGAACCCCCACCATACAGTTAGCAGCTGAGCACACTGACTGTTCATCACACAACTTAATCTCAGGGATTCCTCCAACCTCATTAAATCCTCCCCCCAAAAAAACAAAACAAAGCCCACTGCCACGAAGTTCATTCCAACTCATAGCAACCCTACAGGACAGAACACTACTGCCCCATCCAGTTTTCAAAACTGTAAATCCTTTTTTTCCCCTTTTATTTATTTATTTAAAACATTTTATTAAGGGCTCATACAACTCTTATCACAATCCACACATATACATACATCAATTGTATAAAGCACATCCGACCATTCTTTGACCTAATCACTCTGAAAGCATTTGCTCTCCACTTAAGCCCTCTGCATCAGGTCCTCTTTTTTTCCCCTCCCTCCCCGCTCCCCCCTCCCTCATGAGCCCTTGATAATCCACAGACTGTTATTTTGTCATATCTTGCCCTATCTGGAGTCTCCCTTCACCCCCTTCTCTGCCGTCCATCTCCTAGGCAGGAGGTTACATGTGGATCCTTGTAATCAGTTCCCCCCCTCCAACCCACTCACCCTCCACTCTCCCAGCATCGCCCCTCACACCCCTGGTCCTGAAGGTATCATCCACCCTGGATTCCCTGTGCCTCCAGCTCCCATATGCACCAGTGTACGACCTCTGCCCTATCCAGTCCTGCAAGGTAGAATTCGGATCATGGTAGTTGGGGGGAGGAAGCATCCAGGATCTGGGGAAAGCTGTGTTCTTCATCGGTACTACCTCACACCCTAATTGACCCATCTCCTCTCCTAAACCCCTCTATGAGGGGATCTCCAGTGGTCGACACATGGGCCTCGGGTCTCCACTCTGCACTTCCCCCTTCATTCACTATGGTATACACACACACACATACAGACACACACACACATATATATATATATTCTTTTTTTTTTGCATGATGCCTTATATCTGGTCCCTTTCCATGTGAGCTTTATTGCTTCTGAGCCAGATGGCCGCTTGTTCACCTTCAAGCCTTTAAGGCCCCAGACACTATCTCTTTCGATAGCCGGGCACCATCAACTTTCCTCGCCACTTTTGCTTATGCACTCGTTTGTCTTCGGTGATCGTATCATGGAGGTGTGCAGTCAATGATATGATTTTTTGTTCTTTGATGCCTGAGAACTGATCCCTTCAGGACCACGTGATCGCACAGGTAGGTGTGTTTGTAAATCCTTACACTAACAAACTAACCTCCTCTTTCTCTCTCAACAACAATGATAAGTTCTTACCACCAACATTTTGGTTAGGAGCCCATTGCTTAACCCACAGGACTACCAAGGCTCTCTTTCAACCTTGCTAATGACCAACAATCACAACAAAAGCAGTCAGAGTAGTTCTCCAATCCATCATCTGTTGTGGGACCTCTGCCAAGAGACAGGTTTCCATAACAACCCTGGCAGGGAGGACCATCTCTCTCAAGGCTGAGCTCTCAGACACAATTAACAAACCATCATGCCCATGCCAACTCATATTGACCTTAGACACAAATCCAATAGAAAGTGTAAGGCCCAACATCAGGAGAGGGACAGGACTCCTCCTGATCAGCAGAGATCTTACAGACAAGCAACGGGAAGACAGGGAGTGCCTTGTCTGACCCAAAGAGTCCACTCTTCAGCTTGTCGAGAGTTGGCAGTGGTGCTGAAGAAAACGAGTCTTTCATGACTCCTGATGATAAGCGGGAGATGAAGAAGATTAATCTGGCAGTCCTAAAATACTATGAGGTGGATGAGAAAAGGGCCAGTGAGTCACTCTGGTTGGGAGTGCTCTTCACCCAAAAGTGGTCCTGTTTCGATGGCCATTCCCTTTGATAGACATCATTGTGACATTATCTGACTTACAGCTTCAACCAACCAGGAGACCAGGCCTTGTGCTGGCAGCAAAAGACCCAAACTAAGCATAAGATGAGTATAGAACTAATTGTTCTTAGATTAGGGCTGTGATGAAGTACGAGCCCCAATCCAGTCATAAATCTATGGTTTATATGATAAGTCATCGCCATGGGGCATAAGGTAATTCTACCAACAGTATCACAAATTTGGCCAACTCTTCAAAACCTAACTTACCAGTGGGCTTCCAAGACTGTCACTGTTTACGGGAGTAGAAAGCCTAGTCTTTCTCCCTGGGAGTTGCTGGGGCTTCCAGACTGCCGACCAGGTGGATCTAGCCCAAGGGGCACCCAACGCATCACCAGGGTTCCTTTTAATCCGGCCTCTGGGGTCAAATTTAGCACTCTGCTGAGAAGAGGAAATGAGAGCTGCAGAGGCCGGCTTCTCAGACCACAGTGCATGATGTGTTGACTTGCGCAGATGGGAAGCGTCAGTGGCTGCATTTTTTAGGTGAGTGGACCACCAGCCCTTCTTCTGTGGAGCTGCTGCAACCCCGAGGTTATCAGCTGACCATCAACTGCTTGGGGCCCCCACCCCTACTCCCCGGGGACCTTAAAACCACTGAGAACAAGCCCAACCCTAGAGGACAGAGTAGAATCTCTTCCTAGGCTTTCCGAGGCTGTATACCTCTACAGAAGCAGACTGCCTCCTGCCTAGAGTCAGCAGCCCGTGCTTGCCGGCAGTCCTTCCACGGTTCCTTACTCACAGGTGATGCCACGAACTTTGCGAGTCACTCTTTCTTTGGGCTGGTAGGTGGCCGCTGGGAGTGGCTTGAGTTCCAAGCGTCAAGGGTATCGCAGGTCAATCATTTAACATTTTTCCTCCAGTGTCTATTGGTCTAGTAGGTCTGGCTTTTAAAAAGAATCTTGGTTATAGTGTACATTTTTCTCCCAAATTATCTGGGACTATCTGTTGTGTCCCTGACCAGAATGTTCTATACTGATTGCGGGGCACCATCTAGCTCTTCTGGTTCAAGGAAGGTGAGACTGGGTTGACATAGACTCATTCATCCTGCTGACTCATTTCTCTTTTTGAGTCTTCTTTTCTTTTTCTTCTGTTTCAGATGAGGACAAACGAACAGCTGTATCCCAGGTGGCTGCTCGCATGCTTAAAAACCTCCGAATGCTGCTCACCGAACTAGGATGGAGGACATTGTATTTGTGAGCTGTGTGCTTCCTATACCAACTGACCAAGTTGCGCCTAAGACTCTGGTCCTAAGCCCTCACACCCGGGAATCCAATACCGTACAGTGTTTTTTTATGTCTTGGAAGAACCCATAACGAAGTCTCTGTGTGCTTCATTTCATATATAAATATACAGGGTGCTTCCAAAGGTTCCTGGAAATATGCCATCATTTTTTTTCATTCCAATTTTCCACCAATTTTTGAAGGCCTTTCCTATAAGTAATACACACACGCATGTCTGACTTCATCTACAGAAATTCCTATACCTGTGCTCCCATATATTCAATATGTGCTTACCTATACATGTATAAATATAGCTATCTGCGTCTGTGACCACGCATATATTTGTTGGTTGTTATTAACGTCATTGCACCACTCATGTTAGTTTGTTGTGCTGTGCTGGCGTGTGCGTATCGTGGTGCTAGACGTTGTGCTAACAGTATTTCAGACACAGTAGGTCACTTATGGTAGCTAGGTTTCACTAGAACTTCTAGACTCAAAATAATAATCATTTATGAATTATCAAGGGTTCATGAGGGAGGCAGGAGCGGGAAAGGAGGGGAAAATGCAACAAAAAAAAAAGAAAGAAGAAAAAAGTTCTGAAGTTATGAGTAAAGGCAATTAAAAATCATTTTATTCGGGGTCATACAACTCTTATCACAATCCATACATACATCAATTGTGTAAAGCACATTTGTACATTCATTGCCCTCATCATTCTCAAAACATTTGCTCTCCACTTAAGCCCCTGGCATCAGCTCCTCATTTTCCCCTCCCTCCCTTCTCCCCCCTCCCTCATGAACCCTAGATAATTTATAAATTATTATTTTGTCATATATTGCACTGTCTGATGTCTCCCTTCACCCACTTTTCTATTGTCTGTCCCCCCCCCCCAGGGAGGAGGTTATATGTAGATCTTCATAATCAGTTACCCCTTTCCAACCCACCCTTCCTCCACCCTCCCAGTATCGCCACTCACACCACTGGTCCTGAAGAGATCATCCATCCTGGATTCCCTGTGTTTCTAGTTCCTATCTTTACTAGTGTACGTCCTCTGGTCTAGCCATATTTGTAAGGTAGAATTGGGATCATACTAGTGGAGGAGGAGGAAGTATTTAGGAACTAGAGGAAAGTTATATTTTTCATTGTTGCTACACTGCATCCTGACTGGCTCATCTTCTCCCCACAACCCTTCCATAAGGGGATATTCAATTGCCTACAGATTGGCTTTGGGTCTCCACTCTGCACTCCCCCTCATTCATAATGATATGATTTTTTGTTCTGATGATCTCTTCGACACCTCATGATTGCACAGGCTGGTGTGCTTCTTCCATGTGGGCTTTGTTACTTCTGAGCTAGATGGCTGCTTGTTTGCCTTCAAACCTTTAAGACCCCAGATGCTATATCTTTTGATAGCTGGGCACCATCAGCTTTCTTTGCCACATTTGCTTACGCACCCATTTGTCTTCAGCGATTGTGTCGGGAAGGTGAGCATCATGGAATGCCAGTTTAATAGAACAAAGTAGTCTTGCATTGAGGGAGTACTTGAGTGGAGGCCCAATGTCCATCTGCTACCTTAATACTAAATCTATACATATATGCACATAGATCTATTTCCACATCCTCATATATAAATATATTTACATATGTACATGCCTTTATTTAGACCTCTATAAATGCCCTTTACCTCCTAGCTCTTTCCTCTATTTCCTTTTACTTTCCTCTTGTTCCTCTATCACGTTCAGCTCCATTAGGGTTTCAGTAATTCCTTTCGGTTACATTACCCTTGGTCATGTCCTACCAGGCCTCCTACACCCTCCTCACCATCAATTTGGATCACTTGTTGTTCCCTTGTCGTTGGGTTTGTTAACACCACTACCTTTCCCCGCACTCCTCCCTCTCCCATGTCCCTCATTTTTAACAACAACAAAAAGAACTTCTAGCCGAAGACAGGCTAGAAAGGAAAACCTGCAAGTACTTCTCAGACAACTGACCAGTGCAGTCCTCTGAATAGCAGCGGGGCACTGTCTGACACGGTGCCGGAAGAGACTAGGAGTCACTCAAAAAGGCCTGGGGAGGAAGAAGAGTTCCCTCCTCAAAGGAGAGTCGGTCTTTTTAAAAAATCATTTTACTGGGGTCTCATACAACTCTATCACAATCCATCCATCCATCCATAGTGTCAAGCACATTTGTTGCCATCATCATTTTCAAAACATTTTCTTTGTACTTAAGCTCTTGGTATCAGCTCCTCATTCCCCCCTCCCTCCCTCCACCCTCCCCTCCTCATGAACCCTTAATAATTTATAGATTATTATTTTTTCCATGTATTCCACTGACTGATGTCTCCCTTCACCCACTTTTCTGTTATCTGTGCCCCTGGGAGTGGGGGGTGGTCATACATAGATTATTGTGATCGGTTCCCCCTTTCTCATTACTCTCTTTACCCTTACCCTCCTGGTATTGCTACTCTCATTATGGGTCCTGAGGGGTTTATGTGTCCTGGATTCCCTGTGTTTCCAGCTCTTATCTGTACCCATGTACATGCTCTGGTCTAGCTGGATTTGTAAGGTAGAATTGGGATCATGATAGTGGCGGGGAGGAAGTATTAAAGAACTAGGGAAAGTTGTATGTTTCATTGGCGCTATACTGCACCCTGACTGGTTCGGCTCCTCCTTGTGGCCCTTCTATATGGGGATGTCCAACTGTCTGTGGATGGGCTTTGGGTCTCCACTCCAAGCTCCCCCTCATTCAAAATGATAAGATGTTTTGTCCTGGGTCAATAGAGTTTATCTTGAAGAGGTAAATAGAGTAAAGCTTTTAAGATCTTCCTTTGCAGATGTTGGTCAACTTGAAAGAGGAGAAATAACTACAAACATCCATACTACTTGGGACATGGAAGGTATAAAGTGTAAATCAATGCAATTAGAAGCTGTGATAAGTGAAATGGAATTGGTAAGGATTGATACACTATGCATGCCAACCCACTGCAGTAGAATGGATTCCGACTCAGGACTGTAAGTCTTTACGGAGACCGGCAGCCTCGTCGTCTTTCTCCTGAGGAGCCGCTGCTCACTGAACCTTCCATGAGCAAAATATGGAATGCTGTAGGAAACAAAAGGAAAATGGAGGGAATAATACATGATACTCACAGGAACAGGTGACAGTCAACGGTTTCAGGAGGTAGCATGTAATCGAGGTCCTACGGGCCTGCAGGAAGGAGTCCAAGCGGTACTGACAGCATTGGCCAAACCCACGAGGGCAGGAATTGATAGACTACTGACGGGATGTTTCCACGAATGGAGGCCATTCTCAAAGCACGCCTTCACCGACACCCAGACAAATGGGAGACCAAGGAGAAGAGATCCCCATGGTGCCCATTCCAAAGTCAGGTGGCCCGACAGAATGCAGAGATTCTTGAATAACATAGTGAATACCGCACAGGAATAAAAATGTTGCTGAAGAAAATTTAAAACTTTCATAGCACTATGCTGACTGATAACCGACAGAAGCTCAACTGGATTCAGAGGACATAGAAGGGTAAAAATGATTACTGATGTTAGATGGATGGATCTTGGCTGAAAGCAGAGAATACTAGAAAGCTGTTATAGGCAAAGACATTCAGCTGTATGGGTCACAATAAACTATGGATGTTGTGAAGAATGGGAATTCCGGAATACTTGATGGTGCTCCCCTGGAAGCTGGGCACAGACCAAATTAGGTTTATGGCAGTTGTTTAAACAGAACGGGCAGTGTTGCATGGCGTAAAATCAGGAAAGCTGTGCATTGGGGTTGCAATCTTGACCCAACTTCTTCCATCTGTCTGCTGAACAGATGATTCTAGAAGCTGGACTGGGAATGTAGAGGCCCCATCCTGCTAGCCCGCTCCACTTCGTTAGTGAAAAAGCGAAGGGAGGGAGGGAAGAAAGGAAGAAATGAATTAGAAAGAAGGAAGAAAGAGAGAAGGAGAGAGGCAGGAAGAGAGAAAGAATGACAGAAAGGAAGGAAGAAAAATGAAGTTCCATACTGACTCTGGCAGCCCCGTGCACTGCTGAACGGTGGGCCCGGGACACCCAGGAGCCCCAGGAGTCCCTGGTGCTGTGCAGCGACCCTCCGCTGTCCACATCCACAGTCCCCAGAACATGTTAGTTGCTTGCTCTCCATGAGTACGGGAGCAGCTCTCTCCGCTTTCTTCTCCCTTCGCAGAAAGGCCGGACTCCCGGTTTCCCTCGATGTTTGTTTTCTCCTGTTCTGTTGTGAAGAGTCTGCCGAGGCTGCCTCCTCTCATCAGAACCCACGCACGCCATGGTATTTTCCGGGCCCTCGAGTTAACGGCTCGGTGGGTACCCATGGTGCCTCCAGGGCTCCCGTGGGCGTTTGACCATGTGATCTTTAGTCACGCCAATGACCTCTTTGGCGAAGTGTTTGTTCATGTCTTTTGCCCATTTTTAAATTGCGCTGTTAACTTTTTGATGTTAAGTTGCTAAAGTTTGCTATATTTTAAAGGATTCAGATCCTTCGCAGATCTATCATTCCCAAAGTTTTAATCCCCCTCCCCCCAATCGGTAGGTTCTCTTTTTATTCTTTCAATAATTTTTTTCCCGATGATCTTTACTTAGGAAACCCCAGTTATCTTCGGTGGCTCCAGCAATTGTAATTGTGTTTGGTCATTTATTACAGAAAGGAATTGGGTCCCAAGGTCTTGTCCTTATATTTTTGACTTTCACATTGAAGTCCTTGATCCGTTTTGAGTGAGTTGTTGTGTATAGTGTTAGGTATGGATCCTATTTCGTTTTCCTGCAAATGGAAATCCAGTTTTGCCAGCCTTATTTGTTACAGACACTGCCGCCACCCTATCTGACTGTTTGCCCAAAAGAAGGATGGCTTTGTTTCGGAGTTCTCAGTTCCTTCCCACTGGCCTGTGTGTCTACCGTCACACCAGCCAGAGGCTGTGCTGGCTCCGGTGACTGTCTAGTGTGTCTTGAGGTCAGGCATGTGAGGCCCTCTACTTTGTTCTTCTTCAACATTGCTCAGATTACCCTGCAAGGTCTCTTGTTTTCTGTATGAAGAGAATGTTAAGCTTTGGCATGTTAATAAGGCATGTTGGGATTTGGACTGGGATCACATTATAGGAGTAAAGTTATTTTTGTGAAAATGAGTGAATGGCTGTGGCCGCTGTGCCAAAGGCTGGCAGGGGAACCCAGACGTTTGGGATTTGCTTAGAAGGCTGTTGCTGCAGCCGGGCAGGGCTAGGGCTGAGAAGGCCCGGGGCCACTTCCCAGTATACCTACCCATGTGTCCATTCAGGGAAACCCTTTCCGACTTCCTGGCATGAGCCATTTCCCCACCTGTTCGTTGACAGGGAGGCACTAGACGGTTTGGGAGCGCTCTTTTCCTCCACTGCTGTAGGATTCTCGTCTCTGTCCGCGGCCCCGTGGGGCTGCCTGCGGCCTGATGGGGCAGATGGGGCTCCTGACAGACTTTCCTGCTGCTATGTCACCAGGCACTCCCCCTGAACTCCGTGGCCCCTCTGGGAAGGAAGGCGTCAGTAACAAATCTGCTGCCTCCTCTCGGGGCCTTTGGCAGCCAGGTCAGGGCCAGCGGCAGGGTGCAGCTGGGGTGGGGCTAATAATGGCCTGCCTGGGACTTTATCATCCAGATGAAATGGGTCTTGCTCCCAGGCCTGGCTTGATTACAGGGAGCCCGAGCGTCCCCTCCTCAGGCCAGGCTGGCCTCCCAGCAGCCCCTGCATGCCCAGCTGTTCAGGAGCAGCTGAGGAGACAGGTGGGCCGAGGAATTGGAGGAAGCAGCTGCCACAGCACTCTGGCCCGGGGTCTGGAACGATAGCTACAACCCACGGGGACTCAAGCCTGGGGCTCGTGTGAGGGTTTGGTCTGGGGTCGTTCGTGAGTCACTGCTGCTGGAAGTGTGCATGTGCTCATCTCGGGCCAGGCACTGGACACAGGTTAATACATTTAACTGGCACACAGCTCTGGGAGCTTGGTATTGTTACCCTCCGTTTTCTAGATGAGCCAACTGAGGCTTAGAGAGCCCGGCCGGAGACCAAGCAGTTGGCAAGTGGCCCAGCCAGAATCAGGTCCCAGTTCTTTGCTGACGTGTTGGCTTTGTCTCCACGGAGCTGTATGGCTCGGTGGGACTTTCTTTGGTGAGCCTCACGGTGGCGGACACATCATCAAGGCAGCCACATGATACGCATCTACCTGCCTCTCATAGGTCTACCAACCTCGGGTAGGTGCCTAGCAGCCCTGCTTCCCAGGTCACTGTGGCCACTGAACCCATTGACTTCACAGAATGAGAGTCTGAGGTCCAGAGCTGAGATCAGAAGCTGTGTCCTGCCTCACAGTTGTGAGCTGTTTCCTGTGCCTACATGGCCTCATGGGTCCTGCACGTGGCCTGGAGCCAGAGGCGGAGGGAGGGAGATGCAGGAGGGAGGCAGTAGGTACAGGGAATAAAACCCAGACCGAGTCTCGGTCCTGGCTCTGCCGCCAACTTGTTGTGCAGGCCTCAGTCTCCCCAGCTCTACATCGATCGGGCGCTGACAGCTCCTGTCTGAGCAGGACAGGAGGCCTTCACACACAAGGTGACGGGTCCATGAGGAAGAGAGGAGCCTTGGGGGCCTGCCTTCGACCCCCTCCTTCCTCCAGGAAACACTGGGTTTCAGCCACCCACACTCCTGCTGCTGGCCAGAGGACACAGCTTGGCCTGAGCGTGTCCAAGCCGCAGATGACAGAGCACCGGCCCCCAAGACTGCCCCGGGGCTGCCACTTGCCCTGGGAGCAGTGCCAGCCTTATGGCAGCTTACAGGAGATCGAGCTCCCCAGAGGGGCATTCTCAGGGATTCAGCCTGACACCCCCTCCCTCCCCACCCTCGTGCCCGTTCATATCCCTTACACCTATACACAGACGCATACAGACCCAAGCACAGACCCACGGGGCCAAGAGAGGACCACACCTCTGCTGTCCTTTGTTTGCTCCTGTTGTTTTGTGAGGGTCCTGGCATGCATTGGGGATCAACTGCTAACCTAAGGCCTGGAGATTTGAGGCCACAGGGGGGCTGAGGAAGGAAGGCCTGAAGATGGGCTCTATGAAGATTACAGCCAAGGAAACCCTGCAGAGCAGCTGTGCTCTGTCGACAGCACACGGCCCTGAGCAGGAATCAACAATGCCAACCAGCTTGTGTGGGGTTAGAAATTAAAACAAAGAAATGCCTCACTGGGATGGCTATTTACACACTGCTATGGAACAAGTCGACCACTTTAGCACGCACACAGACAAGAAAGCTACTCCATCGAGAGGCACAGACTCACAGGAGTGACAAAGCGTACCACATGACAAAATAATAATAATTTATGAATGATGAAGGGTTCCTGAGGTAGGGGGCAGTGGGGAGGGAGGGGGAACATTGAGCAGCAGCTATCAAGGTCTCAAATAGAAGGCAAATGTTTTGAAAATGATGATGGCAACACATGTACATATGTTCTTGATACAAGGGAGGTATGAATGGATTGTGATAAGAATTGTACAAGCCCCCAATAAAATGATTTTAAAAAAAAGAATATATACTCCCAGGCTGTGTAGTCTGAGATGGGGCTGACATAAACCTAAGACAGCACGGTGAGCAGCCTGGGCGTTCCACTGTGCCCAAGCTTCTCTGGGATTAGAGAGGCAGCCCCAGGGTGTATATTTTTTATTATTAAAAATTTCAACTATTCAGAAAGGTTGAAAGAATTGTACAAGAGAACACCTACCTGGCACCTATATTGACCCCCTGAAATATTTGCTTTCGTGTGTATCCATCCTTCTATCCATCCATCTCTGTCACCTATCCAGTCATCCATCCATCTGTCCATCCACCCACCATTTCGTTATCATCTCTCCTTGGTTTTTAATGCCTGCTTAGTCTGAATTTGAGGCTTGTGAATGAACGTGACGCTTGGGCCAGCTGACTCTTTCTTCTCATCTCCTTTCCATAGTAATAGACTCTCACACACACACACGACATCTGATTTACTCACGTCCCTAAATTCACACACGTTCCCTCCAAAAACATATATCATGTGGCGCATCTGCCACAATCACCCAGAGCCTGTGCCTGACCCTCCCCCACCACACAGACAGTGGGCAGTGGCTAATGGACAGAGCAAAGACACAAACCCTGCTTTCGTCTGATCCTCCTTGACCACATTGCTGGCATGTATGAGGGGCTTCCCCGACCCCCACCCACATGGACTCTCACCTCGGGTCCCTCCGGATGGGCCACTCTGTGTCAGCCTTGCTCACGCCGCACCCCAGCTTGGCACACGGCAGGCACTGTCTAGGTGCTGGTGGGAAAAAAGGAACAGAGAGATGTAGACACCAGGTGGCCCCACACTCTGGCATGGGTACGTCTATGCAAACAGGAGACACAGAGCACTCACCCAGGCTCTGACGTACATGCACCGCGCACGTGCCTGCACGCATGAGATTGTGCACTGCGCGCACACACCCAGCTGCTGATCTCCACACTCTCCAGATGGGGCTGCTCCGAGGACCTGGGACCTTTCCCCCGGCGCTGGCCACCTTAGGCCACCATGGGCTCATCTGCTGAGGGCCAGAGGTCAGGATGATTCAGATGGACTCCAGGTGTGCCCTGGGGCCATGGCTTTGGTCAGGACCTCTGGTTTGGGCTGGACATCTGGACAATAGGAACGAAGAGCAGCAGCTCTGGGGTCAGATGAAACCTGGGTGTAGCCTTGCTCTGTCCCTTAGCCACTGTCCACTTTCTGTGACTTGTGGGAGTGTCACTGAGGATCGTCACTGTGCTTTGCTGCCAAGTGGAGAAGAAGGAACCCCTCCCTGAAATGCAGCTTCACTGAGATCCCTGCAGCCAGTGCTGGGCACTGGGAAACAGGCACCAGTGGGTCTTACGGGCACCAGTGGGTCAGCCTTTACCCTGTGGCATGGAGGGCAGCCTTGGTTGGGGAGAGCATCTGGGAAGAGCCAAGTAGATGGTACCCACATGGACACATCTCCCTAAGGGCTCCCCCAGTCCCAAGCCCTCATTATCCCACATGCATATTCATCAAGGACGGCCTCAAGCCTGCTCTGTAAATGGACTGGAAGCAGGAAGTGGAGGCCAGTGCAGTGATCAAGGCCCAGGGGACAGGAGGCTCCAAGCCAGAGCATCTGAGTCCTCATGGACGGGAGGATGGTGAGTGGGGATGGCAGGAGGATGGGCCGGGAGGCATTAGGGGGTGCTAGCCGCTTGGGCAGGGGTTTATTCCTCATCTGGCCAATTTGAAAAGCGAGGCCCAAAGAGATCAGTTTGGACCATTTGTGCAGTGAGTGGTCCAACAAGCCAGCCAGCTCCCTCTGGAATGTGGAAAGTGGTGTTTCTGTCCAGCCTGGAGGGTGGGCTTAGGGACTGGGCAGTCTGGACCCTGACTCCTTCTCTCTGTGGCAGCGTTGGAGCTACATGAAAGAGCCAAGGGCCAGCACTCTCAGAAGGCTGGGGCCAGGTGACTGGCTAAAGCCTTCAGCTCCACCTGGGGTCTTGCCTTTGGAGGTGGGAGAGAGGTTGCTGCAGGCAGGCCAGCTGCTCAGGACACCTGGGCATGCCTGCTTTTTCATTTCATCTGCACAATGGCCCCTGAGCTAGCCGGAGCAAACACGATGGTCTCTGTTTCACAGATGAGAAGCGTGCGGCTGAGAGAGGAGGACTCGCCGGAACAAATCCACACAGTGAGTTACTGCAAGATGGGGCCAGCCCCTCTGGGGCCGGTGAAGAGGAGGTGGGGAGAGGCCTGCTCCTCTTGGGGAGGGGGGAAGCCAGGCAGTGGCAGCACATCACCTGCACTGAGCAAAGTCCTTCTAAGGTCAGAGGGGCTGCATGTCATGCTAGCAACACCTCTTTCCAGCCCAGACACTGCAGGTTCCCCACACTGCACTTTCGGATGCTCCCTGGAGCTCGGAGGGGCCAGCAGGGTCACCACCCCATCTCAGGGCAGGCCGAGACCCCAAGGGGTGATAGAATAGGAATCTCAGCTTGTGGGCACTTTCTATTTTACCCCCACCCCTCAGAAAGGGATGGAAAATGAGGTCCCCAAGAGAAAGGTGAAGGGGGAGGGGGCTGTGGCAAGGGGTCACTCCAGACTACGTGGTTTGCATTGCCAACATCTGTCTGAGCTGGGGTTCCTGGACAGCAGGGACCCTTGCCAAATCGTAAAGGTCTCCCAATTTGTCTCCCTTCTCAGACTGCGTGTGCCTACAATCCCCCGGTAACTTAGTCCCTACGCTGATCTTCTGCCTCCCACTTGCCTTGCTTTGAAGAACGGTTCTAAGAGGCTTGTGGGGAGGGAGAGAGAAAGAAGAGAGAGAGAGAGAGAGAGAGAGAGAGAGAGAGAGAGAGAGAGAGAGAGAGAGAGAGAGAGAGAGAGAGAGAGAGAGAGAGAGAGAGAGAGAGAGAGAGAGAGAGAGAGAACTGCTTTCCCCAGGGCATTTTGCATTTCCAACAGGACAAAGCCCCAAGTCACTCAGTGCATGCTTTCAATGCTGGCAGGACAGCAGAGAAGTCACCACAGTGTGGGGCAACTGGGCTTGTGAAAGTCAATGCTTGCTTCATTCAGCAAGCACGCCAGACCCCAGACTGTCCCCAGTGGGGAGCAGGAAAGCCAGACCCAATTAGGCAGCCCTCCAGAGCCTTGGCGCCCACGGGACCCAGTGAGGGAAGGATTGAAGGCAGTGCTGGATGGACAAGCGGCACTCAATAGTGTCACATGCAATTTCCAGGAGAGGCAGTGAGGTGTCAGGGATTGGTCTCTTGTCTGAGGTCAAGACCAGACCGGCGGGTGAGCTTCCAGTTCCGCCCCTTAGGAGGTGTGCCGCCTGAGTCACAATCACAATGATCCGAGACAGCGGATGCAGTGCTCCATTCATGTGTAGCAAGTCCCTTTGCTTCTCTGGGCCTCTGCTTCTATTGGTAAATCAAGGTTTGCCCTGCAATGAATCGGCTTAAGGGATCCTGCTTGCGCCCCACGGAGACCATGGTGGAGGCCACTGCTGGTTTGGAAACTGGAGGGAAGCAGCAAGATATTCCATCCTAATGGGGTCAGGGAGTAGGGGGGGGGGGCGTGTTTCTCTTTAGCGAGAAGACAAGGGATCTGACGGGAGGGCGGGGAGGGAGGAGGAAGGACAAGGGGACAAAGGGCTCCCCAGGAGGCGGGCACTGTGTGGGTGAAAGCGTGTGGGAAGGAAAGTGTGGGGCTTGCTTGTGGAGCCTTCGGGACAACATTCACAGGGAAGCCTGGAGCAGTGAGTCACCCAGGGATGCAGTCAGGCGGGCTTTGGACCCCGGGGGTGGGGGTGGGGTGGGGGGGTGGGGGTGGGGTGGGGCAGCTGGGAGGCTCCCAAACTTCCTTCTCTAACATTTCCCTGGGAGGAGTTGAGTGGGGAGCGGGCTGGAGGGCAAAACAGGAGTAATTACAGAGCCCCACTTCTGGGTCTCTCCACCTATGGGAGAGTGACCCGACCCCCTCCTCCACCCCGCCTTCTGACCTCCTTAGCTGGGGGCCAGGGCTGAGCATTGGGGAAAGCACTGAGCGAAGGAGCAGGGTGGGCGTGGCTGCTGTGAACCAG